>NC_091283.1:77993743-78666243 GCF_032444005.1 Ranitomeya imitator | reverse complement strand
CAAGTGGGGAAATGGTTTAACTCGCAGGGACCATGCACCCATTTTTCAACATAAGGATATTAGAACTTCCAGCCTAGGATTAAATACAGTTATATAGATGTGTCCACCATTACCTTTCTATGAATTTGGGGTCTAACTTTACATGACATGAATTAAATACAAATAACAAAAGGCTGATTGTCACTTCCAGACAGAAAAACTGGTGTGTACAGGTGCGAACTAAGAGTAGCCATCTCTATACGTAACAAAACAAACAAATAAAGATGGCTACTCTTAGTTTGCGCCTGTACACACCAGTTTTTCTGTTTGGAAGTGACAGTATTTGTATATTGGCCCTCCACCCACCAGCCTGTGGCGGTTTTCATTGCAGCAGGGACCTACCTACCCATAAATGCAGGCTATAGCCTAAGAGAGGATTCACATTAGATAGGTTCCCAGCAAACCAGAGATCGCCTTCTCATTGGCTGCTGAGCACGCATGAATTGGCCAAATTATGTGCTAAGTATCGCCATTTTTTCTTATTATCTAGAGCAGTAATGCAATTCAGATTTCACATATTTCATGTTTACATCCCATAGCGCTACGGAGTGCCACTTTATTTGTTTGTTATAAAATCAGTGCAATCAATCAAAATCCTAGTAAAACTTTCAACAGGCTGCACTTCACATCACAACCACTTCATAGCCACATATACAGTAGTGAGATACATAAACAACTGCCGGCAGAATAATGCAAGAGCATTTTTTGCAAAATTGTTCATCTTGCACCTCTCATCTCAACATATATTGAACTAAAAGAAAAGGTAAGCAAGGAGACATGTGTAGTTGACTACTTTTCAGTGCACCTGAAAATATACTGGAATATACACCTCTTAGCCAGAATATTAAAACTTCCTGTCTAATATTGTCCCTTTGTGCTTCCAAAACACTTTTCTCTCTTTCAGACATGAGGTTCACAAAATCTCTGAAGATGTTTCCTGTTATCTGGTACAAAGGCATAAGCGGCAACTCCTGTCCTGTAAGTTATGTAAATTGTCAAGTAGACATCCAGGGATCAAAACTTTTTGTTTTTCTTGCACATCTCACAAATCATATTGACATCCAAGAAATTGGAGGCAAAATCAATACTTGATCTCTTTCATTTGCTTCCAGTCCATTAAAAAACAATTTTTCCAGTATGGCAGGGTGCATTTTCCAGCTACAAAGGCTACTGCCATTGGGAATACTGTATCCATAATGGGTGTACTTGGTCTTAAACCATGTTTAGGTAGGTGATATGTGTAATAACATCTTCTTGAATGCAACTTTGGGTTCCCTTGAAGATCCAAAGTTTCCCAGCAGATCATTGCCATCAACATCATACTTGCTTTTCTTTCCTTCTTTCCATAATCCAAGAAGTATCGTTTCTCCTTGCGGAGAGTGACATGATAAGCATGTCGAGGTGAGGAGACTTAAAGCCGCAATGCTCCTCTGCTTCTTTCCATGATATATCTCTGAACTATCTTTTTTGCAGGTTAGCAATGCTCACTCTTTCCAACACCCAAATGGTGTGAAAAAAGTGACTAATCAACAAGGCCACCTTCCTCCATTTTGCCACGGGCTTGTTGTGATTCTCAGTAGCTCTTCTGTGGGATTAGCATAGATGAGCTACCCCTTGCTCTCCACAAGAATCAATTAAACTTGCCAACCTAGATCCCAGTTGCCAATTTAATGGTTTTCCTTTCTTGGTTTGCTTTCTGTCAATACTAACCACTGCTCACTGGAAAGATATCCCACTATGCCTGCCACTGTAGCAATACTGTAATCCAGTCATCCAGCCATCTTAATTCGGTCAATGTCAAAGATACCAATTTTTTTGCTTCTAAGTTCAAGAAGTAAAGTATCTCCCCCTTGACTGATTCCATTGACATGAGATAATCAGCTATCCTATCCTGTAGAAATAAACTATATGCATTACAAACATTAAGTATATGACAATGAAAATTGTCCAATGAAAAATGGTCTAAATCATACCTGCACTCTATCGTGCCAAGGCATGTCGAATATGAAATACATGAAATATGAATAGCAAAATGGCTTTTTGAAAATTAACAAAAATTTTTATGAGAAGCTTTGCATAGAATTTGGCCAAATAGTGTGAGCCCATCAACCATCGTCAAGGTGGTCTCATTAATCTGATGGGTCCCTTACCTCCCTGTCCAAATGTGAACACTTACCGAAGGCTAATGTCTGTATGCATGGGTGAATGTGGACACCTCTGTCAGTAAAGCCTACATCTATGGGTTGGCCGGAACCAAGTGTGATTAGATGTAATTAAAAACCACATGGTGAAGGGAGGAGTGCTCAGTCAGTAAGCTAACATAGAAATGACAGAAAAATGACTGGTACATCCAAACTATTTGGACAAATTCTGTGCAAAGCGTCTCATAAATATTTTTCCTAATGTTCAAAAAGCCATTTTGCTATTCATATTTCATGTATTCCATATTAGACATGCTTTGGCATGATAGAGTGCAACCTTTTTTTGTATATTGTATATGGAGGTAGCTGTTCCTGGTATGCACCTATTCACACTAAAATAGTCTGACGAAGGCAGACGCCGAAATGCGCGTCGGGGCTCGGCACATCCCAGGGATGTTCATCCCATACAGCAGGTAATACCAGCTGGCCTTTTGACCTCTATTTTGATCTCTATTTTGTCTTATTGCATTTCTTTTGCTTGCCTGCTGGGTGCTTCATATTTTACTAGTGACTATGTCTATTATACTACATACCGGCCGGATTTAGCGCCAGTAGTCTGCACCAATATTTAGCGCCATCATCTCCATTTGGTCTCCTTTTGCCACCAATTAATTAAGTTTGCACATGCACTTTATAATATTGATTTGGTATATCTGCTTGTTATACTTTATGGCTTACAGACACAGGTATGCACATATATGTTGACCTTACAGTGTGGTTATATATTTAATTTATTTTCAGTGCCCTTTATATGTCCCTGGTGTTGTGCTTTTTATGGTATTTTTTCCACTGTTCCACTATATTATATATTTTAATAAATATTGTTATTTATACTTTATTTTGGACTTTGTTTCGTTTTTTTTCTTCGTTTTTCTACCTATTCACACTAGTTTGGATGTGCCAGTCGTTTTTCTGTCATTTCTAAATCATGCTCGACTCTACTTATTTTGGCAATATATTGGTCTATAATGTGGCTTAGCTTCAGTATTTGAGCTGACGTTTATTTTACTGTATAATAGCAATCATTTCAGATACTATAGAATAGGCATGAAATAGCTAATACACAACAAACAATATAACTGTAGTTGGAAATAAGAGCAGATGACCTAATACTTTTACACTTCTATAATGTCTTCCTTCCTAAAGTGGATGGATTTACAGTTCATAAATGATCTTTTATCTCATGGAAATGCTGATAATAGTAAAGTAACAGTTTCTTGAGTGCAGAGCATTCCGAAATAGTTTCGACTTTGCTGCTAGTGAAGACCTTGCTAGACTTTTTTTTTCTTTCCTTTTAAATGTGTGACATCTGCGCTCCACAATGAAAGGTCTCTGTGATAAGTAAACCTTTATTGGAAGCCTTTTAGCTTTATTAATGCCAAGGTGTATAGAATTTGAGGGTATGAAAAATCATTAGCAGCGCACAGCTATTTCTAAAGCATCACTATTGTCAGAATACAGAGTTTGCTCCCCAGGAGGTTCTGGAGAAAATTATTTACATAGATGCCATTATCCAAATGATTTTCTGTCAGTTGAGTCTTCAAACGATGAACTTGCAACACTAGATCTGAACGCATGCATTAAGTGAAGGATGATTGGTAAATAGGAGGGCAGGGTTGTTACCGCTCAGAGAGCAATCAGAAGAATGGTAGTAATGAGAGGGTTAGGTTTTACTAGGTAGGTAACAAAAAATTGCTTGATGGTTTCTTTTTTTGTTAAATTATATTAGTTTTCTTTTATTTTGGAAACATTTCAGCAGCACTAAAAAAAAGAAATACCTTTGTTTTAAGAGGATAGCATTGAAGATGAAATGTTAGGGCGCAGTCAGACAGATGTGTAATTCCGACCAAGGTTGTGCCACAATGGTCAGACTGTTTGTCAAAAACTTGGAGGGCACCACCACTAATATATCAAAAATACACCCAAAATTATAGACCAATCAATATATAAGGCGTACCTCCAAAAGAACATATACCCAAACAAGAAGGGAAGTACTATACCAAAAATAAAATATAAGAAATTTTATTTAACAATGATTAAAAGACAAAGATGCGAATCATATTTAAATATATACAAAACAAGGGGAAACACGGCAGAATGGACTCAAGGCAATCCATGTTGTATATCAATATATACACGTATAAAGGGAAATAGATAAGTTGATCACTAGATGCACATGCAACAGCAGGCCCTGGATTACAAAAATGAATGACCACAGATTGGATGTAACCATAACCAGTGAAGTGAATCTCAGCAAAATATATACATGGAAAAGCCTCATAAGGATTTACAGGTAACGGGTAATGATAAATGTGCCTACTAGAGGCTACTGGAATGTATTAAATATGAGACCATGTAATTATACCTATATGGGGTGCTAAGGTAGCCAATGAGTATAGGGCTGTGCCGACTATCAGATTGCCAAATAGGTACGGGGTAAAGTGTCAGTGCGTAATAAAGATAGAGTCAGAGTTCAAATATGCCCATATAGGAACCATATTAGATAGGTCATAAGTAGAGTGTTAGCGCTGTGTGCATACCTGCTGGTAGGAGGATTTGCCGTGAGACAGGATAACCCCGACGCGCGTTTCGCAACGTAGCTTCTTCCAGGGGGTCTTCAGGACATAATAATGGAGTTACCAACATGTGAGCAAAGAGATCGCCCACCTACTATACATATGGAGTCATATACCCCCTGAATCGCCTTATTCTCAAAGAGGCTATAATAAGCTGCAAAAAGGAACAAAATCAAGCACCCATACTGATCAAATTATCACAGCCAGGCATTCATATCACAAGAAGCTCCATACTCATATGTAACAATCAGACGTGCGGTTCCCCAGGCCCAAAGAAGGCGTCATAAGTAGAGAAAGAAAGTCCAGTCCGTCCTGTCAGTCAGAATGCCAAGAGGTCCGTGGGGCTATGATGCATCTTTATGAAGATCATCATTATTATTATTTTTTGATTAACCGTTTATACTCCATATTTATTGTGGTTGGATGATCCCTTTGTTCATGTTCTGGTAAATCCTTTATGTCCTGAAGATTTGTTATGGTGGGGACCCTCCTCCACTACAAACACTAAAAGATTGTTTCTTAATAACCGTTTAGTAACCATCATTTGATCAACTGTTTTTGGAGGGTTTTTTTTCTTTGATTCCCCTACCCAGCCTTCTCAGGTGCCAAATTACATCTCAGTCCGTGGGATATGCTCTTTTTTGTCACTGTGGGTATTTTCTTGCCTTTTAATTGTTTTTAATGTTGTTGTTTGCTTATCCTTTTCTAATAAATATTTATATTTGCAAAATGGTCAGACTGCCCACGGCTCTCCGACCCAAGAGTGACCGCTGGATATAAATATTGAAGTCCGATTTATACAGCCATCTGGCTGGGCCTTTTTAGTTATGATACACTACCATCTTAAACAAGGGCATCTATAATTCCCACAAAGAATTTAGCAAGTAGGGTTTATGAAGTGCTCCCAAATGATGTTAGTTTTTGTACATGCCTCCAACCATATTGCTGAATTGGTTGGTCAGATAGAAGATATTTATCTGTATATTGTCAATATCTCCTGCAGCATTTACAAGTCAAACAAATTATTGAGGGCTTTGTACATAATTAGGATAGCGGTGACCCAAAAAATTAAAAGGGCTTTTATACAATGATCCAGACCGTGGTAGTAGACATAAAATTGCATGAGCCATTCACCTGCTTGTATCTGTTCATGCACAGATATGAAGTATATTACAGGAACACTGTAATGGAAATGCGATAAAAAAAGAATTGTTTCATTAGTGCAAGGATTAACAGCTTTTGGCATTTCTGCTTTTATGAAATTTTAGCTCCCAGCTTTTCTATTCAGTTTGACACATATGAGATGTAGTTTCGCAACAGCTTGAGTGGCAAAGGTTGCTGATCCTTGTACTAATAAACATTCCAAGTAAGTCTAACTTATAAAACTTTATTGGTGAGAGTGAGAAGTTTAACCCCTTTCCGACATCGGGCATAATAGTACGATGATGTCGGACTTCTTCCCTTTGATGTGGGCTCCAGCGGTGAGCCCACATCTTTCCCGGCACAAGTCAGCTGTTTTGAACAGCTGACATGTCCCCAGAACAGCTGCGGGTGGAATCGTGATCCACTTGCGGCTATTGACCAGTTAAATGCCACTACTGTCAAATGCTGACAGCGGTATTTGACATGCACTTCCGGCAATCGTGCTGGAAATCCACCCACCGGCAAACCCCGTCATGTGGTCGTGGGTCACCGATGGGTTTGCATGACAACCAGAGGTCTCCTGGAGACCTCTATGGTTGTCAATGCAAGCTTGCTGTGAGTGCCGCCAGGTGGTCAGCGCTCATAGCAAGTGAGTAATTCAGCTAACTACAGGTGAACTGATCATCGCCTGTCTGTAGCAGAGCCGGTCAGGTAATGGCAGCTTCTAGTCTCCCACGGAGACTATTGAAGCATACCAAAAGTAAAAAAAAGTTTTAAAAAATGTTAAAAAAATAAAAAATATGTAAAAGTTCAAATCACCCCCACTTTCGCCCCATTCAAAATAAAACAATTAAAAAAATCAAACATACAGATATGTGGTATTGACGAGTTTAGAATCGCCCGATCTATCAATATGAAAAGGATTAACCCAAACGCTAAATGGTGTAGAGAGAAAAAAAGTCAAAATGCCAGAATTACGTTATTTTGGTCGCCGTGACATTGCATTAAAATGCAATAACAAACGGTCAAAAGATCGTATCTACAGCAAAATTCTATAATGGTATAATTAAAACAGTCAGCTCGGCATGCAAAGATTAAGCCCTCACCCAACCCGAGATCACGAAAAATGGAGAGGCTACGAGTATCATGTTTGGTGTCTATGAACTCGTAATGTACCTAGAGAGTCATAGTTAGTGTTGAGCCACCTCTCTAGTGTTCGGGTTCGGTTCGGTTCATCGAACAGGGAGGTGTTCGCCGAACTGTTCGTCGAACATTCGACGAACACCGTCGAACCCCATTAAAACCAATGGCAGGCAAACACAAACACATACAAACACATGGAAAACACATAGAAAACACCTTAAAAGGTGTCCAAAAGCTGACAAACTGCTCAGAAGACACAACAAACATGGAAAAGTCACAACTACATATAGTCATGCGAAAAGAAAAGAGGTGGAGGAGTAAAAGGAGGAGGAGACACAGATATAGGCATGTCATGCCCTTCTAAAATCAAGAAAGGCTGGAGTAAAAATCTAAACTCACTCTACCAACACCCAGACGTCTTGACAAAAAAAAAAAAAAAAAATATCTTTGGGTAGAATGGCGGCGGGTCCATTCAGAACACTTTCCTTAGAAGATGTAGTGGTACCCCCGTTGGGAGTTGTGCCAAAAAATGAACCTAATACATTCAGACTAATCCACCATTTGTCATATCCAAGGGGCAGGTCAGTAAATGACAACATTGACGCGGAACCAAGTACAGTACTATGTACTGTACCTTCTTTGACGAGGCAATCAGGCGGGTCAAGAAGTTGGTAAGGGGCACCCGATTGGCCAAAACAGACATTGAGGGGGCGTTCCAATTACTACCTGTGCCTCCGAATAGTGTCCTCCCATTGGGCTGCTACTGTGAAGATGCCGTTAAAAAATTGTACTTAGGTAGACAGGCGGTGTAGCTTGCTTCATGGGTGGGGTACTCTGCTGAGTAGCACAAAATGCTATTAGGTACAAAACGATTTCCTGGGCTAGATGCAGTAAAAAATTTGTAATTAGATCAACAGGCGGTGTTGGTTGCTTCTTGGGTGGGGTACTCTGCTGAGTAGCACAAAATGCTATTAGTTACGAAACAATTTCCTGGGCTGGATGCAGTTAAAAATTAGTAATTAGATCAACAGCCGGTGTAGCTTGCTTCATGGGTGAGGTACGCTGCTGAGTATCACTAAATTCTACTAGGCCCAAAAGGATTTCCTGGGCTAGATGTCGTTACAAAATAGCAGTTAGGTAAACAGGCGGTGTAACTTGCTTCACTGGTGAAGCACGCTGCTGAGTATCACTAAATTCTACTAGGCCCAAAAGGATTTCCTGGGCTAGATGCCGTTAAAAAATAGTACTTAGGTAAGCAGGCGGTGTAGCTTGCTTCATGGGTGGGGTACTCTGCTGAGTAGCACAAAATGCTATTAGGGTCAAAACGATTTCCTGGGCTAGATGCCGTTAAAAAATAGTACTTAGGTAAAAAGGCGGTGTAGCTTGCTTCATGGGTGAAGTACGCTGCTGAGTAGCACCAAATTCTTTTAGGCGCAAAAGGATTTCCAGGACTACATGCCATTGCTGGTTCTTATAGGGCAAGGACATGTGACATGCTCAGCCAATGACACATGCCCTTGCTTGTGTGCATCACATGCACATTGCTGTGTGTGGGCGCACTACTGATAGGCTGAGAGACTGCACCACCCCACTGTAAATGCGGGAAAGAAAAAAAATGGAGATCGGTGTTATTTTAGCACAGATCTATCCCCCGCCCCCCTCTCGCCCACTATACACTGAAACAGTCTATTAACATTGATAAACAGTTTTAATGTGCAAATCAAGTGAGGCTTTTGCTGAACGAACAGTTATCGAACAGAAACTCGAACAGCCGAATTTTAAGCAAATTGTTCGGGTTCGTCGAACGACTAGAACACCGCCCAAAACAGCTCGAATTTGAGATTGGCGAACAGTTCGACTCGAACACCGCTCATCTCTAATCATAATGGCAGGTCAGTTTTAGAATTTAGTGAACCTAGTACAAAAGCAAAACAAAAAACAAATGTGGGATTGCCCACTTTTAGTACATGACATGGTAAAACCAATGGTGTTGTTCAAAAGTACAACTCGTCCCACAAAATGCAAGCCCTCCCATGGCCATTTTAACCAAAAAATAAAAAAGTTATGGCTCTAGGAAGAAGGGGAGCAAAAAATTAAAACGCAAAGCCAAAAATACCTCTGGTTGTTAAGGGGTTAAATTGTATAAAAGAACAAAAATGTGATGGGCTACCAGTGCAGTGACTGGAACAGAATGAAAGCATCATTGTAGCTGTTGGTTGGATGTAAAGATGAGCCTGGCTGCTATATGTACGATAGATTGGAGAGTTGAGTTTGAAGACAGGAAAACTTACTGCTAAGGGAATCAGTTAACAAGTTGAGAATGAATCATTGCTAAAATAACAGTTTTTACAAAAATACAAACAGGTTCTGGAGATATTATAACTGCAAACAGATATGGCTCTGATTATCTCACACTGTTATTTAGTAGTGAACCATACTGATTAGCAGACTTTTGGTCAGGTCCATACTAATTCATCAGAGGAGCTGTGCAGCACCGCAATACACTACTGATAGCCCATTCCACACAACATAACAAACCATTTTTCATACTACAAAAAACAGTGCTACATATCTCTTATAACTCCAGGGTTGTCCTACTTTTGTTTGTTGCCATAGCAAGTATTATGCAGCTATGACTTTGTAGGCCAAGACGTGAGCTTGCTATGGTAACCAGACTCTATTCAAGTCTGGCGGTCTATTTAAACAGACAGGTTCCTCATTGCCCTTGCCAGAGTAACATCAGTTATTTTGGTTACTGCCTTTATCCTGCAATTGCTGTATTTTACCTTTTACCTATCACGATTTCATTTAGATTCTCTCTTTGTGTATTTCATGGTTTTCTCTCCCAGACTGAAGTCTGAATCTGCCTTTGCTCCTTTTTATTGTTGTTCCAGGTTGATTTTCTCATTTATACTCATGGCCCAATATAACTACTTTCTAGTTTATTTCACAGCTGTTGCATTTTGCTGCCATGATAGAAGCTGGAAAGTAGTCAGATGAAACCATGACTGTCCAGAAGACCAACAGGGAAGAACAATCAGGATGGAATACTCGAAAGTCAAAGACATGGTCAAGGGATCCAATTGTTTAAGTCCAAATTTTCTGGCATTTCTAGAGAAAAATTAGAGCATCCCTTAGAGCAGGGGTGGGAACCCATTTTTCTATTAAGGACCATTCGGATATTGGTATCATCCTTCAGGGCCATACAAATCACGCACTAACTCTGCCCACAAAGTACGTCCTGATGCCGGTACTGGTGTCAGGGTGTAATCTATCATTGCACGCGCCTCAGCTTTCAGTAGTGAACACTGTGTGCACGCATTCACAGAGCAAGAAGAAATTAATGGGCCGACGGACACCAAAACACAACTGCCGGTCCCCAGTAATCTGCCAGAGGGACAGATAAAATTTAATCGCAGACCTTAAGTGACCCCATTGGCCTGAGGTTCCCCACCCCTGCCTTAGACTTTGCACCTCAATTCAGTCATTCCCAGACCAGTTGAACCTTTAAAATTCTGCTTTCGAGTTATCTTTGATTAACTACAATCTGCTAGAATTTAGGTTCTTCAATAGCAGATAAATATGACTGTAACCCCATATTTTCCTCTATATGCCCACTTCCTACCAATATTTTTCATCAACAGAAGGTAATTACCAATTGCTAAAAATTTTATAAGTAAATATTTTGTAAATTTTGTTTTTCCATTGTAATAAAATGTTTTCTTTTCATCATAATCATCTTCTCCAGTTCCAATAATTTAGGCATATGCTTGTACTAGTGTTAAAAATATGTATATCTCTACTGTATATGTGGTGTTGTGTGAAATTTACACGTCTTCAAAAACCCTTTAGAAAAAAGATACCATAAACAAATTTGACACAAGTACACAATCAATAGTTAAAATACTTACCAAGTATAATGTAAGAATTTCCTTGGTGTAAGCCAAGTGTTGTGAAGTTGACACTGAAGTCTATGTCATGATTACTGATTCTTTTACTTGGACAAAGATGTTGTTTCCCATCAGAACTTATATGGCTAAACCCTTCTATAAAGCAGTAGATTTCCATTTTTAGTTCCTTAATGTGTTATACCCTATTGTATCGTGGAGTCCAAAGCTTCCCCATTCTTTGTTCCCTATTTCTACACAGTCATGTATTTCTGCATTGAGCCCATAAAGCTCATGACCCTGTTTCAATAACTGCGGCTAATCCAAAGCCTTGTTTTCTAAGCTGACCTGGCAGAGAAAGGGTTATACCTCCTACAAGGTTATCCATTACATCTAAGGCTGGAATTGAATACATAGCTTTTGGCCCCAATCAGACAGATATAATTATTGGAGCAGTTGGCTTGAGCTTCCCATTTCCATGCGGTGATATTTTCTATTAAAAATGTCTACATGAAAAATAATTTTGAATTTCAGTAAGATTAATTTTATATTTGCAAATCACAATTCAAATAGGTAATGCTATCATCAGTCTGCATTCAAAATCTATATGTGTAAATCTAGCCATAAGGTCAATTAACAAAAGATTCTCAATCAGATCTAGACAATAGTAAAATTTCAATTCTAATAATAATAATAATAATAATAATAAAAAACAGACGATTATGTTATTTACTGATTAGATGTAAGCAGAACATGGTAATATTGCTACTTTCTCAGCCTTCATTTATTATTATGCTATGCATGGAAAAATTAAAGTGGTTTCCTAGGTAAAAGAGTAACTAATAAAGATAAGAGGATTGATTCAAATTGAATTTATGTGGAATTTTTAGGAATTTGTAGAACCTAGCAAATTTGAATAGTTTGTGGTTTGATATGCATTATTTCCTGAAGCAGAAGTCGTCATTTTTTGCGTTAATAAATTGCATTGCATCAGCCAGAAAATGCTCATATAACCTTGTCAGTAGTGATGGACAGACCCCTGGATGTTCAGGTCCGTCGGGTTAGGTTACCAAAACGGTACCCGAACCCTGACTCCATTCAAATGAATGAGGGGACAGAACATCCAGCATTTCCCCGCTTCCATCTGTGTGACAGCATGGAGAACAGCTGACAGCAGTAACCTGCAACAGCACAGCAGTAACCTGCAACAGCGCTGCAGTCCCCACACTGTCACTCAGAGGACAGC
Organism: Ranitomeya imitator; assembly: GCF_032444005.1. Lineage (NCBI taxonomy): Eukaryota > Metazoa > Chordata > Amphibia > Anura > Dendrobatidae > Ranitomeya > Ranitomeya imitator. Next base: position 78,654,008 of record NC_091283.1, on the reverse strand, counting down.
ATGTGACCCAGCAGCTGTGACTGGCAGTAAAACGGTTACTGCCAGTCAGGCATTGGCTGATGAGAGTACTATTGCTCTCAACAGCATACGCTTTTTCTCGCTGATAGGAGCAAAAGCAGGCGATGCTGAAGAGAATAGTACTCTCATCAGTTGGTGCCTGTGCATTATAATAAAGATGTCAGTATGATATATAATAGTGCAGTGTATGTATATTTTACCTTACATGTATTTACTGAATAAATAAATAAACAATAAAAATCAATGGTGTGGGGCCTCCTATTTTTGCTATCCAGCTAAAGGGAAATCAGACTGCTGGGGGCTGGTGTTAATACTCAAACTTTCCAGGCTATTAATAATTAGCTAACAGCTGTCTGTGTAGCCTTTACTGGTTATTAAAATGGGAGGATAACCCCCCAAAATTGCATTTGGTCCTCCCTATCTATATATATAATTGTCTAAGGGTTTTTCCGTCTGTCTGTCTGTCTGTCTGTCTGTCCTGGAAATCCCGCGTCTCTGATTGGTCGAGGCCGCCAGGCCTCGACCAATCAGAGACCGGCACAGCATCGACGTAGAAATCCCGCGTCTCTGATTGGTCGAGGCCGCCAGGCCTCGACCAATCAGCAACGGGCACAGCGACGATGATGTCATAAAGGACGTAGACATCTCACGTTTCTGATTCAGCGACGGGCACAGTATCGACGTAGATGTCATAATGGTTGCCACGGCGACGATGATGTCATAAAGGTTGCCTCGACCAATCAGCGACGGGCACAGTGTGCCGCGAATTCTGGAATCATCATTGTCCATATACTACGGGGACATGCATATTCTAGAATACCCGATGTGTTAGAATCGGGCCACAATCTAGTCTATATATATAATTGTCTAAGGGTTTTTCCGTCTGTCTGTCTTTCTGTCTGTCTGTCTGTCTGTCTTTCTGTCTGTCTGTCTGTCTGTCCTGGAAATCCCGGCCGCCAGGCCTCGACCAATCAGAGACCGGCACAGCATCGACGTAGAAATCCCACGTCTCTGATTAGTCGAGGCCGCCAGGCCTCGACCAATCAGCAACGGGCACAGCGACGATGATGTCATAAAGGACGTAGACATCCCACGTCTGATTGGTCGAGGCCGCCAGGCCTCGACCAATCAGCAACGGGCACAGCGACGATGATGTCATAAAGGACGTAGACATCTAACGTTTCTGATTCAGCGACGGGCACAGTATCGACGTAGATATCATAATGGTTGCCATGGCGACGATGATGTCATAAAGGTTGCCTCGACCAATCAGCGACGGGCACAGTGTGCCGCGAATTCTGGAATCATCATTGTCCATATACTGCATGGACATGCATATTCTACTACTGGGGACATGCATATTCTAGAATACCCGATGCGTTAGAATCGGGCCACAATCTAGTATTCAATAACCAGCAAAGGCTAAACTGACAGCTGCGGGCTGATATCTGCCCACTCCCAGAATAAAAATACCAGCCCTCAGCTACCCCAAAATGGTGCATTGATTAAAGACACCAATGTTGGCGCTTAGCCTTGGCACTTACCATTTGCCCTGCTGTGGTGGCAAGTGAGGTAATGATGTAACCACAGGTCACTTGCAGTCAAGTTCTCATGCTGAGATTGGTGTTTCCTGGATGTCGGGTGGAGAGGTCGCATTATGTCATCACTCAAGAATGATGCACCAGATGTAGTAGAGTTGGACCTCGTTGAGGGATATATAAATTAGAGGAAAGGTGAGTATAAGTTTGCTTTTTTTTATTAAACGGTTAAAAGAAGGTCAGAGAGTTTTATTTAAAATAAAGTACTTTATTCTGGCTGTGTCTTTATTAGAAAAACTAGATGGCAGCCCGATTCTAAAGAATCGGGAGTCTAGAATCCATATATACTTTATTTATTCAAATGTAAGAATAATACAATTAATAAATAATAGTAAGAAAGAACAAAAAATGGCTGCACTTACCAGCTCTTGACAATTCTTGTTATTTAAGAAATTGCTGGGCAATAATGGACAATGTCCTTATGTGGCAAATAATAGAGCAATATACCCAATGTGGCAAAGAAGAGGTTAATAAACGGCAGTCTCTCAGTATAACAGTCAGTGAATAATAGGCAGTATATGGAGAAAACACCAAACAAAAGTTCAAAATTGGTGTGAAAATGTCACTGAACCACTTCACAACTAAATATATATAGTTTTGGTAAATGGTATTATCATTTTATTGACGAAATTCGGCAGGAGCTTGAAGAGCAACGTCACTGGGCCCGCCTCCACGCAGTAGAAACTTGCTGTGAGGTAAAAATTCAAAAATCACACCAAAATGGCGGGCGGAGTGTGTCACAGTACGGCACGTTTCTGATTGGTCGCTCGCAGCAGGCGGCAACCAATCAGACACTGGACACTGTTGACGTCACTTATCTCCGGACATTAGCTCCGGACATTAGCTCCGGACAGGAAGTTGGCACAAATTGCAGGAAGTAGTATTCTAGGCAATTATATATTAGATGACTGTGAGGTTAGTAATGCCTCTTCATTACTAACCTCTGGGCTTGATGTCAGTGGCCATTAAATAGATGACATCAACCCCAAAGCTACTACCCCACTTGCCACCACAGCAGGACAAGTGGGAAGAGCTTTGCAAAGCACCAGAATTGGTGCATCTAATGGATGCATATTTTCTGTGGCAGCTATGGGCTGTCATTTTTAGGCTGGGAAGGGTGAACATCCATGGTTCCTTCTGAGTCTGAAAATACCAGTCCCCAGCTGTCTGCCTTAACTTTGCTGTTTATCAAAAAAGGGGGATCCCATGCCATTTTTTAAATTATTTATTTGAATAATAAAAAAACAAGTGGGGACCCTTCTATTTTTGATAACCAGCCAAGATAAAGATGACAGCAGATTGATGCAGCCCTCAGCTGTCTGTTTTAGAGCGGCTGGTTATGAAAAATTGGAGGGGACCCCAGTTGTTTTATTAAATTATTTATTTAAATGCTCTGGCACTGCAGCAACAGCAGGAAATCATGCTGTGCTCCACAAAACCCTGCTACTGGGAACTGAGGTGATGTCAGCAAGGTTATCTCAGCTCACAGCACCAAGTTCTTACATGGGCAGGGCCCCTGTGAACTCAGGCAACCTTACTGAAAGGTCACATGAGTACATAGAAGCTGGTTCTCATGCTGTGCATTGCCAGTTCAAGACTGATGAAAGACCTCAAATACGGGAATCGGCACTTGAGCTATTGTGAAACCCGGTAGCTGCAAGGCCCAGAAACCTCATGGCAAACATTGATGGACAATTTAAGATTACAGCTGCTGGTACAATACACCTGGACGCTGTGAACTAAGGTTACTTTGGGTGTGCATTTTAGTGTACTAGTTAACCCCTTTCTGACCTCAGACAGAATACTACGTCCGAGGTCACATACCCCGCTTTGAAGCAGGGTTCCGGCGGTGAGCCTGCATTAAAGCCGGGACATGTCAGCTGTTTTGAACAGCTGACATGTGCCCGCAATAGTGGCGGGTGAAATTGCGATTCACCCGCTGCTATTAACTAGTTAAATGCCGCTGTCAAACGCTGACAGCGGCATTTAAGCGGTGCTTCCAGCCATTCAGCCGGAAATGAGTGCATCGCCGACCCCGTCACATGATCCGGGGGTCAGCGATGCTTCTGCATAGTAACCATAGAGGTCCTTGAGACCTCTATGGTTACTGATCCCGGCTAGCTGTGAGCGTCACCCTGTGGTCGGTGCTCATAGCACACCTGCAATTCAGCTACATAGCAGCGATCTGATGATCGCTGTTATGTAGCAGAGGCGATCGAGTTGTGCCAGCTTCTAGCCTCCTATGGAGGCTATTGAAGCATGGCAAAAGTAAAAAAAAGTAAAAAAATAAAAAAATATAAAAGTTTAAATCACCCCCCTTTCGCCCCATTCATAATAAATCAATAAAAAAACAAACCTACACATATTTGGTACATTCAGAATCGCCCGATCTATCAATAAAAAAGGATTAACCTGATCACTAAATAGCGTAGAGAGGAAAAATTCGAAACGCCAGAATTACGTTTTTTTGGTCGCCGCGACATTGCATTAAAATGCAATAATTGGCAAACAAAAGAACGTATCTGCACCAAAATGGTATTTTTAAAAACACCAGCTTGGCACACAAAAAATAAGCCCTCAACCGACCCCAGATCATGAAAAATGGAGACACTAAGGGTATCAAAAAATGGCGCAATTTTTCTTTTAGCAAAGTTTGGATTTTTTTTCACCACTTAGATAAAAAATAACCTAGACATGTTAGGTGTCTATGAACTCGTAATGACCCGGAGAATCATAATGGCAGGTCAGTTTTAGCATTTAGTGATCCTAGCAAAAAAGCCAAACAAAAAACAAGTGTGGGATTCCTCTTTTTTTGCAATTTCACCGCACTTGGAATTTTTTTCCCATTTTCTAGTACGAGACATGCTAAAACCAATGATGTCGTTCAAAAGTAAAACTTGTTTTGCAAAAAATAAGCCCTCACATGGTCATGTTGACGAAAAATAAAAAAGTTATGGCTCTGGGAAGGAGGGGAGCGAAAAACGAACACGGAAAAACAGAAAATCCCAAGGTCATGAAGGGGTTAATAAACAAAAAAATGAAAAATACAGTGTGGGGTCCCCAGTAATTTTCATAACCAGCTGAGGGAAAGCCCATGGCTGGGGGCTGATGTTTATACTCTGGGTGGGAGCCAATAGCCCGAAAGGTTCCCATGCGATTAAAATCAGCTCACAGCTGATGCTTGGCCTTCACTGGTTATTATAAGGGAGACCCCCAAAAATGATGTGGGGCCCACCCTACATTTAATAACCAGCAAAGGCTAAACAGACAGCTAGACAGCTTGAAAGGGGCCTTGGATATTGGTCCCCTCCCAAACTAAGAATATCATCCCTCAATCGCTCCAAAAATGATGCATTCATAAGATGCACCTAATCTGGCACTTAGCCTTGGCTCTTCCCACTATTCCTGGTGTGGTGGCAAGTGGGGTAATGTCAGTTTTATGGCAGCTGACAACAAGCCTAGGGGTTAGAAATGGAAAGGCATCTATAAGACCCCATTACTATCCCCGTAGACAAATTTAATAAAGACACACCTACAGTAAAGTCCTTTATATAAAATAAAACTCCCCAACCCTCTTTTACACATTTACTCACCAAACTTAAAAATTAAAAAGATAATTTATACTTACATTTCTGCGCATAATCCTTTTTTCCTACAACAACTTCTAACTCTGCCTCTATTGGATGTTTTGCTGAGTGATGGTATGATGGGACCGCTGACTTGGCTGCGTGTGACCAGTGATGATGTCATTAAGTTACCGCCGGTCACACATTGTCACGTTCTGATGATCAGTGTGTCCTGGATGCTAGTCTGAGCAGTCGCATCATGACATCATTCAGCAATGCATCTAGATGTAGCAGAGTTAGGCCGGCTTCACACTCAGCGTATGAAAATACGGTCCGTATATTACGGCCGTAATACGCTGAAATGTCCCGAAAATAGTGGTCCGTAGCTCCTCCGTAGGCAGGGTGTGTCAGCGTTTTTTGCGCATGGCATCCTCCGTATGTAATCCGTATGGCATCCGTACTGCGTGGTTTTCTCGCAGGCTTGCAAAACCAACATACCGCTATAGAAATGATCCATGTGTCCCAAAAAAAAAAAAAATATATATATACTGTCTATATATATATATATATATATATATATATATATGTCATTAGACACATATATGTATATATATTAATATTTTTTCCAGCGCTATACAGCTTGAAAGCCGGTAATTCAATTACCGGCTTTTTCTTTCTCCTTCCTAAAACCCGACATGATTTGAGATATGGTTTACATACAGTAAACCATGTCTTCTCTCCATTTTTTTTGCAGATTCCACACTACTAATGTCAGTAGTGTGTATCTGCAAAATTTGGCCGTTCTAGCTCTTAAAATAAAGGGTTAAATGGCGGAAAAAATTGGCGTGGGCTCCCGCGCAATTTTCTCCGCCAGAGTAGTAAAGCCAGTGACTGAGGGCAGATATTAATAGCCTGGAGAGGGTCCATGGTTATTGGCCCCCCCCTGGCTAAAAATATCTGCCCCCAGCCACCCCAGAAAAGGCACATCTGGAAGATGCGCCTATTCTGGCACTTGGCCACTCTCTTCCCATTCCCGTGTAGCGGTGGGATATGGGGTAATGAAGGGTTAATGCCACCTTGCTATTGTAAGGTGACATTAAGCCTAATTAATAATGGAGAGGCGTCAATTATGACACCTATCCATTATTAATCCAATTGTAGTAAAGGGTTAAATAAAACACAAACACATTATTTAAAATTATTTTAATGAAATAAAAACAATGGTTGTTGGAGTATTTTATTCTACGCCCAATCCAGTCACTGAAGACCCTCGTTCTGTAAGTAAAAAAACATAATAAACCAACAATATACTTACCCTCCGCAGATCTGTAACGTCCAACGATGTAAATCCTTCTGAAGGGGTTAAAACATTTTGCAGCAAGGAGCTTTGCTAATGCAATGCTACTCCTCGCTGCAAAACCCCGGGGAATGAGTCTAAATATAGATCAATGAGCTATATTTAGCTTCATTTGCGGTGAGGCGCCCTCTGCTGGATGTTCATAGATCGTGGGAACTTTCCTAGAAAGCTCCCAGGCTTTCTAGTTAAGTTCACACGATCTATGAACAGCCAGCAGAGGGCGCCTCACCGCAAATGAAGCTAAATATAGCTCATTGATCTATATTTAGACTCATTCCCCGGGGTTTTGCAGCGAGGAGTAGCATTGCATTAGCAAAGCTCCTTGCTGCAAAATGTTTTAACCCCTTCAGAAGGATTTACATCGTTGGACGTTACAGATCTGCGGAGGGTAAGTATATTGTTGGTTTATTATGTTTTTTTACTTACAGAACGAGGGTCTTCAGTGACTGGATTGGGCGTAGAATAAAATACTCCAACAACCATTGTTTTTATTTCATTAAAATAATTTTAAATAATGTGTTTGTGTTTTATTTAACCCTTTACTACAATTGGATTAATAATGGATAGGTGTCATAATTGACGCCTCTCCATTATTAATTAGGCTTAATGTCACCTTACAATAGCAAGGTGGCATTAACCCTTCATTACCCCATATCCCACCGCTACACGGGAATGGGAAGAGAGTGGCCAAGTGCCAGAATAGGCGCATCTTCCAGATGTGCCTTTTCTGGGGTGGCTGGGGGCAGATATTTTTAGCCAAGGGGGGGGCCAATAACCATGGACCCTCTCCAGGCTATTAATATCTGCCCTCAGTCACTGGCTTTACTACTCTGGCGGAGAAAATTGCGCGGGAGCCCACGCCAATTTTTTCCGCCATTTAACCCTTTATTTTAAGAGCTAGAACGGCCAAATTTTGCAGATACACTCTACTGACATTAGTAGTGTGGAATCTGCAAAAAAAATGGAGAGAAGACATGGTTTACTGTATGTAAACCATGTCTCAAATCATGTCGGGTTTTAGGAAGGAGAAAGAAAAAGCCGGTAATTGAATTACCAGCTTTCAAGCTGTATAGCGCTGGAATAAATATTAATATATATACATATATGTGTCTCACTGACATATATATATATATATATACCTATTCTATGTGTACACATTTATTCTACCTATTCTACTGTAAGCTGTCAGTGTGATTTTACTGTAGACCGCACTGAATTACCGGCTTTTCTCTCTAACAGCGCTGCGTATTTCTCGCAAGTCACACTGCTTGTCCGTGTGTAATCCGTATTTTTCACGCTTCCATAGACTTTCATTGGCGTATTTCTTGCGCAGTACGGTGACCAACGCAGCATGCTGCGATTTTGTACGGCCGTAGAAAGCCGTATAATACTGATCAGTAAAATACGGCAGATAGGAGCAGGGGCATAGAGAATAATTGTGCCGTATTTTTTGCGAGTTTTACGGATGTAGTTTCTGCGCTCTTACGTCCGTAAAACTCGCAAGTGTGAAGTCGGCCTTAGACCTCGATGTTGGACAAATAGATTATCGGTGGAAAGTTACCGTATATACTCGAGTATAAGCCGAGATTTTCAGCCCAAATTTTTGGGCTGAAAGTGCCCCCCTCGGCTTATACTCGAGTCACGGTAGCGGTGGGGTCGGCGGGTGAGGGGGTGAGGGCGCTGGGGCATACTTACCTAGTCCCAGCGATCCTCGCGCTGTCCCTGCCGTCCCACGGGCTTCGGCGCTGCAGTTTCTTCCTCTCTTCAGCGGTCACGTGGGACCGCTCATTACAGAAATGAATAAGCGGCTCCACCTCCCATAGGGGCGGAGCCGCTTATTCATTTCTCTAATCAGCGGTGCCGGTGACCGCTGATAGAGAAAGAAGCTGCGGCACCGAAGACAGGAGGGGACAGCGCGAGGATCGCCAGGACTAGGTGAGTATGTTATATTCACCTGTCCTCGTTCCAGCCGCCGGGCGCCGATCCATCTTCCCGGCCGGCGCCTCCATCTTCCCGGCGTCTCTGCTCTCTGACAGAGGGCGCGATGACGCATACAGTGTGCGCGGCGCCCTCTGCCTGATCAGTCAGAGCAGAGACGCCGGGAAGATGGAGGCGCCGGAACGAGACGCCGGGAGCTGCAATCAAGGGAGGTGAGTATGTGTTTTTTTTTCTTTATTGCGGCAGCGGCGGCACAAATTTATGTGGAACATCTATGGGGCACAGTGAACGGTTTAGAGCACCGTATATGGCACAGCACAGCTATGGGGCACAGTGAACGGTGCAGAGCACCGTATATGGCACAGCACAGCTATGGGGCACAGTGAACGGTGCAGAGCACCGTATATGGCACAGCACAGCTATAGGGCACAGTGAACGGTGCAGAGCACCGTATATGGCACAGCACAGCTATGTATGGGGCACAGTGAACGGTGCAGAGCACCGTATATGGCACAGCACAGCTATGGGGCACAGTGAACGGTGCAGAGCACCGTATATGGCACAGCTATGGGGCACAGTGAACGGTGCAGAGCACCGTATATGGCACAGCACAGCTATAGGGCACAGTGAACGGTGCGGAGCACCGTATATGGCACAGCACAGCTATGTATGGGGCACAGTGAACGGTGCAGAGCACCGTATATGGCACAGCACAGCTATGGGGCACAGTGAACGGTGCAGAGCACCGTATATGGCACAGCTATGGGGCACAGTGAACGGTGCAGAGCACCGTATATGGCACAGCACAGCTATGGGGCACAGTGAACGGTGCAGAGCACCGTATATGGCACAGCTATGGGGCACAGTGAACGGTGCAGAGCACCGTATATGGCACATCTATGGGGCACAATGAACGGTGCAGAGCACCGTATATGGCACAGCTAGGGGGCACAATGAACGGTGCAGAGCACTATATGGTTCACACCTATGGGGAAATATGAACGGTGCAGAGCACTATATGGCACAGCTATGGGGAAATAATGATCTATTTTTATTTTTGAAATTCACCGGTAAATGCTGCATTTCCACCCTAGGCTTATACTCGAGTCAATAAGTTTTCCCAGTTTTTTGTGGCAAAATTAGGGGGGTCGGCTTATACTCGGGTCGGCTTATACTCGAGTATATACGGTAAGTAAAACTTTGCTTTTTTATTTTTATTTTTGGTGAATATACTGATAAAAGAAGGTGCTGGAATTTTATTTCAAATAAAGAATTTTATTCTGGCTGTGTTTTTATTAGTTTTTATTGCACAAATGACTAAGGGGTTAGTAATGGGGTTGTCTTACAGACACCTCTCCATTACTAACCCCTAGGCTTGATGTCAGAGTCATAAAACAGCTTAAATTAACCCCAAAACTATAACTCCACTTGCCACTGCATCAAAGAATAGAGAAGAGCCATAAAAGCATCAGAATTTGCACATCTAACAGATGTGCTTTTTGGAGCAGCTGCAGGCTGCTATTTTTTGGCTGTGGAGAGTAACTATCCATGGCCCCTTCCCAGTCTTAGAATATCAGCCCCCAGATGTCTGCTTAAGCTTGGCTGTTTATGAAAATGGGGGGACCCAATGCCATTCTTTTATTATTATTAATTTAAATAATTTAAAAAAACGGTGTGGGTAACCCTCTAATTTTTATAACCAGCCAAGATAAAACTAGCAGCTGAGGGCAGTAGCCTGCAGCTCTCAGCTTTACCTGCACTGGTTATCAAGAACAGAGGCAATCGTAAATTTTGTAATAAAAAACTATTTAGTTGTTTTAAACAGTGTGTCACCTGCCAATCACAGCCATGTCAATACTTGACATGGTTATGATGGGGCTGAGATTGACCACACAGCAAAAGCTACAGCATTTCAACAAGCTTTGTCCAGACTGTCAAACCCAAACATTAACACGGAGTTCTGCGAAGTCCGGACACTAGGTGTCTGGTATGAACCCCGAACTTTACTGTTTGGGTTCGCCCATCACTACTTATGAGTAGTGTTGAGCATTCCGATACCGCAAGTATCGGGTATCGGCCGATACTTGCGGTATCGGAATTCCGATACCGAGATCCGATATTTTTGTGATATCGGGTATCGGTATCGGAAGTGTAAAATAAAGAATTAAAATAAAAAATATTGTTATATTCACCTCTCCGGCGGCCCCTGGACATCAGCGGGAGGATCCGGCGTCCGGCACGGCTTCTTTCTTCAAAATGCGCGCCTTCAGGACCTGTGGAATGACGTCCCGGCTTCTGATTGGTCGCGTGCCGCCCATGTGACCGCCACGCGACCAATCAGAAGCCGCGACGTCATTCCTCAGCTAAAGTCCTAGAATGAGCGCCTTCTAGGACCTGAGGAATGACGTCGCGGCTTCTGATTGGTCGCGTGGCGGTCACATGGGCGGCACGCGACCAATCAGAAGCCGGGACGTCATTCCACAGGTCCTGAAGGCGCGCATTTTGAAGAAAGAAGCCGTGCCGGACGCCGGATCCTCCCGCTGATGTCCAGGGGCCGCCGGAGAGGTGAATATAACAATATTTTTTATTTTAATTCTTTATTTTACACTTTAATATGGATCCCAGGGCCTGAAGGAGAGTTTCCTCTCCTTCAGACCCTGGGATCCATGAGGATACATTCCGATACTTGATGTCCCATTGACTTGTATTGGTATCGGATATCGGTATCGGCGATATCCGATATTTTTCGGGTATCGGCCGATACTATCCGATACCGATACTTTCAAGTATCGGACGGTATCGCTCAACACTACTTATGAGTGGTCAGATGGACTTCCTCTTAACACATTGCAGCTATCATATCATAGTCAATCATCAGGAACTAGCAAAACCTGAATAAAAGCAAAGGCAGGGAATAAAGCAAAAATTTTGTGATGAATCTGAATAGTGAGAGGACAACACAGCTCACATATTATACATAAAGATGGTGAGAGAATATAAAAATCATTGAATAAACATTACAGGTAGTGCATGTGACAGCACAGAAGTGAAGAACAGTTGCCATCTGTTTCCAGATAGCCATATATGTTTGGATCACTTTGACATTACTAAAGCTGTGTTTGCATAAAAGAGCTTGAAATGATTGGATATAGTCCTAGGAAACCTCAAAGTGTTATATTTGTCTTTTTCAGGGCAATGAGAGTATTTGCAATTCATAACAAATTGATTTGCCTTATTTTTTTAAAAAAAATTCAGCATAGCTTGTAAATCTGAATGTCAAAGGATTTCCTCATCTCTAGTAGTTAAGCTAAGCTTTGTTATTTAGTTATTGATCAATCTTTGCGAAATTATGATTTTTTAAAATATACTTCATTCGATTATTTTGCCTCCATCTCTCCCAAATACCATCTTGCAATGCTGCTTCATATGGTCAATTCATGCTCTTTTACAAGTGTCTTTTAACTGCTGCTCCGAAAGAGCCATACACTGTGATCAAACAGTCTGTGTACAGGATTTTGCCTCTCTCAATACAGGGTAAAGGAACACAGAGGGAAAGTTTCATGCATGTGCTGTTAGAATACAGTGTACTTGTTAAGCAGCAAATGAAAGGAGCTTCTAAAGGAGCTTTGAAGCAGTACAGCAACATAGTGTTTGGAAGACAAAACAAGGTACTGACAAATATTACTAAAATTGAAAGCATTTAGTTACTTGTAAAAAAAAGAATCTGGTTGGCAAAAATAGCAAATTTACAAATTCTCATCTTACTGGGGAGTCATCTTCTGACATGTCAGTTATAGTAACAAAATATTTTCCACGTTAATTACTAATTTTAGAGCACATTATGTAGTTCTTGTGCTATTTTTCCTAGAAATTTATAAAGAAACCTGATTGTTATCCTTTGGGGTGTGTCCATACACATTGTCACTGTAGAGTCAGTGGTGATAGTCCCAGATTATGAAGGGACACACCCCATAACATATATGTAAGGCACAGTTGACCTATTTAAATGCTCAACCACTCCACTAGCAGTTTGCCCATGATCTTCAGCAGATCTTTGGCTAGATTATAAAAAATGTTCTATCCGGACATATACTAATTATACCAATCCTTGGCCATAATGGTAATGTACTGTGAATACGGATGTCACTACCATGAAGAGTGATTGACATGGCACTTTATTTCTGCAGAAATCTAAACAGAAAATCTCAAGGACTATTGGAGTACTGTGTGAATTAAAAGGTTGTATTTGTATAATTATTTTCTTTTTACCCTAAACGCAACAAAACAAAACGTAATGAAAGATTTTTTTTCATAAGAGGATATGTTTGTCATGGTAAAAAAATAGCAGTAAGAAATGTTAGGGTATGTTTCCACATTCAGGATTGCATCAGGATTTGATCAGGATTTGACGCAGATAAAATCTGCACCAAATCTGCACCTGAGGTCACTGACAGGTCACCTGCATTTTTCATGCGTTTTTTTCATGCGGATTTGTGTGTATATATATACAAAAAAAAAGACTTGTGATGTCATTTCTTGTCCAACCTCTTCATTTACATACTCCATTGAAGAATATACACACAGCTAGATAGATAGATAGATAGATAGATAGATAGATAGATAGATATGTTAGACGGATACAGTAGATAGATACATACGATACATATCTATCGGATCTATCGTATTTATCTATGGAATCTATCTATCGATATATATATCTATTATCTACCGATATATCAATCTATACATATATCTCTCTATATATGGATATATCGATAGATAGATATATTGATTGATAGATAGATAGATAATAAATAGATAATAGATAATAGATAGATATCATAGATAGATAATAGATAGATAGATATAATAGATATCTATCTATCATATCTATCTATTGTATCCATCTATTGTTCCTATCATATCAATCTATCTATTGTATCCATCTATCGTATCTATCTATTGTATCTATCTATCTATCGATATATCTATCTATAAATATATCTATCTATATAGATATATCTATATAGATATATATCGATAGATAAATATATCAATAGATAATTGATAGATAATAGATAAATAGAAATAGATAGATACGATAGATAGATAATAGATAAACAGATGATTGATAGATAGAGAGATAGATAGATAGATAGATAGATAGATAGATAGATAGATAGATAGATAGATAGATACGATAGATGGATCACACAAGTGAGAAACTCGGACGAGTCTTGCACTCGGCACTCTGGAGCGGAGCGTGCAGCTGCATTTATTTCTATGAAACTCATCCAAGTTTCTCGCATGTGTGATCCCGGCCTTAAATAAAGACACACACACGAAATCTGCTTTAGGCCGGGGTCACACATGCAAGAAACTCACACAAGTCACTCGCTTCAATACCCAGCACTGCCACTGGCACTCGTGAGCGGAGCATGTGGCTGCATGTATTTCTATGCAGCTGAATGCTCCGGTCCTGAGTGCCCATGGCAGTGTCGGGTATTGACGCTGGCCTTAAATGCAATATGTTTAATTTTTTAAAATATGGAAAAAAAATGGCATGGGCTCCCACGCAATTTTCTGCACCAGAGAGGGAAACCAGCGCCTGGGGCACTGATGTTTGTAGCCTGGGAAGGGGTTAATACCCATGGAGCTTCCCAGGCTCTGAATATCAGCCCGCAGCTGTCTGCGTAGCCTTTACTGGCTATAAAAATAGGGGGACCACCCAAAAAATGATGTGGGGTCCCCCTATATCTTATACCCAGAAAAGCTACGCAGACAGCTGCGGGCTGATATTCATAGCCTAGAGAGGGGCCATGGATTTTGGTCCCCCCCGGCTACAAATACCAGCCCGCAGCCACCCCACAAATGGCACATCTGTAAGATGCGCCAATTCCGGCACTTAGCCCCTCTCTTCCCACTCCCCTGTAGCAGTGGAATATGGGGTAATAAGGGGTTAATGTCACCTTGCTAATATAAGGTGACATTAAGCCCGGTTAATAATGGAGAGGCGTCAATAGGATGCCTATCCATTACTAATCCTATTGTAGTGAAAGTGTGAAAAAAAAAATAAAGACACAGCCAGAAAAAAATATTTTATTATTCTTAATTTCACCATACTTACCATACTTGAGCGCCTGCAAAAAAAGTTAAAATAATAAACCAACTGTATACTTACTTTCCGCCGTGGTCCAATTAAAGAATGTCCCACGATGATGTCCCCTATAGAACAGTGAGATTGGGTGATGTCACCACTCTATAGGCCCTCCAGTGACACACTGACAGGAGACAATTGCTCCTGCAGTGCAGCACTGAGGTTACCTTAGTTCAGAGTCTCACTTTATGGCAAAGCTGTGTGGGAATTTTCCCACACAGCAGTGCCACAAGTGAGACTAGGGACTATTTTCTCACAGGGGTGGAGGAATACGTTGTAACATGTTGCATGTCGCATGTTGCATGTCGCATGTTGCATTTCGCATGTTGCATGGTGCATGTTGTATGTCGCATGGTGCATGTTGTATGTCGCATGTTACATGTCGCATTTTGCATGGTGTATGTTGTATGGTGTTTGTTGTATGGTGTATGTTGTATGGTGTATGTTGTGTGTTGTATGTGCAGATGTAGCCGAGCCTGTAGATGATCGCTGGAGATAACTCTGCAGCGATCACCTACACTACAGCGTTCTCACAATCAGTTGATCAGCTGTTTGTGAGATTCAGACTAGTACCCGGAGATAACTGCTGGTCACGTGCACGGCAGTTCTCGCGATAAGATAAGTTATCGTGAGAACTGCAGTGGATGAGGGACTTCCGGCGGCCGGACAGATGAGCCGGCAGACATGCGTGGTAAGCTGCTTTTACGCAGTTTCTACGCATGTGACTAATCATTTGATGCGGTTTTATCGCATCTAATAATAGTCTATGGCAAATTTACGGCGCAGCGACGGAGTGTTGCCGCATTGTAAACAGGAATGCTGCGTTGTGAAAAGATGAGCCGCATGTCCGTTTACGCGGGTCTGCCGCCTGCGTGTTTTACCGCATAGTGGAGACGGGATTTCATGAAATCCACTCCACTATGCTGTAACATCTGGACGCTGCGTGTTTGATGCTGCGGCTCTACGCAGCGTCAAACACGCAGCGTTTTCTGACCGTGGAAACATTCCCTTAAAGGACAATTCCCACAGAATAGTGGTACACATTATGAAGTATACAGTGGGTATGGAAAGTATTCTGACCCATTTAAATATTTCACTCTTTGTTTCATTGCAGCCATTTGGTAAATTCAAAAAAGTTAATTTTCCACATTAATGTACACTCTGCACCCCATCTTGACTGAAAAAAAACAGTAATGTAGTAATTTTTGCACATTTAATAAAAAAAGAAAAGCTGAAATATCACATGGTCTTAAGTATTCAGACTTGGAGTACTCATATTTAATTGACATGCTGTCCATTTCCTTGTGATCCTCCTTGAGATGGTTATACTCCATCATTGGAGTCCTGCTGTGTTTAATTAAACTGATAGGACTTGATTTGGAAAGGCACGCACCTGTCTATATAAGACCTCACAGCTCACAGTGTATGTCTGACCAAATGAGAATCATCAGTTCAAAGGAACTGGACAAGGAGCTTAGAGACAGAATTGTGGCCAGGCACAGAGCTGGCCAAGGTTGCAAAAGAATTTCTGCAGTATTCAAGGCTCCTAAGAGCACAGTGGCCTCCATAATCCTTATATGGACAAGTTTGGAACCACCAGAAGTCTTCCTAGACCAGGCCATCCAGCCAAATTGAGCAATCATGGGAGAAGAGCCTTGGTGAGAGACGTAAAGAAGAACCCCAAGATCATTGTTGCTGAGCTTCAGAGATGCAGTAGGGAGATCGGAGAAAGTTCCACAAAGTCAACTATCAATGCAGCCCTCCACCAGTCGGGCCTTTATGGCAGAGTGGCTCAAACAGAAGCCTCCCTTAAGTGCAAGACACATGAAAGCCCGCATAGAGTTTGCTAAAAAACACATGAAGGACTCCCAGACTATGAGAAATAAGATTCTCTGGTCTGATTAGACGAAGATAGACCTTTTTGGTGATAATTCTAAGCGTTATGTCTGGAGAAAAGCAGGCACTGCTCATCATCTGCCCAATATAATCCTAACAGTGAAACATGGTGGTGGCAGCATCTTGCTATGAGGGGTGTTTCTCAGCTGCAGAGACAGGATGACTGGTTGTGATTGAAGGAAACATGAATGTGGCCAAGTACAGAGATATCCTGGCTGAAAACCTCTTCCAGAGTGCTCTGGACCTCAGACTTGGCCAAAGGTTCACCTTCCAACAAGACAATGACCCTAAATACACAGCTAAAATAACAAAGGAGAGGCTTCAGAACAACTATGTGCCCATTCTTGACTGGCCCAGCCAGAGCCCTGACCTAAACCCAATTGAGCATCTCTGGAGAGACCTGAAAATAGCTGTCCACCCACGTTCACCATCCAACCTGACGGAACTGGAGAAGATCTGCAAGGAAGAATGGCAGAAGATCCCCAAATCCAGTTCTGAAAAACTTGTTGCATCATTCCCAAGAAGACTCATGGCTGTTTTAGCTCAAAAGGTGCTTCTACTCAATACTGAGCAAAGGGTCTGAATACTTATGACCATGTGATATTTCAGTTTTTCTTTTTTAATAAATTTGCAAAAAATTCTACATTTCTGTTTTTTCAGTCAAGATGGGGTGCAGAGTGTACATTAATGAGAAAAAAATGAACTATTTTGAATTTACCAAATAGCTGCAATGGAGCAAAGAGTGAAAAATGTAAAGGGGTTTGAATTCTTTCCGTACCCACTGCACAACATAGATCACATTGAAATCATTTATATTCACACCACAACCACAATGTTCGTACTACAATCAGAGGTCATTTGATATCCCGAGAGAAAGAGAGAGAGAGAGCAAAATAAGTTTCTATAGGCAGAAAACTTGCTGTTTTCTCTTTGTAGGATTTCTGGATATTGTCCTTAAGTATGCATGTATTTTCTAATCTTCAAATAATCCTTTTTTTTCCCCAGCTTTCCACTGTAGTGATTAGAGGTTACAACCCTGCAGGAAGTAGGAGTAGCTATGGCAACACAAAATATCTGCTCCCAGCTTACTGGAATTCCTCTCAGAACACAAAACAACATTAACAAATCCTAAGCTTTGATTAACTCGATTATTTGTTTTAGAAGGCTCCCACCTGTGAGGTACCAATAATTTATCACTCCCATGTGTTACCTCTAGCTAGCATTAATATTGCACTAGGCAACTTCTGGCAGATTTCTTATTCATTACAGACCTGTTTGCTTGTAAATAAATGATTCTAAAATTAAAATTTGTGTATTTTGCAAAATATAAAAATTATTTATATCTAATATTATTTTTTAATACATTTTGACAGCATTTCTTGTTCCTTTTTAGTTTTTAGCTTACTAGCTAATGCTGGTCTATTGTAAGACAATATGGCAATTTGTTAAAGCAGCAACATAAGATCTGCAAACTATAGAGAGGGCAAACATCCCAAATATGATACAGTAACATGAAAAAGTTTAGGCACCCCTGGTCAACATTACTGTTATTGTGAACAGTTAAGCAAGTTGAAGAACAAATTATCTCTAAAAGGCATAAAGTTAAAGATTACACACTAAAGGTACCGTCACACTAAGCGACGCTGCAGCGATACCGACAACGATGTCGATCGCTGCAGCGTCGCTGTTTGGTCGCTGGAGAGCTGTCACACAGACCGCTCTCCAGCGACCAACGATCCCGAAGTCCCCGGTAACCAGGGTAAACATCGGGTTACTAAGCGCAGGGCCGCGCTTAGTAACCCGATGTTTACCCTGGTTACCAGCATAAACGTTAAAAAAACAAACACTACATACTTACCTTCAGCTGTCTGTCCCCGGCGCTCTGCTTTCCTCTGCACTGTCAGCGCCGGTCAGCCGGAAAGCAGAGCGGTGACGTCACCGCTGTGCTTTCCGGCTGGCCGGCGCTGACACAGGATGCAGAAGGAGTGCAGAGAAGCACAGCACCGGGGACAGAAAGCTGAAGGTAAGTATGTAGTGTTTGTTTTTTTAACGTTTTCGCTGGTAACCAGGGTAAACATCGGGTTACTAAGCGCGGCCCTGCGCTTAGTAACCCGATGTTTACCCTGGTTACCAGTGAAGACATCGCTGGATCGGTGTCACACACGCCGATCCAGCGATGTCAACAGGAAGTCCAGCGACGAAATAAAGTTCTGGACTTTCCTCAGCGACCAACGATCTCCCAGCAGGGGCCTGATCGTTGGTCGCTGTCACACATAACGATTTCCTTAACAATATCGTTGCTACGTCACAAAAAGCAACGATATCGTTAACGATATCGTTATGTGTGATGGTACCTTTAGGCTACATTCACACTAGCAGTATTTGGTCAGTATTTTACATCAGTATTTGTAAGCCAAAACCAGGAGTGGGTGATAAATGCAGAAGTGGTGCATATGTTTCTATTAGACTTTTCCTCTAATTGTTCCACTCCTGGTTTTGGCTTACAAATACTGATGTAAAATATTGACCAAATACTGCTAGTGTGACGGCAGACTTAATTTGTATTTTAGGCAAAAAAAGAAAATTACGTATATTATCATCTTTTGCATTTTAAACAATGAACAAAGGAAAAGGGGCTGAGGCAAAAGTATGAGTACCCTTGGAAATTTGTGTGCTAAGATAACTTTGACCAAGGTTTAAGACCTTAATTCACCTTTTGGGGTAATGGCGTGTTCACTATCATCATTAGGAAAGGCCAGATGATGCAAATTTCTCACCTTTTAAAAATCCTAGCCTCCTCTAACCTTGTGCCAATAAACAGCAGCCATGAGTTCTTCTAAGCAACTGCCTAGCACTCTGAACATTAAAAGGGTAGAGGCCAACCCACAAAGCAGGAGAAAGCTAAAAGAAGACAGCAAAGCGTTTTCATGTTGCCCTTTCCTCAGTTTGAAAAGTAATAAAAATGACAGTTGTGAGGCGGTGACCGGTGTTATATGCAAAGGTCGCTATGTGTCCCCCAGGATGTGTAAAGAAGCAAATGGAGGCTGTGGGAGTGCATTGCAGTCACAGGCTTAGCTGTGATTGCAATGCAGAATAAAAAGTGAGTGTCGGACTTGGGTAGGTTATTTGTCCAAGGCCATTTTAGGAAAACCTGCTCGGGGCTTTTATTTTTGAAACGGACTACAGGATTATAGTGGGGCAGTCCGCTTCCTCCCCAGGCCCGGATTTTCCATGTGGCCGACGGTCACAGGTTGTTTGGTAAAAACCCCTGCTGCAAAGGGTTGGGTATATCAGTTTGGTTTTGCAATCGTGCAGAGCAGAAGGCTCTGCAGATCTCCCCTGTGTGAACCAACACAGAAACTAAGTGGAGCCAAAGGCCTGACACCCCTCAGCGTATACTGTGGAGCAGGCTTCCTTGGCAACCAGATGCATTTACAGACTGTTTTGTTTTCCCGGCTGCGTTCCGGACGATACCGTTGTTTTGTTGTAAGTTTTTGGACATTAAAAATTACATTTATTTTGAACTTCCTCGGGTCACTGCCTCATCACTGCGCAGTGTGGATGCCTCTGTACCACACAGTTAACAGGAATGGTGGAGCTCAAGATGAAGTCTGGAAGACCAAGTAAAATTTCAGTGAGAGCTGCTAATAGGATTACTAGAGAGGCAAATCGGAACCCCTGCTTGACTACAAAAGATCTTCAGAAAGATTTAGCAGACTCTGGAGTTGGGGAACATTGTTCTACTTTTCAGTGACACCAGAACAAATATGGCTTCATAGAAGTGTTATCAGTAGAAAACCTCTCCTGCATCCACACAATAAAATTCAGCATCAGAAGTATGCAAAAGAACATCTAAACAAGCCTTATACATTTTGGAAAGAAGTCTTGTGGACCAATGAGGTTAAAATAGAACTTTTTCGCTACAATGATCAAAGGTATGTGTAGAGAAAAAAGGGCACAGAATTTCAGGAAAAGAACATCTCACCAACCATTAAGCATGGGGCAGTGAATCAATCATGCTTTGGGGTCCTGTAGCAGCCAATGGCACGGGGAACACTTCACATGTAGTGGAAAGAATGGATTAAATGAAATTTCAACTAATTCTTGATGCAAACATAACACTTTCTGTAAAAAAAGCTGAGGCTAAAAAAACTGAGGCTGGCGAAGCTGCACCGCAGCGATACGCATGGGGTTCTCCAATGCCTCCATCCCCTTACGCCACCCACCTCTTCTTTCCATTCAGGGTTCCACTGCCACAAGGGCCCTCATCCTCAGGTGCACAGGGTTCGACTCTGAATCCCCCCTTGAATTACTTTGGATTGCCCTTTGGCACAGTAGATTCCTCAGGTATTATTTGCATTTATTGCTTCTCATGCTCCATTGTTTACAACTTTATATTTCTTGGGCCCCCCCTTTTTGATCCTTTGGTGGGAAATGATGTATATATCTGGAGACCCTGTTGGTTTTGTTTTTGCAACTCCCGGCTACTTCACAGGACCTTTAGTCAGCAGATTTGATACCAACTGTTTCTCCGTGGGGATGCCCACTTACTGTTTGCCTGGCCGGTCCTGTTCACTACATAGGAGTGGTTTTGGCACTGACTCTCTAGACTATATTGAGCATACATTTATATATATTATTTCATTGTTGATTATTTGTGCTGTTAAATATTTTTTTTATTGCGGTCATGTGTTGACTGCCTTGCATGTATATATGCTACTTCATATGTCAGGAACCATTTGTTGCATATCATGGTATAAGGGCATTACTTACATTAGCTAATTTGGAGATGGGGTGTTGTCATTGTTGGTTTTTAAATGTTTTTAACCATGTCTGTGCTCTATATGACAATAAAGCAGTCTGTCTGCCGATACCGATACCCGATACCAATGCAAGTCAATGGGACACAAATATCGGAATGTAAATAAGACCTTTCTGTCCATCTACATCCTGTTCCGGAGGGGGGAAGAGTGTGGGCGGTGCATTGGCGGACACTGTGGGTGCGTGTGTGCGGGCGGAGTCTGTGCGGGCCTGCCGGGGATCTGTATGGGCCTCTCAGAAGACTGTGCCGGCTGCCGGGGGTCTGTGCGTGCCTGCTGGGGGTCTGTGTGGGCCTGCCAGAGGTCTGTACGGCCCTGCCGGGGGTCTGTGTGGGCTGCTGGGGTTTGTGTGGGCCTGCCGGGCTCTGTGCGGGCTGTCGGGTGTCTGTGTGGGCTGCTGGCTGTCTGTGCGGGCTGCCGGGGGTTAGTGCGGGCCTGCTGTGGGTCTGTACAGGTCTGCCAGGGGTCTGGGCGGGCTGCCGGGGGCCTGTGCGTGTGTGCAGGCATCGTCCGATGGGACTACAAGTCCCATCAGACGATGCTTGCTACAGTGACAGTGATTGACACATTAGCCAATGATGGGACAGTAGTAGTCCCATCATCCGGCTAATGAGTTGAATGAAGAAAAAACAAAAACATACATACTACATACATACTACATACATACTGCATACATACTACATGCGTACATACTACATGCATACTACATACAGTACATTCATACATTACATACAATACATACATACAGACATACAGTACATTAAACATAGAGTACATACTCACCATTACTTGTCATTTTGATGCCCGAAGCCAGTGTCACCTGTAAAAAATATTAAAATAACAAACAACCAATATACTCCCTGTCCGCAGAAATCCACGAGTGTCCCACGACGATCTCCTGTAGAGAATGGCAGCATCAGCTGATGCGACCGCTCTCCATTGGGCTCCAGGAACCAATGATGGGGGAAGGTATCCTTCCGCACTGTATTCCTCCGCCGCTGTAAAAAAATAGTCCCTAGTTTCACTTTTGGCATTGCTGTGTGAGAAATTTTCCCATGCAGCAATTGCCATAAAGTGAGACTTTGAACTATAGTAACCTCAGTGATGCACTGTAGGAGCCATTGTCTCCTGTCATTGTGTCACTGAGGGTCCTATAGAGCAGTGACCTCCCCCGATGTCACTGTTCCATAGGGGAGATCGTCGTGGGACACTCATTATTAATTGGACTACGGCGGACAGGTAGTATACGGTTTATTATTTTACATTTTTGCAGGCGCTGAAGTATGGTAATTATGGTTAAATGAAGAATATTAAAATACTTTTTTCCTAATGTGTGTGTTTTATTAACCCTTCATTACTATTGGATTAATAATGGATAGGCGTCTTATTGACGCCACTCTTTTATTAACCCGGCTTAATGTCACCTTACAATAGCAAGGTGACATTAACCCCTTATTACCCCATATCCCACCGCTACATGGGAGTGGGAAGAGAGGGGCTAAGTGCCAGAATTGGCGCATCTTACAGATGCGCCATTTCTGGGGCGGCTGCGGACTGGTGTTTGTAGCCGGGGGGGGGCAATATATATGGCCCCCTCTCTAGTCTATGAATATCAGCCCGCAGCTGTCTGTGTAGCTTGTCTGGCTATAAAATATAGGGGGACCCGACGTCATTTTTGGAGAGGTCCCCCTATTTTAATAGCCAGTAAAGGCTACGCAGACAGCTGCGGGCGGATATTCATAGCAGGCTACAAATATTGGCCCCCGGCCGTCAGCTTTCCCCCTCTGGTGCAGAAAATTGCGCAGGAGCCCACGCCGTTTTTTTCCATTTTTTTTAAACAAAACGCTCATCAAGGCCTCTTTCACACTTCTGTCGGTACGGGTACGTCGCTATGCATCAGGCTGACGTATTGATGCACGTTGTGAAATTTTTGCACGAAGTGGGCAGTGGATGCAGTTTTTCAACGCTTCCGCTGCACATTCTGAAGTCCGGGGAGGATAGGGCGGAGTTTCTGTCATGCATGCGCAGTAGAAAATGGCGGACACGACGGACAAAAAAGGTTCACTTGAACTTTTTTTGTGCCGACGGTTTGCCAAAACACAACGGATCCGTTGCATGATGGACGCGACGTGTGGCCATCCATCGCTAATACCAGTCTATGGGTAAAAAACGCATCCTGCGAGCACATTTTCAGGATCCGTTTTTTTCCCAAAACGACGGATTGCTAAAAACGCAAGTTTGAAAGTAGCTTTAGAAACATCGGCTTTTCTATTATATATCTATGGTATATCTATCTATAGATATATTTATAGATAGATACATCTATAGATACATAGATGTATCTATCCATATATCTGGCTGCTTTCACACATCAGGTTTTTGCCATCAGGCACAATCCAGCGAGTTTTGAAAAAAGCGGATCCGGCGGAAAAAAACGGATCCGGCAGAAAAAAACAGATCCGGCGGAAGAAAAACGGATCCGGCAGAAAAAAATGGATCCAGCAGAAAAAAACGATCCGTTTTTTTCAAAACTCTCCGGATTGTGCCGGACAGCAAAAACCTGACGTGCGAAAGCAGCCAGATATATGGATAGATACATCTATGTATCTATAGATATATCTATCTATAAATATATCTATAGATAGATATATCCATATATATATAATGGAAAGGCCGAAGTTTCTAAGGCTACTTTCGCATCTGCATTTTTAGCAATCCGTCGCAATCCGTCGTTTTGGGAAAAAAAGGATCCTGCAAATGTGCTAGCAGGATGCGTTTTTTACCCATAGACTTCTATTAGCGGCTTGTTTTGGCAGTCCGTCGGCACGAAAAAACATTCAAGTGAAGGGTTTTTTTCCGTCGCGTCTGCCCTTTTCTACCGCGCATGTGCGGCCGAAACTCCGCCCCCTCCTCCCGGACTTCAGAATGGGCAGCGGATGCATTGAAAAACTACATCTGCTGCCCACGTCGTGCACAAATTTCACAACGTGTGTCGGTCCGTCGGCCCGACGCATAGCGACGGACCCGTACCGACGCAAGTATAAAAGAAGCCTTAATGAGCGTTGAATTTAAATTAAAAAAAATGCGTGGGCTCCTGCGCAATTTTCTGCGCCAGAGGGGGAAAGCCGACAGCCGGGGGCCAATATATGTAGCCTGCTATGAATTATTAAAATAGGGGGACCACCCAAAAAATGATGTGGGGTCCCCCTATATTTTATAGCCAGAAAGGCTATGCAGACAGCTGTGGGCTGATATTCACAGTCTAGAGAGGGGCCATGGATATTGCCACCCCAGCTACAAATGCCAGCCTGCAGCAGCCCCAGAAATGGCGCATCTGTAAGAGTAAGTAACTTAGCCCCTCTCTTCCCACTCCCATGTAGCGGTGGGATATGGGGTAATAAGTCGTTAATGTCACCTTGCTATTGTAAGGTGACATTAAGCCGGGTTAATAACGGAGAGGTGTCAATAAGACGCCTATTCATTATTAATCCAATAGTAAGAAAGGGTTAATAAAACATGCACACATTAGGAAAAGATATTTTAATATTCTTCACTTAATCATACTTACCATACTTCAGCGCCTGCAAAAAACGTAAAATAATAAACCGTATACTACCCGTCTGCCGTAGTCCAATTAATATCTAGTGTCCCACGACAATCTCCCCTATAGAACAGTGACATCGGGTGATGTCACTGCTCTATAGGACCCTCAGTGACACACTGACAGAAGACAATGGCTCCTGCAGTGCATCACTGAGGTTACTATAGTTCAAAGTCTCACTTTATAGCAATTGCTGTATGGGAAAATTTCTCACACAGCAATGCCAAAAGTGAGAGTAGGGACTTTTTTTTTACAGCGGCGGAGGAATACAGTGTGGAAGGATTCCTTCATCACTTCATTGGATTCCTGGAGCCCCTGGAGAGCGGTCGCATCAGCTGATGCTGCCGTTCTCCACGGGAGATCGTCGTAGGACACTCTTGGGTTTCTGAGGATCAGGGAGAATATTGGTTGTTTGTTATTTAAATATTTTTTACAGATGACACTGGCTTCGGGGAACAAAGTGACAAGTGATAGTGAGTATGTACTCTATGTTATATGTACTGTATGTCTATATGTATGTATTGTATGTAATGTATGAATGTATTGTATGTAGTATGTATGTAGTATGTAGTATGTTTGTAGTATGTATGTAGCATGTATGCATGTATGTAGTATGTAGTATGTATATAGTATGTATGTAGTATATATTCACAAAAGTTTGCTCACATCAATATAGTACACATCCCTCCTATATCGGGGCCAGAGTACCCACTGTGCATAAATATCTCACATGCAGTGTGACCTAATGAGTAAAAAATGATCACCACTATGGTACTCATATATAAAAAACAATTTTATTGAATTCAAAGATTAAAATATTTAAATGTAAAAAACAGTGACCAACATGTAAACAAGGGAATAGAATCCACAAAAAAGGGACAACGCTGCCATAGGCTACCTAACAGCCATCGGGATAAACACTAGTATGCAAACATGCAGGTAACCCACTAATAAACGCTGCCTAGGTATATGGCTGAATGATAGTGTCAGAAATTGTCAAGGTGCTGCTGCAATGGCATACATCAATGTGCATATGACCTAATAGGAGACACTCCTAGCCATCCTGCTCGCAAAAAATAATTAGCCAGAACCTATTACTGCATAAGATAGGTGGGGGATGTAAACAATCAAAGTGTATACCTTTACTATGCGTCCCGTGTAGGAGCCCCGGCGTCCCTCTGCCCCGACGCGCGTTTCACGTTCGCTTCTTCAGGAGGCGTGTCAGGGCAGGGGGGAGACCGGATTTTATATCACAAGTAGTGGCGTTCATTGGGTCATAATAATGAAGGGCTGCCATCAGCTGCGGGGGGAGCAGAGCATGTGGTAGTGTACATGCGTGTAGTTGCCGCTCACAATGTACGGAAACCGGAAGTCTAAGAACGAACTTCCTGTCCGCCGAAAGATATAACACAAAGCAGATAAATACTGCAAAAAATATCATGTGCGGTAATCAGAGGCTAAGGAAAAACTATTATCCGACCCCCGGAACATATAAATGAATAAAGAATATACAATACTGCGCCGGGAGCTAGTGTACGAAAACCGGAAGCACCTGAACCGTACTTCCCATAGACTGAGCTATACGAACATGCATAATCAATGGGAATGTCGGCGCATGCCCAGATCTGTAGGCTCCCGAAACCAATGGGAAGCCGACCCGCGGTGAAGAGGCCGGCGGTGCCGGGTCATCCGTAAGTACGACTCAGCCACACCAAGCCCCAATGGACACCGCTAGTCAGCTATCCCCGAGCTCTGCTCCCCCCGAGGGATAGCTGACTAGCGGTGTCCATTGGGGCTTGGTGTGGCTGAGTCGTACTTACGGACGACCCGGCACCGCCGGCCTCTTTACCGCGGGTCGGCTTCCCATTGGTTTCGGGAGCCTACAGATCTGGGCATGCGCCGACATTCCCATTGATTATGCATGTTCGTATAGCTCAGTCTATGGGAAGTACGGTTCAGGTGCTTCCGGTTTTCGTACACTAGCTCCCGGCGCAGTATTGTATATTCTTTATTCATTTATATGTTCCGGGGGTCGGATAATAGTTTTTCCTTAGCCTCTGATTACCGCACATGATATTTTTTGCAGTATTTATCTGCTTTGTGCTATATCTTTCGGCGGACCGGAAGTTCGTTCTTAGACTTCCGGTTTCCGTACATTGTGAGCGGCAACTACACGCATGTACACTACCACATGCTCTGCTCCCCCCGCAGCCGATGGCAGCCCTTCATTATTATGACCCAATGAACGCCACTACTTGTGATATAAAATCCGGTCTCCCCCCTGCCCTGACACGCCTCCAGAAGAAGCGAACGCGAAACGCACGTCGGGGCAGAGGAACGCCGGGGCTCCTACACGGGACGCATAGTAAAGGTATACACTTTGATTGTTTACATCCCCCAACTATCTTATGCAGTAATAGGTTCTGGCTAATTATCTTTTGCGAGCAGGATGGCTAGGAGTGTCTCCTATTAGGTCATATGCACATTGATGTATGCCATTGCAGCAGCACCTTGACAATTTCTGACACTATCATTCAGCCATATACCTAGGCAGCGTTTATTAGTGGGTTACCTGCATGTTTGCATACTAGTGTTTATCCCGATGGCTGTTAGGTAGCCTATGGCAGCGTTGTCCCTTTTTTGTGGATTCTATTCCCTTGTTTACATGTTGGTCACTGTTTTTTACATTTAAATATTTTAATCTTTGAATTCAATAAAATTGTTATTTATATATGAGTACCATAGTGGTGATCATTTTTTACTCATTAGGTCACACTGCATGTGAGATATGTATGTAGTATGTAGTATATGTAGTATGTTGTATGTATGTAAGTAGTATGTATGTACTATGTATGTAGTACTTTTTTTTTTACATTCAACACATTAGCCGGATGATGGGACTACTATTGTCCCATCATTGGCTAATGTGTCAATCACTGTCACTGTAGCAGGCATCGTCCGATGGGATGCACAGACCCCCGGCAGGCCCACACAGACCCCCCACGGTCATGCACAGACCCCGCACACACACGTTGTCTCCGCCCACCCACCGCCCACACACCATTATAGTGCATCATTGCACTATGGGAACTTCCGATTTCGGTATTCGATATCGCAAAAGTATCGGAACTCGGTATCGGATACCCGATATTTGCAGTATCGGAATTCTCAACACTAAAGAAGACTGATCAGAAATGCAGCCAAGTGGCCCATGATCACTCTGGATGAACTGCAGAGATATACAGCTGTGGTGGGACAGTCTGTCCATAGGAAAACAATCAGTCGTACACTGCACAAATCTGGCCTTTATGGAAGAGTGGCAAGAAGAAAGCCATTTCTCAAAGACATCCATAAAAAGTGTCATTTAAAGTTTGCAACAAGCCACCTAGGAGACACATCAAACATGTGGAAGAAGGTGCTCTGGTCAGATGAAACCAAAATCGAACTTTTTAGCAACAATGCCAAACGATATGTTTGGCGTAAAGGCAACACAGCTCATCACCCTGAACACACCATCCCCACTGGTGGTGGCAGCATCATGGTTTGGGCCTGCTTTTCTTCAGCAGGTACAGGGAAGATGGTTAAAATTGATGGGAAGATGGATGGAGCCAAATATGGGAACATTCTTGAAAAAAACCTGTTGGAGTCGGCAAAAGACCTGAGACTGGGACGGAGATTTGTCTTCCAACAAGACAATGATCCCAAACATAAAGCAAAATCTACAATGGAATGGTTCTCAAATAAATGTATCCAGGTGTTAGAATGGCCAAGTCAAACTCCAGACCTCAATCCAATCGAGAATCTGTGGAAAGAGTGGAAAACTGCTGTTCACAAACGATCTCCATCAAACCTCACTGAGCTGTTTGCCAAGGAAGAATGGGCAAGAATTTCAGTCTCTCGATGTACAAAACTGATAGAGACATTCCCCAAGCGACTTGCAGCTGTAATCGCAGCAAAAGGTGGCGCAACAAAGTATTAAGTTAAGGGGCCGAATAATGTTGCACGCCCCACTTTTCAGTCTTTGAATTTCCACAAAAATTGAAAATAAGCAATAAATTTCGTTCAACTTCACAATTATGTTCCACTTGTTATTGATTCTTCACCAAAAATTTACATTTGGTATCTTTATGTTTGAAGCATAATATGTGGGAAAAGGTTAAAAAGTTCCAGGGGGCCGAATACTTTTGCAAGGCACTGTATGCTGTATATATACAGTATATATATATATATATATATATATATATATATATATATATATATATATATATTTATATATTTCAATTTAAAGGAATTGCACAGATTGGAGAAAACATTTGTAAAGGAGTTGAAATATTGAAATATATGGCTTACTCATATACTTCAACCAATAAAGGTGCCCTGTTCTTACCATATCAGTATGGTCCTGAGTCCTGACAACTTCACTTTCAGCTTGGGTTCGTCGCAACAATATCACACTCGATTAGTGTTGTCAATGGAGAGGGCTGGTTGTCTAACTTATTGCAATTAATTAGCGTTACCCTATTCTTTGCTTCTGCCAATGCATAGACAGGGAATGGGAATGACTTGATATTAGAGTTAAGATATAATCTTGCTCCCATCAGCACTGATGACAGCACATTATAATTGTATTTATTACACTTTGCTTATATAGCGCCATCATATTCCACAGCACTGTATAGATATTATCACAATCTACATTCCCTAGAACCTGAAGGAAACCCACACAAACACGGGGAGAACATATAAACGCCTTGCAGATATAGTCCTTGGTGGGACTTGAACCCAGGATCCCAGCGCTGCAAAGTAACAGTGCTAACCACTGAGCGATCATGTTGCCCATGAAAGGTTTCAACTGTATTAAGCAAAAGTCACGCTGTGAGGATCTAGCTTTAAATCAGGGAATCTTTGTTGACTAAGTTGCATGTCTTGCTAATTTAGACATGTTAATGGACATTTTTTAACTTTGCAATTACCTATAAGTTAAAGGGGTTGTCTGCTTTCAGAAAACACAAGTCCAGTACAGTTTATAATAAAAAAACACACTTTACTCACCCTACCTCAGTCTGCTCCTGAGCCTCCTCCTCTGCTCCCAGTATTAATATTGGCTGCACTGACAACATATTGACAGCCTGACAGCCAATCAGTGAGTTCAGTATTTCTAAGTGGGAAATTCCGTCTACTCGGGTACAGCCGCTGAGTATAGTGATTGGCTGTTGACTTGACGTCAGTATCAGCTACCGAGCGCAATGCATCAGATTAGGCAGTGGGAGGGTGAGTGAAGTGGGATTTTTAACAACAGTACTAAGGGATCAATATTTTCTGAAAGGGGACAACCCCTGTAAATATTAAAATATGCAAGTACTTTCATATATATTTCAAATTTCAATACAAAGTAAATAGGATAATACCATAAAATAACAACAAGTGTATGTACTGTATTTTAGCTGGGAGTACTCTCTGGCACAATTCACCCTTCCAACATCACGAGGGACAAACAAATGTCAGGAAGTGAGACCTGTTCCCTGGAATGGAGGTTTGCCATCAATAATGACTGTCTCACTAAATATTCCAGGAAATAGGATCGCTGGAATCTAACATTCCCCAAGCCATAGTCTTGCTTTTTTACCTTTATTCCTGATTTCTTTTTTCTGATTTTCTATCAATCTTTTTCAATGGACAATTCTACTATAATGCTAAACATATGGTTTTACGTTTGGTCAGGACATATTTTTGTGACATTCAGTTATACTAAGTATTATTGCGTTTATTATGCTATTTCTATACATTATACATATGTTACCTTAAGATGTTTATTAACCCCTTACCGGCATCGGACGTACTATACCGTCCGATGCCGGCTCCCCTGCTTTGATGCAGGGCTCCGCGGTGAGCCCGCACCAAAGCCGGGACATGTCAGCTGTTTTGAACAGCTGACATGTGCCCGTAATAGGCGCGGGCAGAATCGCGATCTGCCCGCACCTATTAACTAGTTAAATGCCGCTGTCAAACGCAGACAGCGGCATTTAACTACCGCTTCCGGCCGGGCGGCCGGAAATGACGTCATCGCCGACCCCCGTCACATGTCCGGGGGTCGGCGATGCGTCTCCATTGTAGCCATAGAGGTCCTTGAGACCTCTATGGTTACTGATTGCCCGTCGCTGTGAGCGCCACCCTGTGGTCGGCGCTCACAGCACACGTGCAATTCTGCTACATAGCAGCGATCAGCAGATCGCTGCTATGTAGCAGAGCCGATCGGCTTGTGCCTGCTTCTAGCCTCTCATGGAGGCTATTGAAACATGGCAAAAGTTAAAAAAAAAAGTTTAAAAAAATGTGAAAAAAATAAAAAAAACATAAAAGTTTAAATCACCCCCCTTTCGCCCCAATCAAAATAAATCAATAAAAAAAATATCAAATCTACGCATATTTGGTATCGCCGCGCTCAGAATTGCCCGATCTATCAAATAAAAAAAAATATTAACCTGATCGCTAAACAGCGTAGCGGGAAAAAAACTCGAAACGCCAGAATTACGTTTTTTTGGTCGCCGCGACATTGCATTAAAATGCAATAACGGGCGATCAAAAGAACGTATCTGCACCGAAATGCTATCATTAAAAACGTCATCTCGGCACGCAAAAAATAAGCCCTCAACCGACCCCAGATCACGAAAAATGGAGACGCTACGAGTATCGGAAAATGGCGCAATTTTTTTTTTTTTTTTTTAGCAAAGTTTGGAATTTTTTTTCACCACTTAGATAAAAAATAACCTAGTCATGTTTGGTGTCTATGAACTCGTAATGACCTGGAGAATCATAATGGCAGGTCATTTTTAGCATTTAGTGAACCTAGCAAAAAAGCCAAACAAAAAACCAATGTGGGATTGCACTTTTTTTGCAATTTCACCGCACTTGGAATTTTTTTCCCGTTTTCTAGTACACGACATGTTAAAACCAATGATGTCGTTCAAAAGTACAACTCGTCCCGCAAAAAATAAGCCCTCACATGGCCAAATTGACGGAAAAATAAAAAAGTTATGGCTCTGGGAAGGAGGGGAGCGAAAAACGAACACGGAAAAACGAAAAATCCCCTGGTCATGAAGGGGTTAATGTCACATTACTTGGTATCTAAAATTTGAGTTCTCTAAATTTTATTACCTTCCCTTTCACTTCCCCTTAGCCACCCAGTTTCCCTCCCCCTCACATGTAACCCTTCATACCCTTTATTTACCCCTTTTTAATTTTAATATTTAATAAATACATTTGAAATAGGAAGTGAGACCTGCAAAGATGCTCGGAGACTTGTGGACCAATCATTGTATAAAATGGCTCCAGAATACAAATGGTAAAATCCAATACAGAAAAGAGGTGTCATAAAAATCCGAACATTTATTTATGTAAATTGTCTCTTCAGAAAGGAAGAGGACTTGAACTCTAGAGTCACTTAATGGAAGTGGCCATCCTAAAAGTCAATTTTGAACCTTTAACAAACCTTGTCACATGACTTAGGATGAAAGCCAAACAGAATCTCTATTTACAGGCAAGTGTTTAGGGGTGTTGATACTCCTCAGCACAAAGCATGAGATCTGATTCGGCTGTATGAGTAGTCTCTGACTGAGTTCTAAGGGGTAATGTCTCTCCTGGCTGAGAGTGACATGTCTGATACGCCATGCGCTTTAATTTTATCACTATATATGCTCTCTAAAAATAACAAATAAATATTAAGTTTTAGACTACTACCAGTAGTAGAAAACAACGCTTTCAGCATCCATTAAAGAAACACATATTAAAGTTTTTATCCTCCTAATATATTGCAATCCTCATATTATATTGCACTGTGTACTTTGAATTTGTTACACCCGGTCCAGTTCCTGTACCTTCACAGGGTCCCCGTCGGGACTCCCGCTCTGTGCCAACTCCACGCTTTCCGGAAGGGACCTCTGCTTCTCCTCCCTCCTCTGCTCCCTGGTGTGCAGCCAGCAGGTCCTCGCGCTGTGTGCTTAGGTCGCATGTGCGTACGCTATCGGTCTCTTAAAGAGACAGCGCGCATTTTTCAAAATGTGCTTCTGACCAATGGCGTGTGAATGATTGCTATTTCTAGTCCCTCCACCATAGGGAAGATGCCGGAGCAACAAGTATCCTCAGCTGCTAACTTCCTGCTCCTGCTAGCATGTGCTTCTGTTCTGAAGTCTTTGTCAGTGCTTTGCTTACACTTTTTGTTCCACAGACTATCTGCTACCTTTTACCTGGCTATTCTGGACGATCTCCAGCCTGCTTACTCCGGTTCCATCTCGTCCCGCCATTTAGTCACCTGAACCTCAGGACACCGTCAGTACCACTGGAACCAGTCTCTACCCGCACCCCTGGTATCCACCGGTTAGCTCTACGTCACCTGCTAACCCTGTTTGTCCATCTGTCCCGCTGGGTCATCAACCACGAGTCCGGAGTCTAACTGGAGGTAGCACCCGTGTCCCCCAGGTGTCCCATTCTGACCCTGTTTGAGGGGTCTTACTACGGGTGTCTGGGGCTCACGTGGTCACACCCCCTTCGGAGCCCCTGGACTGTGTTCCAGAGGTTCCACGCTCTATGACAATAAAAACGAATCTGAACTTCACCACATGTGCCTCTGTTTCCATTCATTACACAATTGCTCATTTTGCCTTTTTACTTTGTTAAATCTTCCCTTTTCCATTAGGTCTATGACATCACATGATTAAAAACAGACAAACTGAATCCTCCTAAGCTCTATGTAGAAACAGGAAGTCTCTTTTCCATGCACAAGTCATCTCCCTCTTCAATTCCTGACCCAACAGCTCCATTCCTCCCCTCTGTGAAGGACATTGCAGTTATGTAGAATTGTAGTTCTAATGATGACTCATACAGCTAAAAGAGACTTCCTGTTTCTACATAGAGCTTAGAAGGATTCAGCTAGTCTGTTGGGTTTTTTTTGCAAAAAATACACTATTCTAACATTATGATAAAAGCCTGTGTCTTTACAATTGGCAGAATTTTAAAAAAGCAGGTCAGACAGGGAAAGCTATCTATAAATGAACAAAGGTGTCAAGAAAAGCTGAGCCCATACAGCCCGTTTGGGCCCTAACAGATGCAACAGGGTATGGGTATCAGCTATGCAGGCATCAATGCCTAAAAAAATAATGTCTACTAGCCTTTCCTTTTTTTTTTTTTTTTTTTTAATCAATTAGTGTTGATTGAAGATTTCCAAAACAATACAGTGCAGTCAAACAGTAATAACAGTAACAGAGGTCAACTAAAAATGACCAGAAATAAGTAAGGAGAAAAACCAAACCAATCAGAAAGGAAGAAGTAGGGGAGAGAGGCGGGGGGGGGGAGGGATAGGTACAGTAGGGGGAAAAGGGGGGGGGAGGAAAGGAGTATAGGCATTCACAAGACATTTTCTAGCAATTCAGTTATAGACAAGGGGTCCTGGCAAACTATGGCAGAATAAGAATATTACAAACACAAAAACAGACATGTCAATTATGCATACTTATTCCCACTCAAGTAAACGATCAAACAAGGTGGTGTGGGTCAATAGAGGAATGACCACTATGTAACCAAGGGTGCCAAATAATTTGTCTTTTGGTTTTGGCAGTCATGGAGTGAGCCAAAGCAAGTTCATATTGGCAGTGGACATTAAGTTTATTAATTAATTCACTAATATTGGGAGGATTAGTGTCTTTCCATCTTGAGGCGACTAATAACCTGGCAGCTATTAGAATATGTGATAGTGTACCTCGAAGAATGTGTGGAATGTCCTCCAGGCCGATGTGAAGAATGGCCTGCCTAGGTGACAGAGTCAGCTGGATCCCCAATACCTGTGCAATTAAAAGGTCCATATCTCTCCACCAGGGCTGAAGAATTGGACACGACCACCAGGTGTGTTCCAGAGTTCCCCTGTGACCGCACCCCCTCCAGCATTTGTCCGACCCGGCAGGGTCATAGTGAGCCACCTGAACCGGATATTGATACCATCTAAGGTGTACTTTTTTCAATTGTTCGAGATGATTGACGCAGGCAGATACCCGTAATACTTCACCCAGTCCCTCCTCCCAATCTATCGGGTCCAATAGGAAGTCCAGATCCTGTTCCCACTTGATCATATATGGCAGTTTAACATCTTCTGCTGGGTCGTTTAAGGCTTTATATAATATTGAAATTCCCTTCGGGCCAGAGTCAGGCAACAAGAAATAACCATTAACCCTGTTATTTAAATGGGAGTTGAAGAAAGGCGAGTTTGGGGAATTATGAAGTAGATGACGTATCTGCAAATATTGATAGAAATATCTCCGGACATTCGGGAAGTTGGAGGCCAAGCGGTCAAAGGGGACAAGGCCAGCGGCATCCAATATTTGCCGTAATGTTACGATTCCAGCATCAACCCAAGGCTGGAGATTAATAAATGGGATGTGTGTCTCAAGGGCTTTTAAGGATAGGGAGTCAGGAGATAATTTAATCAAGGAAGGGACCAGTGTCCTCCAATAGTGGAGCGCAATTTTCATGGTTGGTAAGGGTGGGGAATAATCAGTGATTGCAATAGATTCAGCCTCAAGAATTGTGCGGGTAGATCTAGTTTTGGCATAATAGTTTTCTATTTGGAGCCATCTATGGTCTTTGTCCGCCTGCCACCAGTCTCTAAGTCCAGTTATTATGGCCGCTCTATGGTACAGCATGAGGTTCGGCATTCCCAGCCCTCCCCGTTTGTACGGATAGTACATCAAAGTCCTAGAGATTCTAGATTTTTTGTGTGACCAAATATAATCGTATGTCATAGTTTGTAATTTCAAAATCAAACGTTTGGGGATTTGTAATGGGATACACCTAAGGAGATACAGTATTTTAGGCAGGATCATCATTTTGAAAACATTAATCCTGGCAATCCAGGATGTCATAACTTTGTGAAAATGGTCAAGTTGTGCCCTAACCTGTGTGATCAATTTAGAGAAATTCTTCTCGACAATCTGTTCAGATCCCAAGTACGGGATACCCTCTGTCATCCATTTAAATGGAAACTCAGCCTCCATTTTCAACTTGGCCGCGCACGGAACGTCCACTGGAAACAACAAGGACTTCGTGGGATTCAACCTGTAGAACAAAGGTGTCAAGAAAAGCTGAGCAAGCCCATACAGCCCGTTTGGGCCCTAACAGATGCAAAAGGGTATGGGTATCAGCTATGCAGGCATCAATGCCTAAAAAAATAATGTCTACTAGCCTTTCCTATATACCGTAGATGGCCTCTACGCTGTATTATATAAATGTATTATATACATTTTATGAAAATAGTGGCCCATGGACAAAATATGCAACTGTATACTACAGTATATAGGGGCTTTTTATTCAGTATATAGATCAGATGATTTTCCGAGCATATCTGCCCACTGTAAATCTACAGCATGTTGTGAACAGAGCCTAATTCTGATTCTGTATGAAGACTCTGCCTGTCTAGCATTTTTGCAACCTATATCCTGCTGAAAGATTTGAAGTACAATGACAATGAACTTGAATTCCTTCCACAGATGGATCTAAAAAGCCGACGAGCATACGCTTATAATTCATGCTACCTGTCCTAATAACATTACATTCAGAACTTTTTCTGCATGCATTTCCCTATTTTAGTAATGCAGACTTTCAGATTTACCTTTGAATTGCTATAATATTTCTATTGAACATTTTTACATATATTACAAATGTTATAAATTCCTCTTTCCTGAATCCATAAAGGACACAGTGAAAAAATAATATGAGTGAAAAAAATAAGAATATAAGATGTCTCTTTTGACAAACTATTACAAATAGTCAGTAGATCGCTCATTCTCCAGCTACTTCGGGTTACATTTTTCCATGTATGTTTTCTCATAATGATTGAATTCTCTAATAACACAATTAAATAAAATTCTAAAAAAAAAATAGATCGGTTGTAAGATCTAACAGCAAAGCTTCAGGCGGCCATAGTTTTTATGATTGTGGACTGTTCTATTCTATCAATTATCTCATGGAAATGGAAGCTATTTAAGTAATTAGGCATGGCAGGGTGTGTATTATGTTGCATGGCTGAAAAGGCGCAGAGTGCCGAATGTCACAGTGGTGCTATCTGATTGGCTGAGGAAATCACATAAGTGTATTAAATTACAATCACAATTTTTGTTTCAATGGAATTGTGTCTAGATTTATCACACACTCATTTCTCTGCAGCGCCAGCCGAAGCAAGGTAAATCTGAAATAACAGAAAAACACATCATATTGTCATTCTACAAGATGTAAATTTCTGCATGCTATGGAGAAAATGAAAGCATTTGGTATTTTTACCACTTTGGATTCATCTTAGGATCCATCGTCTCTCTATCTCTACAGCAAAACAATGTATAATCCAAAGAGGCTTCACAACAAATCATGTCCTTTGTTCCTCGGGTTGTTGGAGGTTTGGTTGTAAAATGAGACAATTTACAAAGGATTTCAGAATCCATTTGTTGCGGTTGAGCAATATACTAACAAAATCTTGCTTCATTATTATAACATCTATAGGTTTGAAAACAAGCAATGATTTTAGCCAGGAACTGTATAGAATATCTGCATTACTCATGCATTTGTGTAGATTCCACACTGCCATATCCCACAGCTTTCCTTGGTCAACTGGATATCTAGAAAGTTGATCATAAAAGTGTGCACTTAAAGAGGACTTATCTTCGTTCTCGGCATGTCTGTATTTGTAAATTGATTGATATTCTCTAGGAAATTATTCTTACAACTTTGCAATATGCCATCCCTCTGGTGTTTCTCCTGGAAATGTAAGTATAATCCCTACATAACCATTTTGCAGTGAAGAGATCGGATGCAGAACCTCTTTCACTCACAGCCACCCCCGAATGAAAAATCTTTCATCCCCCTTCCATATCTTTTCCGTGCCCCTTTTATGCATTTTTCTTTTTCTCTCTATAGAAAATACTCTCCAGAGACTATGCTTTATGGGAAGTTTCTGGAGGACTTGACACGCACCAAGACATTGTGTTACTATTTCCTGGTGTCCCTTATGTCCGAGACCCTCACAGACATTTTTGAAGATTTGGCATGTATGAAATAAAATGACAACTTGGCTCTACATTTTTTTGGCAAAAAGGTGTATCTCAATCTAGTTTGATAATGTGAGAACTGATGTTAAGAAATATAGAGTTTTGTAGGAAAGCATAACATTGACCAAAAGGCTTTTTATGACCATTCAGATAAGGAATAAATGAAGAGGTAGCCATATATATACATGAGCCATACATGTACAGTTTGAGATTTGATTCACGGTTCGTAAGAAAAAAAGTTGTTGACCCCATTTTCCACATTGCTGAAGCATCAGAGAGCAGGGTAATGTATTTTTTGTGTGGTTGCATAGACCTCCCCATGATGTCCTGCAGCTATGCCATCTAGCAGATTTTCATAACTTGTCCAGTGGTGGTCAGTACCTGGGCCATCTGAGATAAGCTGTTCCCAGTGGAGCACAGCTTATATGATAGAGTCATTTTCCATCTCCAGAGTTTCTGGGTAAGTCTCATTTTCCTGTAGAATGTAAGCTCTTTTGTTCAGTCTATCTCTGTAGAGCGTAAGTTCTTTTCATCTGATGGGTCCTCTCATTCTCTCTCATGTAGAGTGTAACCTCTTGTGATATGCTCGCTCCTCTCTCTCCTCTAGAGTCTTATGGCCAACAAGGTACTCTTTCTCCTCTCCAACAAATGTATTTTCTGACCAATTTCAAGCTTTCCAATATTGAGATCCATGAAAAAATTATTCATTGCAAATTGAAGTTTTATTGAAAATTTGGAGTTCGTCGAAGCCAGCGAATTCATATTTCAAAAGATCCTCTCATCTGTAGTAGTGATCCATCCACTAAAATCTATGCCTGGTTATCCCTTCCATCCAGGGATCCGTTCCAAAAAGACTGCAAACAAGTGTACACGAAAGGAGAGCAAATGTCCAAAAATCCTACTAAATCACTGTTTAGGTTACTTGTATAAATCATGAGATGAACAAACATAAGTGACATAAGAGAACCGCTTCACTGCCTTCCCTCTCCCCAACTCCAGTAAGGCTTATCACGAGCTTCTCACCGAGAATACCGAGAATACCAGAGGGGTTACTATGCATAAGAAATGCACTCAATCTCTTCTGGTACTCCCAATGAGTGAGGAAGAAGAGAACAGGGTATTGTAACCAAAAAGAGTGCTTAAAGGGAAGGTGCCACCAGTTTTCTTGTATTTTGTTTTTTTGTGAAATTAAGCTTAAAATAGTAATAAAAATGTATTAATGCAATGTTTGCACTGTTTGCAAACATTTCTATATGAAAAATATTATATATTTTTCTACAAATATACATATTTACCACTAGGGGGAGCATTTTCCGTTTTAGACCTCAAGCAGCTATAGTAACATTTAGCAGCTTTACTCTTTGCTGGAAAATTGGGCAGTAACTGCTGACATCACCATTTCCCTCTAATATCCCTGGGGCCGAATGAAGAGCAGCATCACAGGGCAGCACCATTTTGTGTGTGACTGCCCTGTGACCTGCTATCACCAGCAGTTACTGCATCAGAGGCACAGCTTGTTTACAGAGGAGCAGAACACAGTGGGCTCAGCAGCATTTTTTGTGAATAACATTCTTGCCATCCCCCTTCCCCCACCTTAATCCCTGTCCTGTCAGCTGCCCTGCTCTCTCTCCAGGTGTCACCTCCCTCTCTGCAGGCTGTGAGTGCAGCTTACCGGAGATCACAGGGACTGTGTGTGAGGGGGAGGCAGAGACACAGCAGGAGAAGCACACAGGGCAGCCTGTGAGGAGCAGAGGATGTGCCTGCTTGGAGTACAGAGGAGCAGTGAGGGCTTCTTCTGTCCTGCGATAGAGAGCACAGGGCTATAATAAAATGGCAGCCAGTCACACCTACAGCAGTGAGTTGTGCAGCCCACAGAGGCGTGCCCAGCTCACTGCTAATGCTGCTACGATGTTAAAGATAGGGTCAGCGCTGGTCTATTATCTCCTGTGTCCATGGGGTGCCGTAATCTGACACTGAGAGTGCGTTCTTTAAACTCATATAACACATGAAATCTGTTTCACATGCATTTCAAACTTGCTTATAGCAGCATGTTATGCTACATTACAGTGATTTATTAATGACCTACAAACGTGGTACCTTCCCTTTAATAGTGAGCACAGATAGCAGGAGTTGTTCTGACATAGGGGACGATCCCCAAAATGCTTTACTCACTTCTATGCAGTTGTATAAAGTCATGAGAAAAACTAAGTGCACACTGTTTGATTTCTATGGTATCACACACTAGTACATAATAAAAAAGTAATATTCAGTGTGGTCTAATGCCCCCCAACAACCAATATACATCCACAGTGTGGTATAAGTTATGTCCACATCAGTATATAACTTTCATTCTTGCTGGGTAAATTTCGCCACCAATTTAGTAACAGATTCCATACACCTAAAGAATACACCTAGAAAAAACACACACCAGCTAGCAGGCAAGTTGCCAATGTTGGTTCTTTCCCGGCGACTGCTAGTGAGAGAAGGAGGAGGCACGATCAGCTGATTACAGTATAAAGACGCTGTAAGGTGGGGGGCGGGGGACGTGGGTGACAGGCTGAGAAGTGCAGTGCGCATGCCCAGGAATCCTAGCCCCGCACTGTGCACAATGCATAACACAGTGCGGGGCAGGGATTACCGAGGTGGGTGGCCACACTGCCAGCACAGGCGCAGTCTCCAAGCCTGGCTGGGACGTCAGACTGCCAGAGCTTACTGCACCTGCCCCACAAACATTTACACAGCGCCGGCGCCGGATTTGAAAAGAAAACAGCGCGGAGGGGGCGGCGTCGAAAGCCCCTGAAGATGTGAGTGATGGCAGAGTACCATTCAATCTGGGGAGTGAGGACCCGCATCCGTGGACAAAGACAGGTATTTTTGCAAAGTTTCAAAACGCTTTATATTAGTAATACCTGAACACAAAACTAAAAGAGCCACCTAGTTAGAATGCAGCATTACTGCTGCACAAGGTGGCTCTTTTAGTTTATAACGGCTGCAGGGGGGTGACAGTGGCCCTTTAAAGAGAAACAGTAAAGCTGTAAGTGCAGGCTCTGCCGAGTGCACGTGTAACTCACTAGCATGTATTTTCAACTATGGACACCTAGTTATTAGTACTTAAATTGCCCTTCGCTGTAATAATGCACAAGCACTTTATTTATTTATATTATCATTAAATATTGCATTAAACTCTGTATCACTGAATTTGGTTTATCACTTTTAGGCACTGTATAATCCATATGGAATACTTAAAATTTTATTTAGTTTGCACTATTTCTCTTTCTAAATGGCGCATATTTGGTACTCTGCATTCTTTATCCTAACTTCTCCGTCTCCTCTCTGGTATATTATACCCTCCTGGATGGTGCGCATACGCGCTTCCCCATTCTCTGACACTTTCGGACGTGCTCATACACTGGACGGCTTACGCTCCAGCTTGCTTTCCAGGGAGCGCAGGTCCGGAAGTGACGTATGGGAAGGGGAACTGGAGAAAGTGCCCATGTGCCGCTGAACATCCATGGATGGTCACTCGATACCTAATCATCGCACCTGCTCCTGCACAGCCTTATTGGTTTCTGCGCACTATATAAACTTCCTAGTAACCCCCCATAGGCATGCCCCCGGAAGAAGCGGAAGCGAAACGTGCATCGGGGTGAGGAAGGATTCTGGTCACCCACAGGGCATTGGAGCAGCACTTGAATAACCGGGTAATAATTAAGATTTTTTTACATGTAAATTGGCATTTATCCCTTCAGCATTGGCTGGGATTGTTTAGAACGTATCTAGGTCACGTGACTATGATATTATTGGTATGTAAACACCTTTGCCGTGTTCTGAATAGGGATACTTATGGACTAGATATTGTGCTTAGCAATTTCTAAGTGTTATTATGCTTTCTATTAACCATACATTAGTATTTGGATGTACTTATAATTAGCCTTAGAATCCCTCCTAGTTGGGGTAACTGTATATATTTTAGATATTTTTGTCTAAGTTTTAAAAATACTTTAACAAAAGCTATTTTAATTCTTAATTTAATCTGGATGTCTTCTTGCGGCTTCCAAGAGTGTCAGTCCGCTATTTGGCTATATACAAATATATTCTGTAGTCACAGTCTATACTACTCCAAACAACAGATAACATGACTGTAGCACATGTACCCAGCTCCAGCAAGCAGCAACAGTCCTTAAAAAAGTTGTCCACAACTTGGACAACTTCTTGTCATACCCCACGCTTCACTCTCGTTAAATTATAAAGCTTATACTCACCTCCTGTGCTGGCGCCGTTTCCGTTGTGTTGGCAATCGCGGTCCCGGGGCTCTGGTGCTATTGTTGTGACACATGACATGTAAATTGGCATTTATCCCTTCAGCATTGGCTGGGATTGTTTAGAACGTATTTAGGTCACGTGACTATGATATTATTGGTATGTAAACACCTTTGCCGTGTTCTGAATAGGGATACTTATGGACTAGATATTGTGCTTAGCAATTTCTAAGTGTTATTATGCTTTCTATTAACCATACATTAGTATTTGGATGTACTTATAATTAGCCTTAGAATCCCTCCTAGTTGGGGTAACTGTATATATTTTAGATATTTTTGTCTAAGTTTTAAAAATACTTTAACAAAAACTATTTTAATTCTTAATTTAATCTGGATGTCTTCTTGCGGCTTCCAAGAGTGTCAGTCCGCTATTTGGCTATATACAAATATATTCTGTAGTCACAGTCTATACTACTCCAAACAACAGATAATATGACTGTAGCACATGTACCCAGCTCCAGCAAGCAGCAACAGTCCTTAAAAAAGTTGTCCACAACTTGGACAACTTCTTGTCATATCCCATGCTTCACTCTCGTTAAATTATAAAGCTTATACTCACCTCCTGTGCTGGCGCCGTTTCCGTTGTGTTGGCAATCGCGGTCCCGGGGCTCTGGTGCTATTGTTGTGACACATGACGTCAGCGCTCAATCAGCACCGGGGTCACTTTCCCCGCCTCCTGTCAAAGAGAAAATGAGAGAGCAGCTGCAACCCGGACTTCCTCTTCATGTTTGATTTGTTCAAAGGCAGAGACAGTGACTGATTGGGGGCTGTCATAATGTGTCACAACAACTGCTTGGGAGGCACAGGAGAGCGAGTAATGACACTGCACAGCAAGTGAGTAAAGTCTTTTTTATTTTATGGGGGCCAAACATTTTGATCAAGAAGTGGCTTTCCTATTAGTGGACAACCTCTTTAAGATTGTTCCTGAAATTCAGACGACAGATCCATGACCGTACCATGTATATCCAGCCCAGTCAGCAACTGATCTTGAAACTCCATAGGCCATACATACATGGGCACCAAAACCTCGGCAAGAGATCCTTCCCCCTCAACGTCACTGCACCAACTCACTCACTAAACATGTGGCTTATCGTTCTCCCTCTCCTAGGATCACTCCCCTGAATGGGCAAAAGTGCTCACGACCTCCCCCAAAGATAACTGCATTGGTGGAGGTATTTTCCTCAGGCCGGACCCATCCCATGGGACTGCATGTGAAACCACTTGTGGTGATGGCTCTGATGTGTCAACTAGCACCATCCACATAATAGGATGACTAAAAAGGAGTAACAGAAGGAGCATAGAGGTCATATAAAAAAGTTTTATTAGAATGACAGTACAAAAGCATAAAGTGCATTACATATCAATATATCATAAAGTGCATAAGGACGGTTAAAAATAGTGAGTATCCCCCGGTGCAGACTGTCCATATGTATAACGTGCATAGTTGCCAGCAAGGGAAGCAGCCCAGAAGTTAATCATAGAAATTAGCCAATAGTTTGAACAATCCACAACATATGGTAACAATGAACAACGGTGCTTACCAATGCAGAGTACCAGGACAGCATGCACCAGAACGGATCCTCTAGCAGAAACCCCCGGCGCGTTTCGCCTTCCAGTATGCTTGCTTTTTCAAGGGGAAGTAGTGCTAGGCTGTGCAAGGACCTTCAAATAGGG
Organism: Ranitomeya imitator; assembly: GCF_032444005.1. Lineage (NCBI taxonomy): Eukaryota > Metazoa > Chordata > Amphibia > Anura > Dendrobatidae > Ranitomeya > Ranitomeya imitator. Next base: position 78,609,985 of record NC_091283.1, on the reverse strand, counting down.
TGGGCCATTAGACATGTAACCTGTCACATGCCACAAGTGATCCAATAGCAGGTATGTAAATGCACATGCGCGCGTGGTGTACCACGCTCTACGTCGGAAGGGGCGTCAAGCCACACACCCGCACCTGGGAACAAAGTCCCATGACGCGAGTGAGAGGCGGAGAAAGACGCCACTCCGGCGGGGAGCGTGAGGGACCCACACGGTGCATGCGCACCACCGCTATGGAGAGGTAATAGTACTTTTATCAAAACGGTACCCACCAAAGTGTAAGCAGTTGTCAATTAGCAGTGTGAGGCCATGGCAAAACATATGAATGATAAAGTGACATTATCAGTCCATTGCTATCGCAATACAATATAAAGTGGCATGACACAAGCAGAATCTAAGTCCTACTGAATGGTACAATGTATGCTAGTTATTCTGACCATATATGAAGCAACACCAAAAAATATAAAGAATACATAATTACAGAAAATGCCACAACACACAAAATCCACATATGACATATACATTAATGCAAATTGGATGGAAATACAGGGGTCTTAACACCATCACCGTTATAAATAAATACTCTCTGCCTCTGATATCAGAGCTTTTCTACAGGTTGCAGGGAGTGAGGGCATTTACTAAACTAGATCTGTGTGGTGCTTACAACCTGATACGCATCCGTGAGGGGGACGAATGGAAGATGACATTTAACACCAGGGACGGGCACTATGAATACCTGGTGATGCCCTTTGGGTGCTGTAATGCCCCTGCCATTTTCCAAGACTTTGTGAATGATGTCTTCTGGGATATGCTCTCCACCTCGGTCGTAGTCTATCTGGATGATATTCTCATCTACTCTCCAGATATAGACTCCCACCGGAGAGATGTTTGCGAAGTCTTCGACCTCCTACAGGCAAACTCCCTCTATGGCAGGTTGGAGAAGTGTGTGTTTGAGCAGGAGTCCTTGCCTTTCCTTGGCTATATCATCTCTGCCCAGGGATTGGCTATGGATCCTGCCAAGCTACAGGCTGTGATGGAGTGGCAGAAACTCCATTCTCTCAAAGCGGTGCAGCACTTTATGGGGTTCATTAATTGCTATTGCCAGTTCATTCCCCACTTCTCAATTTTGGTAGCTCCCTTGGTTGCCCTCACCAAAAAGGGAGCAAATCCCAAATTGTGGTCGGAGGAAGTTTCCAGAGCCTTTCCCTCAATTAAGTCACACTTCGCTAGCGCTCCCATTTTACATAGTTGATAAACCTTGTATTATGGAGGTAGATGCCTCTTCTGTTGGTGCTAGGTTGGAAGAGAGGGCCAACCAGACCTTGGTCACATATCTGCAACATTTAGTTTCTGCTAGGCAGGATGACAGGGCATCCTTGCTACCATGGGCGGAGGTTGCGCTAAACAACGCCGTAGACGACTCCACTGGACAGACCCCATTCCTCTTTAATTACGGCCAGGATCTGCCTATGCCCGTATCTTCCGCCAATTTCAGGGTGGCAGTCTGGGCTGTGGAGGCACGTGACATTTTGGACCACACTCAAGATGCCATCCGGGCTTCCAAGGAGAGAATGAGGACAGAATTGCCAAAGCCAGTACTGCCTTCATGAGACTGCATAAGAATGTCTGGGAATGAAGGGGACTCAGCCTCACCAAGCTGAAGGTCTACTGTGCGGTGATCCTCACCACACTTCTCTGTGCTAGCAAGACCTGGACAGTCTACAGCCAGCATGCTAAACAGCTTAATCATTTTCACATGAGTTGCCTCAGCAGACTCCTCCACATCAGGAGGCAAGACAATGTCCTGGGCATGGCAATTCTGGAATAAACTTGGCTCTGCAGCATCTACACTCTCCTGCTGACAAAGTCCAAGCCAGGTGTGCTGGACATGCGTTCAGAATGCCTGACAGCCAACTACCGAAACAACTGCTGTATGGAGAACTGTGCCAAGGAAAGTGAGCAGTTGGGGGCAGAAGAAGTGCTATAAAGACTGCCTTAAGGCATCTCTCAAAAACTTGGAAGTCAACATCAATGAATGGGAAGAGCTTGCCCTGGATCGTCCAGGTTGGCGAGGCAGGATCACCTCAGGAGCGCATGCAGCTGAAGATAGGAAAATCTTGGACGCAAAAAGAAAGTGTGCAGTCCAAAAGGCACAAGCAGAATCTGGTGTGCTGACCACATCTGCTTCCTTATGTCAAGTATGTGGGCGAACCTTCAGGGCCCATATTGGCCTCATCAGCCACCTCCAGACCCATAGTTACTAAATTTCTTTTAACCTTAAAGCCATGGTCATCTTCGACTATCAAGGATGAACATAATTAATTGTCCAGTGACATCAAGCGCATGGAATACTAATGGAGAGGCGTCTATAAGACACCTATCCATTACTAATCCTATAGTTGTATGATAAATAAAGACACAGCCAGAATAAAGTCCTTTATTAGAAACTAGCTGAAGAGCCCGGCGTTGCCTGGGCATAATAAATATCTGTGGTTAGTTATAGCACTTCACTTCTCTTATTTTCCCATCACGCCTCTCATTTTCCCAATCACATCTTTCATTTTCCCCCTCACATCTTTCATTTTCTCCCTCACACCTCTCATTTTCTCCCGCACTCCTCTCATTCCCCCCTAACACTTGTCATTTCGACCTCACATCTGTCATTTTCACCTCAGTATATACATGTTGGTCATCTCCCTTATATATAGTATACACCTGTATGTCATCTCCTGTATATAGTATATACCTGCTGTGTGTCATCTCCCCTGTATATAGTATATACCTGTATGTCATCTCCTCCTATATATAGTATATACCTGTATGTCATCTCCTTCTATATATAGTATATACCTGTATGTCATCTCCTCCTGTATATAGTATATACCTGTGTGTCACCTTCCCTGTATATAGTATATATCTGTGTGTCATCTCCTCCTGTATATAGTATATACCTGTAGGTCATCTGCTCCTGTATATAGTATATACCTGTGTGTCATCTCCTCCTGTATATAGTATATACCTGTATGTCATCTCCTCCTGTATATAGTATATACCTGTAGGTCATCTGCTCCTGTATATAGTATATACCTGTGTGTCATCTCCTCCTGTATATAGTATATACCTGTATGTCATCTCCTCCTGTATATAGTATGTACCTGCATGTCATCTCCTCCTCTATATAGTATATATCTGTGTGTCATCTCTCTTGTATATAGTATATATCTGTGTGTCATCTCCCCTGTATATAGTATATACCTATGTGTCATCTCCTCCTGTATTAGACCTCATTCACACGTTATTTGCTCAGTATTTTTACCTCAGTATTTGTAAGCTAAATTGGCAGCCTGAAAAATCCCCAGCCAACAGGAAGCCCTCCCCCTGGCAGTATATATTAGCTCAAACATACATATAATAGACAGGTCATGTGACTGACAGCTGCCGTATTTCCTATATGGTACATTTGTTGCTCTTGTAGTTTGTCTGCTTATTAATCAGATTTTTATTTTTGAAGGATAATACCAGACTTGTGTGTGTTTTAGGGAGAGTTTCGCTTGTCAAGTTGTGTATGTTGAGTTGCGTGTGGCGACATGCATGTAGCGACTTTTGTGAGATGAGTTTTGTGTGGCAACATGCGTGTAGCAACTTTTTGTGTGTCAAGTTGCATGTGACAGATTAGTGTAGCAAGTTGTGTGCAGCAAGTTTTGCGCATGGCGAGTTTTGCGCATGGCGAGTTTTGCGCATGGCGAGTTTTATGTGTGGTGCCTTTTGAGTATGTGCAAGTTTTGTGTGAGGCAACTTTTGCGTGTGTTGCAACTTTTGTGCATGTGGCAATTTTTCTGCGTGTGCAAGTTTTGCATGTGGCGAGTTTTCCATGAGGTGAGTTTTGCACTTGTGGCGAGTTTTGCGTGAGCCTAGTTTTTGCATGTGGCGAGTTTTGCGCGTGGTGAGTTTTGAGCGGCGACTTTTGTGTTTCGAATTTTATGTGGCAAGGTTGGTATATGTGTGGTGAAATGTGCGCTGAGGGTGATATGTGTTCAAGCACGTGGTAGTTTGTGGCGCATTTTGTGTATGTGTTTATATCCCCATGTGTGGTGAGTATCCCATGTCGGGGCCCCACCTTAGCAACTGTACGGTAAATACTCTTTGGCGCCATCGCTCTTGTTCACATCTGGCAGCTGTCAATTTGCCTCCAACACTTTTCCTTTCACTTTTTCCCCATTATGTAGATAGGGGCAAAATTGTTTGGTGAATTGGAAAGCGCAGGGTTAAAATTTCACCTCACAACATAGCCTATGACGCTCTCAGGGTCCAGACGTGTGACTGTGCAAAATTTTGTGGCTGTAGCTGCGACGCCTCCAACACTTTTCCTTTCACTTTTTTCCCCATTATGTAGATAGGGGCAAAATTGTTTGGTGAATTGGAACGCGCAGGGTTAAAATTTCACCTCACAACATAGCCTATGACGCTCTCGGGGTCCAGACGTGTGACTGTGCAAAATTTTGTGGCTGTAGCTGCGACGGTGTAGATGCCAATCCCGGACATACATACATACACACACACACACACACACACAAACATTCAGCTTTATATATTAGATAAAACTAAACACAGTTTTCTATTTTATTTAAAAATAACAAACACAGTTATACTCACCTAATGCCTATCCCACCGAAGCCCTTGTTCTCTTGTTATAAAACTAAAATAAAAAAACAATGGATAGGTGTCTTATACACACATAGATGATGTGAATTCATTGGCCGTGAACTCGCAGAACCTTTGTGACGGCATTGCGAGCAGAATTTTCTCATGCTCGCAGTGCCATCAGACAGGGAACAGGAGTTTACATGGAGACACTGAGCACACGCTGCTGAGTATCTCTGCTGGCTGATAGGCTGCATGGTCGCATCATGCAATCATGCAGCCTGCCATCTAGATGTAGCAGAGCTGGACCAGTCATTGGACAAATGGATTAGCACCATATCTGCAGAAAAGTGAGGAATATTGTTTGTTTTTTAATTCTTTTGCAAATGACGAGGGCATTGGGGGAATGTGGATGTTGTAATTATGGTTTCATTAAGATAATTAAAGAAGTCTGTGTCATTCTTTCAATTAAAGGACATTTTTTCTGGGTGTCTGTATTTTCTTACAATATGATTATGGGGTATATAATGGGGGTGTCTTATTGATGCCTTTCCATTACTAACCTCGGGGCTTGATGTCACCTGAAAATACAAAGGTGACATCAAACCCTTCAACTATCACCCCACTAGTCACCACTACAGGGCAAGTGAGAAGAGCGAGGCTAAGTGCCAGAATTGGTGCATCTTAGAGATGCACATTTTCTGGGGTGGCTGAGAGCTGATGTTTTTAGCCTGGGGGGCCAGCATCCATGGCCCTTTCCTAGGCTATTAATATCAGCCCACAGCTGTCAGCATAGCCTTTGCTGGTTATTAAATATAGTCTTTTTCATTGTCCCCCATTTTAATAGCCAGTAAAGGCTAAGTATATAGCTGTGAGCTGATATTAATAGTCTGGGAAGCTCCATGGGTATTACCCCCTTCCCAGGCTATAAACATCTGCCCCCAGCCATCGGCTTTCCCTCTGCTGGTTGTGAAAATTTCACGGGAGCCCACACCATTTTTTTTACGAAAATCAATATTTTATTAATTAATTACATGTACAGTAATTTGCACAAACACTGCACTAATTGTATTTGACACTGACATCTATCTATTCTATATGTATTTACTGCATGTAATCCATCTCTTCTATCCTGTCGACTGTGATTTTACAGTGCACGGCAGATGAATTGCCGACTTTTCTTCTATCTATGTAATATATATAGTGTGTCACTGACATCTATATATTCTATCTATTCTAACTTGTCACTATGATTTTACTAAACGCAGCATATGAATTGCTGGCTTTTATTATATCTTTTAACGAATGTTACCAACTTTTTCCAATTTTAAGAAAAATGCTCGTGTTACCGATCACAAATCCGAATGTACCATATTCGTGTTGAGTTTATATTGTTTTCTGAACATATTCGCTCATCTCTAGTTAGGGTCCATACTGATTGGGTACAACTTGTCACGGTGGGATGGTTTTATGTTTATTTGATATAGTATCAACTAGCAAAAAGCTATCCCTTGACTGGAGTGCTATGTCCAGCTATGCCCCCATATCTTTGCTTCCATTTGCTTCCAAACTCCTTGAGCAGCACATCCACACTGAACTTTCCTCTCACTTTGCATCTAACTTGGTCTTCAATCTGACTTCCGTCCCCACCATTCCACTGAGACTGCCTTGACCAAACTTACTAACGAATTACAGCCAAAGCTAACAGACAATTCTCTATACTCCTCCTGCTAGACCTATCCTCTGCCTTCGACACAGTTGACCACGACCTACTACTTCAGATCCTCTCTTCCTTTGGTGACAAAGATCTTGCTGTACCCTAGACCTCATACTTTACCAACTGCACATTTAGCATTTCCTACTCCCACACTAGCTCTTCATCTCGCCCTCTCTCTTTTGGTGTCCCTCAAGGCCTCTGTCCTAGTACCATTTCTCTTCTACCCTTTGCCTGGGACAACTCACAAAGTTATATGGCTTCCAGTACCATCTATATGCTGATGACACTCAGATCTACCTCTCTGGCCCAGAATCCCAGAGGGTCTATCAGCCATATCCTCCTTCTTCTCCTCTCGCTTCCTCAAGCTCAATGTGGACATATCTAGTTAATAACTAATTATCTTTCCTCCATCTTGCATATCTTCCCTACCTGATCTATCTATCACAATAAATTACATCACACTTTCCCCGTCTCAGAAATCCGCTGCCTTGGAGTAACTTTTGACTCTGCCCTGTCATTCAAACTGCACATCCAAGCTCTCGCCACCTCCTATCACTTCAGGCTCAAAAATATTTACAGAATCCATCCTTTCCTCAACACCCAGTCTACCAAAATTCTTGTGCATGCCCTAATCATCTCCTGCCTCGACTACTGCAACATCCTCCTCTGTGGCCTACCTTCTAACACTCTCGCACCTCTCCATCCTTAACTCTGCTGCCCAACTAATTAATCTCTCTCGTCGTTAGACTCCTGCTTCCCCTCTTTGCAAAACCCTTCACTGGCTCCCAATTTCACAGCATATCCAGTTTAAATTTGTAACACTGACCTACAAAGTTATCAATAACCTTTCTCCTCCGTATATTTCCAAACTAATCTCCCAATATCTTTCGTCATGTAATCTCTGGTCCTCCCAAGACCTTCTTCTCTCCTCACACTTATTCAATCCTCACCCAATTGCCTCCAAGATTTCTCCCGAATATCCCCCATCCTCTGGAATTCTGTACCCTAACATGTCCGATTATCCACTACATTTGGATCCTTCAGACGGAACCTTAAAACCCATCTCTTCAAAAAAGCCTACAACTTGTAATGACTACGCTGCCACCTCAACACCATCAGAGCTACTGCAACCCCCAACCATAATCCTGTAGAATGTAAGCCCACAAGGGCAGGGTCATCTTCCCTCTGTACCAGTCTGTCATTGTAAGTTTGTTTACTGTAAGAGATATTTGCATTTTGATGTAACCCTTCTCATGTAAATATGTAAATAATAATAATAATAAATAAATAAATTATTATTATATTATTATTAAATAAAGTACCCTGTGTTATTTACATGCATTGCTACTATTTACTTATCTACTTACTGCAGGGAATTTGCTCATTTTGTTTTTATCTTAGGTTATAAATAGTGACATAGTAAAACTCTTGGCCGTTTGCACTCCTTTCCTTTACAGTTATACTAGAAATAATGCTTCTCTTCCATATATATTAAAGGCTAATATTAAAAAAATAAACTTTGTAACTATAGGCTCATATTTTTAAGTGATTGTGGACCTCCTAAGTTCCATTCTTTAGTAGATATTGCACCCTATATTTAACCATGATTATCACTATGGCAAAGACAAAATATAGGAGATTATATCCATATCAGTACAAGTAGCCAGTATTTTCAGTGCGGTCTAATTAACTAAATGCACTACTAGTTGGAGTAGCAAAGGAGCAGAATACTAATAACACACTGAAAGCTATACATCTCCAGTGTCAAAGAAAAGACGTCAATGCTGATCTATTATGAGGTTACTATGGCCATGGAGGAAACCATAATGGTTATCAACATCCAAGGTACTAACTGAAGAGTCATCAGGTCTTTAGGAGTCAAGGCTGGGTGCACAGTAGCACAAGGGTCAGAGGGATTAAAGGTCAAGACATCCAAGAAACTAAACATTCAAATGACACAAATTGAGGTCAAAAGCCAGGATGTGCAAACATTGGGGAGGAGTCAGAAACAGATCAGGGAGTTACAATTCACCAACAAAGGCTGGATCACCAATTACAGACCAAGTGAACTGGAAAATGAAATCAAGCCCTTCTTGTAGTGCTCACACGTCTATGATTGCCAGAACAATGGCTCAGAGAAGATCCACAATTGAGAGTTTGTCCTTAGCAACTAAGGACAATTCAACAGGTCCAACAAAATGAAAAAAATACACATACTTTTAGATGACAAGTTCTATATTTCCTATATATATTCCAATTTTAAGAATTAAAATTATTTATTATTAAGTCTTGTTTGCCAGAGGGATCAAATACTTATTTCTCACTGCAAAATGCAAATAAATCTATGGATTTTATTTTTGATAGTATATGCCTCAATGTTAAAATTAAACCACCCTTAAGATTATAGACTGTTTATGTCTTTGTCAGTGGGAAAAATTACAAAGTCAGCAAGGGATCAAATACTTATTTCCCCCGCTGTGCATATATATATATACAGTGTATATATATATATATATATATATATATACATATATACATATATATATATATATGTATATATGTATATATATATATATATATATATATATATACAGTGTATATATATACTGTATATATATATATATATATATATATATATATACACACACACACACACGCTGCTCAAAAAAATAAAGGGAAAGCAATAATACAATATCCAAGATATCACTGAATGAAATATTACAGTTGGAAATCTTTATTTATTACATAGTGGAATGTGTTGAGAACAGTAAAACATTAAAATGATTAATGTAATTCAAGATTAATATGCCATTGAGGTCTGTATTTGAAATGATATTCAAAATTAAAGTGGAAAATCAAATTACAGGCTGATCCAACTTAGGCTGGTTTCACATTTGCATTTGAGTCTGCAGCGTATCGTCCGCAACCGCAAGGCATGCAACAATGCATGCAAACGCATGATAACGCAGCGTTTTTATCCACATCAGATTACGCATGACGGCAAAAAAATGCAGCGTTTATAAGGGTTTTTACATGCATTTGCACTTGTTATGCGCATGCGTTTGATATTTCCAGGAGGGCATATCTCAATGTTCGTGTCTAAATCAGTTCCTGGACATGCGCAGTCCAAAGTACACAAGCGCATCGAACGCATGCGTACGCAAAGATGCGCATGCCTACACATATTTGATGGAAATTTGTCACATCAAAAATTCCAACATGGTGCATTAGCTGCGCTCCGCCGCACATCACGAAAAAACGCATGTGTAAGCAAACGCGGGCGAACACATGCAAACGCATGCACCTGCATCTACAATGTTAAAGATAGGAAATCAAGATGCATGCGGATGTATGCATCAGAAACGCTGCAGACACAACTGCAAATGTGAAATCAGCCTTAAGTGGAAATGCCACAAGACCAAGAAACAATGCTCAGTAGTGTGTGTAGCCTCTGCGTGCCTGTATGACTTTCCTACAATGCATGAGCATGCTCTTGATGAGGTGGCAGATGTTCCTCTGTAGGATCTCCTCCTAGACCTGTATAAAGCTTCAGTCAACTGCTGGACAGTCTGTGGAGCAAGGTGGCGTTGATGGATGGAAGGAGACATCATGTGCTCGATTGGATAAAAGTCTGGGGAAGGGGCAGGCCAGTCCATAGCATCAATGACATCATCATGCAGGAACTGCTGACACACTTCAGCCCCATAAGGTCCAGTCTTGTCATGCATCAGAAGGAACCCAGGGCCCACTGCACCTGCATATGGTTTCACAATGGGTCTGAAGATCTCATCATAGTATCTAATGGCAGTCAGGGTACTTCTGACAAAGAGATGCTGCCTCACATCATTACTGACCCACTGCCAAGCCGGTCATGCTGGATGATGTTGCAGACAGCAGAACGTTCTCCACAGCATCTCCAAACTCTGATACATCTGTCAGATGTGCTTAGTGTGAACCAGCTCTCATCCATGAAGAGCACAATGTCCAGTCTGCCAATCTTGGTGTTCTCTGGCAAATGACAATCTCCCTGCAGCTACCCTTCTTGCCACAGCTTGCATTGATGTGCCATCCTGGATGAGCTACACTACCTGAGTAACCTCTGCAGGTTGTAGACACTGCCTTATGCTACTGTACAGTACCTCTAAAGGTGATGCCAAAATATAAAAGTGACCAGAACAACAGCCAAAAAGGATGTGAACAGAGAAATGATCTGTGGTCACCCCCTCCAGAACCACTCCTTTATAGGGGTTATTTTGCTAATTGCCTATCATTTCTACCTGTTGTCTCTTCAATTTGCACAGCAGCTAGAGAAATTGAATCACAATCGGTGGTACCTCATAACTGGACAGGTTGCTATCACAGAAGTGTGTTTGACTTGGAGTTATACTGTATTGTGTTGTTTAAGTTTTCCCTTTATTTTTTGAGCTGTGCATATACAGAGGCCTGCAAAAGTATTCACCTCACTTGGCCTTTTACCTATTTTGTTACAGTACAACCTTTGTTTAAATATTTTTTGGTAATAGTCTAAATTGGTGAAGTGAAGTGAGAAAAATATAGGCATAAATTAAATTTATGGGATAAAAAAAAACTAAAAATTGTCATGTGCATATGTATTCACCCCTTTTGAGATGAAGCCACTAAAAAATTCTGGTGTGAGCAATTACCTTCCTAAGTCAAATGCTTAGTGACAGGAAGTCCTCCTGTGTGCAAACTAAATGTCACATTGTCTGTCGGTATATACACTTTACCTTTCTGAAAAGCCACAGGAGCAACAACACCACTAAGCAAGAGGCTCCACTAACCAAACAACACGATAAAAACCAAGGAGATTTCAAAGCAAGTCAGGTACAAAATTGTTGGGAAGGATAAGTCAGGGTTGGGTTATAACAAAATATCCCAATATCGAGGAGCCACTGAAGTACCATCAAATCCATTATCATCAAATGGAATGACCATGGTACCACAACAAACCTGCCAAGAGAAGGCTGCCCACCAAAACTCTCAGCCCAGGCAAGGAGGACAATAATCGGAGAGACAGCATAGAGACCAAAGGTAAGCCTAAAAGAAATGCAAAGTTTCCAAGCAGAGACTGGAGAATCTGTCCAGTATTGCCACAGTTAGCCATACACTCCATAGAGGTGGCCTTTATGGAAGAGTGGGCAAAAAAAGCCTTTACGAGACATGTGAAAAATGGTGAAAGGTCGGCAGTGGAGATCCACAGTCAGGAACCACCCAGGTCAGATAAGAAAAATTGATTTATTCAACACACAGTGTGCTCAAGGGATGAACCATCCCCAGGGCTGGTTTTAGTCAAAGTGGGGCCCTAGGCAAAGCTTAAAATCGGCCCCAAATGCTAACATATTGCACATCAGACAGAAGCATTTCGGTTGTATTTACATGCGCTGAGTTCAGGCCGCTAAATGAGTGTGATCGACAATATTAAAATCGTTCAACGCTTGTTTCTCGGCCTCTTTTCTCCATCTGAGAAAGAATAATGGGGACAGAATGATCACTAATAGATTACTAACCGATCACCATACAGTATCATGTTATCAGCAGCACATCTACAGTTTACACCGGGTGATGTGCTGCTGAGAACAATGATTTTTGTTCCGGCATAAACAATCCAATCACTTGATGAATAGGCAGCATTTTGCTTCTTTAGTATAATACACCGCAAATGTACACACGGTGGTGATATAGCTGCTAACCGCATAGAGCGGCTCATAGTATGCCTGCATGTTTCCCTGATCTCGCGTCTGCTCTAAATAGCCCCTAACTCGGAAGTGACATTAAAAATGTGCCTGGAATGCTAGGTGGAACACAGGAGACATCGGCTCACCCGGAAATACGTCACCGCAGTTTCTCGAGGTCAATTTTCCTCAATGGAACGCAATTATGGAACACGGTAGTGAGCGGTCAACCTGAGAGTGAAGGACGAAGGTTCCAGTTTGCAGTGAGTCGCGATATTCAGCGATGGAGCGTGCGGATCAGGTGAGTATAGTATAAGAAAAACAAAGAATCAATTGGCTGCCTAAAAAACAATAAGAAAAGAATATTAAACATTCAGAAGGAAAAAGTACAAAACGAGAGTATTGTATTTCCTTGCTTGGGTAAATAAAATGTACATATCCTGAAGGGACAAAGCACCATATGAGAATACCTTTCAGTAAATACCACCTAATACTTTAAATACAATTCTACCAAAGCAACAGATACATAAATGAAAAACACAAAAACCATCAACAAAGGCAAAAATAATCTATATGTCTCAAGACAGAGAATTCAAAATACAGAGCATGTCTTATATATTTTATACATATTACTCTCCTCTTAATCGTATTATAGCAAATATCCTATTAGAAAAGACCTGTGAGGTTATATTCCCTGTTTAAACTAAAAGAAAGAACCTGGCACTCAACTTAATGCTTGTGGAATTTTAATCGTAGTAGCCAAAAAACGTTTTGGTCCTATGTCCGGACCTTCATCAGTTACTGCAAACGTGAATATAAAGAAAATACTATTTACAAATATATACAAAAATTAAAACATAATCATAAATATAAAGAAAATATATACAAAGGACAGAGTACCAAAAAATTATGCAAAGTGTCACATCCGTGACGGGAATCGCTATGGTCATCCTGATAAAAACAGAATAGACAGACTGGTGTAAGGCTGAGTGAGACCACAAGATGTCAGACATGATCGGGCGTGAGACGTATGTATACTTAATAATAATAATAATCTTTATTTTTATATAGCGCTAACATATTCCGCAGCGCTTTACAGTTTGCACACATTATCATCACTGTCCCTGATGGGGCTCACAATCTAGAATCCCTATCAGTATGTCTTTGGAACGTGGGAGGAAACCGGAGTGCCCAGAGGAAACCCACGCAAACACGGAGAGAACATACAAACTCTTTGCAGATGTTGTCCTGGGTGGGATTAGAACCCAGGACCCCAGCGCTGCAAGGCTGCTGTGCTAACCGCTGCGCCACCGTGCTGCCCAAGTTATTATAGCTTTCCTTTATCCTCAGTCCACTCAGTGTGCCTAATTACTATCTGCGCAGTACCAGGTATGCTTTTGTACCTCTCCCTCACAACACGTGTATGCGCACTTATGCCATTATAACCTCCTCTATGTCACCACAGACGCAGATTATGCTCTGCCCTATATGGCACTGCTGTCATTTCCTCCAATTATCCTACTATTAGTATGGTATGTTCTACCCTTATTTTTTCCATCTCATGCCCGATCATGTCTGATATCTTGTGGTCTCACTCAGCCTTACACCAGTCTGTCTATTCTGGTTTTATCAAGATGACCATAGCGATTCCCGTCACGGATGTGACACTTTGCATAATTTTTTGGTACTCTGTACTTTGTGTATATTTTCTTTATGTTTATGATTATGTTTTCATTTTTGTATATATTTGTAAATAGTATTTTCTTTATATTCACGTTTGTAGTAACTGATGAAGGTCCGGATATAGGACCGAAACGTTAAAATTCCTGACACTGTGTTCCCAACGTTTAGATGAAATGGAAGAGAAATTCTTACAGAGGGGTTATCCCCTTCGTTTATTACGACAATGTCGAGGTACTATGAGTTCAACTAGAGATTCAGGGCCTTCTTCAAGGATCGCTTTTGTTCATACTTTCCATCCTTACATGTACAAGCTTCACAATAAGATTCGTAAACACTGGCACATATTACAGGAGAGTTTTCCAGAAGTACCAGAATTTCAAACACCTTTTTTGCCTTGCTTTAGGCGGCCAAGTAATTTGAAAAATAAAGTTGTTAGGGCAGACATTGGCTCCCTCTCTAGTATTCCACGTCAGACATTCTTGCAGACACCACGGAAAGGTACTTTTCCTTGCTTACAATATGCACAGTGTGCTAATGTATTGAAGGGTCCAGAAATTTCCCACCCTTTAACAGGAACTGATATCCCTATTCAAGGTTTTTTTACTTGCGATTCTAAACAAGTGGTATATGCTATAAAATGTCCCTGCGGTAAAATTTACGCAGGTGAAATGACTCAGGCCATTAAGAATCGTATATATCACACCATAAATCGGACATTCGTTGTGGGAAAGATCACCTCCCCATTCCACGCCATTTTCATGAAGCGGGTCATGCGGTCACACAATTACGGTTTCTAGTACTAGAACAGATCTCTCCAAATAGAAGAGGAGGCGACATAAATAAAAAAAAATAAATTTGTATAGGGAAGCCTATTGGATACACTATCTGCAGAGTCTAGAGCCTACGGGACTAAACAGGGAATATAACCTCACAGGTCTTTTCTAATAGGATATTTGCTATAATACGATTAAGAGGAGAGTAATATGTATAAAATATATAAGACATGCTCTGTATTTTGAATTCTCTGTCTTGAGACATATAGATTATTTTTGTCTTTCTTTATGGTTTTTGTGTTTTTCATTTATGTATCTGTTGCTATGGTAGAATTGTATTTAAAGTATTAGGTGGTATTTACTGAAAGGTATTCTCATATGGTGCTTTGTCCCTTCAGGATATGTACATTTTATTTATCCAAGCAAGGAAATACAATACTCTCGTTTTGTACTTTTTCCTTCTGAATGTTTAGTATTCTTTTCTTATTGTTTATTAGGCAGCCAATTGATTCTTTGTTTTTCTTATACTATACTCACCTGATCCACACGCTCCATCGCTGAATATCGCGACTCACTGCAAACTGGAACCTTCGTCCTTCACTCTCAGGTTGACCGCTCACTACCGTGTTCCATAACTGCGTTCCATTGAGGAAAATAGACCTTGAGACACTGCGGTGACGTATTTCCGGGTGAGCCAACGTCTCCTGCGTTCCACCTAGCGTTCCAGGCACATTTTTGATGTCACTTCCGGGTTAGGGGCTACTTAGAGCAGACGCGAGATCAGGGAAACATGCAGGCATACTATGAGCCGCTCTATGCGGTTAGCAGCTATGTCACCACCGGATATATTTGCGGTAAGCTCACTCTGCCCAGAATCACATGTTATAATTATCAGGATGTACGAGTACTTTTCTTATTGGCGCCCTTTTCTCTTTATAGAACTCCTTAAGCAGTCGCTTATACACTTTTGGTCGGTTCTTTCTTTTATTGCATTCTTTGGTAAGCGTTGTTTTCTTTTTCTTTATCTTTTTGTGGAACGGTTTCTCTTTTGCTTTGAGGGATATGGACCCATGTTGCAAATTATGCTAATTTCGTGTATCACTGAATATAAATATTGAATGTTTTTCTTTTCAAAAAATTATCCAGTCTTTATAAATAATGATATATGCAGTTTATCTTGATTAAAAACATAATCCATGATCTTACAAATATGACAAGGGTAATTTGTTATATTATGATGTCTTTTGTTATATTATGATAACTCTTGTTATTTATGTAATTAATGTAAGATATGGATTATAATTTTTTGTTGTATTTGTCTCCTTTTGTATCCCAGTCTGATGAAGGTCATAAAGACCGAACCGTTATAATTAATTATAGTCATGGCCAAAAGTATTAACACCCCTGCAATTCTGTCAGATAATACTCAGTTTCTTCTTGAAAATGATTGCAATCACAAATTCTGTGGTATTATTATCCTCATTTAAATTGTCTTAAATGAAAAAACACAAAAGAGAATGAAGGAAAAAGCAAAACATTGATCTTTTCACACAAAACTCCAAAAATGGGCCAGACAAAAGTACTGACACCCTCAGCCTAATACTTGGTTGCACAACCTTTAGCCAAAATAACTGCAACCAACCGCTTCCAGTAACCATCAACGAGTTTCTTACAATGCTCTTCTGGAATTTTAGACCATTCTTCTTTGGCAAACTGCTCCAGGTCCCTGATATTTGAAGGGTGCCTTCTCCAAACCGCCATTTTTAGATCTCTCCACAGGTGTTCTATGGGATTCAGGTCTGGACTCATTGCTGGCCACCTTAGAAGTCTCCAGTGCTTTCTCTCAAACCATTTTCTAGTGCTTTTTGAAGTGTGTTTTGGGTTATTGTCCTGCTGGAAGACCCTTGACCTCTGAGGGAGACCCAGCTTTCTCACATTGGGCCCTACATTAGGCTGCAAAATTTCTTGGTAGTCTTCAGACTTCATAATGCCATGCACACGGTCAAGCAGTCCAGTGCCAGAGGCAGCAAAGCAACCCCAAAACATCAGGGAACCTCCGCCATGTTTGACTGTAGGGACCGTGTTCTTTTCTTTGAATGCCTCTTTTTTTCTCCTGTAAACTCTATGTTGATGCCTTTGCCCAAAAAGCTCTACTTTTGTCTCATCTGACCAGAGAACATTCTTCCAAAACGTTTTAGGCTTTTTCAGGTAAGTTTTGGCAAACTCCAGCCTGGCTTTTTTATGTCTTGGGGTAAGAAGAGGGGTCTTCCTGGGTCTCCTACCATACAGTCCCTTTTCATTCAGATGCCGACGGATAGTACGGGTTGACACTGTTGTACCCTCGGATTGCAGGGCAGCTTAAACTTGTTTGGATGTTAGTCGAGGTTCTTAATCCAGCATCCGCACAATCTTGCATTGAAATCTCATGTCAATTTTTCTTTTCCATCCACATTTAGGGAGGTTAGCCACAATGCCATGGGCTTTAAACTTCTTGATGACACTGCGCACGGTAGACACAGGAACATTCAGGTCTTTGGAGATGGACTTGTAGCCTTGAGATTGCTCATGCTTCCTCACAATTTGGTTTCTCAAGTCCTCAGACAGTTCTTTGGTCTTCTTTCTTTTCTCCATGCTCATTGTGGTACACACAAGGACACAGGACAGAGGTTGAGTCAACTTTAATCCATGTCAACTGGCTGCAAGTGTGATTTAGTTATTGCCAACACCTGTTAGGTGCCACAGGTAAGTTACAGGTGCTGTTAATTACACAAATTAGAGAAGCATCACATGATTTTTTGAACAGTGTGAATACTTTTGTCCATCCCCTTTTTTCTGTTTGGTGTGGAATTATATCCAATTTGGCTTTAGGACATTTCTTTTTGTGTTTTTTCATTTAAGACAAATTAAATGAAGATAATAATACCAAATAATTTGCGTTTGCAATCATTTTCAGGAAGAAACTGAGTATTATCTGACAGAATTGCAGGGGTGTTAATGCTTTTGGCCATGACTGTACGTGGGATAATGAAAATAGAAACAAATGGTTCTTCATGACTTTTTGAGTGCCAGATTTTTTGCATTTTGGATATAGGGGTTGGTAACTCTCTTCTGAGCACCTGAATCGCTAAGGAGTGACGTGTCAGATTATTTAGATTAGCTCCTGTCTCAGTGGCTGCACTGCCTGGCACACAGTGAGTGCACGATGATGTCATCGCACACCCGCAGTGTCAGAGGCAGAGTGGGGAATGATCGGAGAGGGAGCGTCAGCTGATGCTCTCTCCTCCATCATTGCTTTGAACTGTACCGGCAGACGCTGGTATAGTTCAATGCGGCGGTGGCAGGGGATTCGGCACTGGCAGTAGGCGGGACCCCTGCTTCACAGGGGCCCCATAGTGCCTGCGTAATGTGCCACTAGCCAGGGGCCCCACTGGGGGAGCGGGGCCATAGGCAGCTGCCTGGTCTTCCTGCCCCTAATGCTGGCCCTGACCGTCCCCTTCATCAGGTACTTACAAAATGTATACCAGGCTTAGTGCTTTAAATAGAGAGGCACTGCAGGCACTGATGTGATTGGTTGATAATTAGTTGCATACAGGCTTTAAAAATCATGAATATATATAACATTTGATTAATAAATTATATAAGACAAAACAATAATACAAATCAATAATACAGTAGAAATTGATTGTTTTAAAGAGGAGAAAAATAATAATAAGTAAGTACAATTCAAATACTTGTAATGTGCAATCCCCCTGGGCCGCTCCACTAAATCTGGATCAAAACTTGTTTTGCAGGACTTATTTGTGTCAATAGATAAAACCCATACATTTAATACTAATATTAATCAGAACCTCACTTAGCTAAGTTATATGATGATGTTCAATCAATGGGTGTGCTCAGCTATGGGACCTTGCAGTTGAATAAAAACAATTACCATATTTTTCCCAATAAATCCTCGAGTGATGACTGCATCTCAGAAATATACAAAATGAAAAGAAAACCCAGAAGCAGGTGAGGAAGGGGAGAACAGGGCAGTTGTGTCAGTCATCCCATCCCAAGTACCCAACCTCCTAAAAAGGAATAAAGTCCAAGTATGTGCTCTCCAAAATTGAGGTAAAAATAAGGGACTATCTTTTTGCCCAAACGATTATGCCAATACATTTGATCACTTCTTAGATATAAATACATTTGTATGCAAACTCACTCTAAAGAGACATTTTTTATTATTAAAGAAATGAATGGGAAGTGGAAGTAATACGGATACTGACCATTTTGAATATCAGGGAGGTGCTTATTCTGTCAAACCAGTCAGTGATTCCCAACATGTGGAGGTAAAAGTAAAATCTCATTTCTACCCCATACACCACCGGGGAAGCCATCACTTTCACCATTTAATATTGAAAGAGCTCAAGAAGCTTCCTAAACTCAGGGAACAAGATAACCTCATCTCAAATGATCATTAAGTCCTCCAGTCACTCAGGTCCAATCAACAGAATGTGATTAGGAGTAGAGATGAGTGAATATGTTCGAAAAATGCTCGCCAAACATAAATTCAGCACGAATATGGCACATTCGGATTCGTGATCGGAAACATGAGCAACATTTTTTAACATTGGAAAAAATTGGTAACATTTGGTGAAAAGTGCAGGAAAAAATTTTCATTGCCACAAAAGTATTTTGAGTATTTTGGCTAGGATAATGGTGGTGTATGATGTGCATGGGACACGTGTTTGATGAGGGTAGGAGGTTGGCAGAGATCAGAGGAGCATAGTGCTTGTACACTTTTTTTCTAACTGTCCAGACACAGCTCCTGATGCCGGGACTGGTTGCTGACAGAAACAACCGCATAGCTAACTAGCTAAAATCTAAGTCAGATAATTTAGATAGCTAGTGTCTTGTGTGGCTGTGAAATCGATCTTCCAGCATTTTTGTTGTGCCATTACTGTGCCACGGTGTGAATTACTGGTATGATGGACTCCTCGCCAGAGATGGACTACACCTCAACAAACCTGGGAAACACACATTCGCCAGAAGACTCGCTACACTCATCAGGAGGGCGTTAAACTAGAAGAAGAGGGGACGGGAAGAAAAACATTAGACTCGAACAAAGATGACCCAGGAAAACATACTCTGAAGGGAGGTAAGAACATTTCTAAAACAATCCACAGTGAGGAGATTGGAACAAAACAAAATCCTCTAAACTGCATGCTCGCAAACGCCAGAAGCCTGACAAACAAGATGGAAGAACTAGAAGCAGAAATATCTACAGGTAACTTTGACATAGTGGGAATAACCGAGACATGGTTAGATGAAAGCTATGACTGGGCAGTCAACTTACAGGGTTACAGTCTGTTTAGAAAGGATCGTAAAAATCGGAGAGGAGGAGGGGTTTGTCTCTATGTAAAGTCTTGTCTAAAGTCCACTTTAAGGGAGGATATTAGCGAAGGGAATGAGGATGTCGAGTCCATATGGGTTGAAATTCATGGAGGGAAAAATGGTAACAAAATTCTCATTGGGGTCTGTTACAAACCCCCAAATATAACAGAAAGCATGGAAAGTCTACTTCTAAAGCAGATAGATGAAGCTGCAACCCATAATGAGGTCCTGGTTATGGGGGACTTTAACTACCCGGATATTAACTGGGAAACAGAAACCTGTGAAACCCATAAAGGCAACAGGTTTCTGCTAATAACCAAGAAAAATTATCTTTCACAATTGGTGCAGAATCCAACCAGAGGAGCAGCACTTTTAGACCTAATACTATCTAATAGACCTGACAGAATAACAAATCTGCAGGTGGTCGGGCATTTAGGAAATAGCGACCACAATATTGTGCAGTTTCACCTGTCTTTCACTAGGGGGACTTGTCAGGGAGTCACAAAAACATTGAACTTTAGGAAGGCAAAGTTTGAACAGCTTAGAGATGCCCTTAATCTGGTAGACTGGGACAATATCCTCAGAAATAAGAATACAGATAATAAATGGGAAATGTTTAAGAACATCCTAAATAGGCAGTGTAAGCGGTTTATACCTTGTGGGAATAAAAGGACTAGAAATAGGAAAAACCCAATGTGGCTAAACAAAGAAGTAAGACAGGCAATTAACAGTAAAAAGAAAGCATTTGCACTACTAAAGCAGGATGGCACCATTGAAGCTCTAAAAAACTATAGGGAGAAAAATACTTTATCTAAAAAACTAATTAAAGCTGCCAAAAAGGAAACAGAGAAGCACATTGCTAAGGAGAGTAAAACTAATCCCAAACTGTTCTTCAACTATATCAATAGTAAAAGAATAAAAACTGAAAATGTAGGCCCCTTAAAAAATAGTGAGGAAAGAATGGTTGTAGATGACGAGGAAAAAGCTAACATATTAAACACCTTCTTCTCCACGGTATTCACGGTGGAAAATGAAATGCTAGGTGAAATCCCAAGAAACAATGAAAACCCTATATTAAGGGTCACCAATCTAACCCAAGAAGAGGTGCGAAACCGGCTAAATAAGATTAAAATAGATAAATCTCCGGGTCCGGATGGCATACACCCACGAGTACTAAGAGAACTAAGTAATGTAATAGATAAACCATTATTTCTTATTTTTAGTGACTCTATAGCGACAGGGTCTGTTCCGCAGGACTGGCGCATAGCAATTGTGGTGCCAATATTCAAAAAGGGCTCTAAAAGTGAACCTGGAAATTATAGGCCAGTAAGTCTAACCTCTATTGTTGGTAAAATATTTGAAGGGTTTCTGAGGGATGTTATTCTGGATTATCTCAATGAGAATAACTGTTTAACTCCATATCAGCATGGGTTTATGAGAAATCGCTCCTGTCAAACCAATCTAATCAGTTTTTATGAAGAGGTAAGCTATAGGCTGGACCACGGTGAGTCATTGGACGTGGTATATCTCGATTTTTCCAAAGCGTTTGATACCGTGCCGCACAAGAGGTTGGTACACAAAATGAGAATGCTTGGTCTGGGGGAACATGTGTGTAAATGGGTTAGTAACTGGCTTAGTGATAGAAAGCAGAGGGTGGTTATAAATGGTATAGTCTCTAACTGGGTCGCTGTGACCAGTGGGGTACCGCAGGGGTCAGTATTGGGACCTGTTCTCTTCAACATATTCATTAATGATCTGGTGAAAGGTTTACACAGTAAAATATCGATATTTGCAGATGATACAAAACTATGTAAAGCAGTTAATACAAGAGAAGATAGTATTCTGCTACAGATGGATCTGGATAAGTTGGAAACTTGGGCTGAAAGGTGGCAGATGAGGTTTAACAATGATAAATGTAAGGTTATACACATGGGAAGAGGGAATCAATATCACCATTACACACTGAACGGGAAACCACTGGGTAAATCTGACAGGGAGAAGGACTTGGGGATCCTAGTTAATGATAAACTTACCTGGAGCAGCCAGTGCCAGGCAGCAGCTGCCAAGGCAAACAGGATCATGGGGTGCATTAAAAGAGGTCTGGATACACATGATGAGAGCATTATACTGCCTCTGTACAAATCCCTAGTTAGACCGCACATGGAGTACTGTGTCCAGTTTTGGGCACCGGTGCTCAGGAAGGATATAATGGAACTAGAGAGAGTACAAAGGAGGGCAACAAAATTAATAAAGGGGATGGGAGAACTACAATACCCAGATAGATTAGCGAAATTAGGATTATTTAGTCTAGAAAAAAGACAACTGAGGGGCGATCTAATAACCATGTATAAGTATATAAGGGGACAATACAAATATCTCGCTGAGGATCTGTTTATACCAAGGAAGGTGACGGGCACAAGGGGGCATTCTTTGCGTCTGGAGGAGAGAAGGTTTTTCCACCAACATAGAAGAGGATTCTTTACTGTTAGGGCAGTGAGAATCTGGAATTGCTTGCCTGAGGAGGTGGTGATGGCGAACTCAGTCGAGGGGTTCAAGAGAGGCCTGGATGTCTTCCTGGAGCAGAACAATATTGTATCATACAATTATTAGGTTCTGTAGAAGGACGTAGATCTGGGTATTTATTATGATGGAATATAGGCTGAACTGGATGGACAAATGTCTTTTTTCGGCCTTACTAACTATGTTACTATGTTACTATGTTACTGAGGTCCAGAGACAAAGACAGCAGGGCACATTTCATACAAGTGTGTTCTGCACTGCTTTCATTGTGCTCCATGCACGAATAGACCTTTCTAGATATTATTTTTTCAGTTGTTAAATGTGATACAGGAAGGCATATGTCACCTTGTTATTTAGTAGTGGTGACATTGTTCTGTGATTTGAGCTGTTGGCCAGGAAAAATCATTTTTTTGGCAGTTGCTACCGTGATTCAGCACACCATATCCCACATTGTAATTTTGTGGTGGTAAAATTAAGCTGTCTGCAGAGCTCATGCACATTGAAAAAACAAAATTCTGCTGCTAAATGTGATACTGCCTGCCATATCCCATGTTGTAATTTTGTGGCAGTGTTCTGTGTGTAGAGCCATTGTGCAGTAAAAAAATATTTTTTGGCAGTTGCTAATGTGATTCAGCACGCCAGATATCACCTTGTCATTTAGTGGCAGTGAAATTCAACTGCCTGCATAGCTCATGCATATTTTTAAAAAAATCTGTTGCTAAATGTGATACCTCCCACCATATCCCACTTTGTCATTTTGTGGCCATGAAATTGTTCTGTGCCCAGAGCTGTTGCACGTTAAAAAAAATATATATATATTTATTTTACAAATTTGATACAGAAGACCAGATCCTAGTATGTTTGGAGCATATCTTCTAGGTTATAGAGGCCTCATTCACACTAAAAACAAATTTGCTCTGTTACTAACGTGACACAGTAGGGGAGATCTCAGTTTGAAATTGTTTGTAGCATCCAGTCTATATTATACAGGCATCATCCACACAAAAAAAAAACATTTCTTCTGTTACTAATGTTCTACAGTAGGGGAGATCTCAGGTTAAATTAGTTTGAATCATCTAGTTTATGTTATGCAGGCCTCATCTACACACAAATAATATTTCTGCTGTTACTAACATGATACAGTAGGGGAGATCACATTTTGAAATTGTTTGGAGCATATCTTATTTGTCATACAGGCCTCATCAGCACGCAATCAATTCTTTTTTCCTCGACTAATGCTATTCGGCACGCCAAATTTCACCTTCTCATTTAGTGCTGCTGAAATTCTGCTGTGTGCAGAGTTGGTGCAGAGTAAAAAAATCAAATTTTTTTGTTGCTAATACCGTGCTTCTACCACACTATCTGAGCAAAATGACTGTGAAAAAGCGTGGTCGTGGTAGAATGGAGATGAGGCTTGGAGTTCAAGATGTACGTGGGGTAGGTGGTAATGTTTGTGAAAGCACTAGTGCGGCAACAATTTCACGTCCTATACAAAGACAACTGACAACCTCTGCTTCTGGATGGGCTACTCCACTACCTTTCTTTAGCAGATGCACAGCATCTGACTGAGCACACCTCCCTTCACCATGTGTTTTTTAATTACATCTAATCACACTTGGTTCTGGCCAACCCATATGTAGGCTTTGCTGACAGAGGTGTCCACATTCACCCAAGCATACAGACATTAGCCTTCGGTAAGTAACATAGTAACATAGTAACATAGTTAGTAAGGCCGAAAAAAGACATTTGTCCATCCAGTTCAGCCTATATTCCATCATAATAAATACCCAGATCTACGTCCTTCTACAGAACCTAATAATTGTATGATACAATATTGTTCTGCTCCAGGAAGACATCCAGGCCTCTCTTGAACCCCTCGACTGAGTTCGCCATCACCACCTCCTCAGGCAAGCAATTCCAGATTCTCACTGCCCTAACAGTAA
The DNA here is from genome assembly GCF_032444005.1 of Ranitomeya imitator. Taxonomy (NCBI): domain Eukaryota; kingdom Metazoa; phylum Chordata; class Amphibia; order Anura; family Dendrobatidae; genus Ranitomeya; species Ranitomeya imitator. Next base: position 78,585,654 of record NC_091283.1, on the reverse strand, counting down.
AGAATCCTCTTCTATGTTGGTGGAAAAACCTTCTCTCCTCCAGACGCAAAGAATGCCCCCTTGTGCCCGTCACCTTCCTTGGTATAAACAGATCCTCAGCGAGATATTTGTATTGTCCCCTTATATACTTATACATGGTTATTAGATCGCCCCTCAGTCGTCTTTTTTCTAGACTAAATAATCCTAATTTCGCTAATCTATCTGGGTATTGTAGTTCTCCCATCCCCTTTATTAATTTTGTTGCCCTCCTTTGTACTCTCTCTAGTTCCATTATATCCTTCCTGAGCACCGGTGCCCAAAACTGGACACAGTACTCCATGTGCGGTCTAACTAGGGATTTGTACAGAGGCAGTATAATGCTCTCATCATGTGTATCCAGACCTCTTTTAATGCACCCCATGATCCTGTTTGCCTTGGCAGCTGCTGCCTGGCACTGGCTGCTCCAGGTAAGTTTATCATTAACTAGGATCCCCAAGTCCTTCTCCCTGTCAGATTTACCCAGTGGTTTCCCGTTCAGTGTGTAATGGTGATATTGATTCCCTCTTCCCATGTGTATAACCTTACATTTATCATTGTTAAACCTCATCTGCCACCTTTCAGCCCAAGTTTCCAACTTATCCAGATCCATCTGTAGCAGAATACTATCTTCTCTTGTATTAACTGCTTTACATAGTTTTGTATCATCTGCAAATATCGATATTTTACTGTGTAAACCTTTTACCAGATCATTAATGAATATGTTGAAGAGAACAGGTCCCAATACTGACCCCTGCGGTACCCCACTGGTCACAGCGACCCAGTTAGAGACTATACCATTTATAACCACCCTCTGCTTTCTATCACTAAGCCAGTTACTAACCCATTTACACACATTTTCCCCCAGACCAAGCATTCTCATTTTGTGTACCAACCTCTTGTGCGGCACGGTATCAAACGCTTTGGAAAAATCGAGATATACCACGTCCAATGACTCACCGTGGTCCAGCCTATAGCTTACCTCTTCATAAAAACTGATTAGATTGGTTTGACAGGAGCGATTTCTCATAAACCCATGCTGATATGGAGTTAAACAGTTATTCTCATTGAGATAATCCAGAATAACATCCCTCAGAAACCCTTCAAATATTTTACCAACAATAGAGGTTAGACTTACTGGCCTATAATTTCCAGGTTCACTTTTAGAGCCCTTTTTGAATATTGGCACCACATTTGCTATGCGCCAGTCCTGCGGAACAGACCCTGTCGCTATAGAGTCACTAAAAATAAGAAATAATGGTTTATCTATTACATTACTTAGTTCTCTTAGTACTCGTGGGTGTATGCCATCCGGACCCGGAGATTTATCTATTTTAATCTTATTTAGCCGGTTTCGCACCTCTTCTTGGGTTAGATTGGTGACCCTTAATATAGGGTTTTCATTGTTTCTTGGGATTTCACCTAGCATTTCATTTTCCACCGTGAATACCGTGGAGAAGAAGGTGTTTAATATGTTAGCTTTTTCCTCGTCATCTACAACCATTCTTTCCTCACTATTTTTTAAGGGGCCTACATTTTCAGTTTTTATTCTTTTACTATTGATATAGTTGAAGAACAGTTTGGGATTAGTTTTACTCTCCTTAGCAATGTGCTTCTCTGTTTCCTTTTTGGCAGCTTTATTTAGTTTTTTAGATAAAGTATTTTTCTCCCTATAGTTTTTTAGAGCTTCAATGGTGCCATCCTGCTTTAGTAGTTCAAATGCTTTCTTTTTACTGTTAATTGCCTGTCTTACTTCTTTGTTTAGCCACATTGGGTTTTTCCTATTTCTAGTCCTTTTATTCCCACAAGGTATAAACCGCTTACACTGCCTATTTAGGATGTTCTTAAACATTTCCCATTTATTATCTGTATTCTTATTTCTGAGGATATTGTCCCAGTCTACCAGATTAAGGGCATCTCTAAGCTGTTCAAACTTTGCCTTCCTAAAGTTCAATGTTTTTGTGACTCCCTGACAAGTCCCCCTAGTGAAAGACAGGTGAAACTGCACAATATTGTGGTCGCTATTTCCTAGATGCCCGACCACCTGCAGATTTGTTATTCTGTCAGGTCTATTAGATAGTATTAGGTCTAAAAGTGCTGCTCCTCTGGTTGGATTCTGCACCAATTGTGAAAGATAATTTTTCTTGGTTATTAGCAGAAACCTGTTGCCTTTATGGGTTTCACAGGTTTCTGTTTCCCAGTTAATATCCGGGTAGTTAAAGTCCCCCATAACCAGGACCTCATTATGGGTTGCAGCTTCATCTATCTGCTTTAGAAGTAGACTTTCCATGCTTTCTGTTATATTTGGGGGTTTGTAACAGACCCCAATGAGAATTTTGTTACCATTTTTCCCTCCATGAATTTCAACCCATATGGACTCGACATCCTCATTCCCTTCGCTAATATCCTCCCTTAAAGTGGACTTTAGACAAGACTTTACATAGAGACAAACCCCTCCTCCTCTCCGATTTTTACGATCAAAAGTGTTCACATTTGGACAGGGAGGTCAGGGACCCATCAGTTTAATGAGACCACCTTGACGATGGTTGATGAGCTCACACTATTTGGCCAAATCCTGTGCAAAGCGTCTCTCAAATATTTTTCCTAATGTTCAAAAGCCATTTTGCTATTCATATTTCATGTGTTTCATATTAGACAATGCTTTGGCACGATATAGTGCAACCTTTTCTTGTATATTGTATATGGAGATAGCTGCTCCTGGTATGCACCTATTCACACTAGTTTGGATGTGCCAGTCTTTTTTCTGTCATTTCTATGTAGTGGTAGACGTGTCGGTCCATATTATACTATTTCTACTCTCATGAAATTGATGACACTTTGGTGGTGTCATGCCCTCATTTTTTGAAATTTGGAGACTCCTGATTGGGTGTCCATCTGCTGGGTTGACTGTAGTGGAAGATCTGTTGGTCCCTATTATACTATTTCTACTGTGGTTTAATTGGTTCCACACTTAATTGGTGTCTGCAACTAATTTATGGAAACGTCTACACTCCTGGTTGGGTGTCCATCTGCTGGGTTGGCTGTAGTGGAAGATGTGTCGGTCCCTATTATACTATTTCTACTGTGATGAAATGTGGTGTCTGCCACAAATTTTTGTAAATGTGTAAACTCCTGGTTGGATCTCATTCATAAGTGTTGCCTGTAGCAGTAGGCCTCTGAAACCGGCAGGCCTCCACTACCTTTGAGTCAACTACCCGTATTATTATCCTCACATTTTTCTGACAATAGTGGTCTACAAAACTGATATTTCTGTCACCTTAGTGCGGCTCAGCATCAAAGCAGGTTGAGTTGTTGCATGTGGTATCAGGGCTCCCGGCACAGCAGGCCTACACCGATCCCTCACCCACCTCATCTCAATTTGAAGTTCAATTCTAAGCAGTAAATGCTGTCCCAGACCCCGATAGCTCATGAATGGCTGATTGCTGCAGTGCTATTCTAAAATTTGTACTGTGTGTGAATTGAGGCCACTTTCCTGGTGTCTGCCTCTAATTTGATGTGTTTTGGCATCTTTTGGGCCTGTTTTAAGGTATTGTATATGCATTTGTTTTTACCTCCTATTGACTGCAATGGTATTTGGCTATGTTTGGCAAATATTTAACAAATAAATCGGCTACTATTGCAAATTCGGCAATCGGAATCCGACCTGAACATTGAAATATTCACTCATCTCTAATTAGGAGCTCTAAAAAAGATGGAGGGGTTGTCATTATGGACAAAACTTGCTACATTGAGGAGGGTTTACGTATTTTGGGTGATGATACAAAATACTGTAAGCTGGAAACAGATTCATCATCCCAGTATCTAACTATTTATAGTGACATGGTGAAAAAAGCCATCAGTTCTAACATCTTAAATAAAAAGGAGAGATATTTTCTGAGTGTCAAGCCATTTCAGTTGCTTTATTTTTATTTATACCCAAAATTCACAAAAGCTCTCTGGGCATCCCATTATTTTGAAAATCAGATCCATTACAGTTAACCTGTTCCACTACATCAGTTTGTTCCTTCAAAAGTATGTTGTCCAACTTGCTTCCCATATTTGAAATACATCCCTTTCAATTTTGGAACTGAAAAAACTTCCACTCAGTCCACACTGCATATTCTTTAAACTAGGTGTAAGTGTTCTATACTTTAACATTGATCATCACTTGGGTTTGACTGCTGTGGAGTTTTTTCTGCGTGCATCAGGATAGTGACATTCTCAGACATCAAAGGGAATTTCTCTTAAATAATATTGAATTTGAACTCAATCATAATGTCTTCAGCTTTGAGGGTGTGACCTATCGGCAGATCAGGGGCTGTGCATTGGGGACGAAATTTGTGCCCATTTATGAAAATCTCTTCATGGGGCATTTTTAATCCATTCATGTTGGATAGTCCTCTCTGCTGGTAAGTTACATCCTATTTTACAAACATTTTATAGGCAATTTAATATTCATTTGGACTGGTACTCGGAATGAGGCCCAAAAATGTATTAACAATCTGAATAATAACAGACGGGGCTAGAATTTACATCCACCTTTGTGGAAAACTACATTGAGATTCTGGATCTAATCATCTCCAAATATCAGGATGAGGAGGTATACAATTCCATCTATTTCAAAAAGTTAGACGTGAACAGTTGCTTAGATTTTTCTAGCAGCCCCCTCCCCAAGTGGATAAAAAAATGTCCCTTTTGGACAATACTGAAGTATTCGGAAAAATTGTACGAAGGATGAGGACTTCTGTAAAGAATCCCTCATTTTGGATAAAAGATTTAGGGAAAACAATCATCTGAAAGGAATCCTCAAGGTTGCCTATAAGAAATCAAGCAATCTCCAACAGACTGATTGTTTGAACAAAATAAGGGACAGTGGGATGCAAGTGAAAATGTCTAATGAATCTGCTGGGGAGAGTGTATTTAGATCCAGCTTTGTGGGAACATTTAGTAGGTCTCATAGAATTGTCAAAAACCTTTTTAAAAAGTATTGATTTATTTTGGTGAATGATCCAGTCCTGTCAAAGGATATACCCAAAACTCTAACATTGTGTTCAGAAGGTACAAGAGTTTTGAAAAACCTTATCATATCAATCCTGAAACGCACCGTGTGTTGAATAAATCAACTTTTCTTATCTGACCTGGGTGATTCCTGACTCAAAGCGTGGCGCACTGTGGATCTTCACCACCCCCCTTTCATCATTTTTCATTGTATCTGAACTAATCTCCCGATATCCTCCCCCACGTAATCTCCGATCCTCCCAAGCAGTGGCGTATCTAGGGGGGGGACAGCCGGGGCATGTGGCCCGGGCGCAGCCGGCAGGAGGGCGCAGTTGGGCTGCCTAATGCGGCGGTCCAAAGTGTCTCCCCCGGCGGCTGCATTCTGCCGCCCCCCGCACTGGGAGTCAGCTGTTCTCTGTGCCGACTGTCAAGCTGACAGCCGGCACAGAGAAGCTGCAGCACGCCGGCTCCCGGAGATCAATTGTACTCACATCTACCAGCTGCGAGTACAATTGAGGCTCTGACCGATGGGTCAGAGCGACGCCAGCAGCGTGATCAAGTCATGTGATCACGCTGCTGACGTCACTATCCGGAGCGCAGGAGAAAGAAGAGACTTGATGGTAAGTGCTCCTGTAGTTGTGGAGCTGAAGACACCGAAGATTCCGCGTGGGGTGGGTTTATGGGGAATATTTATTCAGTGTTTGGGGGAGTCAGGATTTAATCAGTGTGTGGGGGGATTTATCCGCTGTGTTGGGGGGATTTATTCAGTGTGTGTGGGGGATTCATTCAATGTGTGTGGGGGGGATTCATTCAATGTGTGTGGGGGGATTCATTCAATGTGTGTGGGGGGATTCATTCAATGTGTGTGGTGGGATTTATCCGCTGTGTTGGGGGGGATTTATTAAGTGTGTGGGGGGGAATTCATTCAATGTGTGAGGGGGGGATTTATCCGCTGTGTTGGGGGGATTTATTAAGTGTGTGGGGGGGATTCATTCAATGTGTGTGGGGGGATTTATCCTCTGTGTGGGGGGGACTTATTCAATGTGTGTGTGGGGGATTTATCCTCTGTGTTGGGGGGGATTTAGTCAGAGTGCATGGGGGGATTTATTCAGTGTGGGGGGGATTTATTCAGTGTGGGGGGGATTTAGTCAGAATGTGTGGGGGGATTTAGTCAGTGTGTGGGGGGATTTAGTCAGTGTATGTGGGGGGATTTAGTCAGTGTATGTGGGGGGATTTAGTCAGTGTATGTGGGGGGATTTAGTCAGAGTATATGGGGGGGATTTAGTCAGAGTATATGGGGGGATTTAGTCAGAGTATATGGGGGGATTTATCCTCTGTGTTGGGGGGGATTTATTCAGTGAGTGGGGGGGATTTATCCTCTGTGTTGGGGGGGGATTTATTCAGTGTGTGGGGGGATTTAGTCAGAGTGTATGGGGGATTTAGTCAGTGTGTGTAGGGATTTATTCAGTGTGGGGGGATTTGTTCAGTGTGTGTGGGGGGGATTTATTCAGTGTGTGTGGAGGAGATTTATTCAGAGTGTTTGGGGGGATTTATTCAGTGTGTGGGATTTATTCAGTGTGTATGTGGGGGCTGGAATTTATTTAGCATGTGTGGGGCAGGGTGCATTTATTCTGTGTGGAAGGGGATGGATTTATTTTATCGGAAGGGGAGTGGATATATTCTGTGGGGGTGAGTGGGGAGATGGGAATGGACACAGTAGCGAAGGGAAAAATGTGTGCTGACACAGTATTGGGAGCAAGGCTGATGGGATGTGTGAGGACAGTATGGGGAGTCGGGGGAATGTGTGAGGGGGGAATGTGTGAGGAGGAAATATGGAGAGCAAAGGGGTATGTTAGCAGGGGGGGATGTACATGAGGAGGCTATTAGAAATGTGTGCAGACAGTATGGGGGGATGAAAGTGTGAGTGGACACAGAATAGATACTGAGTATTGTGAGGGTAACAGCCAGGAGGAGACAGTATGCCAAGTAGGACAGTATGCCAAGTAGGCACAGTAGAGAGACTGGGTTCTCTAGGAGGGACACAGTATGAGAAGGCAGTGTGAAGTATGGAAAAGAGAGAGGGTAGTGTGGATGGCATGTACCATAAGAGGGACAGTGAGGGTCATATTATGTGCTGGGAATAAAGTGAGGGGCAATTATTTACTCAGGGGCTCAGCCTAAGGCATATATTTTTATTCTGGAGCATTATAATAACACTGCTATCTTTAAGGGTGTTGTGTCGGGATGTGCTGCAGAAGACAGGAAAAGATGGAAGTCTGCAGAAACGAGCTCTGCCGGTGGATAAGAAGAGTCATCATCATGGCATCTGGACAAGATGAAGATGAAAAGAAAGAGGCAACTCCAGAAACAACGTCATCTATCAGGTACCTGGATGTAAAATATTTTTTTTTGTGATACTAATTCTCATATTTTTATTTGTTAGGAACATTAAAGGGGATGTCCAAGGTTGTGATGAGTCTGCAGTCATACTATGTGACTGCAGACTTCTGAATTCTCACAGTGCACACTGCTATCATAATTCTCTGATGTTGGTGATTTACATACATGCGGTCACGTGCTGACTAGACATGTGTGGCCTCATTCAATGAAAATGAATTGACTGAGGCCAAACACGTCTAGTTAGAATGTGGCCAGAAGTATCCAAATCACATACTTGTGCTGGCATGACCGTCCACTCTGGCCACCGGCAAGGGAGAATCCTAAAAGTGTGCAGTGCTTGCGCTGTGAGAATTCAGAAGCCTGCAGTCACATAGAATGACTGCAGACTTTCATCTCGAACCTAGATGCACCCTTTAATTATAAAATGAAGCCCTGTAGCCAGTCCTAACAACGTGTAATATCCTAACTGTCAGGATTAAGCTCTGCTTTCAGGTTCCAGCAATCATCACATGGCCACTTCACTCATATGTGATTTTCATATTTGCTGTCATGTGACAATGAGGTGTTCTTCCTGCTTCTCTCAGTATTTCACTGAACATTGAGAGAATTAGGGAGAGCAGCTCGTTGGCGCGTGACTAAGTGTACAAATCACGTATGTGCTGAGGAAGGGGGGGCGCCAAACTGAATTCTTGCCCCGGGTGCCAGAAAACCTAGATACACCTCTGCTCCCAAGACCTCCTACTTTCCTCCACACTTATTCATTCCTCACACAACCACCTCCAAGATTTCTCCCGAATGTCCCCCATCCTCTGGAATTCCATACCTCAACACGTCCGACTATCCACCACCCTCGGATCCTTCAGACGGAACCTGGAAACCCATCTCTTCAAGAAAGCCTACAGCCTGCAATAACCATTCTGCCACCTCTCCATCGCCAGAGCTGCTGCCTCTCCATCGCCAGAGCCGCCGCCTCACCATCGCTGCCGCCTCGCCCCTACCTTCTGCCTCTTCCCCACTATCCCATAGAATGAAAGTCCGCAAGGACAGGGTCCTCTCCCCTCTGTACCAGTCTGTCACTGTAAACTTGTTTACTCTAAACGATATCTATAACTCTGTATGTAAACCCTTTCTCATGTATAGCACCATGGAATTAATGGTGCTATATAAATAAATAATAATAATAATTGTATCACGGCTCCTGAGCAGAATACCTGGAGCAGCCTGAAGGTGCTGCAGCACTCCAGGACCGCCGTCATTTACCGCTTAGCATCAGCGTTGTGTCTGGCATGCACAAATACCTGAGGTGAGTTAAATACCTCTTCCCCTACCACATGTGTTGTGACATTCTTCACATGGAGTGCCCTCTCTTTTGGTTGATTGAGAAAACACATGTGAGAGACTCCCCATATGTATGGAGGAATGTGTTGTGGTCAGATGAGTCCAAAATTTAACTTTGTGGCCACCAAGGTAAACGCTATGTCTGGCTCCAAACTACACAGTTCATCAATCCTCGAACACCATCCTCAAAATGAAACATGATGCTGTACGGATGTTTTTTAGCAGCACGGACAGGGAAATGGTCCGAATGGAGGGGGAGATGCATGGTGCAAATTACTGGAATATTCCTGAGCAAAACCAGTTTCAGTTTGTCAGTGATTTGAGACTGGGACCGATGTTCACCTTACAACAAGACAATGATCCAAAGCATACTGCTAAAGTAACTCTCAAGTAGTTTAAGGGGAAATGTGTAAGTGTTTTGGAGTGGCCTAGTCAAAGCCCATACCTTACTCCAATTGAGAATCTGTGGTAAGACTTCAAGTGTGTTGGTGTTAACCAGAGGAAACTATATAACTTGAAAGAACTGGAGCAGTTTTGACTTGAGGAATGGGCAAAAATCGCACTGGCAAGGAGGCTCTAGAAAGCACTTGGTACCCGGTTGTTAGATTATGATAGGTAACACACCCCTATATTTAATGCTTTGATAGATAAACCTTCCTTGCTGGAGGTTCCTATATATTTAGCATTATTATGTTTTTGGACAGCTTTGTATTCGACATTCTAATATATGAGGCAGCAAAACACAAAAATGCCAAGAGGGTGAATACTTTTGCAAGTCACTGTAGCATCCAACTTTTACTGATTTATTGCATATCATATATACCGCCACTGTGCGTCACTCTTTTAGGGTCATCACCTATACTTGGTCTATTAGGGCTTGCTCACTTTCCTGGAGCCTAGCTAGGCCGCATATCCCACTGAGATAACTTACATTTATGTGAAGCCTCATAGTCCTTTTTCTACGAGCTCCTCTTTGCTGCTTAGAGTTTGTGCACTATAGCACATTAGCACACATACTTTTTATCAGAAGCGTCTTCACGCTCTTGGTTGCACTCTGCACTTTATACATTTTATACTACCATTAGATGACCCATGACATTGCCTGTCTACAGTCTGGTTCGATTATATCATTTGCACTCTGTATCCGCATAGTCTTTTTAACCTTTACTATACTGTTTCTCTTTTTGTTTATAAATTTATTGAAATAAAACATGTTAATTATTTTAAGGCTATAGCTTTATCTTGTTCTCTTTTTGGATGTATTTATCTTTTGTAAAAGCTGCCTTTCCTAGGCATGTATTCTTTTTGTGGTGGATTGCATACAGGTGGCATAAGGATGGCAATTCAAATTAAAAAAAAATCTTTTTTGGATGACAATCAGATGATTTTTTACATGCTTGAATGAAATTAGCTTAATTCTCAGACCTAGCCATAATACAAATTCCATTGTAATTTTAACCGTAGCGCAAGTGATTCTATTCCAACAAGAGGTTGTCTCTCTTCGGGTCTGTCAGTGTAGACAAAGTGGGATAATCTCGGACATTCCCTTAACAGATTCAGAAAATGGAAACAGGTTTTTTACAATTAACTTTCACAACCAGTGCAGGACCCAATCAAGGAGGGGGATGCTTATAAACAGGCATGAACGAGTAGTCAAATATTCAGACTTGCTATACTGGTAACAAGTAAGTCCTAATACTCGGGTATTCATAATGAGTAGCGAGTCCAATGCAAGTCAATGGGAAATGCAAGTAATTTTCTGCTGGACCCTACAAAGCGGTTAGGGGCCTGAGGAAAAGACTGAAATGGGTGCATGATTGTTTAAAAGCAGACGGTAAAAAGCTGTGTGTTGGTTAACGCAGGAAGAAGCCACCCATCATCATCACAAGGGCTTCACAATTATAAAGGTTGGACTACAGTCCTTGTTGTTCCACTGCCACTGCACAATGTGCAGGCATAGTGTTTCCAAAAAATTAGCCTTAGGGGCTGTATCATGGTTGATGCAGGAAGGAGGCCTCAAGGGCCAGACACTTATGAAACTAGGACTACTAGCATGGTAGTTCCAGTGCCCAATGTGCAGGCATAGACATAGTGTCTCCAAAAATCATCCCAAGGGGCTGTATCATGGTTGATGCAGGAAGGAGGCCTCAAGGGCCAGACAATTATGAAGCTAGGACTACTAGCATGGTAGTTCCAGTGCCCAATGTGCAGGCATAGACATAGTGTTTCCAAAAATTAGCCCAAGGGGCTATATCATGGTTGACGCAGGAAGGAGGTCTCATCACAACTGCCTCCTATGGGAAATATTAATGAATGAAGCATTGTTTCTAGCTTGTTGACCATGAGGTACATGTGGCAGAAGCAGGAGTAGATACACATGTAGGAAGAAGGAAAGGGGTTTGTATGGGAAGGGATGGACGTGATCACCAGTAGCATAAAATAACATTTTGGGTGACTTGAGGTTGGGATGTTGTCATCTGGAGGGCTTAAAAACTGTTGTGAAATCCATACCTTGTTAAATTTTATCAGTCAGTGTGTGTTGTTTGACCTAAACAGATCAGCTTCAGCAGTTCGTGTTGCCGCTTTGCTGATGTGCTGCTGAACAGCTCCGAATTTGGGAGTGATGTAGAGGGTAATTCAGCATAGGATGAGGAGGCGGAGGAGGAGGAGGAAGAGGGGAGACAGGACTTATATGATGAGGTGGAAACCAGGATTGAGGTTGGGCCCGCTATTCGTGGTGTGGGTAGGATATGTGATGTTCCAGTTTGTGACTTTGTCCCACCGTCCACCAGGTTCATCCAGTGTGCCATGACAGAAATGTATCGTCTGTCCACAACTACTTGTCCACATGTCTGTTGTTAGGTGGACCTTCCCGATTACGGCGCTGGTGAGAGCACGCTTTAGATTGTTTAACACATGCTGGTGTAACGCGGAACCGGCACACTGGGAAAAATAGTGCTTGCTGGGAACAGAGTATCGTGGGGCAGCCACAGCCAAGAGATCACAGAAAGACTGTGTCCCCACAAGCCTAAACGGCAACATCTCCATGGCTAGCAACTTGGCAATGTGCATGTTTAGTATTTGTGCTTGTGGGTACATGGGTTGGTATTTATGCTTCTTTTCATAGATCTGGGGCACGGTCAACTGAACATTTGGCTGGGACAAACAAGTGAATGGGATTGCTGTGTCCTGTGTCTCTGCAACTGCAGCTTGTGAGCAGGAGGTATGAGCACTGGCTTCCTGGCCAGCAGATTGGGAAGGACAGATCACAGGCGACATGGCAGTGGTTTGACCCGCAGACACTGATTTGGTACCCTGTTGTTCCGCCCACTGACTAGGGTGCTTGGCTACCATGTGTTTCCGCATGCTGGTGGTTCTCTGTTTGCCTTTGCCCTGGCCTCTGCTCAGCTTCGTATGGCAGATACTACAGATGACAATGTTCGGTTCAGAAGGACTATCCGAAAAAAATTCCAGACATAGGATGAAATCCCCCTTGCCTTGACTTGGGGCAGAGAGGGATTGCTTTAGGCAACAGTTGAAACACTTCGCACTCTGCTCAAACCAGTAGCCCTTGGTGCCTTTGTTGGTGCTATATATCCATCTTCTTCCTCTGTGCTGCTGCGCTAGCTATGCATATCAACGGTCCAGGTCAGATCAGTAGACTCATCATCAACCACCTCATCGTCCATGTCATCCTCCATCCGTGTTGATATTGACGGCTGCCAGATGGCAACTGTGTCTCATGTGGCTGAAAGTGGCTTTCTTTTAGCGGTGAGTTTTCAAATATTTGGCAATGAACAGACAATACCTCCTCATGTTCCTCTTCAGTGTTGTGCGTTGAGAGGCCAGAGGCAATCAAAGGATCATATGTACCAAACAGATCATCGACGTGGCCAAGCTTGGGGTCAAATGTTTCCTGTGACTCCTGAGGGGGGAGTAAGTAGGAACAGGTTGAGGATTGGATGACCCAGCGTTCTGTGTATTGACAGTAGACTGTGTCATCGTGGAAGAGACAGTATCTGCACTTGCTCTTCTTTTTTCCAGACATGTTTACATTCCAGACCAGGAATTTTGGCCAGGAACATAGATGCATTAACTTTCTTCTGTCTCCCAGACTCAGTGCCTTGTCAGGCACCACTGATAACCCCACGCCCACATCCATGTCCCTGTCTCTTCACAACAGGCTTTTTGGGAATTTGGGTTTTTTGTGGCATAGTTGCAGATGTTCAGATGCAGATATTGGGGAACAAGGAGCAGTTTGTGCTTTGTGGAAGGTAGCGCTACAGCCTAGTACTGCTTTGTGTTTTACAAACAGCACCACAAGGGCAAAAAAATTGGCCTGAGGTCAAAGCCGAAGATTTAGCTTGACAGTCATCACAGAAGACAGCATTGCAAAGCTATACCATTTTAAAAATCAGCACCCCCTGACATATTGAAAACTGCTGTCAGGTAGTTTATTAACCCTTCAGGTGATTTCCAGGAATTAATGCAAAGTGGCATGACAGAAATGAAAATATATATTTTTACCACTAAATATCACTAACTTCTGAACATGTTACAACAGCCGTCAGACTCTAAGGCCGCTTTTTGGCCATGAATTGCCATCGCAAACATCAGGACCACAAAATCATGATCTGAGGGCACCAATTGAGATAAAGAGGAAGCCCCCACACTCTGTTAACCATTTAAATGATGTAGTCACTATTGACAGCAGCATCTAAGGGGCTAAACAGATATGGACGGTGCAAACACTGATCGTGGCTGATAGAGCAAGTTGTCAGCTATAGTGGACAGCGACAGCTGCTGGATTGTCCCCTTTTTGGGGATGCTATTCTCTTACATCTCAGGTCAGTTAAAAGATGTATTGGCGGTCATTAAGGGGTAAAGGAGCATGAAGAAAACAAATGGTGTGGTTTCTCCTCAGACGCATGGAGGAACAATGGCTGCTGTTCCCTTCACAGTGTAATAATAAGACCACAATGCAACAGGAACAATCCCATAATGCCCTAGGAACTTCCCATAATACATTGCAAATTAGACTAGAATCTATGCATTAAACCACCAGCAGATGGTGCTGTTACCTTACAATATGAAACATAGGAAGGATTAATACACACAAAAATGCAATGTCTGACATAAAAAAATACTAAACTTTCTATACAGCAATTATATGGCTGGACAGAACAACTTAAGTGTAATTAGACTCCTATTAAGCTTTGCTAAATTGGTAAGTTCCATCAGGAAGTTTCATATTTGAGAAATAAATCTTTCATAAATGTCATGTTTTAATTATTAAGATGTTCCTGCATTGATATTTCACATCAAGTGAACTATCACTCTGCCTGTAATATGTAAGCAGATTAATGTCACAAAGGGCAGCTGGTGAGTCACATCTGACATTAAGTGGGATCATTATTTACATATTAGAAGTCTGTCATTCGCAGTAACCTGGGGAGCGCTTCCATGTAGCTGAAGAAGAATTGTCTTACAGATAAGTCATGTACCATTAAGGTATTTTTCCAAATATAGATTGCTTTTTCATAGCCCTTTCAGCAATTAATACCTTATAAATAAAAATTATAAAAAGTAATCAAAAAATATAAAATTCCAGAAATGTAATATCATGGTACTTTCCAATGAGGAAGAGTAAAAATCCAACCCAAAAATGTTGTTTCTTGGTTAGTATTTCAACAAACTTGTAACTCATATTACTCATTGATGAATCCTAGTGATTAAAAAAAAAACAATACTTCCTTTGCTGTTGTGACACTGAGTCACTTCTCACAACCCACAAGACAAAGGAGTCAAGGAGTCCAAAGGCAAAAGGGTAAGGCAAAAGATTGCTCAAAAGGCAAAGTCAGAGGTTAGACAGCAAAGGTCAGAGTATGTCAAATGTAAAGTGGCAATATAAAAGAATGGTCAAAAGGTAAAGTCTGAGGTCAGGTAACAAAGATTTGAATAGCTGAACACAAGACACACACACCACCTAGAAAAGCTATGACTGACAATTGTATGACCATTGTCAGCCAGCTAAATAGCCATGTAATCACCTAGAAAGGTTGACACCTGGAGCAAACCTAGCAAACCCAGCCAGATTGAGCTGCTAGGTTATCACTTACAAAACTGACAACCCAGCACATCCCTACATCTGATTGGACAGCTGAGCTGTCACAATACTAATGAGTCGCCCGCCAGGGCCATGGGGTACTCGGCTCCGGATCCGGGGTTCACAGAGGGATGTCACGGTGGCTGCAACCTAGTCCATGGCCCTGGGTGCCCATGTAAAAGGGAAAGGTCTTCAAAGGGAATAAAGTTTATGTTCGTGACACCACCTGTGGTATTCGGTCAGGATGACCGACGCTGCTTTAAGGGGTCCTCTGGGGTGATTGTTATGGACCTGGTGGTTAAGAGCACCCGGCACGACCTGATAGTTAAACTCAACATGACACGCTCTGGGATGTGGGAGCTCTGCTGACCGCAACCCCTAATCCTATCACAACAACTAGAAATAGCCGTGGAGCGTTCCTGACTCTCCCTAGACGCCTCTTCACAGCCTAAGAGCTAGCTAGCTCTAGAGATAGAAAATAAAGCCTACCTTGCCTCAGAGAAATTCCCCAAAGGAAAAGGCAGCCCCCCACATATATTGACTGTGAGTAAAGATGAAAGTCACAAACGCAGAAATGAAACAGGTTTCAGCAAAGGGAGGCCAGACTTACTAAACAGACAGAGGATAGGAAAGGTATCTTTGCGGTCAGCACAAAAAACTACAAAAGACCACGCAGAGTGTGCAAAAAGACCTTCGCACCGACTAACAGTGCGGAGATGCCACTCTGCATCCCAGAGCTTCCAGCTAGCAAGACAAAATCATGATAGCCAACTGGACAAGGAAACAATGAACAAATAATAACAAGCAGGAACTTAGCTTCTGCTGGAGTAGACAGGTCACCAGAAAGATCCAAGAGCGAGCTGAACCAATGCAGGAACATAGACAGCTGGCAAGGAGTAACGATCTGAGTGGAGTTAAATAGAGCAGCCAACCAAAGGATAAACCACGTCACCTGTGTAAGGAACCTCAGAAGCAGCAGCTCCACTCACAGCCACCAGAGGGAGTCCATGGACAGAACTCGCCGAAATACCACTCACAACCAAAGGAGGGAGCTCGACAACAGAATTCACAACAGTACCCCCCCCCTTGAGGAGGGGTCACCGAACCCTCACCAGAGCCCCCAGGCCGATCAGGATGAGCCAAATGAAAGGCACGAACTAGATCGGAAGCATGAACATCAGAGGCAAAAACCCAGGAATTATCTTCCTGACCATAACCCTTCCACTTGACCAGGTACTGGAGTTTCCGTCTCGAAACACGAGAATCCAAAATCTTCTCCACCACATACTCCAACTCCCCCTCGACCAACACCGGGGCAGGAGGATCAACGGAGGGAACCATAGGCGCCACGTATCTCTGCAACAACGACCTATGGAACACATTATGGATGGCAAAAGAAGCTGGAAGGTCCAAACGAAATGACACAGGATTAAGAACTTCAGAAATCTTATATGGCCCAATGAAACGAGGCTTAAACTTAGGAGAGGAAACCTTCATAGGAACATGACGAGATGACAACCAAACCAAATCCCCAACACGAAGTCGGGGACCAACACAGTGCCGGCGGTTAGCGAAACGTTGAGCCTTCTCCTGGGACAATGTCAAATTGTCCACCACATGAGTTCAAATCTGCTGCAACCTGTCCACCACAGTATCCACACCAGGACAGTCCGAAGGCTCAACCTGCCCTGAAGAGAAACGAGGATGGAAACCAGAATTACAGAAAAAAGGAGAAACCAAAGTAGCCGAGCTGGCCGATTATTAAGGGCGAACTCAGCCAAAGGCAAGAAGGACACCCAATCATCCTGATCAGCAGAAACAAAGCATCTCAGATATGTTTCCAAAGTCTGATTAGTTCGTTTGGTTTGGCCATTAGTCTGAGGATGGAAAGCCGAAGAAAAAGACAAAACAATGCCCATCTTAGCACAAAAGGACCGCCAAAACCTCGAAACAAACTGGGAACCTCTGTCCGAGACGATGTTCTCCGGAATGCCATGCAAACGAACCACATGCTGGAAAAACAATGGCACCAAATCAGAGGAGGAAGGCAATTTAGACAAGGGTACCAAATGGACCATCTTAGAGAAGCGATCACAAACCACCCAAATGACCGACATCCTTTGAGAAACAGGGAGATCAGAAATAAAATCCATGGAAATATGCGTCCAGGGCCTCTTCGGGACCGGCAAGGGCAAAAGCAACCCACTGGCACGAGAACAGCAGGGCTTAGCCCGAGCACAAGTCCCACAGGACTACACAAAAGAACGCACATCCCGTGACAAAGAAGGCCACCAAAAGGATCTAGCCACCAAATCTCTGGTACCAAAGATTCCAGGATGACCAGCCAACACCGAACAATGAACCTCAGAGATAACTCTACTAGCCATCTATCAGGAACAAACAGTTTCTCCGTTGGACAACGGTCAGGTCTATCAGCCTGAAACTTCTGCAGCACGCGCCGCAAATCAGGGGAGATGGCAGACAAAATTACACCCTCTTTAAGAATACCCGCCGGCTCCGGAACACCCGGAGAGTCAGGCACAAAACTCCTTGACAGGGCATCAGCCTTCACATTCTTAGATCCCGGAAGGTATGAAACCACAAAATCAAAACGGGAGAAAAAGAGCGACCATCGAGCCTGTCTAGGATTCAACCGTTTGGCAGACTCGAGATAAGTCAAATTCTTGTGATCCGTCAAGACCACCACGCGATGTTTAGCTCCTTCAAGCCAATGTCGCCACTCCTCGAATGCCCACTTCATGGCCAACAACTCTCGATTGCCAACATCATAATTGCGCTCAGCAGGCGAGAATTTTCTAGAAAAGAAGGCACATGGTTTCATCACCGAGCCATCAGAACTTCTTTGCGACAAAACAGCCCCTGCTCCAATCTGAGAAGCATCAACCTCGACCTGAAACGGGAGCAAAACATCTGGCTGGCACAACACAGGGGCAGAAGAAAAACGACGCTTCAACTCCTGAAAAGCCTCTACAGCCGCAGAGGACCAATTGACCACATCAGCACCTTTCTTGGTCAAATCAGTCAACGGTTTAGCAATACTAGAAAAATTAGCGATGAAGCGACGGTAAAAATTAGCAAAGCCCAGGAACTTCTGCAGGCTCTTCACAGATGTCGGCTGAGTCCAATCATAAATGGCCTGAACTTTAACAGGGTCCATCTCGATAGTAGAAGGGGAAAAAATGAAACCCAAAAATGAAACCTTCTGAACTCCAAAGAGACACTTTGACCCCTTCACAAACAAGGAATTTGCACGAAGGACCTGGAACACCATTCTGACCTGCTTCACATGAGACTCCCAATCATCCGAAAAGACCAAAATGTCATCCAAATATACAATCATGAATCTAAACAGGTACTCTCGGAATATGTCATGCATAAAGGACTGAAACACAGATGGAGCATTAGAAAGCCTGAATGGCATAACCAGGTACTCAAAATGGCCCTCGGGCGTATTAAATGCTGTTTTCCATTCATCGCCCTGTTTAATTCGCACAAGATTATACGCCCCTCGAAGATCTATCTTGGTGAACCAACAAGCCCCCTTAATCCGAGCAAACAAATCAGACAGCAGCGGCAAGGGATACTGAAATTTGACTGTGATCTTATTAAGAAGGCGGTAATCAATACAAGGTCTCAAAGAGCCATCCTTCTTGGCCACAAAAAAGAACCCTGCTCCCAATGGTGATAACGACGGGCGAATATGACCCTTCTCCAAGGATTCCTTTATATAACTCCGCATAGCGGCGTGCTCTGGCACAGATAAATTAAACAGTCGGCCCTTAGGAAACTTACTACCAGGAATCAAATTAATAGCACAATCGCAATCCCTATGAGGAGGTAGGGCACCGGATTTGGGCTCTTCAAATACATCCCGGTAATCTGATAAAAATTCAGGGACTTCAGAAGGAGTGGAAGGCGAAATTGACAACAATGGAACATCACAATGTACCCCCTGACAACCCCAGCCAGACACAGACATAGATTTCCAATCCAACACTGGATTATGGACCTGTAGCCATGGCAACCCCAAAATGACCACATCATGCAGATTATGCAACACCAAAAAGCGAATATCCTCCTGATGTGCAGGAGCCATGCACATGGTCAATTGAGTCCAGTACTGAGGCTTATTCTTGGCCAAAGGCGTAGCATCAATTCCTCTCAATGGAATAGGATACTGCAAGGGCTCCAAGAAAAAAACACAGTGCCTGGCAAACTCCAAGTCCATCAAATTCAGGGCAGCGCCTGAATCCACAAATGCCATAACAGAATAGGATGACAGAGAGCAAATCAGAGTAACGGACAAAAGAAATTTAGACTGTACCGTACCAATGGTGGGAGACCTAGCGAACCGCTTAGTGCGCTTAGGACAATCGGAGATAGCATGAGTGGATTCACCACAGTAAAAACACAGCCCATTCCGACGTCTGTGTTCTTGCCGTTCAGCTCTGGTCAAAGTCCTATCACACTGCATAGGCTCAGGCCTATGCTCAGAGAATACCGCCAAGTGGTGCACAGCTTTGCGCTCACGCAAGCGCCGATCGATCTGAATGGCCAAGGACATAGACTCATTCAGACCAGCAGGCGTGGGAAATCCCACCATGATATCCTTAAGGGCTTCAGAAAGACCCTTTCTGAAAATTGCCGCCAGGGCACACTCATTCCACTGGGTAAGCACAGACCACTTTCTAAACTTCTGACAATATACCTCCGCTTCATCCTGACCCTGACACAAAGCCAGCAAGATTTTCTCGGCCTGATCCACTGAATTTGGTTCATCATAATGCAATCCAAGCGCCAGAAAAAACGCATCAACATCACGCAATGCAGGATCTTCTGGCGCAGGGGAAAATGCCCAGTCTTGAGGGTCACCACGCAACAAAGAAATAATGATTTTTACTTGTTGAACGGGGTCACCAGAGGAGCAGGGTTTCAAAGCTAGAAACAGTTTACAATTATTTTTGAAATTCAGGAACCCAGATCTATCCCCAGAAAATAAATCAGGAATAGGAATTCTAGGCTCTAACATCGGATTCTGAACCACAAAATCTTGAATGTTTTGTACCCTTGCAGTGAGATGATCCACACAAGAGGACAGACCTTGAATGTCTATATCTACACCTGTGTCCTGAACCACCCAAAGGTTTAGGGGAAAAGAAAGACAAAACACAGTGCAAAGAAAAAAAATGGTCTCAGAACTTCTCTTATCCCTCTATTGAGATGCATTAATACTTTGGGCCAGCTGTACTGTTATGGACCGGGTGGTTAAGAGCACCTGGCACGATCTGATAGTTAAACTCAACAGGACAAGCTCTGGGATGTGGGAGCTCTGCTGACCGCAACCCCTAATCCTATCACAACAACTAGAAATAGCCGTGGAGCGTTCCTGACTCTCCCTAGACGCCTCTTCACAGCCTAAGAGCTAGCTAGCCCTAGAGATAGAAAATAAAGCCTACCTTGCCTCAGAGAAATTCCCCAAAGGAAAAGGCAGCCCCCCCACATATATTGACTGTGAGTAAAGATGAAAGTCACAAACGCAGAAATGAAACAGGTTTCAGCAAAGGGAGGCCAGACTTACTAAACAGACAGAGGATAGGAAAGGTATCTTTGCGGTCAGCACAAAAAACTACACAAGACCACGCAGAGTGTGCAAAAAGACCTTCGCACCGACTAACGGTGCAGAGATGCCACTCTGCATCCCAGAGCTTCCAGCTAGCAAGACAAAATCATGATAGCCAACTGGACAAGGAAACAATGAACAAATAATAACAAGCAGGAACTTAGCTTCTGCTGGAGTAGACAGGTCACCAGAAAGATCCAAGAGTGAACTGAACCAATGCAGGAACATAGACAGCTGGCAAGGAGTAACGATCTGAGCGGAGTTAAATAGAGCAGCCAACCAAAGGATAAACCACGTCACCTGTGTAAGGAACCTCAGAAGCAGCAGCTCCACTCACAGCCACCAGAGGGAGTCCATGGACAGAACTCACCGAAGTACCACTCACGACCACAGGAGGGAGCTCGACAACAGAATTCACAACAGGTGATATTATGGCATCTAGATGGTATAACTTACCACAGGTGAAGTATGTCCCCAGGGCTTCCCAGTGTGTAGATGGTAGAATGGCGAGAGGTGCAATAAGGAACTAGGACACAGGTTTGCAGTCTCTTTACCTTGTTTACTGAAGAGTTCAGCAGCCACAGTCCAGGGCACTGGATCACAGGGCAGGTAGGGTCCGGCCGGTTTGGAGGCAAGTCCAGAGTCCCGTTATCCAGGTGGAAAATAGAAGGCTTCCTTTGCGCTGTAGTGGTGTAGTCACTTACTGCTTAAAGCTTCACATAAGGTCCTCACAGATGTTATCTCTTTCTCTCTGTCCCCCAGATAGGATAGGACACAACCCATGTGACTGGTGACTTGAGCCTGTTTATAGGGTCTCTTAGATGACCCGGCTCTGAAGGGTGTCACCGTGCCTCCTGGGTGTTGGGTTGGACAGGGAACTTGAAGTTCAGCTGTCCTGCCAGTCTCTGATGTAAGGCGTGGAGGTCCTTACAACCTTGGTGTTCCAGTTACCGGATTTCTGCACCTCAGGAGGAGGCAGCCTGCTCGGCGCTGGTCTCCCTCGGTATCCTCTCCTGTGCTTCCTCTCCTGCATGCTCACTGCAATCAATTCTGCTTTCTAAATGTCTCCTTCCAGGAGCTGTAGCTCTGTGGCCTACACAGCTCCGTAAACCCTCTGTCCTCCGACTGCTGTCTGGGACTCACTAACTCTCCCTTTAGAGTACCAGTTATATATATGGGGAGTCACCTAGTAAATTGGATCAAAAGTTCCCCCTGTTGGCCTGGAGTGTGAATGTGTTGCATGTTTGTGGTACCTGGTTACAGTTATCTTTCTGGCCTCCAATTATAGCATCACTCTCCCCGTGAGGAAAGCGACATTACTGTGACGACCAGGACCTTGGGGCGCCACACTAACAGACCAGCATACCTCTGATACTATACTTAGTCTTTAAAGAGGTTGGTTTGGACATTAACATTGATGGTCTATCTTTAAAGTAGGTACTCAATGTCTGATTGGTGGGGGTGCAATATCCGACACCCTTTTTTCCAGTGTCGGTGACAGCCGAAAGTTGCATAGCTGTACTTGTTCATCATCGAAATAGTGTCCTCAGCCACATACTGCACATCTGCCTCCTATTGATTTGAATAGATGGCGGAAATGAAGTACCTGGCTGCTGCTATTATTCCGAGTAGTGCAGCTCCATAACTGAGCAGTTACTGGGGCCGCTGACACTGGAAACAGCTGATCTGCGGGTGTTCCGAATATCACACCCCTGCCGACATTGATGGCCTATCCTGTGGATAGCCCATCGATGTTAAAGTCCCAGAAACCCCTTTGTAAGTGGAGGACCCTGTTACAGATTTTGCATAAAGGCCACTGAACTCAAGTTATAACTAATTGGCAATATAAAGTAAAACTGTAATATATAGAATGAGGCTTTCCTTATACACCATTTAACAAGGTGAATATAAAATATCACAACTGATTCATGTTGTTTGGGTCAGTTGATGCTGTTATTGACTGCAGTATATTTTGGTTGGTCTGAACATTTTTCTTTTCCTTGTGAAAATGGATCCAGTGCATCTGCGGTTAACCATGTGGAAAGTCCACTAAGGAATTAGCAACCGTTACGTTTTATTATTTAATATTTTTTTCAATTTCAAACCTTCTAGGACAATTATGGGAACCTTGGCAACTGGAAAATATGTAAACCATAGCAAAGGGAACAATGGCAAAGCAGCCAACACATAACACACCAGTCAAACAGGATGAACCTCAAAACATGCAACTGGGCAGCTGGAACATTCCAGACTCTCGAGCTCCATGCTGTCAGCCGCTTTGAAGTGTTGCTTCTTTTACGAAAATGAAGATGTTCCTTTTGCAACTTCAGAGAGTACAAAATCTGATTTGCATGAAAGTAAAATGCATAAATAATAGCATCACTGGCAATTTACAGGCTAGTTCTACAAGAACAAAATGTAACTTTATTTTACATCAAAGAGGTCATATTAATTTCAGTTCTCCTAGAATATGTTGAACTGTATCACAAAAAGAATATTATAAGCTGAGTTACATCAATGGCCACAAGCTTGCAAGTGAAAACATGAATAAATATTGATTTATTGTTCGTTGCTGATTAACTGACATGAAATTTATCATCCCAAGTCAAACCTATGTAAAACCTTCACTAATGAAGTCAAACACCTACAATTTTTTTAACAGTATATAGATTTACCAGTTGGCACTTACCATATGGCAGCATCAAAAGTTAATTATTTTCTATAGGATACCTTGGAACAGGTATACAAGAGGTGTATACATTTCCATATAAATCTATATTCATTGTAACTAGAAATAGATGTATCTCAAGTGATTAATTTCTTTCTCTAGTGATCACCTGTAATCTGCAGAACTATTTGAAGCCAATCATTTACAGCAGTTTAATTCAGTGCCACCATGGGGAAAATGAAGCTTTACGCAATTCTTTATAGAATCAATGGGCTGTCAATGTAAATGTACAGCACCGTTTCCAACATCTCAAAATTGTTTTGAAAGATACTGTTATTCAGTGTAAGTTACAGAGAGCACACATAATGAGTTACTGAAGCTCTGTCTAATGAATGAGTTGTGTGAACAACTCAAAAAGTGTGATGACTCGTCTTAGAGATGGAGATTGCCTCTATGATCATCCAAGGTAGAAGAAGCTGTGTCTGCCCATAAAGAGAGGAGTAGAAGTCAACCACTGTGGAGACATGAACGAATAGTTACAAGGATTACATGATGAGTGCACACTGCCTTAAAGAAAACCTGCTAGCACAATTAAGCAATGTAAATTAAAGGTATGGCCATAATGGCACTGTTATACTGATTCAATTGATACCTTAGGTGAAGAAATCCACTTTATGGTTTTTGTTTAATCAGCATTTGAAGTTTTTTTCTAATTAAATTTCTGTGCACAAGAGCTGGACTGTGAGTTGGGTCTTCTCGTCCTGTCCTGGTCCCTCTACCTACCTCCAAAGTTTCAATGACAGGTCACTGATTATTCAGTGATACTCCTCTTCTTTTAAATTTTTAAACTTCATTGCTGGTTTTTTGATTTTCAATAAAATGGTGCCAGAGGTGGCACATGCCCAGATCGAGAGCTTGTCTTGATTTGTCCTGTGTTTTTGCTGTGCAGCAAGCTCTTTTGATGTTCCTTTTAGGATGTTTCATACCATCCTCTTTAGCTCTTTCCTATGCAGTTAAAAAAATTATTTTAGTACAAAGTATACATGCCACTGTTTCATGTCTAAAGAACACAGTAGTATCCAGAGCCTTAGATGTATAATTTCATTTTAGCAGATTGAAAGAATTTTTCTCATCTCTTTCAAAAAGTCCTTTGACCGTGGCTTAACCTTAAAACTTAGTGGTGACTGTTCCACCATGATGGTAAAGTATAAATAGTAGGCTTTATAGTCATTAGAAGCTGCAACTATTAGTATCACAGTTATCATTATTTCTGCTTAAAGGGTACTGTTACATAATATGGACTCATTGGCTAAGGTGGATCATCTAAGCCCATGGTCCGAGTGGGCACACAGTCCATGGGAATCAGTGCTGTAAGACAACCACTGTGGAGACATGGACGTGTAGTCATGAGGATTCATGATGGCATGGTGGTTATAGTATATAAAGAGGACGTTGTGGTGGTCATAGTATATAAGGGGGAACAGTGGTGGAATATTTTATAGAAAAGGACAGAGTGGAGGCCATGTACCATCAGAGGGACAGTGTGGGGTCATTTTTTGTGCAGTAAACACAGCAATGAGTAGTTATTTATTTGAGTTCACAGCCTTGGACTTATTTAACCCCATTACCCCACAAGCCTTTTTTCACCTTCATAACCAGGCCAAATTTTACAATTTTGACCAGTGGCAGTTTATGAGGTAATAACTCTGGAACACGTCAATGGATGTCACTGATTCTGAGACTGATTTTTCCTGACATATTGTCCTTCATGATAGTGGTAAAATTTCTTATATATGACTTGCGTTTATTTGTGAAAAATAATGAAAATTGGCAAAAATGTTGCATTTTTCAAACATTTCACACATGTCTACTTTACATCAGCATATTTTTTTTAAACAATTTTTTTTTATAGGAAATTATGACATTGAAAAGGTGACCAGCAGTTTCTAGTTTTTCCAACAAAATTTACAAAATATGTTTTTAAGGACCACATCACATTTGAAGTGACACATTTGAAGTCATTTGAAGTGACTTTGAGCGGTCTATTCTATCTGAGTTGCAGCACCATTACCTGGTTCTTTGGAAGTCAATCTTGAATAGGTCCCCCTGGGTTCCAGTACCGTCAGCTGGTTCCAGGCAGAGCCCATCGCTTAGGTGCCTCCTTCTCGGTATCCAAGTTCCACCAACGTCTGGTGGTCTTTGGAAGTGCTTTCTGGCATGGGTACCTCCTGCTTAGTAATCGGGTTCCAGTACCATTAGCTGGTCCTCAGTAGTTCCATTGGCTCTTGTACGTTCTGCTACCCATCCGGGTTCCAGAACTGTCAGCTGGTTCTCGGCAGTGTCTTTGGCTCTGGTACCTTCTGCTCCCCATCCTGGGTCCAGTACTGTCAGCTGGTTCCAGGCAGAGCCTTTGGCTTAGGTGCCTCCTTCTCGGTATCCGAGTTCCACCAACATCTGGTGGTCCTTGGTAGAGCTTTCTGGCATGGGTACCTCCTGCTTAGTAACCGGGTTCCAGTACCATCAGCTGGTCCTCAGTAGTTCCATTGGCTCTTGTACCTTCGGCTACCCATCCGGGTTCCAGTACCATGAGCTGGTTCTCGGCAGTTCCTCAGCCTTCTTGTACTTTCTGCTACATTTCCAAGTTCAAGCTTTTTGAAATGGTTTTTGGTAATCACTCTGGATCTCCCTGACGATGACCCTGGAGACCACCCCGAAGAAGACGACGACCCCGGAGACGACAACCCTGGAGACGACGACCCTGGAGATGACGACCCTGAAGACCACCCCTGAAGAAGACGACAACCCCGGAGACGACGACCGCGGAGATGACAACCCTGGAGACGACGACCCTGGATACGACAACCCTGAACCACCCCGAAGAAGACCAAGAAGCAGAAGAACAAGAAGCTGCAGAACAAAAAGCAGAAGAACATTAAGACTAAAAATCAGAGCAAAAGATATTATCTAAGTTATAAGCAGAAGAAGACTAAGCAGTGTATGGGGGTGAGTCCGTTCCTCCTCGTGGTGCCCCTGGAAAAAACCTGCTGCTGCAGGCCAAACTGAACGCGGACTAATCCTGTTGAAAATCTTTTGTGACAGGCAGAACGGAAGGTGTAATCTTCAAACTTTTATAGATAACAACTACAGGAATGCCTGTCACAAATAAGAATATGATGAAGAAGAATATGAAGAAGATGAAGAAGTAGAATATGAAGAAGAATAATAGTTGAATAAGAAGAATATGAAGAATGTAAAAAAAAGAATAATAGGAAGAAGGTGAAGAAGAAAAAGATGAATAAGGTGAAGAAGAAGTTGATGAAAAAGATGCTGCTGCTGAGGATGATGAAGAAGAAAGTGTGGGAGAAGTAAAAAAGAAGGTGAAGAGCATGGAAGTAGTGAAATATAAATATCTGACAAAATATAAAAAAGCTTAACATAGTCAATATCTTTGTAACTCCGAACATCTTAAAAAAAAATTAATTCCTGCTATTCCATTTGATTGGGCTTAACCTCTATGCCTTTAATGTCTCCTCCACCTCCCCCAATACATTCTACATTATTCTTAGTTGTTTTCCTTCATGTAGAATTAACCTACAAGGAAAGAAAGGGTTTATTTTAATTCCGATATTTGTGTCCCATTGACTTGCATTGGTTTCCGGTATCGATATCGGCGATACCCGACATTTTTTGGATATCGGCCGATCCAATTCGATACCGATATTTTCGGATATCGGAAGGTATCGCTCAACACTAGTCCTGACAAAATTATTTGCATTGAGTCCATTTGCTTTTCATTATCTTCATTCAGTTTTCTTGTCCAGGTGTGGGCTCAATTATGCCACTTGTGTAAACATCTTTAGTTCAAGAGGTAAAATGCAACTGCACAGAAGTGGTGCTCACACTGAGAACAACATAAAACGGGGCTTAACCTTATCTTAAACACCATGCTAGAGTGACCTTCCTGTCAACACATGCAGCAATATTGGTAACAGAACACTTCATATTTATTAATTTGGTTCTTCTGTGCTAAAGGGAACCTGTCACTAGTTTAATACCTTAGAAACCCTGCCCAGTATTGTTTAATGCATGTAAATGGGGTTCCTACAACCCCTTTATGCCCATGTCTACCTCCAAAAAACATCTTTTATTGATGTACCTCGCTGCCTGCAAATTGCAAGGTCCAGTCAGATGGGCGTCTACTGATTACACTCAGAACCTCCTTAGTCCCAGCAAACACCACCTCTTCTATCATGGTGAAAGTAAATGACATATATGGGGGGTTGGCAGTTGGTGACAGTTGATAGGGGAGTTCAAGGAGAGGGTGAAGCTGCACATAATTGGAAAAAGGTATGGATAGAGTGTTGCGACTTTGGATCTGTTTTTGGTGCCTATTTCTAAGGACTTCGAGAAGCCTTGCGTTGGAGAGATCGTCATTTTCTAAAAGCTTCAAGTCAGCGTTTATGATTATTCAGAACTTAGCCCAGCAAGGAGCCTTCTACTTCAGTCTCAGGACATACCAGCACCATTTTACATCTGAATATATATGTGCATGTAAATATTTATATTATTTATATTATTTGTGCATGTCTACTGATTGAGGCTGTACCTCTCTCATCCTGTGACCGTCCCTCGACCACACTACATGCAGTTGAATTAAAGACTTGCACGGTCATGCCCAAGGGCAGAGCAAAAGTCCTGTGGTGTGCAGGCTCTGACTTCACGTCTACGTCTTCAGCTTCCTGATGCGCTGCTGGAGGGTCAAAAGTTATATAGCATAATTTCCTAATGATTTAATAATCCCATTTCAATGGGTAAACACTTCCCAAGGTAAAGTGATTATATGCATTAAGTAAACAATATTGCTTGTCTTTTTTCACCTTTTTTATTTATTCAGAAAGGAAATCTGACCTGTTAAGGTATATGGAAGAATTGTGGAGTGCAAATGGTTGCAACAGAGAAAGTTAGTGTCTGATGTTGCTGTAGGTGCAGGCATTAACAGACCTAATCACACACCCATTGTAAAGATATTGAGAGAAAAGAAAGCATTCAAAGTTGTTAGGCTAGTTTCACACTAGCGTTTTGAGGAGATGCGGAGGGCTGCGGACTTCCACTGTGAAGCCCCGCCCTCATCTGCACTTCCACCGCTAGCTCCACCTACTTCTGCATACGACCTGCATGCGGCCTGCGTACCTATCTTTATCATTAGGTATGCAGGTCATGCGGCTGTAAGGGGATGCTTCCTCATGCGACGTTTTGACGATGCAGAGAAAAAAATAAATTGCTACCAGCTGCGTCCTACGCTGGTTGCCGCATCATCAAAACGACGCATGCGGATATATATATATGTGTAGAACCAAAAAACACATGGGCTACTTGCACAGTGAACAAGTCTGTAGAAACCTGTTCACACCACCAAGAAACTTGAAGACACAAAAAGAGCACTGCGAGGTCAAAAAATACTCTGTTGTAAAGAAGTCATAGTGAATGAGCAAGTGCTAGTCAAAAAATGAAAAAAATACAGGGTATTTAGTTAATACGTTTTTTTGCAAAAAAAAAGTATATTAAGCTGCTCCACCAATCGTCAAGGTATACCCATAATAGAGCAGTCCTATCTAATGTATATAATCCCTATCTGATGTATTAAAAACCTGATCATCTAGATAGTACCTGTATAAGCAGGGTTCAGAGAGAAAATATCCATGTGGACATCCAGGGTGGAACAGCTTCTATGCAAATGGCCCACATTGGAGTGGTGGACTCCCCAGTCTTGTAGAAACAAGAGAACAATTATAGAACCAAAAAACACATGGGCTACTTGCACAGTAGAGCAGCTTAATATACATTTTTTTCCAAAAAACGTATTAACTAAATACCCTGTATTTTTTTCATTTTTTGACTAGCACTTGCTCATTTACTGTGACTTCTTTACAACAGAGTATTTTTTTACCTCGCTGTGCTCTTTTTGTGTCTTCATATATATATGTGTGTGTATGTGTTTTGATGAATATTTCCTTTGAAAGTGATGTGTAAATGACATTGATAATTGCTCTATGCAAAAGCTCATGTTAAAATCGTATTGCAGTTGGATAGCAATCGCACTGCATTCGGATGTAAATCAGATGCTAGGTGGGAAAAATCTCATTACAGTCGTGCGACTATCGGCAGGGAGACTCGGACCGATTTTTCATACTTTTAATGTGACTCCGGCCTAAAATACAATAAACATTTTAATGTTGAGATCAATAAATATAAGGTACAAATCTTTGGAACTGTTTGGTGAATCTTGAAGAAGAAAAAAAATACTCAAGAGAACAGCAGGAATAAAATAGAGAAACATTAGTCAGATTTGACCTGCTGATACATGTGCGTCTCACAAAATTAGAATATCATCAAAAAGCTAATTTATTTCAGTTCTTCAATACAAAAAGTGAAACTCATATTTTATATAGTCATTACAAACAGAGTGATCTATTTCAAGTATTTATTTCTGTTAACTTTAATGATTATGACTTACAGCCAATGAAAACCCAAAAGTCATTATCTCAGTAAATTAGAATACTTGGAAGACCAGCTTGAAAAATGATTTTAAAATCCGAAATGTTGGCCTACTGAAATGTATGTTCAGTAAATGCAATCAATACTTGGTCGGGGCTCCTTTTGCATCAATTACTGTATCAATGATGTGTGGCATGGAGGCAATCAGCCTCTGGCACTGCTGAGGTGTTATGGAAGCCCAGGTTGCTTTCATAGCAGCCTTCAGCTCTTCTACATTGTTGGGTCTGGTGTTTCACATCTTACTCTTGACAATACCCATAGATTCTCTATAAAATTAAGGTCAAGCGAGTTTGCTGGCCAATCAAGCACAATGATGCTGTAGTTTTTAAACCAGGTATTGGTACTTTTGGCAGCATGGACAGGTGCCAAGTCCTGCTAGATAATAAAATTTCCATCTCCAAAAAGCTTGTTGGCAGAGAAAAGCATGAAGTGTTCTAAAATTTCCTGGTAGAAAGTTGCGCTGACTTTGGTCTTGATAAAACACAGTAGACCTACACTGTTGTGAATTCTGTTTTCGGGCTCCCTCCTGTGGTCATGAATGGTACTTCGGCTGGTTCTGTCTATGGACTTTCTCTGATGCCTGTGGGTGTTTCTGAGTTTCCTTCTACAGGTGACGAGGCTAATTCGTTAGTGGGCTGCTCTATTTAACTCCACTTGGATCCTTGTCCTATGCCAGCTGTCAATGTTGTAGCATTGGTCTAGTTCGCTCCTGGATCTTCCTGGTTACCTGTTTCCTCCAGCAGAAGCTAAGTTTTGCTTTGCTTTTTTCTTGTTTGCTATTTTTTTCTGTCCAGCATGCTTATGTGAATTTTGTCTTGCTTGCTGGAAGCTCTGGGACGCAGAGGGGCGCCTCCGCTACGTTAGTCGGTGCGGAAGGTATTTTTCCCTGCACTCTCTGTGTGGCTTTTGTAGGGTTTTTTGCTGACTGCAAAGTGACCTTTCCTATCTTCTGTCTGTTTAGTAAGTCGGGCCTCTCTTTGCTAAATCTATTTCATCTCTGTGTTTGTGATTTCATCTTACTCACAGTCAATATATGTGGGGGGCTGCCTTTTCCTTTGGGGAATTTTCTCTGAGGCAAGATAGGCTTATTTTTCCTATCTCTAGGGCTAGCTAGTTCTGAGGCTGTGACGAGGCGCCTAGGTCATGATAGGAGCGCTCCACGGCTATTTCTAGTGTGCGTGATAGGATTAGGGATTGCGGTCAGCAGAGGTTCCACTTCCCAGAGCTTGTCCTGTATTAATGTGCTATCAGGTCTTTTCTGGTGCTCTAACTACCAAGTCCACTATTTGTCCTAACCACCAGATCATAACAGTACAGCTGGCCAAAAGTATTGATGCATCTCAATAGAGGGATAAGTGATGCTCTGAGACCATTTTTTTTTCTTTGCAGCGTGTTCTGTCTCACTTTTCACCTTTACCTCTGGGTGGTTCAGAACACAGGTGTGGACATGGACATTCAAGGTCTGTCCTCTTGGATGGATAATCTCACTACAAGGGTACAAAACATCCAAGATTTTGTGGTTCAGAATCCGATGTTAGAGCCTAAGATTCCAATTCCTGATTTATTTTTTGGTGATAGATCTAAGTTTTTGAATTTCAAAAATAATTGTAAATTGTTTCTAGCTTTGAAACCTCGCTCCTCAGGTGATCCTGCTCAACAAGTGAGGATCATTATTTCTTTGTTGCGTAGTGACCCTCAAGACTGGGCATTTTCCCTTGCGCCAGGAGATCCGGCATTGCGTGATGTGGATGCGTTTTTCCTGGCGCTCGGATTGCTTTGTGACGAACCTAATTCAGTGGATCAGGCAGAGAAAATCTTGCTGGCTCTGTGTCAGGGTCAGGATGAAGCAGAGATATATTGTCAGAAGTTTAGAAAGTGGTCTGTGATCACTCAGTGGAATGAATGTGCCCTGGCAGCAATCTTCAGAAAGGGTCTCTCTGAAGCCCTTAAAGATGTCATGGTGGGATTTCCTATGCCTGCTGGTCTGAATGAGTCAATGTCTTTGGCTATTCAGATCGATCGGTGCTTGCGTGAGCGTAAAACTGTGCACCATTTGGCGGTACTATCTGAGCATGGGCCTGAGCCTATGCAGTGTGATAGGACTTTGACCAGAGCTGAACGGCAGGAACACAGACGTCGGAATGGGCTGTGTTTTTACTGTGGTGATTCCACTCATGCTATCTCCGATTGTCCTAAGCGCACTAAGCGGTTCGCTAGGTCTGCCACCATTGGTACGGTACAGTCAAAATTTCTATTGTCCGTTACTCTGATTTGTTCTTTGTCTTCCTACTCTGTTATGGCATTTGTGGATTCAGGCGCTGCCCTGAATTTGATGGACTTGGAGTATGCTAGGCGCTGTGGTTTTTTCTTGGAGCCCTTGCAGTATCCTATTCCATTGAGAGGAATTGATGCTACGCCTTTGGCCAAGAATAAGCCTCAGTACTGGACCCAATTGACCATGTGCATGGCTCCTGCACATCAGGAGGATATCCGTTTTTTGGTCTTACATAATCTGCATGATGTGGTCGTTTTAGGGTTACCATGGCTACAGGTCCATAATCCAGTATTGGACTGGAAATCTATGTCTGTGTCCAGCTGGGGTTGCTAGGGGGTACATGGTGATGTTCCATTTTTGTCAATTTCGTCTTCTACTCCTTCTGAGGTTCCGGAGTTTTTGTCGGATTATCAGGATGTTTTTGATGAGCCCAAAGCCAGTGCCCTACCTCCTCATAGGGATTGCGATTGTGCAATTAATTTGATTCCTGGTAGTAAGTTTCCTAAGGGCCGATTGTTCAATTTATCTGTGCCAGAGCACGCCGCTATGCGGAGTTATATAAAGGAATCCTTGGAGAAAGGCCATATTCGCCCATCATCATCACCGTTGGGAGCAGGGTTCTTTTTTGTGGCCAAGAAGGATGGTTCTTTGAGACCTTGTATTGATTACCGCCTTCTTAATAAAATTACTGTCAAATTTCAGTATCCTTTGCCGTTGCTGTCTGACTTGTTTGCTCGTATTAAAGGAGCTAGTTGGTTTACCAAGATAGACCTTCGAGGGGCGTATAATCTTGTGCGTATTAAACGGGGCGATGAATGGAAAACAGCATTTAATACGCCCGAGGGCCATTTTGAGTACCTGGTGATGCCATTCGGGCTTTCCAATGCTCCATCAGTATTTCAGTCCTTTATGCATGACATCTTCCGAGAGTACCTGGATAAATTCCTGATTGTGTATTTGGATGATATTTTGGTCTTTTCGGATGATTGGGAGTCTCATGTGAAGCAGGTCAGAATGGTGTTCCAGGTCCTTCGTGCTAATTCCTTGTTTGTGAAGGGGTCAAAGTGTCTCTTTGGAGTTCAGAAGGTTTCATTTTTGGGGTTCATTTTTTCCCCTTCTACTGTCGAGATGGACCCTGTTAAAGTCCAGGCCATTCATGATTGGACTCAGCCGACATCTGTGAAGAGCCTGCAAAAGTTCCTGGGCTTTGCTAATTTTTATCATCGCTTCATCGCTAATTTTTCTAGTGTTGCTAAACCATTGACTGATTTGACCAAGAAGGGTGCTGATGTGGTCAATTGGTCTTCTGCGGCCGTGGATGCTTTTCAGGAATTGAAGCGTCGTTTTTCTTCTGCCCCTGTGTTGTGCCAGCCAGATGTTTCGCTCCCGTTTCAGGTTGAGGTTGATGCCTCTGAGATTGGAGCAGGGGCTGTTTTGTCGCAAAGAAGTTCTGATGGCTCGGGAATGAAGCCATGTGCTTTCTTTTCTAGAAAGTTTTCGCCTGCTGAGCGCAATTATGATGTTGGTAATCGTGAGTTGTTGGCCATGAGGTGGGCATTCGAGGAGTGGCGTCATTGGATGGAAGGAGCCAAGCATCGCGTGGTGGTCTTGACAGATCACAAAAATTTGACTTATCTTGAGTCTGCCAAACGGTTGAATCCGAGACAGGCTCGATGGGCGTTATTTTTCTCCCGTTTTGATTTTGTGGTTTCGTACCTTCCGGGCTCTAAGAATGTGAAGGCTGATGCCCTGTCAAGAAGTTTTGTGCCTGACTCTCCGGGTGTTTCTGAGCCGGCAGGTATTCTCAAAGAGGGGATAATTTTGTCTGCCATCTCCCCTGATTTGCAGCGGGTGCTGCAAAAATTTCAGGCTGATAGACCTGACCGTTGCCCTGCAGAGAAACTGTTTGTCCCTGATAAATGGACTAGCAGAGTTATCTCTGAGCTTCATTGTTCGGTGTTGGCTGGGCATCCAGAAATCTTTGGTACCAGAGATTTGGTGGCTAGATCCTTTTGGTGGCCTTCTTTGTCACGGAATGTGCGTTCTTTTGTGCAGTCCTGTGGGACTTGTGCTCGGGCTAAGCCCTGCTGTTCTCGTGCTAGTGGGTTGCTTTTGCCCTTGCCGGTCCCGAAGAGGCCCTGGACGCATATTTCTATGGATTTTATTTCGGATCTCCCCGTCTCTCAAAAGATGTCGGTCATTTGGGAGGTTTGTGATCGCTTTTCTAAGATGGTCCATTTGGTACCCTTGTCTAAATTGCCTTCCTCCTCTGATTTGGTGCCATTGTTTTTCCAGCATGTGGTTTGTTTACATGGCATTCCGGAGAACATTGTTTCGGACAGAGGTTCTCAGTTTGTTTCGAGGTTTTGGCGATCCTTTTGTGCTAGGATGGGCATTGATCTGTCTTTTTCCTCGGCTTTCCATCCTCAGACAAATGGCCAAACCGAACAAACTAATCAGACGTTGGAAACATATCTGAGATGCTTTGTTTCTGCTGATCAGGATGATTGGGTGTCCTTTTTGCCGTTGGCTGAGTTCGCCCTTAATAATCGGGCCAGCTCGGCTACTTTGGTTTCGCCATTTTTCTGTAATTCTGGTTTTCATCCTCGTTTCTCTTCAGGGCAGGTTGAGCCTTCGAACTGTCCTGGTGTGGATACTGTGGTGGACAGGTTGCAGCAGATTTGGACTCATGTGGTGGACAATTTGACATTGTCCCAGGAGAAGGCTCAACGTTTCGCTAACCGCCGGCGCTGTGTTGTTCCCCGACTTCGTGTTGGGGAGTTGGTTTGGTTGTCGTCTCGTTATGTTCCTATGAAGGTTTCCTCTCCTAAGTTTAAGCCTCGTTTCATTTCTGAAGTTCTCAATCATTTGGCTCATCCTGGTCGGCCTGGGGGCTCTCGTGAGGGTTCGGTGACCCCTCCTCAAGGGGGGGGTACTGTTGTGAATTCTGTTTTCGGGCTCCCTCCTGCGGTCATGAATGGTACTTCGGCTGGTTCTGTCTATGGACTTTCTCTGATGCCTGTGGGTGTTTCTGAGTTTCCTTCTACAGGTGACGAGGCTAATTCGTTAGTGGGCTGCTCTATTTAACTCCACTTGGATCCTTGTCCTATGCCAGCTGTCAACGTTGTAGCATTGGTCTAGTTCGCTCCTGGATCTTCCTGGTTACCTGTTTCCTCCAGCAGAAGCTAAGTTTTGCTTTGCTTTTTTCTTGTTTGCTATTTTTTTCTGTCCAGCATGCTTATGTGAATTTTGTCTTGCTTGCTGGAAGCTCTGGGACGCAGAGGGGCGCCTCCGCTACGTTAGTCGGTGCGGAAGGTATTTTTCCCTGCACTCTCTGTGTGGCTTTTGTAGGGTTTTTTGCTGACTGCAAAGTGACCTTTCCTATCTTCTGTCTGTTTAGTAAGTCGGGCCTCTCTTTGCTAAATCTATTTCATCTCTGTGTTTGTGATTTCATCTTACTCACAGTCAATATATGTGGGGGGCTGCCTTTTCCTTTGGGGAATTTTCTCTGAGGCAAGATAGGCTTATTTTTCCTATCTCTAGGGCTAGCTAGTTCTGAGGCCGTGACGAGGCGCCTAGGTCATGATAGGAGCGCTCCACGGCTATTTCTAGTGTGCGTGATAGGATTAGGGATTGCGGTCAGCAGAGGTTACACTTCCCAGAGCTTGTCCTGTATTAATGTGCTATCAGGTCTTTTCTGGTGCTCTAACTACCAAGTCCACTATTTGTCCTAACCACCAGATCATAACACTACACCAGCAGATGATGTGTTTCCTAAAACCATCACTGATTGTGGAAACTTCACACTTGACCTCAAGCAGCTTGGATTGTGGCCTCTCCACTCTTCCTTCAGTCTCTGGGACTTCGATTTCCAAATAAAATGCAAAATTTACTTTCATCTGAAAACAACACCTTGGGCCACTGAGTAATAGTCCAATTCTTTTTCTCCTTGGCCCAGGTAAGACGCTTCTGGCGTTGTCTATTGGTCATGAGTGGCTTGACACAAAGAATGCAACACTTGTAGTCCATGTCCTGAATATGTCTGTGTGTAGTGGTTCTTGAATCAATGACTCCAGCAGCAGTCTACTCCTTGTGAATCCCCCCAAAGTTTTTGAAAGGCCTTTTCTTCACAATCTTTTTAAGGCTGCGGTTATCCTGGTTGCTTGTGCACATTTTTCTACCACACTTTTTTCCTTCCACTCACCTTTCCATTAATAAGCTTGGATACAGCACTCTGTGAACAGCCAGCTTCTTTAGCAATGACCCTTTGTGGCTTACCCTCCTTGTGGAGTGTGTCAATGACTGCCTTCTGGACATCGGTCAAGTCAGCAGTTTTCCCCATGATTGTGGAGCCTACTGAAGCAGACTAAGGGGCCTTTATAAACACTTAGGAAGACTTTGCAGGTGTTTTTTGTAAATTATTCTAATTTACTGAGATAGTGACTTTTGGGTTTTCATTGGCTGTAAGCCATAATCATCAACATTAACAGAAACAAACACTTGAAATAGATCACTCTGTTTGTAATGACTCTAGATAATATAGGGGTTTCACATTTTTTTTATTGATGAACTGAAATTAATTAACTTTTTGATGATATTCTAATTTTGTGAGAAACACCTGTATCATTTAGATTACTGGGTGCAGCCATTCTGACAACAATTAGAGCTTTTAGATTTAGAATGAAGCAGAGCTGAAAAGATGCAGTCATCCACACCAGGCTCTCTATGTGCTAAGTTCATAGACAATGAGGTGCTTACTTGCTGGACTAGACTGGCAATATTAGTCTCTGAATGATAAATCCTTCACAGTTAGTAAAAAGCACGCACTTTGACAATTGACACATCCCTGAATTCTGTGTTTCAGCCATATCTCTTACTGTCTTCAGATTACATATAAAAAAATCTACTGACAAATTCCTTTTAACTGCTCTTACCCAAGTGTATCCCCCTCAGCGAGGGACAGCTCACTCCAGGAAGCCTGCCACAAAGGCTTACTTCAAGGTAAATTAGCCCATTGCAGACAGATTGACACCCACGTGTGATGAGGCCTTTGAGAAACTCAATTCCTGCTTTACACAGGCACCAGTGTTTGCCTACGTGGACCCCAGCAAACAATATGTACAAGATGTGGATACTTCTTTTGAGTGGTTCGGAGCACTCTTGTATCAGGAGCATAATGGCGTCCTGCGACCAGTCTACTACATCAGTCGAGGATTTACTCCAAGTGAGTGCAATTACCCAGCACATAAACTTACATTCCTAACATTGAACTGGGCTGTGGTGGACAAGCTACATGACTACCACTTTGGGGTGCATTTTGAAGTTCACACAGAAAACAATCTGTTGATCTTTGTGGGGACCACAACAAAGCTTGATGCTACAGGCCGTCAATGGCTCGCTGAGCTATCTGTGTATGATTTCAGCTGAAGTACCGACTTGGCACTACAAGCTTTGATGCTGATGCTCTGTCCCACTTGCCCAGGCAAACGTTGAAGGATGAAGAAGAAGTCAGGATGCTTTACCACAATTTTTATTCCATGTGGTGAGTCTTCTTTCTGTATTTGGGAGCCCACATCGACTCACCATGGGGAGAGTGTAGCGCCTGTAAGAGGAGCATGGTGCATAGAAACTGAGGCTAATAGCCACAGACAGTGTTTCTCAGTAAGATACATTAATTTCTCCTCAGCTCCAGTGCCTTGGCCACCTGGAAGAGGAGGAGCAGCAGCAGAGGGCAGGACTGATTGACTGAGCAAGCTGAAGAAGAAGGGTGGAGTTAACAGCACTAGAGAAGTCAGACAATGCTGGAGAAAGACATTGAGGATCAGGAAGGAGAGGACAGTGTGCAGGCTTAGGGTATGTGTCCACGTTCAGGATTGCATCAGGATTTGGTCAGGATTTTATGCAGGTAAAATCCTGACCAAATCTGCACCTGAGCTTACTGGCAGGTCACCTGCGCTGTCCTTGTGTTGTTTCTGCAAATGTAAGGACCTGCTGCATTCTTAAAAGACGCGCCGCATGTGCATTATCGCGGGTATTCCGCATGCGTCTTTTAATGCATAGTGGAGACGGGATTTCATGAAATCCACTCCACTATGCTGTAACATCTGGATGCTGCGTTCTTGACGCTGCGGCTCAATGCAGCGTCAAAAACGCAGCGTTTCCTGAACGTGGAAACATACCCTTATAGTTCTGCCACTCCATGTGTGAGGACAGTGAGCCTCAAAGCAGCCCCACAACTACAGACCAGCCAGGTTGCCTGGGGTTGCCCACCTCCTCCTGGCTTCCCATCAATGAGAAGAATACTGTCTTCCATTCCCAAGTGACTGGATCCAGAAGATTCAGGCTGGAACGCTGTGTGACAGCCGAACTGCTAAATCAAGGAGTAAGTAGCTACTGCTGGGACTTATTGTTCCACTGGGGAGAAGTATATTAAAGCTATCTATAAAGGATCATTGCTGAGACTTGTGGTTCAACATACATGGAATTATAAAGGGCCAGCCATGGAGGGTAGTTTGTTCCTATTGTATTATGTGCACCAGTGGTTTTTGCAAGCATGCCAACATCTGCGGAAATTGGGCCCTGACATTGGACTGTGCCGTTTCTATTGCTGCAGCCATTTGTAGTTTAAGTAATGTTAGTTAGGAGTGCACTTGTTGTAATTTAAAGGGGAAACATCATCCCTAACATTCAGGTTTACAGGAAAGCTTCATCTTCATCTTGTATCTGTACTTGTACATTGTGTAAAATTATATATTTGCTGTTACTTGCTATTCTCCTTACAATATTTACCATTTATTCCCCTAGTAAAAAAATAAATAAATCAGCTAAGTGTTCCAACCTCATCTCTTGTGAGAGTGTAAGGAGCGTGGGCAGGGGTTTCGTGAGTCAACCCCTGGCAGAAGACCCTCCTGGATCCTAATACAGCTCTCAGTGCGATTTGGACGTAGCCACTTCACCATATTGAGGTGAGAACTACCGGACACCTTGCCCATGGAGGTGGCTTAGGCCGGTTTCACATTTGCGATTGTGTCTGCAGCGTTTCATCCGCAGTAATCTGCATGGGTTGTTTATTCCTATATTTAACATTAGAAACACAAGTGTCTGCGTTTGATTGCGTTTGGCCACATTTGACAATGCATGCGTCGTTTCGTCGTCTGCTGTTTGGCGCGGTGAATGCTTCATGTAGTAATTTTGTAGGCGTCAATTAGCCACCTTGAAACGTATGTGGTTGTTAGCGGCACAAATGCGCAAAAAAAATGCATTGCTGTCTATGTAAATGCATCTGGCCGCAAGCACATGCGTTTCTTGCGTCCGCAAACGCATGCGTTGCACCAGAGAAAAACGTGTCTAGACACTGATTAGCCACCCCCCACATACAAGGTGATAAAGGGAGTGAGTGGGCATTGCCAGGTCACTACACAGCAGACTGGGAAGCAGACCACACAGAGGAAGGCACCTTATAGGAAAAAAGACTCTGAACAATGTGAGTATATCAAAGCCAATGCCTGTATTTTCTATTTTCTGTCTCTACATGTCCTAATATCTTCCATTTCGTTCTTTCTGCATGCATGAGAATGTCTTCTTCTTCTGATGAGGAGCAACATCCTGGGCCTTCTGAAGACGAACATGTCAGTGAAGTGAGTATTCACCTTGCCAGATTGGTAAGTATTCACTGTCACATCTACACATATGATAATTTTTTTTCCTTTTTTTAGAGTTCTTCTACTGCGGCAGAGGCTGGGCAGGAGCAGAAGACTCACAGTCGGGTGGCAAGGCGGCAGCGTTTACGTATACAAGGCTGACTGCTTACTGTATCCTCACTTTAGTATTCTTGAATCTTCCTTTCTTTACTTTACTCTTTCTTTACATTTTTCTTTTGCACTCCTTTTGAATCTTGACTTTCCTTATTCATGCCATTTAGGGACACTGCGGCTTAAGCCGCTGTCCCCTGACTGCTGCGCCTTCCCCCCGCTCTTTATTGTATGAGATCTCCCCTTGAGTGAACCCAGGATGTATAGGGGGTTAACTCCCCGTGGAGGGGGCGGGGCTTATCCCCTGCTCTTGGCGACAGGAAGCGCCGATGTGCCATCCGATCCCAGGACCCGGACCTGTTTGGGCTGCCAGCATCATGGACCCGCTGGAGAGTGCGGTGAGGGAGAGGATCGGCAGGGAAGGAAGCGCATGGTTAGCAGCTTTGCTGCCCGGGAGCGACTCCTTCCCTGCTATAGTGCAGGCGGCGCCGCCGGAGGGTCGGCGCTCTCGCAGAGCCACCCGGCCTCCGGCACGGCTGAGCCCGCCAGTTTATTCAAGGAAGAGCGCGCGCAGCTCTCGT
Source organism: Ranitomeya imitator (assembly GCF_032444005.1). NCBI lineage: Eukaryota > Metazoa > Chordata > Amphibia > Anura > Dendrobatidae > Ranitomeya > Ranitomeya imitator. The sequence goes on along the minus strand of NC_091283.1, from coordinate 78,545,326 downwards.
GCGCGCGCTTCTCCTGCTCTAGGCGCCAGGGAGACTAGAGGGAGCGCGTCACAGCAGGTGGGGGAGACACAGGGGTCGGCAACGAGCGGTATAAGCTGCATCCCCCCTTCTGCCCCGGGCATAACAGGAGGGAGTGTAGGTCGGCGAGTGCCAGCATTGTTAGGCGGTGCTGTGCACTTAGTAGGTAACAACATGGGGGGAGCACAGGGAACTTCTGCTTCATCACAGGATTCAGGGACGGCAGGGAGGGAGACTGAGGCTCCGCAGGGAGGTATCCCTCCACTTTCAAGGAACGTGGGGGATGTTATTGCCAATACTGATAGGAACACGGACACGGCAGCCATAGCACAGCAGAATATGGTTTCACCTCACATAATACTAGCAACAGGTCAGCACAGTGCCTACTCCCAGGCTATTACAGGGGGAGAATCACAGTTTCCACCTTACCCACTCATTTTTAGTACCCCGTATTCGCAAATACCGGGCGGGCAAATTACTCCCTCTCAGGTGGCAGTAGTCGAACACCAGGATGCGCCAGCGTCACGATCACTGATAGCAACCAGCGTTCGGGCCCCGATTCAGGGTGCTGGCACCCCGGCTCTGGACAATAGACAGAGTGCGGGTATCCGCCCCGCGCGCAGATCATCATCGTCATCATCGACATCCCCCAGAGAGCATCGCAGAAGCGGGCGTAGGAAGCGCGATCGTCATGTTAGCAAACGGCGTTCGTATAGATCTAGGTCCAGCCGGCGTAGTAGACGGTCTAGAGTCTCGCGGTGGCGCTCGCCTTCTTCATCAGATAGTTCTTCAGGCAGGTCACACAGGCAGGAGTCTTCTCGTCGTAGGTCCATACACCGCATGGAGCGGCAAGGCCCGATGACTCCTGTGGCACGGGAAGCAAGTGGTCCGGATACCGGTGCACCGATCGGTGAGTACCCCTTTATCGGGGCATGGGGAGGGGGGAGAGCAAACACCAACCTTTCAGACACAATAGCCAACGCAACTACAGGAAACAGGATTTATGTCAATCCAAAATTGCTACAACCAGCGGGATCGTGCAGGCAGCCCCCTCCTCCCCGCCCAGATGTGTACAAGGATGGCCTATTTTGTGGTGTCCCGCCCTTAGGGACCGACTTGAATAGTGACATCAAGGAACAAATTTGGGCCAATGATTTCATTGACATATGGTCTCTGGTTTCCACGGACCAGCAATCGGTTGACAGAGAGAGACGGTTCGGGGATAAAACATATGAACGTAAACCAAAAGTTGCTAAAACCATTAATAACTGGTTGCAAGCTTTTACGGTCTTGGGATGCGTTATGGGGGAAAAGCACCCTGAAAGGTGCTCCGAGCTATTCATATACTTAGATAGTATCTATAATTCCTATAAGGCCCACGGGGGATCAGCATGGTGGAAATATGATGAAGATTTCCGCCGGCGATTGGCCGCCAATCCGCAATTGGGCTGGGGTATGAAAGCCACGGATCCGTGGCTTCGCCTGATGATGTCCCAGAAATCAACCGAATCCTTTCACGGGCCCGCTGCCGGGTCCAACAACAACGCGGCAGCAACAGCCATTCGTAGACCAGGTTCGTGCTGGTTATTTAATGAAGGGCACTGTAAGTTCTATGGGCTCTGCAAATATAGACATGAGTGTTCATCATGCGGAGGCCCCCACCCAGTGGCAAAATGCACACGTTCGCCCCAAAAAGCTATCTCCGGGAAAACCCCCCCTACAGGCGAGGTTAACGACGCCGGTGAGCGTAGAAAGAATGGGGCCGTGGCTGGACAAATACCCCAATAAATCAGCCGTGGGGCAACTGCGTTCCGGTTTCTCCTACGGTTTTTTCATCCCGTTTAATTGGTCACCCAAGCCACAATCAGCCTCTAATTTACAATCAGCGAGGGAATTACCTAACGTATTAGCAGAAAAGCTGGGGAAGGAAATCAGGTTGGGTCGTTTTCGTGGTCCTTTCAATTTCCCCCCTTTCCCTAACTTACGGGTTTCACCCCTGGGTATAGTTCCCAAGAAAGAGTCAGGTAAATATCGATTAATTCATCATCTCTCATACCCCAAGGGCATGTCGGTCAACGATGGTATCCCCAGTGATGAAACAGCCGTCACTTATATTTCCTTTGACAAAGCGGTTGACCTCGTTAGAAATGCTGGCCCGGGGGCCCTTATGGCCAAGTCAGACATAGAATCTGCTTTTCGGCTGCTTCCGGTACATCCGGATTGTCACCACTTACTAGGGGCTAAATTTAAGAACCTATACTATTACGACACATGTCTTCCCATGGGGTGTTCAATTTCCTGTTTTTATTTTGAGTTATTTAGCACGTTTTTGGAATGGGTCGCTCGCAAGATCACCCGGCTAACCGCCATCACTCACTATCTTGATGATTTTTTGATTGTTGGGCCAGCGGGCTCAGATGTATGTGCCGCAGCCCTTGCCCAATTCAAAGATGCTATGGCACATTTCGGGGTCCCACTTTCCCCTGAGAAGACGATAGGGCCAGTACCAGTGATCACATTCCTTGGGATCGAAATCGACTCGGTCGCCATGGAATTTAGGTTACCGAAGGAGAAAATTGACAAGCTGCTGGATCTCATCAGCGGATGTATTTCGGTTGGTAAGGTAACACTAACTCAAATGCAGTCGCTGCTTGGTTCCTTAAATTTTGCCTGCAGGGTCATGCCAGCGGGCAGGATCTTCTCACGCAGATTGATGATAGCCACGAGAGGAGTGAAACAGCGTCATTATAGAATCAGGATTACAGCACACCTATGTTCTGATTTAAACACATGGAAGCTGTTCCTCAGCGATTACAATGGTAGGACTTGCTTTCAGGAGACAGAATGCTCTAACGTGGACATGGATTTGTTTTTTGCAGCGTCAAGCAACACGGGTTTCCGTGTTCGCTTTGGTAACAAACTGTGTGCTTCGAGTTGGCCTGCCTTCTGGGTTTCCAGGAAGTGGAACGTAGAGGCTACCTTGATCGAGCTTGTCCCCGTGGCAGTCGCCATGGACATCTGGGGTCCTCAATTGGCCAATAAGCGCATTCGCTTGCATCTTCAATCCGTTGGCGGGGCGCATGCCATTAACTACCTAGCATCTCCTTCACCGCAGGTTCTAGACCTAATTAGGTTCATAGTATTGAAATGTTTAACGTTCAATGTTTGGCTTAAAGCAAATGCACTAACCGTCAGCAATGAGAGTGTGTCTGGTGTTTTAACTGGCTTTTACTCACAGGATTTACTGGGACGGCGCCTTCAGGAGCCCTTGGAGGAGGTGGATTGCCCACATTCGATCTGGGATGTCCTGGGGACCTGATGCCATTAATACGTTCATCGATAGCTCCATCAACCTGGAAAGCATATGGTAAGGCGTGGGAGGAGTGGTGTCTTTTAGCAGACGGCAAACCAGTGGGGTCTTCGGAGGAGGCTCGAATGCAGGTGACAATGGCATTTCTATCCAAAATGCATGCCATGGGAGTGTCGGGCTCAGTGGCGCGCAACCGTGTGTCTGCATTAGCGTTCCATTTCACGCTGCGAGGTTGGCCAGATTCCACGAAACATTTCCTAGTCAGTCAGTTATTGAAAGGTTGGCGGCGAGCGGATAGACATGGTGATAACAGGCGTCCTATATCCTTCGATTTGCTAGTGAGCTTGGTTAAGGCTTTGGAACCTGTGTGCGATTCTAAATACGAGGCTGCGCTAATGTCAGCGGCTTTTGGCCTAGCATTCTTTGGCGCCATGCGGGTCAGTGAGATTGTACCTACGGCTCTGAATAAACTGGGTGGCCTCAGGCGGGAAGACATACTAATTTGCGAGGATGGTATCAGGATTAGAATATGTAAGTCCAAAACTGATCAGGAAGGTAGGGGAACTTGGTTCCCGATATTCGCCATCAACCAGGACATTTGCCCATTAGTGTTAATAAATAGTGTTGAGCGATACCTTCCGATATCGGAAAGTATCGGTATCGGTTTGGATCGGCCGATATTCAAAAAATATCGGATATCGCCGATACCGATACCCGATCCCAATGCAAGTCAATGGGACCAAAATATCGGAATTAAAATAAACCCTTTCTTTCCTTGTAGGTTCATTCTACATGAAGGAAAACAACTAAGAATAATGCCGGATGTATTTGGGGAGGTGGCGGAGACATTAAAGTCATAGAGGTTTATCCCAATCAAATAGAATAGCATGTTTTTTGTTTTTTTTTAAGACGTTCGGAGTGACAAAGATATTGACTATGTAAATTTTTTTTTTATTTTGTCAGATATTGATGTTTCACTATTCCACGCCCTTCCCCTTCTTTTTTTTCTTTTTTTTTTTCTTTTCCCACACTTTCATCTTCATCATCATCAGCATCTTTGACATCAACTTCTTCACCTTATTCATCTTCTTCTTCATCTTCTACCTATTTTTTTTTTTTTATTACATTCTTCATATTCATTTTATTCAACTATTATTATTCTTCTTATTCTACATATTCTTTTTATTCCACTGTTATTATTCTTCCTATTCTACTTCTTCATCATATTCTCATTTGTGACAGGCATTCCCGTAGTTGTTATCTATAAAAGTTTGAAGATTACACCTTCCGTTCTGCCAGTCACAAAAGTTACATTTGTCCGCGTTCAGTTTGGCCTGCAGCATCAGGCTTTATCCAGGGGCACCACGAGGAGGAACGGACTCACCCCCATACACTGCTTAGTCTTCTTCTGCATATAATTTAGATAATATCTTTTGCTCTGATATTAAGTCTTATGCTTAATGTTCTTCTGCTCTTTGTTCTGCAGCCTCTTGTTCTTCTGCTTCTCGGTCTTCCATGTTGTCGTCTCCAGGGTCGTCGTCTCCAGTGTCGTCATCTCCGCCGTCGTCGTCGTCGTCATCGGGGTGGTCTTCCGTGTCGTCGTCATCGTGGTGGTCTTCCGGGTCGTCGACGTTAGGGTCTTCAACTTGGAAATGTAGCAGAAGGTACAAGAAGGCTGAGAAAATGCCAAGAACCAGCTGATGGAACTGGAACTCGGATGGCTACCCGAAGGTTCAAGAGCCTATGGAACTACCGAGGACCAGCTGACGTTACTGGAACCCGGTTACTAAGCAGGAGGTACCCGTGCTAAAAAGCACTACCAAGGACCGCCTGACGTTGACGGAACTCGGATACCCAGAAGGAGGCACCTAAGCCAAAGGCTCTGCCCGGAACCAGCTGACGTTACTGGAACCAGGATGGGGAGCAGAAGGTACAAGAGCAAAAGACACTGCCGAGAACCAGCTGACGGTACTGGAACCCGGATGGGTAGCCGAAGGTCCAAGAGCCAATGGAACTACCGAGGACCAGCTGACGTTACTGGAACCCGGTTACTAAGCAGGAGGTACCCGTGCCTGAAAGCACTACCAAGGACCACCTGACGTTGGTGGAACTTGGATACCCAGAAGGAGGCACCTAAGCCAAAGGCTCTGCCCGGAACCAGCTGACGGTACTGGAACCAGGATGGGGAGCAGAAGGTACAAGAGCAAAAGACACTGCCGAGAACCAGCTGACGGTGCTGGAACCAGGTGGTGGACCCGAAGGCCCACAGGAGAGGAGAGAACAGCTAGGCCGCGAGGCAGCCGCAGTTACCGAACCCCAACAGTCCTACAGGGGGAGCTGGGCCTACTGGCACTACAGAACCAGCCTTGACTACCAGTTCACGCAGCCCACATAGGAAGCTCCTAAACTGGAGGCACCCTGGAGTTGGCTAACCCGACCGCACCACGACGAGGCAAGCATAGGTGTCTCAGTGAGCTTGACACAACCCGGAAACAGCTGACGGTGCTGAAACCAGGCTTGGCACGAGGGAGTACCTGTGACAAAAACACTGCCGAGAACCAGCTGGCGGTGCTGGAACCCGGATGCGTTGCCCCAGTGTGCAAGAGCCAATGGCACGACCGAGGACCAGCTGACGGTGCTGGAACCCGGTTACTAAGCTGTAGGTGCCCGCGCTTAAAAGCACTACCAAGGACCGCCTGGCGTTGGCGGAACTCGGATACCCAGGAGGAGGCACCTAAGCCAAAGGCTCGGCCCGGAACCAGCTGACGGTGCTGGAACCAGGTGGTGGACCCGAAGGTCCACAGGAGAGGAGAGAACAGCTAGGCCGCGAGGCAGCCGCAGTTACCGAACCCCAACAGTCCTACAGGGGGAGCTGGGCCTACTGGCACTACAGAACCAGCCTTGACTACCAGTTCACGCAGCCCACATAGGAAGCTCCTAAACTGGAGGCACCCTGGAGTTGGCTAACCCGACCGCACCACGACGAGGCAAGCATAGGTGTCTCAGTGAAGTTGACACAACCCGGAAACAGCTGACGGTGCTGAAACCAGGCTTGGCACGAGGGAGTACCTGTGACAAGAACACTGCCGAGAACCAGCTGGCGGTGCTGGAACCCGGATGCGTTGCCCCAGTGTGCAAGAGCCAATGGCACGACCGAGGACCAGCTGACGGTGCTGGAACCCGGTTACTAAGCTGTAGGTGCCCGCGCTTAAAAGCACTACCAAGGACCGCCTGGCGTTGGCGGAACTCGGATACCCAGGAGGAGGCACCTAAGCCAAAGGCTCGGCCCGGAACCAGCTGACGGTGCTGGAACCAGGTGGTGGACCCGAAGGTCCACAGGAGAGGAGAGAACAGCTAGGCCGCGAGGCAGCCGCAGTTACCGAACCCCAACAGTCCTACAGGGGGAGCTGGGCCTACTGGCACTACAGAACCAGCCTTGACTACCAGTTCACGCAGCCCACATAGGAAGCTCCTAAACTGGAGGCACCCTGGAGTTGGCTAACCCGACCGCACCACGACGAGGCAAGCATAGGTGTCTCAGTGAAGTTGACACAACCCGGAAACAGCTGACGGTGCTGAAACCAGGCTTGGCACGAGGGAGTACCTGTGACAAGAACACTGCCGAGAACCAGCTGGCGGTGCTGGAACCCGGATGCGTTGCCCCAGTGTGCAAGAGCCAATGGCACGACCGAGGACCAGCTGACGGTGCTGGAACCCGGTTACTAAGCTGTAGGTGCCCGCGCTTAAAAGCACTACCAAGGACCGCCTGGCGTTGGCGGAACTCGGATACCCAGGAGGAGGCACCTAAGCCAAAGGCTCGGCCCGGAACCAGCTGACGGTGCTGGAACCAGGTGGTGGACCCGAAGGTCCACAGGAGAGGAGAGAACAGCTAGGCCGCGAGGCAGCCGCAGTTACCGAACCCCAACAGTCCTACAGGGGGAGCTGGGCCTACTGGCACTACAGAACCAGCCTTGACTACCAGTTCACGCAGCCCACATAGGAAGCTCCTAAACTGGAGGCACCCTGGAGTTGGCTAACCCGACCGCACCACGACGAGGCAAGCATAGGTGTCTCAGTGAAGTTGACACAACCCGGAAACAGCTGACGGTGCTGAAACCAGGCTTGGCACGAGGGAGTACCTGTGACAAGAACACTGCCGAGAACCAGCTGGCGGTGCTGGAACCCGGATGCGTTGCCCCAGTGTGCAAGAGCCAATGGCACGACCGAGGACCAGCTGACGGTGCTGGAACCCGGTTACTAAGCTGTAGGTGCCCGCGCTTAAAAGCACTACCAAGGACCGCCTGGCGTTGGCGGAACTCGGATACCCAGGAGGAGGCACCTAAGCCAAAGGCTCGGCCCGGAACCAGCTGACGGTGCTGGAACCAGGTGGTGGACCCGAAGGTCCACAGGAGAGGAGAGAACAGCTAGGCCGCGAGGCAGCCGCAGTTACCGAACCCCAACAGTCCTACAGGGGGAGCTGGGCCTACTGGCACTACAGAACCAGCCTTGACTACCAGTTCACGCAGCCCACATAGGAAGCTCCTAAACTGGAGGCACCCTGGAGTTGGCTAACCCGACCGCACCACGACGAGGCAAGCATAGGTGTCTCAGTGAAGTTGACACAACCCGGAAACAGCTGACGGTGCTGAAACCAGGCTTGGCACGAGGGAGTACCTGTGACAAGAACACTGCCGAGAACCAGCTGGCGGTGCTGGAACCCGGATGCGTTGCCCCAGTGTGCAAGAGCCAATGGCACGACCGAGGACCAGCTGACGGTGCTGGAACCCGGTTACTAAGCTGTAGGTGCCCGCGCTTAAAAGCACTACCAAGGACCGCCTGGCGTTGGCGGAACTCGGATACCCAGGAGGAGGCACCTAAGCCAAAGGCTCGGCCCGGAACCAGCTGACGGTGCTGGAACCAGGTGGTGGACCCGAAGGTCCACAGGAGAGGAGAGAACAGCTAGGCCGCGAGGCAGCCGCAGTTACCGAACCCCAACAGTCCTACAGGGGGAGCTGGGCCTACTGGCACTACAGAACCAGCCTTGACTACCAGTTCACGCAGCCCACATAGGAAGCTCCTAAACTGGAGGCACCCTGGAGTTGGCTAACCCGACCGCACCACGACGAGGCAAGCATAGGTGTCTCAGTGAAGTTGACACAACCCGGAAACAGCTGACGGTGCTGAAACCAGGCTTGGCACGAGGGAGTACCTGTGACAAGAACACTGCCGAGAACCAGCTGGCGGTGCTGGAACCCGGATGCGTTGCCCCAGTGTGCAAGAGCCAATGGCACGACCGAGGACCAGCTGACGGTGCTGGAACCCGGTTACTAAGCTGTAGGTGCCCGCGCTTAAAAGCACTACCAAGGACCGCCTGGCGTTGGCGGAACTCGGATACCCAGGAGGAGGCACCTAAGCCAAAGGCTCGGCCCGGAACCAGCTGACGGTGCTGGAACCAGGTGGTGGACCCGAAGGTCCACAGGAGAGGAGAGAACAGCTAGGCCGCGAGGCAGCCGCAGTTACCGAACCCCAACAGTCCTACAGGGGGAGCTGGGCCTACTGGCACTACAGAACCAGCCTTGACTACCAGTTCACGCAGCCCACATAGGAAGCTCCTAAACTGGAGGCACCCTGGAGTTGGCTAACCCGACCGCACCACGACGAGGCAAGCATAGGTGTCTCAGTGAAGTTGACACAACCCGGAAACAGCTGACGGTGCTGAAACCAGGCTTGGCACGAGGGAGTACCTGTGACAAGAACACTGCCGAGAACCAGCTGGCGGTGCTGGAACCCGGATGCGTTGCCCCAGTGTGCAAGAGCCAATGGCACGACCGAGGACCAGCTGACGGTGCTGGAACCCGGTTACTAAGCTGTAGGTGCCCGCGCTTAAAAGCACTACCAAGGACCGCCTGGCGTTGGCGGAACTCGGATACCCAGGAGGAGGCACCTAAGCCAAAGGCTCGGCCCGGAACCAGCTGACGGTGCTGGAACCAGGTGGTGGACCCGAAGGTCCACAGGAGAGGAGAGAACAGCTAGGCCGCGAGGCAGCCGCAGTTACCGAACCCCAACAGTCCTACAGGGGGAGCTGGGCCTACTGGCACTACAGAACCAGCCTTGACTACCAGTTCACGCAGCCCACATAGGAAGCTCCTAAACTGGAGGCACCCTGGAGTTGGCTAACCCGACCGCACCACGACGAGGCAAGCATAGGTGTCTCAGTGAAGTTGACACAACCCGGAAACAGCTGACGGTGCTGAAACCAGGCTTGGCACGAGGGAGTACCTGTGACAAGAACACTGCCGAGAACCAGCTGGCGGTGCTGGAACCCGGATGCGTTGCCCCAGTGTGCAAGAGCCAATGGCACGACCGAGGACCAGCTGACGGTGCTGGAACCCGGTTACTAAGCTGTAGGTGCCCGCGCTTAAAAGCACTACCAAGGACCGCCTGGCGTTGGCGGAACTCGGATACCCAGGAGGAGGCACCTAAGCCAAAGGCTCGGCCCGGAACCAGCTGACGGTGCTGGAACCAGGTGGTGGACCCGAAGGTCCACAGGAGAGGAGAGAACAGCTAGGCCGCGAGGCAGCCGCAGTTACCGAACCCCAACAGTCCTACAGGGGGAGCTGGGCCTACTGGCACTACAGAACCAGCCTTGACTACCAGTTCACGCAGCCCACATAGGAAGCTCCTAAACTGGAGGCACCCTGGAGTTGGCTAACCCGACCGCACCACGACAAGGCAAGCATAGGTGTCTCAGTGAAGTTGACACAACCCGGAAACAGCTGACGGTGCTGAAACCAGGCTTGGCACGAGGGAGTACCTGTGACAAGAACACTGCCGAGAACCAGCTGGCGGTGCTGGAACCCGGATGCGTTGCCCCAGTGTGCAAGAGCCAATGGCACGACCGAGGACCAGCTGACGGTGCTGGAACCCGGTTACTAAGCTGTAGGTGCCCGCGCTTAAAAGCACTACCAAGGACCGCCTGGCGTTGGCGGAACTCGGATACCCAGGAGGAGGCACCTAAGCCAAAGGCTCGGCCCGGAACCAGCTGACGGTGCTGGAACCAGGTGGTGGACCCGAAGGTCCACAGGAGAGGAGAGAACAGCTAGGCCGCGAGGCAGCCGCAGTTACCGAACCCCAACAGTCCTACAGGGGGAGCTGGGCCTACTGGCACTACAGAACCAGCCTTGACTACCAGTTCACGCAGCCCACATAGGAAGCTCCTAAACTGGAGGCACCCTGGAGTTGGCTAACCCGACCGCACCACGACGAGGCAAGCATAGGTGTCTCAGTGAAGTTGACACAACCCGGAAACAGCTGACGGTGCTGAAACCAGGCTTGGCACGAGGGAGTACCTGTGACAAGAACACTGCCGAGAACCAGCTGGCGGTGCTGGAACCCGGATGCGTTGCCCCAGTGTGCAAGAGCCAATGGCACGACCGAGGACCAGCTGACGGTGCTGGAACCCGGTTACTAAGCTGTAGGTGCCCGCGCTTAAAAGCACTACCAAGGACCGCCTGGCGTTGGCGGAACTCGGATACCCAGGAGGAGGCACCTAAGCCAAAGGCTCGGCCCGGAACCAGCTGACGGTGCTGGAACCAGGTGGTGGACCCGAAGGTCCACAGGAGAGGAGAGAACAGCTAGGCCGCGAGGCAGCCGCAGTTACCGAACCCCAACAGTCCTACAGGGGGAGCTGGGCCTACTGGCACTACAGAACCAGCCTTGACTACCAGTTCACGCAGCCCACATAGGAAGCTCCTAAACTGGAGGCACCCTGGAGTTGGCTAACCCGACCGCACCACGACGAGGCAAGCATAGGTGTCTCAGTGAGCTTGACACAACCCGGAAACAGCTGACGGTGCTGAAACCAGGCTTGGCACGAGGGAGTACCTGTGACAAAAACACTGCCGAGAACCAGCTGGCGGTGCTGGAACCCGGATGCGTTGCCTTGCCTATTAAAGATTGTCTTCCTAGAGCCCCAACTAGCGGTGTTGGAGCAAAGGGTAAGCAGGGGGAGATGAGTGTAGGCCGAAGCCTGCACTGGAGGCAGCTTTGTGTCTGCGTTGCGTTTGCAGGACACTTTGCCGGCTACACACTGGGGGAACAGCTGGCGTTGCTGAACCCCACTAACACAATGGCGTGTGTTTTTCTCTGTGCAGCTAGCACTTGCGGGCAAAAACTAGCGATGTTAGAGCCCGTGTTGAAGCAGGAGGAGGAGGAGAGGAGCAGAGTGTAGGCCGAAGCTTAGTTGAACCAATTTCAAAGGAAACCTTTAACCCCCCCCTCAGGTGTTACAAAGTACAAGAGACACACCTTGTGCAGTATTAATGCTGCACAAGTGAAAGGTTGCTCTATTAATTTGTCTACTTGCACACGCTGAATGAAAGACATACACAATTTACCCCATTCTACAGTCAAACTGTAGTGGATGCGTGACTTGGTTTTTTGATGAGACGCAGCACAGGTGTCCAAAATAACGCCTTGGTGCTTGGAGCAGCTTCCTGAGCGTTGTTATTTGCTGTACAGGAGTCTGCGCTCTTGTGTTATCCCTTGGCAATGCCCTGTTAGCGCTGCCCATCTTATGACATCATTTCATGTTGGCCGGTGCGGTTAACGATGGCCATAAATCCCAGACCCACAGTGTCTTTTCATAAAGCCACACTGCGGTGCTGGGATTCGTGGCCTTGAGCAGTAAATATTTTGGCCGCTCACACACGTCCTTACACCTGCTTCAGACTGGGCGGCCTCTGCTGATCCCTTCTTGCATGCCGCGGCCATGAGGCTGCACAGTCTGAAGAAGGCTGAAGGAGATGAGTTAAGACAGGCGAAGATATGCACTGCTCGTGCCCATCAATCACACCCTCGCAGTCAAAATAATTAAGACAACGAGGAGCATTTTATTCAGGCAGGGCGGACGAACAGGCGCAAGTAGCCAACCAATGATGTCAGAAGACGGGAAGCGCTACCAAGGGGGGTGCTGCGTATCATTAGAAAGGAAAGTCACACCTCAGGGACAGTGGAATGGTCTCAAAGAGACACATTTTGTACGTGTTGAGTTCCACGTGGGCAAGGAGAAAACATCAGCCACCTTGTACAAATGCAGCAGTACTGCTGTACAAGGTGGCTGTTATACATAGAAACACCTGGGGGTGGGGGCCAGGCTCCCTTCAATTTCAGTTCATGTGCCTGCGTGGCGTTTGCAGGTCACGTTGCAAGCTGCACAGCAGGGGAACAGCTGGCGGTGCTGAACCCCACTAACACATTGGCTGGTGTTTTTCTCTGTGCAGCTAGCATTTCCGGGCAAAAACTAGCGGTGTTTGAGCCCAGGGTCAGCAGGAGGAGGAGGAGAGGAGCAAAGTGTAGGCCGAAGCCTGCACTGGTGGCAGCTTTTGGTCGGTTGTGCCAGCGTGGCTTGTGCTGGACACGATGCCGGCTACACAGCGGGGGAACAGCTGGCGTTGCTGAACCCCACTAACACATTGGCTGGTGTTTTTCTCTGTGCAGCTAGCATTTCCGGGCAAAAACTAGCGGTGTTTGAGCCCAGGGTCAGCAGGAGGAGGAGGAGAGGAGCAAAGTGTAGGCCGAAGCCTGCACTGGTGGCAGCTTTTGGTCGGTTGTGCCAGCGTGGCTTGTGCTGGACACGATGCCGGCTACACAGCGGGGGAACAGCTGGCGTTGCTGAACCCCACTAACACATTGGCTGGTGTTTTTCTCTGTGCAGCTAGCATTTCCGGGCAAAAACTAGCGGTGTTTGAGCCCAGGGTCAGCAGGAGGAGGAGGAGAGGAGCAAAGTGTAGGCCGAAGCCTGCACTGGTGGCAGCTTTTGGTCGGTTGTGCCAGCGTGGCTTGTGCTGGACACGATGCCGGCTACACAGCGGGGGAACAGCTGGCGTTGCTGAACCCCACTAACACATTGGCTGGTGTTTTTCTCTGTGCAGCTAGCATTTCCGGGCAAAAACTAGCGTTGTTAGAGCCCAGGGTCAGCAGGAGGAGGAGGAGAGGAGCAAAGTGTAGGCCGAAGCCTAGTTGAACCAATTTCAAAGGTTACCTTTAACCCCCCCTCAGGTGTTACAAAGAACAAGAGCCACTCCTTCTGCAGCATTAATGCTGCACAAGTAAAAGGTTGCTCTATTAATTTGTCTACTTGCACAAGCTGAATGCAACACGTAGACTATTTAGCCCATTATACTGTTTAACAGTAGTGGAGGCGTGACTTGTCTTTTTAAAGAAAAGCAGCACAGGTGTCGAAAACACCTTTTTGCATGGGCGCAGCTTCCTGAGCGTTGTTAGTTGCTGTACAGGAGTCTGCGCTCTTGTGATCCTTTGGCCATGCGCTGTGAGCGCTTCCTGTCTTATGACCTCATTTCATGTTGGCCGTTGCGGTTAGCGATGGACATGAATCCCAGACCCACAGTGTGTTTTTAAAAAATCACACTGCGGTGCTGGGATTCGTGCCCTGGTGCAGTAAATATGTTTGCCGCTCACACATGTCCTTACACCTGCTTCAGACTGGACGGCCTCATCTGATCCCTTATCGCCTGCCGAGGCCATGAGGACACCCAGTCTGAAGAAGGCGGAAGGAGATGAGTGAACACAGGCAAACATATGCACTGCACATGCCCATCAATCACACCCTCGCTGTCCAAAAAAATAAGACACCGAGGGGCGTTGTTTCGAGCAGGGGAGATGCACAGGCGCAGCCAGCTAACCAATGATGTCAAAAGACGGGCAGCGCTAACAAGGGTGGTGCTGCGTGTCATTACAAAGGAAAGTCACACCTCAGGGACATTGTAATGGTCTCTAATGAGACACATTTTGTACGTGTTGAGTTCCACGTGGGCAAGGAGAAAAAGTCAGCCACCTCGTACAAATGCAGCAGTACTGCTGTACAAGGTGGCTGTTATACATAGAAACACCTGGGGGGGTGGGGGGCAGGCTCCCTTCAATTTCAGTTCATGTGCCTGCGTGGCGTTTGCAGGTCACGTTGCAAGCTACACAGCAGGGGAACAGCTGGCGTTGCTGAACCCCACTGACACATTGACTGGTGTTTTTCTCTGTGCAGATTGCATGTCCGGGCAAAAACTAGCGGTGTTAGAGCCCAGGGTCAGCAGGAGGAGGAGGAGAGGAGCAAAGTGTAGGCCGAAGCCTGCACTGGTGGCAGCTTTTGGTCGGTTGTGCCAGCGTGGCTTGTGCTGGACACGATGCCGGCTACACAGCGGGGGAACAGCTGGCGGTGCTGAACCCCACTAACACATTGGCTGGTGTTTTTCTCTGTGCAGCTAGCATTTCCGGGCAAAAACTAGCGGTGTTTGAGCCCAGGGTCAGCAGGAGGAGTAGAGGAGCAGAGTGTAGGCCGAAGCCTAGTTGAACCAATTTCCAAGGTTACCTTTAACCCCCCCCCTCAGGTGTTGCAAGGTACAAGAGCCACACCTTGAACAGCATTAATGATGCACAAGTCAAAGGTTGCTCTATTTAATTTTGCTCCTTGCACACGCTGAATTAAACACGTACACTATTTAGCCCATTATACTGTCAAACAGTTGTGGAGGCGTGACTTGTCTTTTTAACGAGACGCAGCACAGGTGTCAAAATTTGCACCTAGGTACTGGGCGCAGATTCCTGAGCGTTGTTATTTGCTGTACAGGAGTCTGCGCTCTTGTGTTATCCCTTGGCAATACCCTGTTAGTGCAGGCCGTCTCATGACCTCATTTCATGTTGGCCGGTGCGGTTAACGATGGCCATAAATCCCAGACCCACAGTGGCTTTTCCTAAAGTCACACTGCGGTGCTGGGATTCGTGGCCTTGTGCAGTAAATATGTTCGCCGCTCACACATGTCCTTACACCTGCTTCAGACTGGGCGGCCTCAGCTGATCCCTTATCGCATGCCGCGGCCATGAGGCCGCACAGTCAGAAGAAGGCGGAAGGAGGGGAGTGAAAACAGGGGAACATATGCACTGCTCGTGCCCATCAATCACACCCTCGCAGTCAAAATATATGAGACAACGGGGGGCGTTGTGTCGGGCAGGGGGGACGCACAGGCACAGCCAGCCAACCAATGATGTCAGGAGACGGGCAGCGCTAACAATGGGGGTGCTGCGTGTCATTACAAAGGAAAGTCACACCTCAGGGACATTGTAATGGTCTCTAATGAGACACATTTTGTACGTGTTGAGTTCCACGTGGGCAAGGAGAAAAAGTCAGCCACCTCGTACAAATGCAGCAGTACTGCTGTACAAGGTGGCTGATATACATAGAAACACCTGGGGGGGTGGGGGGCAGGCTCCCTTCAATTTCAGTTCATGTGCCTGCGTGGCGTTTGCAGGTCACGTTGCAAGCTACACAGCAGGGGAACAGCTGGCGTTGCTGAACCCCACTGACACATTGACTGGTGTTTTTCTCTGTGCAGATTGCATGTCCGGGCAAAAACTAGCGGTGTTAGAGCCCAGGGTCAGCAGGAGGAGGAGGAGAGGAGCAAAGTGTAGGCCGAAGCCTGCACTGGTGGCAGCTTTTGTTCTGTTGTGCCAGCGTGGCTTGTGCTGGACACGTTGCCGACTACACAGCAGGGGAACAGCTGGCGGTGCTGAACCCCACTAACACATTGGCTGGTGTTTTTCTCTGTGCAGCTAGCATTTCCGGGCAAAAACTAGCGGTGTTTGAGCCCAGGGTCAGCAGGAGGAGTAGAGGAGCAGAGTGTAGGCCGAAGCCTAGTTGAACCAATTTCAAAGGTTACCTTTAACCCCCCCCTCAGGTGTTGCAAGGTACAAGAGCCACACCTTGAACAGCATTAATGATGCACAAGTCAAAGGTTGCTCTATTTAATTTTGCTCCTTGCACACGCTGAATTAAACACGTACACTATTTAGCCCATTATACTGTCAAACAGTTGTGGAGGCGTGACTTGTCTTTTTAACGAGACGCAGCACAGGTGTCAAAATTTGCACCTAGGTACTGGGCGCAGATTCCTGAGCGTTGTTATTTGCTGTACAGGAGTCTGCGCTCTTGTGTTATCCCTTGGCAATACCCTGTTAGTGCAGGCCGTCTCATGACCTCATTTCATGTTGGCCGGTGCGGTTAACGATGGCCATAAATCCCAGACCCACAGTGGCTTTTCCTAAAGTCACACTGCGGTGCTGGGATTCGTGGCCTTGTGCAGTAAATATGTTCGCCGCTCACACATGTCCTTACACCTGCTTCAGACTGGGCGGCCTCAGCTGATCCCTTATCGCATGCCGCGGCCATGAGGCCGCACAGTCAGAAGAAGGCGGAAGGAGGGGAGTGAAAACAGGGGAACATATGCACTGCTCGTGCCCATCAATCACACCCTCGCAGTCAAAATATATGAGACAACGGGGGGCGTTGTGTCGGGCAGGGGGGACGCACAGGCACAGCCAGCCAACCAATGATGTCAGGAGACGGGCAGCGCTAACAATGGGGGTGCTGCGTGTCATTACAAAGGAAAGTCACACCTCAGGGACATTGTAATGGTCTCTAATGAGACACATTTTGTACGTGTTGAGTTCCACGTGGGCAAGGAGAAAAAGTCAGCCACCTCGTACAAATGCAGCAGTACTGCTGTACAAGGTGGCTGATATACATAGAAACACCTGGGGGGGTGGGGGGCAGGCTCCCTTCAATTTCAGTTCATGTGCCTGCGTGGCGTTTGCAGGTCACGTTGCAAGCTACACAGCAGGGGAACAGCTGGCGTTGCTGAACCCCACTGACACATTGACTGGTGTTTTTCTCTGTGCAGATTGCATGTCCGGGCAAAAACTAGCGGTGTTAGAGCCCAGGGTCAGCAGGAGGAGGAGGAGAGGAGCAAAGTGTAGGCCGAAGCCTGCACTGGTGGCAGCTTTTGTTCTGTTGTGCCAGCGTGGCTTGTGCTGGACACGTTGCCGACTACACAGCAGGGGAACAGCTGGCGGTGCTGAACCCCACTAACACATTGGCTGGTGTTTTTCTCTGTGCAGCTAGCATTTCCGGGCAAAAACTAGCGGTGTTTGAGCCCAGGGTCAGCAGGAGGAGTAGAGGAGCAGAGTGTAGGCCGAAGCCTAGTTGAACCAATTTCAAAGGTTACCTTTAACCCCCCCCTCAGGTGTTGCAAGGTACAAGAGCCACACCTTGAACAGCATTAATGATGCACAAGTCAAAGGTTGCTCTATTTAATTTTGCTCCTTGCACACGCTGAATTAAACACGTACACTATTTAGCCCATTATACTGTCAAACAGTTGTGGAGGCGTGACTTGTCTTTTTAACGAGACGCAGCACAGGTGTCAAAATTTGCACCTAGGTACTGGGCGCAGATTCCTGAGCGTTGTTATTTGCTGTACAGGAGTCTGCGCTATTGTGATCCCTTGGCCATGCGCTGTGAGCGCTTCCTGTCTTCTGACCTCATTTCATGTCGGCCGTTGCGGTTAGCGATGGACATGAATCCCAGACCCACAGTGTGTTTTCAAACAATCACACTACGTGGCTGGGATTCGTGGCCTTGTGCAGTAAATAGGTTTGCCGCTTACACATGTCCTTACACCGGCTCCAGACTGGGCGGCCTCAGCTGATCCCTTATCGCCTACCACGGCCAGGAGGCCGCACAGTCTGAAGAAGGCGGAAGGAGATGAGTTAAGACAGGCGAACATATGCACTGCTCGTGCCCATAAACCACACCCTCGCTGACAAAATAAATATGACAACGAGGGGCGTTGTTTCTAGCAGGGCGGATGCACAGGCGCAGCCAGCTAACCATGATGACAAAAGACGGGAAACGCTACCAAGGGGGGTGCTGCGTATCATTACAAAGGAAAGTCACACCTCAGGGACAGTGGAATGGTCTCAATGAGACACATTTTGTACGTGTTGAGTTCCACGTGGGCAAGGAGAAAAAGTCAGCCACCTTGTACAAATGCAGCAGTACTGCTGTACTAGGTGGCTGTTATACATACAAACACCTGGGGGGGTGGGGCCAGGTTCCCTTTTAATTTCAGTTCCTGTGCCTGCATGGCGTTTGCAGGTCACGTTGCCGGCTACACAGCAGGGGAACAGCTGGCGTTGCTGAACCCCACTAACACATTGGCTGGTGTTTTTCTCTGTGCAGCTAGCACTTCCGGGCAAAAACTAGCGGTGTTTGAGCCCAGGGTCAGCAGGAGGAGGAGAGGAGCAGAGTGTAGGCCGAAGCCTGCACTGGTGGCAGCTTTTGTTCTGTTGTGCCAGCGTGGCTTGTGCTGGACACGTTGCCGACTACACAGCAGGGGAACAGCTGGCGGTGCTGAACCCCACTGACACATCACCTAGTGTTTTTTTCTGTGTAGACAACACTTCCAGGTGGCAACTGACAGTGTTGAAACCCAGGGAATCAAAGAGGAGCAGAGTGTAGGCCGAAGCCTGCAGTGGAGCAAGTTGAAAGGGAACCTTTAACCCCCCCCCCCAGGCATTTGTTGCTGAAAGAGCCATCTTGTACAGCAGTAATACTGCACATGGAAAATGGTGGCTCCGAAAATTATGCTCCTTGCAAACGCTGAAGTACACACTCATATAATGTGTCCCCTCACACCGTCAAACCATCCCGGAAGTGGGACTTTCCTTTGTAATGTGACACAGCACAGCCGTCATTCCAACCCCCTTGGTGCCGGGCACCACCTCCTCAACGTTGTTTGGTTCTGTCACGGAGCCCGCACTGTAATGTTATCCCTTGGCCATGCACAGTTAGCGGTGCCCGTCTTCTGACATCATGTAGGTGTCAGGCTGGCAGTGCCTGTGCGTCCAAGCTGCCCGAGATCCAACCTTGCAGTGTCATCTAATGTAGTCCCACTGCGGGCCAGGGATCCATGGGCATGCGCAGTGCATATCATCGCCTCTCACTCACCTCCTTCCTGCTTCTTCAGACTGTGCGGCGTCACGGCCGTGGCATGCTATTAGGGATCAGCTGACGCCGCCTAGTCTGAAGAAGCGTGAAGAAGGGGAGTGAGAGGCTAGTATATGCACTGCGCATGGCCATGGATACCAGGCCCACTGTGGGATCACATTAGACGACACTGCGAGGTGTGATTTCGGGCAGCGTGGACGCACAGGCGCAGCCAGGACGACAACAAATGATGTCAGAGGACGGGCAGCGCAAACTGTGCATGGCCAAGGGATAACATAACAGCGCAGGGTCCATGACGGAATCAAACAACGCTAAGGAGGCAGCGCACGGTGCCAAGGGGGTAGCAATGACGGCTGTGCTGTGTCACATTACAAAGGAAAGTCCCACCTCCGGGACGGTTGGACGGTGTGAGGGGACACATTACATGAGTGTGTAGTTCAGCGTTTGCAAGGAGCATAATTTCAAGAGCGACCTTTCCCTTGTGCAGTATTAGTGCTGCACATGGTGGCTCTTTCAGTAACAAACGCCTAGGGGGGGGGGGGGACAGGTCCCCTTACATTTTAGTTGTGCCAGCGTGGCGGTCGCATGACACGTTGCCGGATACACAGCTGGGGATCAGCTGACGTTACTGAACCCCAATAACAGAGGAGCGACTGTTGACTGTGCACACAGCACTTCCAGGCACCAACTGGCGGTGTTAGAGCCCAGGGACAGCAGGAGGAGCAGATTGGAGGTATTGCCGCACACACAGCTGGGGATCAGCTGACGTTACTGAACCCCAATAACAGAGGAGCGACTGTTGACTGTGCACACAGCACTTCCAGGCACCAACTGGCGGTGTTAGAGCCCAGGGACAGCAGGAGGAGCAGATTGGAGGTATTGCCGCACACACAGCTGGGGATCAGCTGACGTTACTGAACCCCAATAACAGAGGAGCGACTGTTGACTGTGCACACAGCACTTCCAGGCACCAACTGGCGGTGTTAGAGCCCAGGGACAGCAGGAGGAGCAGAGGAACAGAGTGTAGGCCGAAGCCTGATTGGAGCAAGTTGAAAGGAAACCTTTAACCCCCCCCCCCAAGACGTTTGTAGCTGAAAGAGCCATGTTGTGCAGCACTAAGGATGCAAAAGGAAAAGGTTGCTCTTTTAATTATGCTCCTTGCAAACACCGAAGTAAACACTAAAAATGTGTCCCTTTATACCGTTAAACCGTTCCGGAGGTGCGAATTTCCTTCGTAATGGGACACAGCACAGCTGTCATTCCTATCCCCTTGATGCCGTGCGCTGCCTCCTCAGCGTTGTTTTAAGCTGCCACGGAGCCTGCGCTGTTCTGTTAGCCCTTGGCCATGCCCAATTAGCGCTGCCTGTCTTCTGACATAATTTGGTGTCAGGCTGTCAGTGCCTGTGCGTCCACGCTGCTCCAGATCCCACCTCGCAGTCTCATCTAACGTAATCCCACTGCGGGCCTTGGAACCATGGGCATGCACAGTGCATAACCTCGACTCTCACTCCCCTCCTTCCCTCTTCTTCAGACTGTGCGGTGTCACGGCCGTGGCATGCTAGGGATCAGCTGACGGCGCACAGTCTAAAGAAGGCGGAGGGAAATGAGCGAGAGCCCGAGGGGAAGATATGCACTGCGCATGCCCATGGATCCCAGGCCCGCAGTGTGACTCAATCAGAAGACACTGCGAGGCGGGATCTCGGGCACCGCGGCCGCACAGGCGCAGCCAGCCTGACACCAAATTATGTCAGAAGACAGGCAGCGCAAATAGGGCATGCCCAAGGGATAACAGAACAGCGCAGGCTCCGTGACAGCTTAAAACAACGCTGAGGAGGCAGCGCATGGCACCAAGGGGGTAGGAATGACGGCTGTGCTGCGTCACATTACGAAGGAAAGTCCCAGCTCCGGGACGGTATAACGGTATCAGTGAACACATTTTATAAGTGTTAAGTTCTGCGTGTGCAAAGAGCTAAAAAAAAAGAGCTACCTTTTCCTTGTGCAGCATTACTGCTGCACAAGATGGCTCTTTCAGTAACAAACGACGGGGGGGGGGGGGGGACAGGTTCCCTTACATTTAGGTTGTTGTGCCAGCGTGGCGGTCGCAGGACACATTGCCGGCTACACAGCTGGGGATCAGCTGACGTTACTGAAACCCAATAACACTGGGTCGTATGTTTTTACTGTGCAGCCTGCACTTCTGAGCCGCAACTGGCGGTGTTGGAGCCCAGGAATAGCAGTTCAGGTGGTAGAAAGATGAACACAGCAGGAGACCTGGATGACACCCAATTACTTAATCAGGCAGAGGAGTGGCAAATTCCTGCGAGATCCAGGCCTGGTTCATTTTCAGGAAAGTAAGCCGGTCAACGTTATCGGAGGATAGTCGCATGCGACGGTCTGTTAGTACACCACCTGCGGCACTAAAGACACGTTCCGATAAGACACTAGCCGCAGGGCAAGCCAGCACCTCCAATGCATACTGGCTTAGCTCTGGCCATGTATCCAGCTTAGAGACCCAAAACTTGAACGGGGAAGAGCCGTCTGGGAGTACAGTAAGAGGGCAAGCCATGTAGTCTGTCACCATCTGACGGAACCGTTGCCTCCTGCTGACTGGAGCCGCCGGTGATGGTGTAGACATTTGGGGCGGGCACACAAAAGTGTGCCAGAGTTGTGCCATACTGGGCTTGCCTTGGGCAGAGGCACTGCTTCTGCTCCCTCTTTGGGCAGAGCCTCCCCCACTGCCTCGACGCACTGAGCTGCTTTGTAAAGCACTAGCAGCACTCCTCTCAGTTGGACAGGAGAAGATGATGGAATTCACCAGTGTGTCGTGGTACTCCCGCAATTTACGCTCCCGGGTCAACGCAGGGATGAGGTTTTGGACGTTGTCCCGGTAGCGAGGATCGAGGAGGGTGAACACCCAATAATCAGGCATGTTGAGAATGTGGTCGATGCGGCGGTCGTTTCTCAGGCACTGCAGCATGAAATCCACCATGTGCTGCAGAGTGCCAACCGGCCCAGAAACGCTGTCCCCTGCTTGAGACATGATCTCTGCCCGCTCGTCATCACCCCACCCTCGCTGTACACACTGACCACTGGACAATTGTGTCGCTCCCTCCTCTGGACGGAGCTCTTCCTCCTCCATTGACTCCTCCTCATCCTCCTCACAAATTGGCCCCTGCGTACCCCTTTGTGAGGAACCACGTGGCGCTGACTCTCCAGAAGCTGATGGAAAAGGTGACTCCTCATCCTCCACCTCTTCCACCACATCATCCCTTAACCCTTGCAAAGTTTGCTGAAGCAGGCAGATAAGGGGGACAGTCATGCTGACTAGTGCATCATCTGCACTTGCCATCCGCGTGGAATAATCAAAAGGACGCAAAACCTGGCAGACGTCCTTCATAGTGGCCCACTCTGTGGTTGTGAAGTCTGATCGGCGCTGACTGCGACTTCTTTGCGCCTGATGCAGCTGGTACTCCATAACTGCTTGCTGCTGCTCACACAACCGCTCCAACATATGTAACGTGGAATTCCACCGGGTAGGTAGGTCACATATGATGCGGTGTTCCGGAAGGCGGAATCGGCGCTGCAGAGCAGCAATGCGGGATCTGGCCAAGCTGGAACGCCGCAAGTGAGCACACTCTAGGCGGACCTTGTGCAGCAGGGCATCAAGATCCGGATAGTCCCTCAGAAAACTCTGCACAACCAAATTGAGCACATGTGCCAGACATGGGATGTGAGTGAGGTTGCCAAGGGCCAAAGCTGCCACCAGATTTCGGCCATTGTCACACACTACCATGCCTGGCTGGAGATTCGCTGGCAGTAACCACACATCGCTCTCCTGCTTGATGGCATTCCAGAGCTCCTGCGCTGTGTGGCTTCGATGCCCCAATGAAACTAGTTTCAAGACGGCCTGCTGACGTTTGGCCACGGCTGTGCTCATGTCGGTCATAGGTAAACGTTCACGGGTCCATGTGGGGGTGGACTGTGACGGATCCTGCAGAGAGGAATCAGAGGAACTGGTGTAAGAGGAGGAGTCGATGCGTACAGACTGGATTCCTGCAATCCTTGGAGTGGGCAGGACACGTCCTGCGCCACTCGCACGATCTGTACCTGGCTCAACAACATTAACCCAATGGGCAGTGAGGGAAACATATCGCCCCTGTCCATGCTGACTGGTCCACGCATCGGTGGTGAGGTGGACCTTGCTACTGACGGCGTTCAGTAGCGCATGTTTTATGTTTGCCTCAACATGCCTGTGCAGGGCAGGGACAGCCTGCCTGCTGAAGTAAAAGCGGCTGGGCACCTTGTACTGTGGGACTGCCAATGCCATCAAGTCACGGAAGCTGTCAGTCTCCACCAGCCTGAACGAGAGCATTTCCAGGGACAACAGTTTGGCAATGCCTGCATTCAGAGCCTGTGCTCGGGGGTGGTTGGCCGAGAATGCCCGCCTTTTCTCCCATGCCTGTACTACCGATGGCTGTAGAGTAGACTGGGAGTGTGAGGATGACTGGGAAGGTGGTGCTGTGGGTGGAATTACACAAGGTCTCTGGGAGGAAGCCAAACCAGCTGTGCGTGAGCTGGAGGAAGAGGCAACACGAGCTGAAGAGGTGGTAGCTGCCGCTGTTGGTTGGCCTACATCTTCAGTGTGTTTCTGTAACTCCACCGCGTGCCTGGTCCGCACATGTTTCCACATATTTGTGGTATTGAGGTTGCTGACATTTTTCCCTCTTTTTACTTTATGATGACACAGCTTGCATTTGACAAAACAAATGTCATCTGCAACTGTGTCAAAAAAGGACCAGGCACTGCAAGTCTTGGGAGCGCCCTTTTTGGCTTTGGAAAGAGACAGGCTCCTAACGGGTGCCAAAGTGGAGGCTACAGGCTCCGCAGTCTTCCCCCTCCCTCTCCCTCTTTGGCCCGTAAGAGGAAGCTCTTCCTCTGAGCTGCTCCCACCACCTTCCTGTTCCTCACGCCACGATGGGTCAAGGACCTCATCATCTCCACTACCCTCTGCCACCAACTGCTCCTCCTGGGTAGTCTCAGCAGCACAGTACGCACGAGAAAGCGGCACCTGAGTTTCATCATCAGATGCGTACTGCGCTGTGGTCACCGGAGGCACTGGCCCACCTGCCTCTTCAGAGTCAGAGAGAAAAAGGTGTTGGGCATCACTGCACACTGCCTCTTCTTCCATTTCTCCAATGCTGCTTGGCTGGCCCCCTGTTTCCAAGCCAAGAGATTCAGAGAACAGAAGTAGAGACGGCTCCTGTCCTGGGCTCTCTGACTGCCTGGCCAATTTGGCAGGTGGTGAAGAGACAGATGGCTGCTCTCCAGTGCTCTGTGCCTGAGAGGATGTGGCACTAACTGAAGTCGATGCCGAGGCGTTAGCTGCCATCCACCCGACAACGGCTTCAATTTGGTCTTCACGCAGCAGCGGTGCACGGCGCTCTCCGACAAAGCTGCGCATGAAGGACTGTTCCCTGCTGAAACTGAGTGACGACGAGTCACCGGCGCCCGCAGCAGGCACAGAATCACCACGTCCTCTCCCTGCTCCTCTCCCTGCTCCGCGCCCACGCCCACGTGCCTTACTCCCTGCCCTCTTCATCTTGGTTGACAGATAAAGATAAGCAGAAAAGTACTAAGGCCTTAGTGTGCTTATTCCTGTAATGCTCCTCCTAACAGGTGTAAGAAACACTAATGTTGTAAATTGTGGACTAAACTTTATTATTTTTCAAATGTGGCCTACACAAGTGTAAGTTGTGTTTGGTGAACTTAACCTTTTTTTTGGTGCAGATCGGGCTACAGAGCTAGTTTAAATCACACGGAGACCGTGCAGACAGCCGTAAACGGCGCTGCAAGGCCAAGAAACCCTCCTCTAGGTTATCCTATATAGTGTTTTTCCACTATTTAGCTGGATACAAGTGGAAAGACACTAATAGGAATTTTTTTTTTCAAATTTTAAACTGGCTGCACTATTTGAAAAAAAGGAAATTGTTTTTCAAGGTATGAGGCAGTAACGCACCCTGAGCTGAATCCAACCGGCTATGGCTGCACACAGACTACAGGGCGAGCTGCGCTCACACGGAGACCGTGCAGACAGCCGTAAACGGCGCTGCAAGGCCAAAAAACCCTCCTCTAGGTTATCCTATATAGTGTTTTTCCACTATTTAGCTGGATACGAGTGGAAAGACACTAATAGGAATTTTTTTTTTCAAATTTTAAACAGGCTGCACTATTTGAAAAAAAGGAAAATTTTTCTCAAGGTATGAGCCAGTAACGAACCCTGAGCTGAATCCAACCGGCTATGGCTGCACACAGACTACAGGGCGAGCTGGGCTCACACGGAGACCGTGCAGACAGCCGTAAACGGCGCTGCAAGGCCAAAAAACCCTCCTCTAGGTTATCCTATATAGTGTTTTTCCACTATTTAGCTGGATACGAGTGGAAAGACACTAATAGGAATTTTTTTTTTCAAATTTTAAACAGGCTGCACTATTTGAAAAAAAGGAAAATTTTTCTCAAGGTATGAGCCAGTAACGAACCCTGAGCTGAATCCAACCGGCTATGGCTGCACACAGACTACAGGGCGAGCTGGGCTCACACGGAGACCGTGCAGACAGCCGTAAACGGCGCTGCAAGGCCCAAAAACCCCCCTCTAGGTTATCCTATGTAGTGTTTTTCCACAATAGAGCTGGAGACTGGTGGAAAAACACTAATAGGAAATTTGAGAAAAAATGTGCAGCAGGCTGCACTAAGAGCAAAAAAGAACAACTGTGTGAGGCAGTGTGAACCCCCCCTGAGCTGAATACAACCGGGTATATGGCTGCACACAGACTACAGAGTGAGCTGCACACACACACACACACAGAGACCTTGCAGAACGCTGTTAAAACAGCGCTGCAAGGCAAGAGCAAGGTGAACAGTGAAGAACACACAGCGTTTTGCTAAATTAGCCTTTGGAAAGGAAAATAAAGCAATTAGCTAGCTCAACTGGCCCTCAGTTAGAACACAGCGTCCTGTCCCTAACTGAAATCACAGCAGAGTGAGCGCAAAATGGCGGCAGCGCTTTTTTATAGTGCAGAGTGACATCATTTCAGCAGCCAATCCAAGCCTTGCCAGTACTTACATGCCCACCATGCTAAACAGGATGTGCCCACACTTTCATTCATTCCTCATTGGCTGCTGCGTTCAATTTGAATTCTGGGAACTTCCGATTCCGGTATCCGATACGCGGGAAGTATCGGAATTCAGTATCGGAATTCCGATACCGCAAATATCGGCCGATACCCGATACTTGCGGTATCGGAATGCTCAACACTATTAATAAAGGATTACATGCGGGTTAGAAAGGACGGTTCCCAGCTTTTCATTCATGAGAATGGGCTTCCCCTAGTGTCGGGCCAATTTTTAGCTATATTGAGACGCGTTTTGTCACGATTGGGAATGCCCGCGGCAGAATTTGGGACGCACTCATTTCGGATAGGTGCAGCGACAGAAGCATCTAGAGCGGGTTTGCTTGAATCAGAGATTCAAAGGGTGGGTAGATGGAGATCCCGCTGCTTTACTAGATACATCAGGCCTGACTTGTTGTTATAAGTGTGAGTGGTTTCGGTTCTATGACATTCGGAACAGTTTCAGTATCATTGGGGGTACTTCCTTGGGTTGTTGATTTATTGTTTATCGCTAACTGTATATTTTATTCCTAGATGGGGTGCGACCCAGCGTCTGGATAGTGGGTCACTCGTACATCTATTGGGCTGCTCGCCGCGCCGAATTGGGCCCAGGAGGGCGATCCTTGGGCTTCAATGATGTCGACGTGTTATGGCGTGGCTTGAGAGGCATGATGTGGTCCCAAGTTCTTCCGGAGGTGGTTCACATTGCACGGGTGGCCTCATCCCCCACCATTGTGGTTATCCATGCCGGAGGAAATGACCTGGCTTCGTCTCCGTTGGCCGAATTACTTACGCTGATCAGATCAGACATGGACAAGTTCCCGAGTTTCTTCCAGTCGATGCGCCTAGTCTGGTCCGAGGTTATCCCAAGGCTGGTTTGGCGGGGTGCCAGGGAATTGAATGCTATGGAGAGATCCAGGCGCACGCTGAACCAGAGGATATCACGTTTCGTAAGATTTAAGAATGGTGTAGTTGTTCGGCACCATCGGCTGGAAGGGGACAATTGCGGTTTTCTACTTCCAGACGGAGTTCATTTGAACGAGGCGGGCCTAGATATTTTCCTCGATGGTATTAGAGAAGGGGTAGTTCAGGCGATGCATTCGTGGGGGGGGTCGTAGCTCTCTATAGTCGCTCCTCCTTGGCGGAAGGGTGGAGTTTTTGTTGGTGGTGAAGATACCTGCCCGGGAGACCGGATGGCAGTAATCTCCCTACACCCCATTTGTTGGCAGATATTGCCGGTTTAAGCTGCGACCAAAAATATTTACCCAAAGGAAAAGATGGAAATGTTGTGAGCATATTTCCCAATAAAGGTTTTAAAGTTCTGATAACTGTTGTGTGTTCACTTAATGGGAGCAAACGGTCATGGGTCGTAGCAGTCTTAGGGACACTGCGGCTTAAGCCGCTGTCCCCTGACTGCTGCGCCTTCCCCCCGCTCTTTATTGTATGAGATCTCCCCTTGAGTGAACCCAGGATGTATAGGGGGTTAACTCCCCGCGGAGGGGGCGGGGCTTATCCCCTGCTCTTGGCGACAGGAAGCGCCGATGTGCCATCCGATCCCAGGACCCGGACCTGTTTCCCGCCCTCCCTCCCCTTTTGTTAGAGGTTGGTTAAGTTGCAGCTGCGGAAGGGTGGAGTTTTTGTTGGTGGTGAAGATACCTGCCCGGGAGACCGGATGGCAGTAATCTCCCTACACCCCATATGTTGGCAGATATTGCCGGTTTAAGCTGCGACCAAAAATATTTACCCAAAGGAAAAGATGGAAATCTTGTGAGCATATTTCCCAATAAAGGTTTTAAAGTTCTGATAACTGTTGTGTGTTCACTTAATGGGAGCAAACGGTCATGGGTCGTAGCAGTCTTCTCATCCTCTGTTTTCTTTCTTTTCCTTATGTTAATGTATCCAACATTAATGTCTTTATTTATTTTATAGGTTCCAGAACGGGATGAAGACCTAATAGAAAATGACCTCCTCATCTCCCTGGTCCAGGAGCGAGTCCCGTTGTGGGACACCCGAGTTCCACAGCACTCGGCAAATGTGACGATCCGGCGCCTATGGAATGAGGTGGCCAAAGCGATGTGGGATGGCTGGGACAACACCCCTACTAGGGTCCGAAGTGCATTTTGTAAGTATTGCAATGCAGTGTGAAGCAGCAGTGACCTTGGCCGTGCACACACAACTGTGTGTGATGAGAGAAACTCTCTGGAGTTGTGTGAGCACGGCCAAAAGTGCATTGTGTAACCATAATTTTTTGTTTTTTCAACAGTGCAGAAAGTCAAAACACATTGGCGTTCGATGAAGGACTGCTTCAACAAGGACCTGGGTCAAGATAGCTGTGTTCCTAGTGGTTCAGGAGCAAGGATCCGAAAGTACAAATACCATCGTATTATGGCATTTTTAAGACCGGTCCTTGCTCAGAGAACGTAAGTATTTCTCTCGTGCATTTGGTTGTGTTGTATTGCCATAATCTGTATGTTTCTATTCCACAGGAGTTGGCGTCTGGTTAATTTTTGGTATTAATGTTTTTTTTCTTTTTTCACAGCACATGGAGCAGTACTGTTGGCCCAGGTTCTGGAGTGGTCCTTCATCAGACGGCCACGGACCCACCCCAGCCATCCAACAGCGCTGCAGCAAGTGGGCCTGCCACACTACCTGGAGACCAGGTAGCTGGTCCATCAGGTGTTCCCCTTTCCCAGTAATCTGCCTCTGCCCCCTTTTTGGGGGGCTCCTCCCGGCAGCGGCAGAGGGCATTGGACAGGTCCCTCATGCCCGAGTTTTTGCACTTGAGCTCGGTTTTTCACGAAGGACTCAAGGCTTTGGGTGACGAAATGGATATTTCCCTTAGCCACATGAATACACGTATCCAGGAGGTCACCGAAAGCCTTGAACAAGTAAAAGCCGACCTCCAGAGGCCAGCACATCATTTCTTTAACCAAATGGAGCAGGGCCTGTCGGAACACCTTACTCCTGATCTCCAGCTTAGTGTCATGCAGGCCTGCAATGCTGCTTACATGCAGGCTATGCAGCAGAGTCGGTATTTTCAGCAGACAGTGTCGGCATATCCACCTGTGCCCTCACTGTCATGATTAACCTCAATGCCAACCTCTGCTGCATACCACTGCATGGCCACCTCTATTCCTAGCACTACCGCACACCAGTACAGCACCACCACCATGCTGAGGGCTGTAGGACAGCCCACCGCCACCAACATGACAACCGCTGCTCCTGCTTGGACCTCCTTCACTGACACCACAATGCAGCAGCAGGACCCTGGCATGGCCTTCCAAACCGCCTCCACCACGATGCAGCAGGACCCTGGCATGGCCTTCCGTACCGCCTCCACCACGATGCAGCAGGACCCTGGCATGGCCTTCCGTACCGCCGCCACCACGATGCAGCAGAACCATGGCATGGCCTTCCATACCACCTCCACCACGATGCAGCAAAACCCTGGCATGGCCTTCCGCTCTACAATTGCTATGGACTCTGGCATGGCTGCACGCTCTGCGAGCACTATGGACCCTGGCATGGCTGCACGCTCTACAAGCACTATGGACTCTGGCATGGCTGCACGCTCTATGAGCACTATGGACTCTGGCATGGCTGAACGCTCTACGAGCACTATGGACTCTGGCACAGTGCAGCCGGACCCTGACGGGTCATCAACCATGACCATGCCACGACATATGAGCCCACCGAGGCTTACCAGAACCCAGCGATCCCAGAAAGGGAGAAAAAATAAAAAACACTGTACTCTTAGTATTCCTCCCCCCTCACCTCCCAGTGTGTCTGTTATGTCAGGTTTGTTTCACCCTTCCAGTGCGTCTCAGGCCTCTCATGTGTCAAGCCCTATCCCCGAACTACCAGACCCCACAAGTTTCATTGCCCCTTCTCCGGCCACCGCTGCGTCGTCCACACTTAGCCAGGCCTCACAGCTTCACACCCGCCTTTTCCATCACTCTACCCCAAGCAGGCTCAGTTAAAGAAATATTTTTGTTGTTCAAAAATAAATACAAGTTTTTTGCAC
Organism: Ranitomeya imitator; assembly: GCF_032444005.1. NCBI lineage: Eukaryota > Metazoa > Chordata > Amphibia > Anura > Dendrobatidae > Ranitomeya > Ranitomeya imitator. Next base: position 78,514,955 of record NC_091283.1, on the reverse strand, counting down.
CCAATTATGTTTGGTTAATTGTGTCTTTCGCCGCCTGCAACACACACCATGCGCCAAATAAAACACTGCGTCGCACACTTTATTTTTTGGCCACATCATAGCTCCAGTAGTTAGCAAGTACAATGCTTTGTGTGTCTTTAGTTTAGAGCTATGAGCTGGACCAAAAAATGTATACTTGTATTTTCTCCATAATCTCTTCATTCTGCTAAGTCTGTGACTAGTGTTGCAGACTGAAGAGAAAATGGTGGCAATACAATGCAAAACTATACTCTACTGGTCAGGTGTCCAAAAACTCATTATTTGGGACGCATGACCTGTTGAGTAGAGAAGTGCATTGTATAGCCTCCTTTTTCTCTTCTGTGTACATAACCTATTTCACACAAACTGAAGGGACGATAGTGGTCATACACGGCATATCTATGCTCACCTGCACATGTGTCAGAAATAGTGAATTCATGAGGCTGTTATATGTGCATCATGAATTCATTATTTCTGACACCTGACTTGATGAGTATACATCTGTTTTGTATGACAGCCATTGTCTCTTCAGTCTGTGTCCAATGGATACTGCATAGCAGAACAGAATCAGGGCGCAATGACGTCAACAACCTTATCACTAAAACAACATGGCTGCCATCACACTAGCAGTATGTGGTCAGTATTTTATATTAGTATTTGTAAGCAAAAATAAGGAGTGGAACAATTAGAGGAAAATTATAATATTAACATATCTAGCACCTCAGCCTTTATCACCCACTCCTGGTTTTGGATTACAAACACTGATAATAAATACAGACCAACTACTGCTAGTGTGAGGACAACCTCGGTTTATAGAGGAAATACCAAAATAACAACAGGACATTTACACAACATTGTCCTGCCATGACACACGTCCAATATCCGAAACAAAAAAGGCAGCAAATTGGTCCCGCATGTGGCCAACTTCAGCTGTTGACCGCAGTGGGTGATGCTGGTAATCGGGCAGAGGGTGTGCAACTGGTTCATCTAGTTCAATGTTGGGCCGCTCCTTAGCTATAATGTAATTGTGCAGAACCACACAGGCTTTGACCACCTCGTCGACTGTCTCCATTTTTTGATTAATGGCTGATGCAAGAATGCGCCATTTTGAGACAAGAATCCCAAAAGTACACTCTACAGTTCTTCGTGCCCTGGTCAGTCTGTAGTTAAAGATCCTTTTAGTGTGGTTCAAGTCCCGACTGGAATATGGCTTCAGTAGGTTTTCACACATCTGAAAGGCCTCATCCCCAACCATAACAAATGGCATCGGTGGACCTTGAGTGTTGGGGAGAGATTGTGGCCGTGGAAAATTAAAATTTTTGCCATACACACGGCGGCCCATATCCGAGTTCTTGAAAGTCTGGGAGTCGTTGCCACAACCAAAAGCTCCAATGTCCACGACGATGAAGCGACAGTCCGCATTGGCTATTGCCATGAGCACAACAGAAAAATATTTTTTATAGTTGAAGTACTCCGATCCTGTTCTGGCTGGTTTGATAATGCGGATGTGCTTTCCATCCACCGCTCCCAAACAGTTGGGGAAATCACACACACTCCAAAATTTTTCCGCTATTCCAATCCACATGTCCAAGGTGGGTAGGGGTATAAACTCATCCCAGAGTACATTCCACAAAGCCTGGCAGGTGTCCGCAACTATTCCCAACAGGGTGGATATTCCAAGCCGGTATTGGAAATGGAGGGATGATAAACTCTCTCCGGTTGCCAGAAATCTGGAAGAAAATAAATAATAAAGAAAAATTAGAATCAATTCTATTTATGGTGTGGTTATGCTAAAGACATAAAGGAAAAAAACAAACAAAAACACATGTCAGAACACCCAAAATTAGCACTGGCATTGGTTTACATTTCTTACGTACCTTAATGTAACCAGCAGACGTTCCTCTGGTGGAATCGCTCTACGGAGCTGGGTGTCCTGTCTCCATATGGCTCCTTGGACACGAGCAAGCAAATCCCGGAACGAGTCTTGCAAAATCCTTGTGTATTCCGGGAATTTGTCAGGGTTCTCATTAAGCTCGCCATACAGCGTGTGATAGGCTCCACGTCTCTCATGTAATTCAATAATAGGGTGTCTCCAAAAACGCCTACGCCATTTCCTTCTCCATCTTTCGCGTTTTCTGTCTTGCTCCCAAGCAAACGCACAGGCAAGAAACAGCTTGATGCTTAAATCCAGGTTGAAATAAAAGCTCTCCATGCGAAGATCCATCATGACACAGGATACAGTAACACACTGTTAAGATTTCAGCAGTCCTAGGGTCTATATAAAGATACCCCATAATACTTGCCCTCTGTAGTCCCATTGGCGGTGTCTGGTTATCTAGATTTTTCTCCTGTAAAATTTGTCACCATGCGCACAAAAAACACAAACACAAGAAAAAACGCATCGAAAAGCGTACAAACACGGCATTTTTTTAAACGCATGCGTCAAAAAAACACCGCGTTTGTACGCTTTTCGATACGTTTTTTCCTCCACTTGCGGATGCGGACTAAATGCTGCGGATCCTAATGCAAATGTGAAACTAGCCTTAAAAGAGTGTTTAAAAAGTCTCAAGAAAATTTCAAGATTTTCCAAATCCAAGTACATTTCTGTCAAAATAGGCACAAGTACAAATTTCTTTAGAGCTTGGTCCTATTCTCAATTGAATTGTATTACATCTAATTTGTTGAGAATTGCACTGTTTTAATCATGTTTTATCAGTATTAATAAAATGAATTATTCGTATTGGAAAAATCAACTTATGTGACACATAATGCTTCCTTTCATTCTGATATTTCATTAAGTTATAGAGTATCTGAAATGTTTTCTATGTGTGCCGTAAAGAAAGTAAATTTTAAGGAATGGAGATTTATAGACACATGTAAAACATTTAGAAGTTTCTGCAAGTTATCCTGCCAGATTCACACCATATGAAACAGTTTTGGGCTTCTTAACCTTTCTAGTAGGTTAAGTAACAATATGTAATATGTTATAAGCCGATAGATCAGTGTGTGGACAGGAAACATCATGGATGGTGATAACTTCATAGAAGCACAGAAATTACAAAATCCATTGTAATACTTTATAAAAGTGCTAACAGTCATTAAAGATCTCTATAAAATTATAAAGGCTTTAAAAAGGAGTTCTAAGATTAGAAAAAAGCCCATGGCATGAGTCTGGTATTGCTGTTCAGCTTCTCTTGAATAAAGAGTAGCGCTGTTTCTGAAACATAATACAGCCTTTTTATAATCCAAGGCAATTCCATTAAGCTACATGTTGTAATACTCGCTAAAAAAACAGATGTGTCATATCGCCGATGCAGCCACACCAGAGGCTGAGGAGGCCTGCCAACAAAAGCGACTATTTCATCTGGATGTGCATTGCCTCCTTGCAAAAAAACCCTAAAATACCTAAGCTCACCTCAATAGCAGCAGAAAGCAACTGATTAAATAATCAACTTCATGGCTAGATAACATCTCAGTTTCAGTGAAAACAAAATGTTAGAAATATACAGTAAAGGGGTTGTCCACTACTTGGGCAACCCCTGCTCATTCCTCATGTTTGGCCCCACTACAATAAAAACACCTACACTCACCTCTGGCGCAAACTGTTATGATCCGGTGACCTTGGAGCTGCATGAGAACTTTCACTGGAGAAAGTGGCCACTATACTAACCGCAATCCTGAACTTAACACCGCAACTAGAAGTAGCCGTGGAGTGTACCTAACACACCTAGACACCTCGTCACAGCCGGAGGACTAAATACCCCTAAAGATGGAAATCGGAATACTATCTTGCCTCAGAGAAAATCCCCAAAGGATAGACAGCCCCCCACAAATATTGGCGGTGAGTCGGAGAGGAAAAAACATACACAGGCAGAAAAACAGGATTTAGCACAGGAGGCCACTCTAGCTAGATAGGATAGGATAGGACAGAGTTCTGTGCGGTCAGTATTAAAACCCTTCAAAAAATCCACAGCAGAATATACACAAAACTTCCTACATCTAACTAAAGATGTAGGAGCGTATATCTGCAACTCCAGTGAATCCTACAAACAGAGCTGGAATAAAACTGAAACAAGCACACAGCAGTGTGCCACAGATACAAAAACAAAACACTTATCTTTGCTGAATTTGGCAGCAAGCAGGAGAAGCCAGAAAGTGATCCAATACTTGACAAAGAATATTGACAACTGGCAAGGGCTAAAGGATCCTGCACACCTCAATATCCCAGTCAGAATTGTAATCATCCGATACACCTGGCCAGGACTGCGAGTCAGAGACAACTGCATTCCCACCTACAACCACTGGAGGGAACCCAAGAGCAGAATTCACAACAGTACCCTCCCTTGAGGAGGGGTCACCGAACCCTCACCAGGGCCCCCAGGACGATCAGGACGAGCCAGATGAAAGGCACAGACCAAATCAGCAGCATGGACATCAGAGGCAAAAACCCAAGAATTATCCTCCTGGCCATAACCCTTCCATTTGACCAGGTACTGAAGCTTCCGCCTCAAAAAACGGGAATCCAAAATCTTCTCAACAACATATTCCAACTCCCCATCAACCAACACAGGGGCCGGAGGATCAACAGAGGGAACAACGGGCTCCACATATTTCCGCAACAAAGATCTATGGAAGACATTATGGATAGCAAAAGAGGCCGGAAGCGCCAGTCGAAAAGACACCGGATTAATAATCTCAGAAATCCTATAAGGACCAATAAACCGAGGCTTAAACTTAGGAGAAGAAACCTTCATAGGAACATGACGGGAAGACAACCAGACCAGATCCCCAACCTGAAGCCGGGAACCAACACACCGACGACGATTAGCAAAACGTTGAGCCTCCTCTTGAGAAAACACCAACTTGTCCACCACATGAGCCCAAATCTGCTGCAACCTGTCCACCACAGAATCCACACCAGGACAGTCAGAAGGCTCAACCTGCCCAGAAGAAAAACGAGAATGAAAACAAAAATTACAAAAGAAAGGCGAAACCAAGGTAGCAGAACTAGCCCGATTATTAAGGGCAAACTCAGCCAATAGCAAGAAGGCCACCCAATCATCCTGATCAGCAGACACAAAGCATCTCAAATAAGTCTCCAAGCTCTGATTAGTATGCTCAGTCTGGCCATTTGTCTGAGGATGAAATGCAGAAGAAAAAGACAAATCAATGCCCAGCCTAGCACAAAAGGCCCGCCAAAACCTAGAAACAAACTGGGAACCTCTGTCGGAAACAATATTCTCCGGAATACCATGCAAACGAACCACATGCTGAAAGAACAGCAGAACCAATTCAGAAGAGGAAGGCAATTTAGGTAAGGGCACCAAATGAACCATCTTAGAGAACCGGTCACAAACAACCCAGATAACAGACATCTTCTGGGAGACTGGAAGATCAGAAATAAAATCCATCAAAATATGTGTCCAGGGCCTCTCAGGGACTGGCAATGGCAAAAGCAACCCACTAGCACGGGAACAACAAGGCTTGGCCCGCGCACAAGTCCCACAGGACTGCACAAAAGAACGCACATCACGTGACAATGAAGGCCACCAAAAGGACCTACCAACCAAATCTCTGGTACCAAAAATGCCAGGATGACCGGCCAACACAGAACAGTGAACCTCAGAAATCACTCTACTAGTCCATCTGTCAGGAACAAACAATTTCCCCACAGGACAGCGGTCAGGTTTGTCAACCTAAAATTCCTGAAGAACCCGTCGTAAATCAGGGGAAATGGCAGAAAGAACCACCCCCTCTTTCAGAATACCGACCGGCTCTAAGACCTCAGGAGAATCAGGCAAAAAACTCCTAGAGAGGGCATCAGCCTTAATTTTCTTAGAACCCGGAAGGTACGAGACCATGAAATCAAAACGGGAAAAAAACAAGGACCATTGAGCCTGTCTAGGATTCAGGCGTTTAGCAGACTCGAGGTAAATCAAATTCTTATGATCGGTCAAGACCACAACACGGTGCTTAGCTCCCTCAAGCCAATGTCGCCACTCCTCAAACGCCCACTTCATAGCCAACAACTCCCGATTGCCGACATCATAATTGCGTTCAGCAGGCGAAAACTTACGGGAAAAGAAGGCACACGGTTTCATTAAGGAACCAACAGGATCCCTCTGAGACAAAACGGCCCCTGCCCCAATCTCAGAAGCGTCAACCTCAACCTGAAACGGAAGAGAAACATCCGGTTGGCGCAACACTGGAGCAGAAGTAAATTGATGTTTAAGCTCCTGAAAGGCAGAGACAGCCGCAGAGGACCAATTCGCCACATCAGCGCCTTTCTTCGTCAAATCGGTCAAGGGTTTAACCACACTGGAAAAATTAGCAATGAAACGGCGATAAAAATTTGCAAAACCCAAAAATTTCTGAAGGCTCTTCACGGATGTGGGCTGAATGCAATCATGAATGGCCTGAACCTGAACCGGATCCATCCCTATAGATGAAGGAGAAAAAATGAAGCCCAAAAAAGAGACTTTCTGCACCCAAAAGAGACACTTAGACCCTTTCACAAACAGGGCATTGTCACAAAGGATCTGAAATACCATCCTGACCTGTTGCATATGAGACTCCCAATCATCGGAAAAAATCAAAATATCGTCCAAATATACAATCAAGATAAGTCCGGAAGATATCATGCATGAAGGACTGAAAAAAAGATGGAGCATTAGAGAGTCCGAATGGCATCACATGGTATTCAAAATGGCCTTCGGGCATGTTAAACGCAGTTTTCCATTCATCACCCTGCTTAATACGAACAAGATTATATGCCCCTCGAAGGTCAATCTTGGTAAACCAACTAGCTCTCTTAATCCTAGCAAACAAATTGGAAAGCAAAGGTAAAGGGTATTGAAACTTGACTGTGATTTTATTCAAGAGGCGATAATCTATACAGGGTCTCAAGGAACCATCTTTTTTAGCAACAAAAAAGAACCCCGCTCCCAACGGTGATGAAGATGGCCGAATATGCCCTTTCTTCAAAGACTCCTTAATATAGCTCTGCATGGCGGTATGTTCAGGCACAGATAGATTAAAAAGTCGACCCTTAGGAAACTTACAGCCTGGAATCAAGTCAATAGCACAATCACAGTCCCTGTGCGGTGGAAGAAAACTGGACTTGGGCTCATTGAATACATCCTGAAAATCAGAAAAAAACTCTGGAATTTCAGAAGGTGAAGAAGAGGAGATTGACATCAAAGGAACATCATTATGAACCCCCTGACAACCCCAACTAGTCACAGACATGGACTTCCAGTCCAACACAGGATTATGTACCTGCAACCATGGAAAACCCAGCACGATAACATCATGCAAGTTATGCAACACCAGAAATCGACAATCTTCCTGATGGGCTGGCGCCATGTGCATGGTTACCTGTGTCCAAAACTGGGGTTTATTTCTAGCCAAGGGTGTAGCATCAATGCCCCTTAAAGGAATAGGGTTCTGCAAAGGCTGCAAGGGAAAACCACAACGCTTGGCAAACTCAAAATCCATTAAATTCAAGGCGGCGCCTGAATCCACAAACGCCATGACAGAAAATGATGACAATGAGCAGATCAAGGTCACAGATAACAGAAATTTAGGTTGTACAGTACTGATGGTAACTGAACTGGCGATCCTCTTTGTCCGCTTAGGGCAGACAGAAATGACATGAGAAGCGTCGCCACAATAATAACACAACCTATTTTGACGTCTGAAACCTTGTCATTCCGTTCTAGACAGAATTCTATCACCTTGCATAGGCTCAGAAATTTGCTCTGAGGATAACGCCACAGCGCGCACAGTTCTGCGCTCCCACAGGCGTCGGTCAATCTGAATGGCCAGAGACATAGAATCACTCAGACCGGAAGGCGTGGGAAACCCCACCATAACATCTTTAACGGATTCAGAAAGCCCCTGTTAGGGTTGGCGGAACGCACCAAATATATTGTTTATTAAATGGAATTGGTGCGTTCGCAACCCGGGATCCACCGTGCAGAAAAGTACCTGCTGCTAAATAATGGCGGCTCTATATGGCGGTATATACCAACTCTGTTAGCTTCACAGAGTAACCGCGAGAGGCAAGCTCTGTGCCCTGTTAGACTTTCACAGAGGCACAGGCCAACTACCCAGATGTGAGCAGTGAGTGGTCATGCATGCATACACAATCTCCTCGCCGGAGGAGCCAGCATTCTAGGGGCTTATTTCAGCCGGGTCCCTGAACACACTTATACACAATCTCCTCGCCGGAGGTGCCAGCATTCTAGGGGCTTATTTCAGCCGGGTCCCTGAACACATACAAACGCATGACCACATTGGCGCAAAGCATATGACAAAAGACGATACTAGCGCATGGCCGTGCGGTCATGCACAGTTTATATAGTTACAGCACAGGAAGCTGCTACCAAAGTTTTGCCCTTTCAGGACCTTCCTGGAGGACCAATGGGATGCGCTGCAGTACCTGAACATGTGACCGAACATGTGACCCTCGACCTCCAATGGGAGACCTTGCCCTGGGCATGCTCAGTATGTGTAAATAAGGACTTAGTCCCAGAGAGGCCTGCTCGCCGCAGATCAGTGCAGGGTACCATAGGAAAGCCAGAAAAGGCAGTAGTGACCCTATGCACCGAATCAGCCTCAGCGAGACGCTGGGAGTGACGTCTCCGCTGAGCAGACCCCACTGCGGCCGATGCTGAATGGGAGACCGCAGCAGACATGGATCGAGATTCCCCCTGTGCAGCAGAGTAAACTCGACTCCTAACATTACCCCCCCTCCTAGGGCCCCCCCTCCTTGAGCCTCACTACGCTCAAAAGCTGCATTAAGCAGCGGAGCCCGAATGTGCTCCACAGGCTCCCAGGTTCTATCCTCTGGGCCGTGACCCTTCCAGTCCACCAGATAAAATTTCTTGCCACGTACCACCTTGCACCCCACAATAGCATTCACCTAAAACTCATCCGTGGATGAACCCGATGTCCCAGCAGATGACTCAGAAAACCGGGACAAATGAACGGGCTTTAAGAGGGAAACGTGAAAAGTATCGGTGATACCAAGGCGTGGAGGAATAGCCAAACGGTAGACCACAGGGTTGACCTGTTCCAGAACCTTAAACGGGCCAATGTAGCGAGGAGCAAACTTAGTGGACTCAACTCACAGCTTGATGTTACGGGCGGAGAGCCACACTAAGTCGCCAGGAGCAAAAACCGGATCGGGGCGCCGGTGTGTATCAGCCGAAACCCTCATTCTCTCCTTGGAGGCCCGGATGGCATCCTGTGTGCGGTCCCAGATGTCACGTGCCTCCACCGCCCAGTCTGCCACCCTAGAATCGGTGGATGACACGGGCATGGGCACAGGAACACGCGGATGCTGGCCGAAATTAAGGAGAAAAGGAGTTTGACCAGTGGAATCGGCTACGGCGTTGTTCAAGGCAAATTCCGCCCAAGGTAGCAAAGATGCCCAGTCATCCTGCCTAGCAGAGACGAAATGTCGCAAATATGTCACCAGAGTCTGGTTGGTTCTCTCCACCAACCCATTCGTCTCGGGATGGTATGCAGAGGAGAGGTTTAACTCTATGCTGAGTAAACCGCAGAGTTCTCTCCAAAACCGAGACGCGAACTGGGGACCCCGATCGCTGACAATCTTATCAGGCATACCATGCAATCGGAAAACGTGCTTAATGAACAACACCGCCAAGGCCCGTGCTGAGGGTAACCGAGGAAGCGGCACCAAATGCACCATCTTAGAGAAATGGTCGGTGACAACCCAAATAATGGAGCAGCCACGCGACTTGGGTAGGCCCACCACAAAGTCCATCCCGACCATCTCCCAGGGCCTGTCTGCCATCGGTAGAGGGTAAAGCAACCCAGCAGGCCGTTGCCGAGGAGACCAATTCTGGGCGCAAGAAACGCATGCCTGAATATAGTCCCTGACATATCGGGCCATATGCGGCCACCAGTATGTTCTCGCCAAAAGCTCAGATGTCCTCTTGGTCCCAAAATGCCCACCCACTCTGGAGGAGTGAGCCCAAGAGAGAACCTCCGGTCGCAAGTTAGCTGGTACAGACTCAAGCGAAACCGGAGCTACAGTTCTCAGGCTCTCAGAAGGGACAATAAGCAGAGGCTCCTCCTCCGATGACACTACGGAGCGGGAGAGAGCGTCAGCACCAACGTTCTTCTCCCCGGAGAGGAAATGGAGAGTAAAATGGAACCGGGAGAAGAACTGGGACCATCTAGCCTGGCGAGAATTCAGCCGCTGGGCCGTTTGTAGATATACCAAGTTCTTGTGGTCAGTGAAGACTTGGAAGGGAAAGCGAGCTCCCTCCAAGAGATGTCTCCACTCTGAAAAAGCCAACTTCATGGCTAGCAACTCCCTGTCCCCGATGGAATAATTCCTCTCCGCTGGTGTGAAGGTCTTGGAGAAGAAGAAGCAAGGATGCTTCCGACCTTGAGCATCCTTTTGGAAAAGGACTGCTCCAGCACCAACGGATGAGGCATCCACCTCCAAGATAAATGGTTTATGAACATCGGGGCGATGTAGGATGGGAGCGCTAGCAAAGTGTGACTTGATCGAGAGAAAGGCTTTGGAGACCTCCTCTGACTACAACTTGGGATTTGCTCCCTTTTTGGTGAGGGCAACCAAGAGAGCTACCAAAGTTGAGAAGTGTGGAATGAACTGGCGACAGTAATTAATGAACCCCATAAAGCGCTGCACCGCTTTAAGAGAATGGGGTTCCTGCCAGTCCATTACAGCCTGTAGCTTGGCAGGATCCATAGCCAAACCCTGGGCAGAGATGATGTAACCAAGGAAAGGCAAGGACTCCTGCTCAAACACACACTTCTCCAACTTGGTGTAGAGGGAGTTTGCCCGTAAGAGGTCGAAGACTTTGCGAACATCTCTCCGATGGGAGTCAATATCTGGAGAGAAGATGAGAATATCATCCAGATAGACTACGACCGAGGTGGTGAGCATATCCCGGAAGATGTTGTACACAAAGTCTTGGAAAACGGTTGGGGCATTACAGAGCCCAAAGGGCATCACCAGATATTCATAGTGCCCATCCCTGGTGTTAAAAGCCGTCTTCCATTCATCCCCCTCACGGATGCGAATCAGGTTGTAAGCACCCCGCAGATCTAACTTCGTAAATACCCTCGCTCCCCGTAGCCTATCAAACAGCTCAGATATCAGGGGTAATGGGTACTTGTTCTTAACGGTGATGGCGTTAAGACCCCTGTAGTCTATGCACAGACGTAAGTCTCCAGTCTTCTTCTGTACGAAGAAGAACCCAGCCCCTGCCGGTGACACTGACTTCATAATGGATCCTCTTACCAGATTTTCTTGGATGTACTGAGACATTGCCTCCGTCTCCGGGAGAGATAACGGATAGACTCGACCCCGGGGAGGCTCAGCACCAGGCAAGAGGTCAATAGGACAGTCATAGGGGCGGTGAGGCAAAAGGGTTTCCGCAGCTCTTTTGGAGAACACGTCTGCATAGGGCCAATAGTGCTTGGGGAGAGAGGAAAGATCTGTGGGTACCTGTGTAGTAGCAACCTGAACGCACTCCCTCTGACATCTACCCTCGCAGGATTTACTCCATCCCAAAATTCTCCCAGAGGACCACTCAATATGAGGAGAATGGTAGCGAAGCCATGGTATCCCCAACAGGACCTCATCAATTCCCTCAGGAATGACTAATAGGGAGATTATCTCCTGATGTGATGGAGACACAGAAAGCGTGAAAGGAATGGTTTGGTGGGTAATCTGTGAGGGTAGTGTTGACCCATTTACCACTCGAACGGTTACAGGCTTGGCGAGCATCACCAAGTGTATTGCGTGACGCTGGGCAAAAGAGGAAGACATAAAATTACCCTCTGCCCCAGAATCCACGCATAGCTCGACCATAAGAGTGGATGGGCCTATGGTAATTGTCCCCTTGAAGGACAATTTTGAGGCAAACGTCGCCGTGTCTAGTGTACCTCCTCCAACTGCCACTAGACGCTGACGTTTCCCCGACCGCTGAGGACCCTTGGAGGCAAGATGTCCTGACTGCCTGCAAACATGAGGGACCTTATGTGCACGGGCGGACTGAGACTTGGATCCCGCTCGTGACACCTCTAAGGCCTCATGTGATTCGGACGCCTGGATTGGAGATTCCAAAGGTTTGGCGAAGGTGGGAGCCAGCCGAAACCTCTGCCTACACTGGGCTCGCTCCAACCTTCGCTCGTGAAAACGAAGGTCTATGCGAGTAGATATGGCTATGAGCTCCTCCAGTGTGGCGGGAATCTCCCTAGTGACCAAAGCGTCCTTCACATGGTCAGCCAGCCCCCTCCAAAATACGGGAATGAGGGTTTTATCTGGCCATTCCAACTCAGACGCTAATGTCCGGAAGAGAACAGCAAAATGGCTGACCATGGTTGAACCCTGAGTCAAAGCCAGCAGTTGGAGCGCTGTATCATGGGTGACTTGAGGTCCTAAAAAGACCTGTTTCAGAGAGTCCAGAAACCGAGGAACACTCCGCACCACATGATCGTTGCGCTCCCACAGCGGCGTAGCCCACTCCAACGCTCTGTCCGACAAGAGGGAGATTATGAATCCCACCTTTGCCCGCTCAGTAGGGAAACGTGCAGCCAGGAGCTCGAGGTGTATACCACATTGGCTCACGAAACCCCTACAGGACTTACTGTCCCCAGAGTATCTCTCAGGCAAAGGAAGGTGAGATAGGGTCGGAACAGAGGTGGCAGTGGGTAAAGCTGCTGCAGCCACGCTAGCAGCCTGAACAGCTATTGCGGTAACATCCACCGCCGAGGTTGCACGCTCAAGAGACGCCAACCGGCCCTCCAGCAGCTGGATGTACCCCTGCAATCGCTGTTCATCCGCCATTACTTAGCCAGATCCTGGCGCTAGTATACTGTTAGGGTTGGCGGAACGCACCAAATATATTGTTTATTAAATGGAATTGGTGCGTTCGCAACCCGGGATCCACGGTGCAGGAAAGTGCCTGCTGCTAAATAATGGCGGCTCTATATGGCGGTATATACCAACTCTGTTAGCTTCACAGAGTAACCGCGAGAGGCAGGCTCTGTGCCCTGTTAGACTTTCACAGAGGCACAGGCCAACTACCCAGATGTGAGCAGTGAGTGGTCATGCATGCATACACAATCTCCTCGCCGGAGGAGCCAGCATTCTAGGGGCTTATTTCAGCCAGGTCCCTGAACATACTTATACACAATCTCCTCGCCGCAGGTGCCAGCATTCTAGGGGCTTATTTCAGCCGGGTCCCTGAACACATACAAACGCATGACCACATTGGCGCAAAGCATATGACAAAAGACGATACTAGCGCATGGCCGTGCGGTCATGCGCAGTTTATATAGTTACAGCACAGGAAGCTGCTACCAAAGTTTTGCCCTTTCAGGACCTTCCTGGAGGACCAATGGGATGCGCTGCAGTACCTGAACATGTGACCGAACATGTGACCCTCGAACTCCAATGGGAGACCTCGCCCTGGACATGCTCAGTATGTGTAAATAAGGACTTAGTCCCAGAGAGGCCTGCTCGCCGCAGATCAGTGCAGGGTACCATAGGAAAGCCAGAAAAGGCAGTAGTGACCCTATGCACCGAACCAGCCTCAGCGAGACGCTGGGAGCGACATCTCAGCTGAGCAGACCCCACTGCGGCCGATGCTGAATGGGAGACCGCAGCAGACACGGATCGAGATTCCCCCTGTGCAGCAGAGGAAACTCGACTCCTAACAGCCCCCTTCTGAAAATTGCCGCCAAAGCATCATTATTCCATTTAGTAAACACAGACCATTTTCTGAATTTCTGACAATACAATACTGCCGCCTCTTGACCCTGAGACAGGGCCAACAAGGTCTTCTCAGCTTGATCCACAGAATTAGGTTCATCATATAATAGTCCTAAGGCCTGAAAAAAGGAGTCAATATTAAGCAAAGCCGGATTCCGAGATTCCAGGGAAAATGCCCAATCCTGCGGGTCGCCACGCAGCAGGGAGATTACGATTTTTACCTGCTGAATGGAATCACCAGAGGATCGAGGTCTCAGGTCAAAAAACAGTTTACAGTTGTTTTTAAAAAAAATGGTAAAGAATAGCGGCGCTGTTACGTGTGGAAAAAATGGACTGCAGTGGGTGAAAGCCTATATCACCAATAGGGTAAACAGATAAAAAATAAATAAAAATATATACACACTAGGTGAATACACACCCGCGCTACATCCTACGTTGCTACCAAGAAATAACACTACTGTTATAAAAAATTATTATTATTATTACCTGCTTTGACAGATTGAATGGGGTGAGTAATTTTGATGGTGGCGCAAGTCAGATTGAAAAGGTGATGCGGATATATTTGCTAGAAGAAAAAAGTAAGGATAATAAAGTAGATGATTTAGAACTACAGCGTTCGTATTTGCAGTGTCTACTGAATAAAATAGTGCACTCAGGATAGCAACTTAAAGAGAAAAGGTAACCTATGTGTCACCATTGATTGATAGCACAGTCTCTCACAGTTATACAGTAATCAATATTAGATACCTGTTCCTATTGCGTTTTGGTACAGAGTCCACAGGTCATATGCTGCTTATATGCCTGTATAGTATAGCCCAGAAAAGTCAGAGGTCTCAGACAGCGCTGAGGTGGTAGACAATAGAACGGTAACGTATCAGAGCAAAGGTACTTAGCTGGCGGGTTCCTGCTGTTTTCTTACGGTGTTATGCATAAGATATCTTCTGCGCGCGCTGTCCCGGCCGGTGACAGGCGTGCGCGTTGCTCCAGGAGTCTTCACAGGAAGTGGAGAAGGACCTTCAGAAAAGACCTTTGGTATCCAGGTAACCAAATCACGTGATGGTCAATCATGTGATGCTTCTCTCAGTAGGTACGGAGCGTAGTGGGAGCCAAAAAACCAACGCGTTTCGGAATTGCTACGGATTCCTTCATCAGGGTTGGCTCCCCCCCCACGCTGGTCATGCTTAAATACATATGTGCTGATTAGTATAATTTATTCAAAAGCAAATAGCTCCACCTCGTTATTTAAACCTTTCGGTCTTAGAGTATCTAATTCGAAGATCACACGAGTTTCTTCTCGTGACATACGCTTAATGAAATCGCCATTCCGCCAGTCTTTTTTGACCACTTTAATACCTGTTATTTTCACTCCCCACGTAGATCCTTTGTGATACTTTAAGAAGTGTCTGGACAGAGGATGTAAATCGTATTTATTACAAATGTTGCGTAGATGTTCGTTAATCCGTTTATGTAGGGGCCGTTTTGTTCGACCCACATACTGTTTTTTACATGGACATTCGATCATATAGATTACACCTTGTGTCGTGCATGTTATAAAATCTGCAATGTACCACTGTGGGATAACACGAATTTCTGTTTGGTTGGGGCTACGGATTTACACATTTTGCATTTTTTGCATGGGAAAAAGCCTTTCATAATACCAAGGAAAGATCTTCTATGCAATAAAGTTGTGGTGAACAATGAAATTCCTTCTACACAACAGGATCAGATCTCTATACCAATCATTACCCAGTATAATTCTAATATCGGATTGTTAAAAAAGATTGTGAACAAGCATTGGGATCTTCTAAAAGATGACAAGATAATCGGAGACAAAATATCAACACAACCTAAATTTGTTTTCAGAAAAGCACGTAATTTAGGACTAACAATTGCACCAACAGTAAAAAATCCCAAACTACAAAATATTATAAAGGGACCATTCAATCAGAAATTGAAAGGCTTTTTCCCATGCAAAAAATGCAAAATGTGTAAATCCGTAGCCCCAACCAAACAGAAATTCGTGTTATCCCACAGCGGTACACAAATTGACATTGCAGATTTTATAACATGCACGACACAAGGTGTAATCTATATGATCGAATGTCCATGTAAAAAACAGTATGTGGCTCGAACAAAACGGCCCCTACATAAACGGATTAATGAACATCTACGCAACATTCGTAATAAATATGATTTACATCCTCTGTCCAGACACTTCTTAAAGTATCACAAAGGATCTACGCGGGGAGTGAAAATAACAGGTATTAAAGTGGTCAAAAAAGACTGGCGGAATGGCGATTTCATTAAGCGTATGTCACGAGAAGAAACTCGTATGATCTTCGAATTAGATACTCTAAGACCGAAAGGTTTAAATAACGAGGTGGAGCTATTTGCTTTTGAATAAATTATACTAATCAGCACATATGTATTTAAGCATGACCAGCGTGGGGGGGAGCCAACCCTGATGAAGGAATCCGTAGCAATTCCGAAACGCGTTGGTTTTTTGGCTCCTACTACGCTCCGTACCTACTGAGAGAAGCATCACATGATTGACCATCACGTGATTTGGTTACCTGGATACCAAAGGTCTTTTCTGAAGGTCCTTCTCCACTTCCTGTGAAGACTCCTGGAGCAACGCGCACGCCTTTCACCGGCCGGGACAGCGCGCGCAGAAGATATCTTATGCATAACATCGTAAGAAAACAGCAGGAACCCGCCAGCTAAGTACTTTTGCTCTGATACGTTACCGTTCTATTGTCTACCACCTCAGCGCTGTCTGAGACCTCTGACTTTTCTGGGCTATACTATACAGGCATATACTGTAAGCAGCATATGACCTGTGGACTCTGTACCAAAACGCAATAGGAACAGGTATCTAATATTGATTACTGTATAACTGTGAGAGACTGTGCTATCAATCAATGGTGACACATAGGTTACCTTTTCTCTTTAAGTTGCTATCCTGAGTGCACTATTTTATTCAGTAGACACTGCAAATACGAACGCTGTAGTTCTAAATCATCTACTTTATTATCCTTACTTTTTTCTTCTAGCAAATATATCCGCATCACCTTTTCAATCTGACTTGCGCCACCATCAAAATTACTCACCCCATTCAATCTGTCAAAGCAGGTAATAATAATAATAATTTTTTATAACAGTAGTGTTATTTCTTGGTAGCAACGTAGGACGTAGCGCGGGTTTGTATTCACCTAGTGTGTATATATTTTTATTTATTTTTTATCTGTTTACCCTATTGGTGATATAGGGCTTTCACCCGCTGCAGTCCATTTTTTCCACACGTAACAGCGCCGTTATTCTTTACCATTTTTTTATGCTTTATGCTGTATCACACCATTAGCTGGCAGCAGTACAACGTGCTACTAAGTTCCTACTACTTTTAATAATAAGTGCATATATATCTACAAACCTCTAAAATGATATAGAAAACATACGAAAAAGACAAGAGTCTAAATTCCCAAATATGACTGGAACATATATAAATAATCACTGATGCCATGTGGTTCGTTTTTTGAAAAAGAATAAATACAATTTTATTCATATAACATCATAACAAAACAACACAGTCCATGACTTCGTGCAAGGATAAAAACAAAATCACTGGACAAGTATTACAGAGATGACGCATGCTAGTGGTGACCGATTATCCATATAACTCAGGCTATGTTAAGTGGTACCAGAAAATGAACTCACTGACAGAAGTGCAAAGCCCGAGTAACCACATAAAAAATGGGCAAGCAAACCATAAAATGTCCCCTCCCACAGGATGTACTATAATAGCAAAAATAGCATAAGTGTAGCATAACTAGGTATGGACACCCATGGGGGAAAAAAAAAAAAAGGCTAAAGTACTATGCATATGTGGCCAAAGTATTGCTTACCCATAGGATAATGCCAGTCACCACAAGTTACCCCAACGCGCGTTTCGCTGCTTCTTCTTCAGGGGGCAGTGTGGAAATGTGCATAATCTGGACCTTAAATACCCCTCCAAGCACTCAGGACCAGGTGCAACGCATATCAGGAAGTTGCCAGTGACTGTGTTACTGGAGCGCATGTGGGCGTGGCCGCCCACTTCCCCAGCATCACACTCGGCGTCAGGATGCAAAGCAGTATGGGAATGAAGTGTTCCCATAGCAACAGTACAAGCATTGCTCACAGAGACGCCTTGTGCGACGAGGGGCGGGGGCGGCTGCCGCGCACATGCGCAGTCCACACCGGAACCGGCAAGTCCGCAATATTATTGAAGGGCACAGACCATGCCTCATAGCCGCCCATAAAACACAGCGCCTATTAGGACAGAATGTAAAGGCGGTCGCCACACACAGGTATAGCCCATGAACAAAACCTAGCAACAGCACCATTTAACTAAAGGGAAAGAGCCCGCTAAGCCACTAATGGCAAATTAACATGCAAATGCTGTAATAACAAATTAGCAACATAGTACATTCAATTAAATACAGCAAAAAACAGTTAAACACATAATGCATTATGCAACAGTTTTTAAAAGGTGACATGACATAAACAAACAAATATGGCGATGATGTCATACATGCGTGACTGGTCCGTAAAATGCTGAGTATAGATAGGGAACAGGATTTTTCCAAGGTCCAAAAAACTTCGTCCAAGATATCACACTAAATACATAGTAACATAGTAACATAGTTAGTAAGGCCGAAAAAAGACATTTGTCCATCCAGTTCAGCCTATATTCCATCATAATAAATCCCCAGATCTACGTCCTTCTACAGAACCTAATAATTGTATGATACAATATTGTTCTGCTCCAGGAAGACATCCAGGCCTCTCTTGAACCCCTCGACTGAGTTCGCCATCACCACCTCCTCAGGCAAGCAATTCCAGATTCTCACTGCCCTAACAGTAAAGAATCCTCTTCTATGTTGGTGGAAAAACCTTCTCTCCTCCAGACGCAAAGAATGCCCCCTTGTGCCCGTCACCTTCCTTGGTATAAACAGATCCTCAGCGAGATATTTGTATTGTCCCCTTATATACTTATACATGGTTATTAGATCGCCCCTCAGTCGTCTTTTTTCTAGACTAAATAATCCTAATTTCGCTAATCTATCTGGGTATTGTAGTTCTCCCATCCCCTTTATTAATTTTGTTGCCCTCCTTTGTACTCTCTCTAGTTCCATTATATCCTTCCTGAGCACCGGTGCCCAAAACTGGACACAGTACTCCATGTGCGGTCTAACTAGGGATTTGTACAGAGGCAGTATAATGCTCTCATCATGTGTATCCAGACCTCTTTTAATGCACCCCATGATCCTGTTTGCCTTGGCAGCTGCTGCCTGGCACTGGCTGCTCCAGGTAAGTTTATCATTAACTAGGATCCCCAAGTCCTTCTCCCTGTCAGATTTACCCAGTGGTTTCCCGTTCAGTGTGTAATGGTGATATTGATTCCCTCTTCCCATGTGTATAACCTTACATTTATCATTGTTAAACCTCATCTGCCACCTTTCAGCCCAAGTTTCCAACTTATCCAGATCCATCTGTAGCAGAATACTATCTTCTCTTGTATTAACTACTTTACATAGTTTTGTATCATCTGCAAATATCGATATTTTACTGTGTAAACCTTCTACCAGATCATTAATGAATATGTTGAAGAGAACAGGTCCCAATACTGACCCCTGCGGTACCCCACTGGTCACAGCGACCCAGTTAGAGACTATACCATTTATAACCACCCTCTGCTTTCTATCACTAAGCCAGTTACTAACCCATTTACACACATTTTCCCCCAGACCAAGCATTCTCATTTTGTGTACCAACCTCTTGTGCGACACGGTATCAAACGCTTTGGAAAAATCGAGATATACCACGTCCAATGACTCACCGTGGTCCAGTCTATAGCTTACCTCTTCATAAAAACTGATTAGATTGGTTTGACAGGAGCGATTTCTCATAAACCCATGCAGATATGGAGTTAAACAGTTATTCTCATTGAGATAATCCAGAATAACATCCCTCAGAAACCCTTCAAATATTTTACCAACAATAGAGGTTAGACTTACTGGCCTATAATTTCCAGGTTCACTTTTAGAGCCCTTTTTGAATATTGGCACCACATTTGCTATGCGCCAGTCCTGCGGAACAGACCCTGTCGCTATAGAGTCACTAAAAATAAGAAATAATGGTTTATCTATTACATTACTTAGTTCTCTTAGTACTCGTGGGTGTATGCCATCCGGACCCGGAGATTTATCTATTTTAATCTTATTTAGCCGGTTTCGCACCTCTTCTTGGGTTAGATTGGTGACTCTTAATATAGGGTTTTCATTGTTTCTTGGGATTTCACCTAGCATTTCATTTTCCACCGTGAATACCGTGGAGAAGAAGGTGTTTAATATGTTAGCTTTTTCCTCGTCATCTACAACCATTCTTTCCTCACTATTTTTTAAGGGGCCTACATTTTCAGTTTTTATTCTTTTACTATTGATATAGTTGAAGAACAGTTTGGGATTAGTTTTACTCTCCTTAGCAATGTGCTTCTCTGTTTCCTTTTTGGCAGCTTTAATTAGTTTTTTAGATAAAGTATTTTTCTCCCTATAGTTTTTTAGAGCTTCAATGGTGCCATCCTGCTTTAGTAGTGCAAATGCTTTCTTTTTACTGTTAATTGCCTGTCTTACTTCTTTGTTTAGCCACATTGGGTTTTTCCTATTTCTAGTCCTTTTATTCCCACAAGGTATAAACCGCTTACACTGCCTATTTAGGATGTTCTTAAACATTTCCCATTTATTATCTGTATTCTCATTTCTGAGGATATTGTCCCAGTCTACCAGATTAAGGGCATCTCTAAGCTGTTCAAACTTTGCCTTCCTAAAGTTCAATGTTTTTGTGACTCCCTGACAAGTCCCCCTAGTGAAAGACAGGTGAAACTGCACAATATTGTGGTCGCTATTTCCTAAATGCCCAACCACCTGCAGATTTGTTATTCTGTCAGGTCTATTAGATAGTATTAGGTCTAAAAGTGCTGCTCCTCTGGTTGGATTCTGCACCAATTGTGAAAGATAATTTTTCTTGGTTATTAGCAGAAACCTGTTGCCTTTATGGGTTTCACAGGTTTCGGTTTCCCAGTTAATATCCGGGTAGTTAAAGTCCCCCATAACCAGGACCTCATTATGGGTTGCAGCTTCATCTATCTGCTTTAGAAGTAGACTTTCCATGCTTTCTGTTATATTTGGGGGTTTGTAACAGACCCCAATGAGAATTTTGTTACCATTTTTCCCTCCATGAATTTCAACCCATATGGACTCGACATCCTTATTCCCTTCGCTAATATCCTCCCTTAAAGTGGACTTTAGACAAGAGTTTACATAGAGACAAACCCCTCCTCCTCTCCGATTTTTACGATCCTTTCTAAACAGACTGTAACCCTGTAAGTTAACTGCCCAGTCATAGCTTTCATCTAACCATGTCTCTAAAAAAAGTGAAAAAACACAAACACACACATAAGACAATAGTAATAAAAACAACGGCTCCAGATAAAAGCACGACATGAGACCACCGCAAAAGGCAAACAGGATCCCCCACAGACGCACCGGATTATAGAAAAGGGGAGAAACTAATATTTTCATTAAGCCCAGCAGGGGCAATAGTATCTAACATAACGATCCAGCGACACTCAAGCTGCGCCAGCCTGCGTTTAAGATCCCCTCCTCTGATGCCACAATGTAGGCGGTCAATTCCACAGACTTTCAATAGATCCGGGTTGCAGGCATGGCACAGCCTGAAATGCCGAGGGATCGTTTTAAGGGAAGCCACGTCGATAGAGGATTGTGCTGCTCTGATGTCCCTCACATGCTCTCTTGTGCGAATACGCAATGCCCTAGAGGTGAGGCCCACATACACCAAGCCACAAGGGCATGTGGCATAGTATATGACATAGTCACTACTGCAGGATATATAGTCCCTAATTTTAAACGTTCTTTTGCCATCAGATGGCCCTTACAATGTTCCGACATGCCACGCATGAACCACACGGGTAACACCCCAGCCGCGGTGTACCCGTGAAAAAGGAGGGAACAGGCGGGGTTGCCACATAGTGGCTTTTAACCAAAAGGTCCCTCAAGTTGCTACTCCGTCTAGCTGTCATTAACGGTATCTCGGGGAGTAGATCACCAATCACCGGTTCAGTCTTTAAGATCGGCCAATGTTTATTTAGGATACCGCTAATGGCATCCCATCTATTGTTATACGTAGTTATGAACCTAATCTGTTCAGAACCATTGTTAGCCCTCCCGGAGCCCGTCAGCAGCTGGCCACGGACAGACGTCTTAGCCCGTGAATATCCCTTTTTGATGCACCTGTTGTTATATCCACGTGAACGGAACTGTTCTGTGAAGAGTATTCCCCATAAATATGGTCCTTTTATATTTTGGGTTCCGATATGCTTATCTAACTTGTATACTGTGTATTTTCACAGCTTTGTCTTTGGGACAGATGGACTTTCAGGCACGAGACAAAACGTGGCTGACTAAATTGGATCAGGTTTTCCGCGATGATGCATCTCCAACTTTTAATTCAGGCTCCAGTGGCACGAGTGAGCTTATTGCGAGGCTTAGGGATCTCCTGCACAGACGCACGCGGTGGTGGTGGAATAAGTCATTTTTGGAACGCTATGTCGATAGAGGTTTGATCCCCAGGGGTCTCAGAGTTCAAGTATTCTCTGCGTTTAATATGGAAAATGAGGAATTTAAGACAAAATGGGAGGAGCTGGCCACCAATTGTTCTATGGGCTTCATGCAACTTTTGATTAAATCTAATGAAACCACGATTAAGGAGATGGAGGAAGAGATTATCAGCACTCAGGATACCCTGGCTAAACAGATGACAGCGGAGGCCATGTCTAAGCTCAATGCTGACTTTGACTCCGATTTTCAAAAATGGGAGAAGGACATTGTTCAGACTAAGAGCAAAAAGTATCAAAGGGATCTGAATGACTATAAGAATCATCGAGTGTATAAGTGGCGGAGGCAACTGGGCCCTAATCGTAAAAGAGTGCCATCTCAGACCAGTTCGAACTCCTTCTCCTCGGCTTCATCTATGAATGAGGAGTCAGCATTGGGTGCTAGTAGTGGTTCACAATGGAATGACAGGTTGAGGCCTATTAGGCCCCCTTAAGCACCTTATGAAAAGTCCAGATTTAAGCGTAGGGGTCCTTCACCACAACCTAAGGATAAGAAGAGTAAGACCAATCTGGAGGTAATTAACTTGTCCTCTCATATATTGACTGATACCCAGTGTGAGGTCTTGCGTTTAGGTTTGACCTTTGTGCCTAACAACAATTTTGATTTCTTTACTACAGTGAAGGATCTCTATTTATTCACAAGGAAATTGATTTTAAAAAAATTGCATTCCAAGAGTCAACCAGGTGCGGACCTCAACACTAGGGCTGAACAGGAGGCTCTACGTATTCTCGAGGAACTAGCTGGAGAAGTCTCTGATGTGTCCACCGGTAATTTTCCCAGATCCATCCTTCCTAGGTCCACCACGTTCCCCCCGTTGTCATTATGCCCACAAGTGGAAATTTTCTGCAAGTTGGTTATGCAGGAACTTAAAGAGATCCCTATTAGGAGAATCAATGATAATCTAACTGGCAAGCAGAGACGGGCTCTCTCTGAATTGAGAGAGTTACGTGATGTGGTTTTCAAACCTGCAGATAAAGGGGGGAACATGGTGGTTTGGCCTACCAGGATGTACGAACGTGAGGCCTTTAGACAACTGAGGGATAAGGAGGGATATTCTGTTCTTTCATACAATCCGGTTGCTACTTTTCAGAAGGAACTATTGCGCGTTTTGGAACTTGCGCTCTCTCGGGGAGTAATCACCAAAAAAATCTTTGAGGGCCTTTTTGTCCAGTCTCCGATTATCCCGACCTTTTACCTTTTACCTAAGGTCCATAAGGACCCGGTTGTTCCTCCTGGTCGACCGATTGTCTCTGGCGTAGGAGGGTTATGTGAGCCAGTATGCAAATTTATTGATCACTACCTGCACCCATTGGTGGAAGTGCTCCCCTCCTACGTCAGGGACACTACGGAGGTTCTTCGGAGACTGGACGGCCTTGTCCTGGAGCCCGGCATGCTGCTGGTCACGGCGGACGTCGAATCCCTGTATACATGTATAGCGCATCAACATGGGGTGAGGGCTGTGGAATTCTTCCTGAACACTAGTAATTTGGATGTTATGTTGCAGTCTTTAATTCTTGAGCTTTTGAGGTTTGTACTCACTCACTATCTTTTTACGTTTAAAGACCGGTTTTATTTACAGCAACGCGGTACCGCGATGGGCGCGGCGTGTGCGCCATCCTACGCTAACCTCTTTCTTGGTTTTTGGGAGAGGGAGGTTTTCGGGGATGGCGCATGCGCCGCCTCCCAAGCGGTTGGGTGGTACCGCTATATTGATGATTTATTGATTATTTGGCAAGGGTCGGTTTCAGACCTGTCAACATTTTTTTCTTTTCTTAATAGTAATGAGTACAACATCAAATTAACGTTCCAACACCATGACCGTAATATTGATTTTTTGGACATCCAGATTTGTGTTGATGATGACTGCACGGTGCAAACGGATGTGTTTAGGAAGAAGACCTCAGTAAATTCACTCTTACACGCTACATCAGCCCACGCCCCATCCACGGTACGGGCGGTTCCGATAGGGCAGTTCCTGCGAATCAGGCGGTTATGTTCCACCCCGAATCGCTTTGTGGCGCAGGCGCTGGACCTTAGGGACCGGTTCCGTTCACGTGGATATAGCAACAGGTGCATCAAAAAGGGATATTCACGGGCTAAGACGTCTGTCCGTGGCCGGCTGCTGACGGGCTCCGGGAGGGCTAACAATGGTACTGAACAGATTAGGTTCATAACTACGTATAACAATAGATGGGATGCCATTCGCGGTATCCTAAATAAACATTGGCCGATCTTAAAGACTGAACCGGTGATTGGTGATCTACTCCCCGAGATACCGTTAATGACAGCTAGACGGAGTAGCAACTTGAGGGACCTTTTGGTTAAAAGCCACTATGTGGCAACCCCGCCTGTTCCCTCCTTTTTCATGGGTACACCGCGGCTGGGGTGTTACCCGTGTGGTTCATGCGTGGCATGTCGGAAAATTGTAAGGGCCACCGATTTTACATCATCTGATGGCAAAAGAACGTTTAAAATTAGGGACTATATATCCTGCAGTAGTGACTATGTCATATACTATGCCACATGCCCTTGTGGCTTGGTGTATGTGGGCCTCACCTCTAGGGCATTGCGTATTCGCACAAGAGAGCATGTGAGGGACATCAG
The DNA here is from genome assembly GCF_032444005.1 of Ranitomeya imitator. NCBI lineage: Eukaryota > Metazoa > Chordata > Amphibia > Anura > Dendrobatidae > Ranitomeya > Ranitomeya imitator. The sequence goes on along the minus strand of NC_091283.1, from coordinate 78,489,818 downwards.
AGCAGCACAATCCTCTATCGACGTGGCTTCCCTTAAAACGATCCCTCGGCATTTCAGGCTGTGCCATGCCTGCAACCCGGATCTATTGAAAGTCTGTGGAATTGACCGCCTACATTGTGGCATCAGAGGAGGGGATCTTAAACGCAGGCTGGCGCAGCTTGAGTGTCGCTGGATCGTTATGTTAGATACTATTGCCCCTGCTGGGCTTAATGAAAATATTAGTTTCTCCCCTTTTCTATAATCCGGTGCGTCTGTGGGGGATCCTGTTTGCCTTTTGCGGTGGTCTCATGTCGTGCTTTTATCTGGAGCCGTTGTTTTTATTACTATTGTCTTATGTGTGTGTTTGTGTTTTTTCACTTTTTTTATTTAGTGTGATATCTTGTACGAAGTTTTTTGGACCTTGGAAAAATCCTGTTCCCTATCTATACTCAGCATTTTACGGACCAGTCACGCATGTATGACATCATCGCCATATTTGTTTGTTTATGTCATGTCACCTTTTAAAAACTGTTGCATAATGCATTATGTGTTTAACTGTTTTTTGCTGTATTTAATTGAATGTACTATGTTGCTAATTTGTTATTACAGCATTTGCATGTTAATTTGCCATTAGTGGCTTAGCGGGCTCTTTCCCTTTAGTTAAATGGTGCTGTTGCTAGGTTTTGTTCATGGGCTATACCTGTGTGTGGCGACCGCCTTTACATTCTGTCCTAATAGGCGCTGTGTTTTATGGGCGACTATGAGGCATGGTCTGTGCCCTTCAATAATATGGCGGACTTGCCGGTTCCAGTGTGGACTGCGCATGTGTGCGGCGGCCGCCCCCGCCCCTCGTCGCACAAGGCGTCTCTGTGAGCAATGCTTGTACTGTTGCTATGGGAACACTTCATTCCCATACTGCTTTGCATCCTGACGCCGAGTGTGATGCTGGGGAAGTGGGCGGCCACGCCCACATGCGCTCCAGTAACACAGTCACTGGCAACTTCCTGATATGCGTTGCACCTGGTCCTGAGTGCTTGGAGGGGTATTTAAGGTCCAGATTATGCACATTTCCACACTGCCCCCTGAAGAAGAAGTAGCGAAACGCACGTTGGGGTAACTTGTGGTGACTGGCATTATCCTATGGGTAAGCAATACTTTGGCCACATATGCATAGTACTTTAGCCTTTTTTTTTTTTTTTTCCCCATGGGTGTCCATACCTAGTTATGCTACACTTATGCTATTTTTGCTATTTTAGTACATCCTGTGGGAGGGGGGCATTTTATGGTTTGCTTGCCCATTTTTTATGTGGTTACTCGGGCTTTCCACTTCTGTCAGTGAGTTCATTTTCTGGTACCACTTAACATAGCCTGAGTTATATGGATAATCGGTCACCACTAGCATGCGTCATCTCTGTCATACTTGTCTAGTGATTTTGTTTTTATCCTTGCACGAAGTCATGGCCTGTGTTGTTTTGTTATGATGTTATATGAATAAAATTGTATTTATACTTTTTCAAAAAACGAACCACATGGCATCAGTGATTATTTAAATATGTTCCAGTCATATTTGGGAATTTAGACTCTTGTCTTTTTCGTATGTTTTCTATATGGTTCTGTGAAGAGTATTCCCCATAAATATGGTCCTTTTATATTTTGGGTTCCGATATGCTTATTAAACCTCTAAAATGAGTATCCTATGTGAAGATAGGAAAGAACGTATTCAGTATATTGAATCTTTTTTTAATTTAGGGAAATCACGAGCTTCTATGGACATTTGTGATAGTAATGTATGCACCATTAAAGAAAAACTTAAACGTTTAGAACAATTACTACTAAAGGAAATGAGAGACCTCTGGGAGGTAGTCACCTTAGAATGTTATCTGGCATTTGATTGCATCCCAAAAGGATTAATAATACAAAAATCCCTGTCTGGGGATATAGGCGATGAAGACACCCTAAAAGAATGGGATCTGTTACTAAAAACATTTTCAAAACAAGCAATGTCATTCATCATTAATAAACGGAGGGACCAATTATTAATAAGTAAAAATGAAATATCCAAACTTTTTAAAGAGATTGATCCATATAAAAACCATCCAGAAATCCGGAATCTCTCAACTAGCATAAAAAATCGTATAAATAATGAGAAAGAAATTATCGAAAAAAAGAAGCGAAAATTCGGACGCGACATGATCCCATCCTTTGAATCCAGAATCGGACAAGATTTTGAGATAATAGATCAAGTAGATGGAAGCCAATCCTCTATATCAGAAGATGATTTTTCTATACACTTGTCACCAAATCCTAGCACTTTAATAAGTCAGTCTGGTTGCCGTGAAGTCATGATAACAACGGAAACTAGATATGAATCCCATGATAACATCCAGATCACACCCCCAACTTTAGTTCAAAACCGCTTTGAAATATTGGATAGATTAGAAGAATCATCAATGCCAAATACGAATACACCAGAACCTCAGACCAGCACAACTGCAAGGCCAGGAAGAATACTGAATAGCAATAGACAGCAGCTAGTAGGAAGACACAAAACTATCAATCAGTTTTTTCAATTAGATCAAAGAAAAAACACTACAGGGGCTGCAGAGGGGGGAAACTCTCCCAAAAAAAGAAAAAACACAAAGAAATAAATGAAGATACCCAAAAGATCTTTAATTTGAGTTCATACAAACTAAAAGGGAATGAAATAACTCTTCTAAAGAAAGGACTAAAGTTTGCCCCAGCATCAAAATTTAATAAATTCGAAGCATTCATAGGCATCAAACAATTTATGCGGAAGCTAGCCTTGAAAAAGTACTTTATTAAGAAAAACCCTATTGGTGAGGCACCACAAATACAACATGGTGAGCCACAATTAGGAAATTTTACCAACTTACGTGCTAAATCTAAATTTAATCCACTCAATGAATATTCAGAATCATTTGAAGCATTCCAAAGGAATGTGATCCATGATTTGAAGAAAATCAGTAATAAGAAATGTAACAAGGTTAGACACAACCTCACCAAAAAAGAAAAAAGTGCTATTCACTCATTACAACAGAAAGACGATATCATTATCCGCCCCGCTGATAAGGGGGGTGGGATCGTTATCCTGGATCAATCTAAATATGAGAAGGAATCACTGCGGCTTCTTAATGATACAAAAACATATAAGAAATTACTAAGTGATCCCACTGTAAAATTCACGAATGAATTAAAGAAATTACTGACTAAAGGGCTAGACAATGGATTCATCAACAAACAAGAATTTGAATATATATACACACCACATTCAAGAATGTCTGTATTTTACCACTTGCCGAAAATCCATAAGGACCCTACAAATCCACCAGGTCGGCCAATTATCTCAGGAATCGGCAATCAAACTTCTAGCCTATCTCACTATGTGGACAGTTTTCTACAGGAACTAGTGCCCTCCTTACCAGCATACATCAAAGACAGTAAACATATCCTACAGGTACTAGATAAACTACAATGGAAAAGTGACTATATTATGGGTACCCTTGACATTACATCGTTCTATACAGTAATCCAACATGATAGAGGTATAGAAGCTATGGGTCACTTTTTAAATGCTTCACAATTTCTCTCTTTAGAGAAGGTGATTTTTATTCAAGATTGTGCTCATTTTATCCTTACTCACAATTGTTTTAAATATAAGGAGTACTACTACACCCAGCAGTGGGGTACAGCCATGGGGACCAGATTCGCGCCCAGCTACGCAAACCTGTATGTGGGTCGATGGGAGACTATCCAGATCTATCCGGGTGGCGAGCTGCGCGCGGGTCTGGCCCTATGGCTGCGTTTTATTGATGATATCTTTTTTATTTGGGAGGGGAATGACGACTCTCTACATCAGTTTTTAATCGATATAAATAAAAATGATTTTTTTCTAGAATTTACAGCCACAACAAGTAGAGAGAACATACATTTTTTAGACCTTAATATTTTTATTTCAGAGGACCGCATTCAGACATGTACTTATATAAAACCGACGGATTCCAACAGCTTTATATCCGTAAACAGTTGCCATCTTCCAACATGGCTGCTGAACGTGCCCCGTAGTCAATTTTGTTATGACCTGGTGGTCAGGACAATAATGGACCTGGTGGTTAAGAGCACACGGAATGACCTGATAGTTACTGATAATAAGGACGAGCTCTGGGACGTGGGAACTCTGCTGACCGCAATCCCTAAACCTATCAAACACACTAGAAATAGCCGTGGATTGCGCCTAACGCTCCCTATGCAACTCGGCACAGCCTAAGAAACTAGCTAGCCCTGAAGATAGAAAAATAAAGCCTACCTTGCCTCAGAGAAATTCCCCAAAGGAAAAGGCAGCCCCCCACATATAATGACTGTGAGTAAAGATGAAAATACAAACACAGAGATGAAATAGATTTAGCAAAGTGAGGCCCAACTTACTGAACAGACCGAGGATAGGAAAGGTTACTTTGCGGTCAGCACAAAAACCTACAAAAAGACCACGCAGAGGGCGCAAAAAGACCCTCCGCACCGACTCACGGTGCGGAGGCGCTCCCTCTGCGTCCCAGAGCTTCCAGCAAGCAAGACAACAAATTAAATAGCAAGCTGGACAGAGAAATAGCAAACCAAAGAAATACAAGCTGGAACTTAGCTTCTGATGGGAAGACAGGTCACAAGAACGATCCAGGAGTGAACTAGACCAATACTGGAACATTGACAGGTGGCATGGAGCAAAGATCTAAGTGGAGTTAAATAGAGCAGCAGCTAACGAATTAACCTCGTCACCTGTGAAACTCAGAAACACCCACCAGAGGAAGTCCATGGACAGAACCAGCTGAAGTACCATTCATGACCACAGGAGGGAGCCCGACAACAGAATTCACAACACAATTTGTTAGGTCACACCGTAACTGTACCAGCTCCCTGGATTACACTAGGGAAACAGACGTTTTAATTAAAAAAAATTTGAATAAAGGCTATGACCATCAATTTTTAATTGAAGCAAGGGATATCGTGCAGGTAATACCAAGGAAAGATCTTCTATGCAATAAAGTTTTGGTGAACAATGAAATTCCTTCTACACAACAGGATCAGATCTCTATACCAATCATTACCCAGTATAATTCTAATATCGGATTGTTAAAAAAGATTGTGAACAAGGGAGCCCGACAACAGAATTCACAACAGTACCCCCCCTTGAGGAGGGGTCATCGAACCCTCACCAGAGCCCCCAGGCCGACCAGGATGAGCCAAATGAAAGGCACGAACCAGATCAGCAGCATGAACATCAGAGGCAAAAACCCAGGAATTATCTTCCTGACCATAACCCTTCCACTTGACCATGTACTGGAGTTTCCGTCTCGAAACACGAGAATCCAAAAATCTTCTCCACCACATACTCCAACTCCCCCTCAACTAACACCGTGGCAGGAGGATCAACGGATGGAACCACAGGCGCCACGTATCTCCGCAATAACGAACTATGGAACACATTATGGATGGCAAAAGAAGCAGGAAGGGCCAAACGAAATGACACAGGATTGATAACCTCAGAAATCTTATACGGACCAATGAAACAAGGCTTAAACTTAGGAGAGGAAACCTTCATAGGAACATAACGAGACGACAACCAAACCAAATCCCCAACACGAAGTCGGGGACCCACACAGCGCCGGCGGTTAGCGAAACGTTGAGCCTTCTCCTGGGACAATGTCAAATTGTCCACCACATGAGTCCAAATCTGCTGCAACCTATCCACCACAGTATCTACACCAGGACAGTCTGAAGACTCAACCTGCCCTGAAGAGAAACGAGGATGGAAACCAGAATTGCAGAAAAACGGCGAAACCAAAGTAGCCGAGCTGGCCCGATTATTAAGGGCGAACTCAGCCAACGGCAAAAAGGACACTCAATCATCCTGATCAGCAGAAACAAAGCATCTCAGATATGTTTCCAAAGTTTGATTAGTTCGTTCGGTCTGAGGATGGAAAGCTGAGGAAAAAGACAAATCAATGCCCATCCTAGCACAAAAGGATCGCCAAAACCTTGAAACAAACTGGGAACCTCTGTCAGAAACGATGTTCTCCGGGATACCATGTAAACGAACCACATGCTGGAAAAATAATGGCACCAAATCAGAGGAGGAAGGCAATTTAGACAAAGGTACCAAATGGACCATCTTAGAAAAGCGATCACAAACCACCCAAATGACCGACATCTTTTGAGAGACGGGGAGATCCGAAATAAAATCCATAGAAATATGCGTCCAGGGCCTCTTCGGGACCGGCAAGGGCAAAAGCAACCCACTGGCACGAGAACAGCAGGGCTTAGCCCGAGCACAAGTCCCACAGGACTGCACAAAAGAACGCACATCCCGCGACAAAGACGGCCACCAGAAGGATCTAGCCACCAAATCTCTGGTACCAAAGATTCCAGGATGCCCAGCCAACACTGAACAATGAATCTCAGAGATAACTCTACTAGTACATCTATCAGGGACAAACAGTTTCTCCGCTGGGCAACGGTCAGGTCTATCAGCCTGAAATTTTTGCAGCACCCGCCGCAAATCAGGGGAGATGGCAGACAAAATTACCCCCTCTTTGAGAATACCCGCCGGCTCAGGAACACCCGGAGAGTCAGGCACAAAACTCCTTGACAGGGCATCAGCCTTCACATTCTTAGAGCCCGGAAGGTACGAAACCACAAAATCAAAACGGGATAAAAATAACGACCATCGAGCCTGTCTCGGATTCAACCATTTGGCAGACTCAAGATAAGTCAAATTCTTGTGATCTGTCAAGACCACCAAGTGATGCTTGGCTCCTTCCAGCCAATGACGCCACTCTTCGAATGCCCACTTCATGGCCAACAATTCACGATTACCAACATCATAGTTACGCTCAGCAGGCGAAAACTTTCTAGAAAAGAAAGCACATGGCTTCATCACCGAGCCATCAGAACTTCTTTGCGACAAAACAGCCCCTGCTCCAATCTCAGAAGCATCAACCTCAACCTGAAACGGAAGCGAAACATCTGGCTGACACAACACAGGGGCAGAAGAAAAACGATGCTTCAACTCCTGAAAAGCCTCTACAGCCGCAGGAGACCAATTGACCACATCAGCACCCTTCTTGGTCAAATCAGTCAACGGTTTAGCAACAGTAGAAAAATTAGCGATGAAGCGCCGATAAAAATTAGCAAAGCCCAGGAACTTTTGCAGGCTCTTCACAGATGTCGGCTGAGTCCAATCGTAAATGGCCTGGACTTTAACAGGGTCCATCTCGATAGTAGAAGGGGAAAAAATGAACCCCAAAAATGAAACCTTCTGAACTCCAAAGAGACACTTTCACCCCTTCACAAACAAGGAATTCGCACGAAGGACCTGGAACACCATTCTGACCTGCTTCACATGAGACTCCCAATCATCCGAAAAGACCAAAATATCATCCAAATACACAATCAGGAATTTATCCAGGTACTCTCGGAAGATGTCATGCATAAAGGACTGAAATACTGATGGAGCATTGGAAAGCCCGAATGGCATAACCAGGTACTCAAAATGGCCCTCGGGCATATTAAATGCTGTTTTCCATTCATCGCCTTGTTTAATACGCACAAGATTATACGCCTCTCGAAGATCTATCTTGGTGAACCAACTAGCCCCTTTAATACGAGCAAACAAATCAGACAGCAACGGCAAAGGATACTGAAATTTGACTGTAATTTTATTAAGAAGGCGATAATCAATACAAGGTCTCAAAGAACCATCCTTCTTGGCCACAAAAAAGAACCCTGCTCCTAACGGTGATGACGACGGGCGAATATGGCCTTTCTCCAAGGATTCCTTTATATAACTCCGCATAGCGGTGTGTTCTGGCACAGATAAATTGAACAATCGGCCCTTAGGAAACTTACTACCAGGAATCAAATTAATTGCACAATCGCAATCCCTATGAGGAGGTAGGGCACTGGCTTTGGGCTCATCAAATACATCCCGATAATCCGACAAAAACTCTGGAACTTCAGAAGGAGTGGAAGACGAAATAGACAAAAATGGAACATCACCATGTACCCCCTGGCAACCCCAGCTGGACACGGACATAGATTTCCAGTCCAATACTGGATTATGAACCTGTAGCCATGGCAACCCCAAAACGACCACATCATGCAGATTATGCAACACCAGAAAGCGGATATCCTCCTGATGTGCAGGAGCCATGCACATGGTCAATTGGGTCCAATACTGAGGCTTATTCTTGGCCAAAGGCGTAGCATCAATTCCTCTCAATGGAATAGGATACTGCAAGGGCTCCAAGAAAAAACCACAGCGCCTAGCATACTCCAAGTCCATCAAATTCAGGGCAGCGCCTGAATCCACAAATGCCATAACAGAATAGGATGACAAAGAGCAAATCAGAGTAACAGACAATAGAAATTTAGACTGTACCGTACCAATGGTGGCAGACCTAGCAAACCGCTTAGTGTGCTTAGGACAATCGGAGATAGCATGAGTGGAATCACCACAGTAAAAACATAGCCCATTCCGACGTCTGTGTTCTTGTCGTTCAGCTTTGGTCAAAGTCCTATTACATTGCATAGGCTCAGGCCCATGCTCAGATAGTACCGCCAAATGGTGCACAGCTTTACGCTCACGCAAGCGTAGATCGATCTGAATGGCCAAGGACATAGACTTATTCAGACCAACAGGCATGGGAAACCCCACCATGACATCCTTAAGGGCTTCAGAGAGACCCTTTCTGAAGATTGCTGCCAGGGCACATTCATTCCACTGAGTGAGCACAGACCACTTTCTAAACTTCTGACAATATATATCCGCTTCATCCTGACCCTGACACAGAGCCAGCAAGATTTTCTCTGCCTGATCCACTGAATTAGGTTCGTCATAAAGCAATCCAAGCGCCAGGAAAAACGCATCAACATCACGCAATGCCGGATCTCCTGGTGCAAGGGAAAATGCCCAGTCTTGAGGGTCACCACGTAACAAAGAAATAATGATCTTTACTTGTTGAACAGGGTCACCTGAGGAGCGAGGTTTCAAGGCAAGAAACAATTTACAATTATTTTTGAAATTCAAGAACTTAGATCTATCACCAAAAAACAAATCAGGAATTGGAATCCTAGGCTCTGACATCGGATTCTGAACCACAAAATCTTGAATGTTTTGTATCCTTGTAGTGAGATTATCCATCCATGAGGACAGACCTTGAATGTCCATGTTTACACCAGTGTCCTGAACCACCCAGAGGTAAAGGGGAAAATAGAGATAAAACACACTGCAAAGAAAAAAAAATGGTCTCAGAACTTCTCTTATCCCTCTATTGAGATGCATTAGTACTTTGGGCCACCTGTACTGTTATGACCTGGTGGTCAGGACAATAATGGACCTGGTGGTTAAGAGCACACGGAATGACCTGATAGTTACTGATAATAAGGACGAGCTCTGGGACGTGGGAACTCTGCTGACCGCAATCCCTAAACCTATCAAACACACTAGAAATAGCCGTGGATTGCCCCTAATGCTCCCTATGCAACTCGGCACAGCCTAAGAAACTAGCTAGCCCTGAAGATAGAAAAATAAAGCCTACCTTGCCTCAGAGAAATTCCCCAAAGGAAAAGGCAGCCCCCCACATATAATGACTGTGAGTAAAGATGAAAATACAAACACAGAGATGAAATAGATTTAGCAAAGTGACTTACTGAACAGACCGAGGATAGGAAAGGTTACTTTGCGGTCAGCACAAAAACCTACAAAAAGACCACGCAGAGGGCGCAAAAAGACCCTCCGCACCGACTCACGGTGCGGAGGCGCTCCCTCTGCGTCCCAGAGCTTCCAGCAAGCCAAACAACAAATTAAATAGCAAGCTGGACAGAGAAATAGCAAACCAAAGAAATACAAGCTGGAACTTAGCTTCTGATGGGAAGACAGGTCACAAGAACGATCCAGGAGTGAACTAGACCAATACTGGAACATTGACAGGTGGCATGGAGCAAAGATCTAAGTGGAGTTAAATAGAGCAGCAGCTAACGAATTAACCTCGTCACCTGTGAAACTCAGAAACACCCACCAGAGGAAGTCCATGGACAGAACCAGCTGAAGTAACATTCATGACCACAGGAGGGAGCCCGACAACAGAATTCACAACACAATTTGTTAGGTCACACCGTAACTGTACCAGCTCCCTGGATTACACTAGGGAAACGGACGTTTTAATTAAAAAAATTTTGAATAAAGGCTATGACCATCAATTTTTAATTGAAGCAAGGGATATCGTGCAGGTAATACCAAGGAAAGATCTTCTATGCAATAAAGTTGTGGTGAACAATGAAATTCCTTCTACACAACAGGATCAGATCTCTATACCAATCATTACCCAGTATAATTCTATTATCGGATTGTTAAAAAAGATTGTGAACAAGCATTGGGATCTTCTAAAATATGACAAGATAATCGGAGACAAAATATCAACACAACCTAAATTTGTTTTCAGAAAAGCACGTAATTTAGGACTAACAATTGCACCAACAGTAAAAAATCCCAAACTACAAAATATTATAAAGGGACCATTCAATCAGATATTGAAAGGCTTTTTCCCATGCAAAAAATGCAAAATGTGTAAATCCGTAGCCCCAACCAAACAGAAATTCGTGTTATCCCACAGCGGTACACAAATTGACATTGCAGATTTTATAACATGCACAACACAAGGTGTAATCTATATGATCGAATGTCCATGTAAAAAACAGTATGTGGCTCGAACAAAACGGCCCCTACATAAACGGATTAATGAACATCTACGCAACATTCGTAATAAATATGATTTACATCCTCTGTCCAGACACTTCTTAAAGTATCACAAAGGATCTACGCGGGGAGTGAAAATAACAGGTATTAAAGTGGTCAAAAAAGACTGGCGGAATGGCGATTTCATTAAGCGTATGTCACGAGAAGAAACTCGTATGATCTTCGAATTAGATACTCTAAGACCGAAAGGTTTAAATAACGAGGTGGAGCTATTTGCTTTTGAATAAATTATACTAATCAGCACATATGTATTTAAGCATGACCAGCGTGGGGGGGAGCCAACCCTGATGAAGGAATCCGTAGCAATTCCGAAACGCGTTGGTTTTTTGGCTCCCACTACGCTCCGTACCTACTGAGAGAAGCATCACATGATTGACCATCACGTGATTTGGATACCTGGATACCAAAGGTCTTTTCTGAAGGTCCTTCTCCACTTCCTGTGAAGACTCCTGGAGCAACGCGCACGCCTGTCACCAGCCAGGACAGCGCGCGCAGAAGATATCTTATGCATAACACCGTAAGAAAACAGCAGGAACCCGCCAGCTAAGTACCTTTGCTCTGATACGTTACCGTTCTATTGTCTACCACCTCAGCGCTGTCTGAGACCTCTGACTTTTCTGGGCTATACTATACAGGCATATACTGTAAGCAGCATATGACCTGTGGACTCTGTACCAAAACGCAATAGGAACAGGTATCTAATATTGATTACTGTATAACTGTGAGAGACTGTGCTATCAATCAATGGTGACACATAGGTTACCTTTTCTCTTTAAGTTGCTATCCTGAGTGCACGATTTTATTCAGTAGCCACTGCAAATACGAACGCTATAGTTCTAAAACATCTACTTTAATATCCTTACTTTTTCTTCTAGCAAATATATCCGCATCACCTTTTCAATCTGACTAGCGCCACCATCAAAATTACTCACCCCATTCAATCTGTCAAAGCAGGTAATAATAATAATAATTTTTTATAACAGTAGTGTTATTTCTTGGTAGCAACGTAGGACGTAGCGCGGGTGTGTATTCGCCTAGTGTGTATATATTTTTATTTATTTTTTACAGTTGTTTTTAAAACTCAAAAATTTTGACCTGTCACCAGAAAACAAATCAGGAGTAGGAATCTTCGGTTCTAAAGCAGGAGTCTGAACAATATAATCAGAAATACCTTGCACCCTAGCAGCAAGCTGGTCTACACGAGAAGCTAATTCCTGAACATTTATGCTTGCACCAGGCTCCTCAGCCACCCAGATATTAAGAGGGAAGAGAACACAAAACAGACTGGAGAAAAAAAAATGGCTCAAGAGCTTCCTTCCCTTCTTCTGAGATGCATTTAACTCATTGTTGGCCAGTTGTACTGTTATGATCCGGTGACCTTGGAGCTGCATGAGAACTTTCACTGGAGAAAGTGGCCACTATACTGACCGCAATCCTGAACTTAAGACCGCAACTAGAAGTAGCCGTGGAGTGTACCTAACACACCAAGACACCTCGTCACAGCCGGAGGACTAAATACCCCTAAAGATGGAAATCGGAATACTATCTTGTCTCAGAGAAAATCCCCAAAGGATAGACAGCCCCCCACAAATATTGGCGGTGAGTCGGAGAGGAAAAAACATACACAGGCAGAAAAACAGGATTTAGCACAGGAGGCCACTCTAGCTAGATAGGACAGGATAGGACAGAGTTCTGTGCGGTCAGTATTAAAACCCTTCAAAAAATCCACAGCAGAATATACACAAAACTTCCTACATCTAACTAAAGATGTAGGAGCATATATCTGCAACTCCAGGGAATCCTACAAACAGAGCAGGAATAAAACCGAAACAAGCACACAGCAGTGTGCCACAGATACAAAAACAAAACACTTATCTTTGCTGAATTTGGCAGCAAGTAGGAGAAGCCAGAAAGTGATCCAATACTTCACAAAGAACATTGACAACTGGCAAGGGCTAAAGGATCCTGCACACCTAAATATCCAAGTCAGAATTGTAATCATCCGATACACCTGGCCAGGACTGCGAGTCAGAGACAACTGCATTCCCACCTACAACCACTGGAGGGAACCCAAGAGCAGAATTCACAACAGCGAACGCTCTTCCAGCTGCATTGACACTCAAGTTCCCGGGGCTCACGTCAGGTTGTTTTGTCAGGTGAGCTCAGCGCTGGTGCCGCTGTCCCCATCTTTGGACAAATCAAATAGCAAGAGGAAGTCAGAGAGTAATCGCGGTCCTGACTTCCTTATGATGTTCAATATATTCGAAGCTGGAGATAGTGAAGCAAGTGCTGATTGAGTGCAGGGCTCGTGTGATGTAACAACCTTGCAAGTGCTGACACAGATGGAACGGTTGGAATGTTTTCATCAAAAGTGATTAAAAATAAAGCATGAAAAAAGTGCTTTGAAAATTAATTTTATGAAATACTTTGTCCTTTCACACAAACATGTAGAGAAGCATGGTCATTCTGCCATCATTGCTCAAAGTCCTATTTTCCAAATCAAAGTCCTCTATTTCTGAATAGAATGGACTCGTATGATCACATTCGCAGCTTCACTCAAATGCAGGTACAAAACAGGTGTCTCGTTCTCCATTAATCCATTCCATAGAAACTGCTTTTGGTGTACATACCAATCTGAGATGTTCAAGAACTATTCTAGTTTCTAGTCCCCACTTTTCAGTAGGTGATTTCTCTTCATCACCGGCATTCTACCAGGACTATAGGTGCTAAAACTGAATTTTCCTGGATTATAGAAGACCATGAATAGACTAAACAAAATAAGAAAAAATATACTCACCAGGCCCTCACTTGTCCCATCATGCAACCCCGCTCTGATCTAGGCTAAAGGCAATGATGACATCTTACCAACCAACTAAGCCCTACAGCACTGACAATGTGTGGGTGACGCACATCATGTAGCATAAGACCCTGTCATCACTTCAGGCACTAAAGATTTATTTAGATAATCCGCACCAGTAAATGGATAGAAGATGACAACCGTAGAGGGGATATATGGTGGACAGGTTAGGGCTGGGTGAGTGTTTGTTTTGCTATTTTGATTTGCCTATGTTAGTCACTCACAGTCCAGCAGTTTGTCCTGTTCCACCATCTCTAAGCACAGCAGCCAGCTCTCGGTCCGGCAGTAGTGTTCACATAACAGCATGTTTCCTCCTACACATGCCAAAGCTAGGAGTTTGAACGTCACCATCTGCAATCTGTTGTCCACAGAAATGCTGACTTTCCGTCTGGTGGACACAGATGGTTTCTGAAAGTTGATGGCAGTCAGAGGACCCTAGTACCAGTTGCCCAGTCGCCATTACTTCTCTAAGAAAGCTGTGCCTGCGCTACACCAGCATGTCACAGACAACATCACAAGTTCTCTGAAAAAACTATGTCTGCCAGGGTGCATTTAACCTCTGACACCTGGATGAGCAAACATGAGCAGGGGTGTTACATCTCGCTAACTGGGCACTGGGTGACTCTGGTGACTGTGAGGGTAGGCGGTCAAAGGGTTGCTCGACAAGTCTTTGAATCCCCAATGCTTGGAGGAGAAACCTCTGTATCTAACACTTCCTCCACTGCTTCTGCCTCCTCTATGTCCTCTAGGGCCTCCATCTGCACCTTCAACCTCTCCCTTAATAAGACACACGTTCCAACAGTGTAGAGAGAATCCCCCCACCTCTATACTGCGCAGCCAGGGCTCACCACATTCATTCAGTGTTAAAATTAAAATGCCTTGGTATCACAGTCACAAAGCTCAAGAGTTGTGGACAGCAATTCAGACCAAGTTAGAGCAATGGCTGTCTACACTGAGCCCGAAGCCAGGGAAGACTGTGTGCGATAACGGTGCAAACCTGGTGATGGCCCTACGCCGGGGCAACCTCACACACGTGCCTTCAATGGCACACATCCTCAACCTGGTGGTACAGTGATTTATCTGCCACTATCTTGGCCTGGATGCACTGCTGCAGAAAGCACGGTCGCTCTGTACTCACTTTTGACAATCACACCCTGCAGGTCATTGACGTGCATCGCTACAGACGTATTTCGGCCTACCTATTAACCATTTGATTTGCAATGTTCCGACACTGTGGAAGACTACTCTGCATATGTTGCAATGAAAGTGGCAGCAGCGATGAGCACTGGTGCAGCATGTTCTTTTGCATAGCCTGGGCCAATGCTGTACAGATGTGGTGAAAATCATGCTTGCAGAGTGAGCACAGATGGAGGACCTCTGTACCCTTCTGTACAGTTTCAAAATGGCTACTAAGATGGTTAGCACTGACAATGCCATCATCAGAATCACTATTTCAGTCATTTACGTGCTGGAGCATACTTTGAGTAGTCTGCGGCAGAAGGTGGTGTCCCAAAGGAAGCAGAGGAGGATGCGGAATGGATAACAATATGTTAGGAGTCGAGTTTCCTCTGCTGCACAGGGGGAATCTCGATCCGTCTCCGCTGCGGTCTCCCATTCTCCTCCAACCACAGTGGAGTCTGCTCAGCAGGGACGTCGATCCCAGCGTCTCACTCGGTCTGACTCTGTGCGAAGAGTTACTGCTGCTTTTCCTGCTTCTGCCATTGAAGCCAGTGCTGGGCAGCGGCGAGTGGACGTTTCTGGATCTAAGTCCTTATTTGCACACACTGAGCATGCCCAGGGCAAGATCTCCTGTTGGAGATCGAGGGTCACATGCTCAGGTACTGCAGCACATCCCATTGGTCCTTTTGGCAGGTCCTGAAAGGGCAAAACTTCTGTAGCTGTTTCCTGTGCTGCAGCTATATAAACTGTGCATGACCGCACGGCCATGCGCTAGTGTTGTCTTGTAAATATGTGTGTGTGTTGTGAGTGAAAGTCGCTCTTTAAATAACCCTCCCTATTGAATGTCTGTTCACGGAAGGTGTATGTTTGCTATCTAGCGCCCGACTTATCCAACAGCACGTAACACACATTACAGCTACCAGTTGCTGTGTCCGCCTGTACGGCGCCGTGCGCTTGCTCTGCGCTTTCCTGACCCAAGCCTGGGTGGTTAGTGGCGTCCGTCTGTGCGGCACCGCACGCACTCTTGTGCCTCTATATTCTTATTTAGTTTCCTTACACACCCAGTTGCGGTGTTGTGCCAGCAAGTGTCTAATCGGACTTCAATCCTAGTTGGGGTTGAGTTCGCTGACTACTTGCTCGCGCTCTATGTGCGGTACCGCGGTCCTGTGACGCAACAGGATCGCTTCCTTCACGCAGGGTGTAGTTAACCCGTGCGTGTATACTTGTAGTACCGCCATATAGTCCGTCTTACTAGCAGCAGGGTTGTTACCTGCACGGTGGACCTCGGACTGCAAACGCACCTTGTTCCATTTCATCTTGTATTTGGTGCGTTCCGCCAGTCCTAACATATTACTAGCGCCAAGGTCTGGCTAGTAAATGGCGGACGATCAGCGTTTACAGCGGTACATCCAGCAGCTGGAGGGAAGGTTGGCGGCTCTAGAGCGTTCAACCTCAGCTGTGGATGTCACTGCTGTCGCTGTTCAGGCTGCTAGCGTGGCTGCAGCTACCTTGTCCACTGCCACCCCTGTTCCGACTCTATCTCGCCTCCCGCTACCAGAGAAATTTTCTGGTGACAGTAAGTCTTGTAGGGGTTTCGTGAGTCAGTGCTCTATACATCTCGAGCTTCTGGCCTCTCGTTTCCCTACAGAGCGGGCAAAGGTGGGGTTTATCGTGTCCCTCCTGTCGGACAGGGCGTTGCAGTGGGATACGCCGCTGTGGGAGCGTGGCGATCATGTGGTTCAGAGTGCTCCGTTATTCCTGAGCACTCTGAAACAGGTCTTTTTAGGACCTCGTGTCACCCATGATACGGCGCTCCAACAGTTGGCATTGACTCAGGGCTCGTCCTTGGTCAGCCATTTTGCCGTACACTTCCGCACCCTAGCATCTGAGCTGGAGTGGTCGGATAAAGCCCTCATTCCTATATTTTGGAGGGAGCTGGCTGACCACGTTAAGGACGCCCTGGCCACTAGGGAGATTCCCGCCACACTGGAGGAATTAATAACAGTATCCACTCGTATAGACCTCCGTTTTCACGAGCGGAGGTTAGAGCGAGCCCAGTGTAGGCAGAGGTTTCGGCTGGCTCCCACCTTCGCCAAACCTTTGGAATCTCCAGTCCAGGCCCCTGAGTCCCATGAGCCTATGGTAGAGTCACGAGCGGGATCTAAGTCCCGGACCGCTCGTGCACTCCAGGTTTGTCATGTGTGCCAGCAGTCAGGACATCTTGCCACCAGATGTCCCCAGCGGTCGAGGAAACGTCAGCGTCTAGTGGTAGTAGGTGGAGGTACACTAGACACGGCGACGTTTGCCTCCAAATTGTCCTTTAAGGGGACAATAACATTAGGCTCATCCTCCCACTCGGTAGAGCTCTGCGTGGATTCTGGGGCGGAGGGCAATTTTATGTCTTCTGCCTTCGCCCAACGTCACGCAATACCCCTGGTTATGCTACCTCAACCAGTAACGGTACGAGTGGTGAATGGGTCGACACTGCCCTCACAGATAACACATCAGACCATCCCTTTTACCCTGTCCGTGTCGCCATCCCATCAGGAGATTATATCTCTGCTCATCATTCCTGTGGGAATTGATGAGGTCCTGTTGGGGATACCTTGGCTACGGTACCACTCTCCTCACATCGAGTGGTCCTCAGGCAGAATTCTGGGATGGGGTGAATCTTGTGGGGGTAGGTGTCACAGAGAGTGCGTTCAGGTTGCTACTACAGAGGTACCCGCAGATCTATCCTCTCTCCCCAAGCAATATTGGTCTTATGCAGACGTGTTCTCCAAAAAGGCGGCGGAGACCCTTCCGCCCCATCGCCCCTATGACTGTCCTATTGATCTCTTGCCTGGTGCTGAGCCTCCCCGGGGTCGAGTCTATCCACTATCTCTCCCGGAGACAGAGGCAATGTCTCAGTACATTCAAGAGAATCTGGCAAGAGGGTTCATCAGGAAGTCGGTGTCACCTGCTGGGGCAGGGTTCTTTTTCGTGCAGAAGAAGGATGGGGAACTACGTCCATGCATAGACTACAGGGGTCTTAACGCTATCACCGTTAAGAACAAGTATCCTTTGCCCTTGATATCTGAGCTTTTCGATAGGCTTCGGGGAGCAAGGGTGTTTACTAAACTAGATCTGCAGGGTGCTTACAACCTGATTCGCATCCGTGAGGGGGACGAATGGAAAACGGCGTTTAACACCAAAGATGGGCACTATGAGTATCTGGTAATGCCCTTCGGGCTCTGTAATGCCCCAGCCGTTTTCCAAGACTTTGTCAACGACATCTTCCGGGATATGCTTTCCACCTCAGTTGTAGTCTATCTGGATGATATTCTCATCTTTTCTCCAGATATTGACTCCCACCGGAGAGATGTTGGCAGAGTCTTCGACCTCCTACGGGCAAACTCTCTTTATGCAAAGTTGGAGAAGTGTATGTTTGAGCAGGAGTCTTTACCTTTCCTGGGCTATATCATCTCCGCCCAGGGATTGGCTATGGATCCTGCCAAACTACAGGCTGTGATGGACTGGCAAGAGCCCCATATTCTTAAAGCGGTGCAGCGCTTTATGGGGTTCATAAACTATTACCGCCAGTTCATTCCCCACTTCTCAACTCTGGTAGCTCCCGTGGTAGCCCTCACCAAGAAGGGAGCGAATCCCAAATTGTGGTCGGAAGAGGTCTCCAAGGCCTTCACTTCTATTAAGTCCCACTTTGCTAGCGCTCCCATCTTACATCATCCCGATGTGGATAAGCCATTCCTAATGGAGGTGGATGCCTCGTCCGTTGGTGCTGGAGCAGTCCTCTATCAAAAGGATGCTCAAGGTCGGAAGCATCCATGCTTCTTCTTCTCTAAGACCTTCACGCCAGCGGAGAGAAACTACTCCATCGGGGACAGGGAGTTGCTAGCAATGAAGTTGGCCTTTTCGGAGTGGAGACACCTTCTGGAAGGTGCGCGGTTTCCCTTCCAAGTTTACACGGACCACAAAAATTTGGTCTATTTGCAGACAGCCCAGCGGCTAAATTCTCACCAGGCCAGATGGTCCCTGTTCTTCTCCCAGTTCCACTTTTCCCTTCATTATCTCACCGGGGAGAAGAATATCCGTGCTGACGCTCTCTCTCGCTCCCTTATGTCAACTGAGGAGGAGGAAGAGGAGCCTCGGCTTATTGTCCCTTCCGAGAGCCTGAGAACCGTAGCGCCGGTTTCACTAGAGTCTGTGCCTCCGGGCAAGACTTTTGTGCCCATTAATTTGCGACCGGAGGTTCTCTCTTGGGCTCATTCGTCCAGGGTGTGTGGACACTTTGGGACAAAGAGGACATCTGAGCTACTGGCGAGGACGTACTGGTGGCCGCATATGGTCCGAGATGTCAGAGATTACGTTCTGGCGTGTGTCTCATGCGCCAAAAATAAGTCACCTCGACAACGGCCATCTGGGTTACTCTATCCCTTGCCGGTGGCAGACAGGCCCTGGGAGATGGTCGGGATGGACTTTGTAGTGGGTTTGCCCAAGTCTCGCGGCTGTACCGTCATTTGGGTTATTACCAATCATTTCTCGAAAATGGTGCATTTGGTGCCGCTCCCACGGTTACCTTCTGCACGGGCCTTGGCAGCGTTGTTCATAAGACACATCTTCCGCCTACACGGCATGCCAGACAAAATTGTCAGTGACCGGGGTCCCCAGTTTGCGTCTCGGTTCTGGAGAGAGCTTTGTCGTCTTCTCAGCATTGAGTTAAATCTCTCTTCCGCATATCATCCTGAGACGAATGGGTTGGTAGACAGGGCCAACCAGACCTTGGTCACATACCTGCGACATTTTGTTTCAGCCAGGCAGGATGACTGGGCATCCTTGCTATCATTGGTAGAGTTTGCACTGAACAACGCCGTAGCCGACTCCACTGGACAAACCCCATTCCTCCTCAACTATGGTCAGCATCCACGGATACCTGTGCCTATGCCCGTGTCTTCCGCCGACTCCAGGGTGGCAGACTGGGCTGTGGAGGCACGGGATATTTGGGACCGCACTCAGGATGCCATTCGGGCCTCTAAGGAGAGAATGAGGTCCTCTGCCGATGCTCATCGATGCCCCGCTCCGACCTTTGCTCCTGGCGACTTGGTGTGGCTCTCCGCCCGTAACATCAGTCTGCGAGTTGAGTCCACTAAATTTGCTCCTCGCTACTTGGGCCCATTCAAGGTCCTCGAGCAGGTTAATACTGTGGTCTATCGTTTGGCCCTTCCGCCACGCCTGGGTATCACCGACACCTTTCATGTGTCCCTCTTGAAACCCGTGTATACAGTGGGGCAAAAAAGTATTTAGTCAGTCAGCAATAGTGCAAGTTCCACCACTTAAAAAGATGAGAGGCGTCTGTAATTTACATCATAGGTAGACCTCAACTATGGTAGACAAACTGAGAAAAAAAAATCCAGAAAATCACATTGTCTGTTTTTTTAACAATTTATTTGCATATTATGGTGGAAAATAAGTATTTGGTCAGAAACAAAATGTCATCTCAATACTTTGTAATATATCCTTTGTTGGCAATGACAGAGGTCAAACGTTTTCTGTAAGTCTTCACAAGGTTTCCACACACTGTTGTTGGTATGTTGGCCCATTCCTCCATGCAGATCTCCTCTAGAGCAGTGATGTTTTTGGCTTTTCGCTTGGCAATACGGACTTTCAACTCCCTCCAAAGGTTTTCTATAGGGTTGAGATCTGGAGACTGGCTAGGCCACTCCAGGACCTTGAAATGCTTCTTACGAAGCCACTCCTTCGTTGCCCTGGCGGTGTGCTTTGGATCATTGTCATGTTGAAAGACCCAGCCACGTTTCATCTTCAATGCCCTTGCTGATGGAAGGAGGTTTGCACTCAAAATCTCACGATACATGGCCCCATTCATTCTTTCATGTACCCGGATCAGTCGTCCTGGCCCCTTTGCAGAGAAACAGCCCCAAAGCATGATGTTTCCACCACCATGCTTTACAGTAGGTATGGTGTTTGATGGATGCAACTCAGTATTCTTTTTCCTCCAAACACGACAAGTTGTGTTTCTACCAAACAGTTCCAGTTTGGTTTCATCAGACCATAGGACATTCTCCCAAAACTCCTCTGGATCATCCAAATGCTCTCTAGCAAACTTCAGACGGGCCCGGACATGCACTGGCTTAAGCAGTGGGACACGTCTGGCACTGCAGGATCTGAGTCCATGGTGGCATAGTGCGTTACTTATGGTAGGCCTTGTTACATTGGTCCCAGCTACCTGCAGTTCATTCACTAGGTCCCCCCGCGTGGTTCTGGGATTTTTGCTCACCGTTCTTGTGATCATTCTGACCCCACGGGGTGGGATTTTGCGTGGAGCCCCAGATCGAGGGAGATTATCAGTGGTCTTGTATGTCTTCCATTTTCTAATTATTGCCCCCACTGTTGATTTTTTCACTCCAAGCTGGTTGGCTATTGCAGATTCAGTCTTCCCAGCCTGGTACAGGGCCACAATTTTGTTTCTGGTGTCCTTTGACAGCTCTTTGGTCTTCACCATAGTGGAGTTTGGAGTCAGACTGTTTGAGGGTGTGCACAGGTGTCTTTTTATACTGATAACAAGTTTAAACAGGTGCCATTACTACAGGTAATGAGTGGAGGAAAGAGGAGACTCTTAAAGAAGAAGTTACAGGTCTGTGAGAGCCTGAAATCTTGATTGCTTGTTTCTGACCAAATACTTATTTTTCACCATAATATGCAAATAAAATGTTAAAAAAACAGACAATGTGATTTTCTGGATTTTTTTTTCTCAGTTTGTCTACCATAGTTGAGGTCTACCTATGATGTAAATTATAGACGCCTCTCATCTTTTTAAGTGGTGGAACTTGCAGTATTGCTGACTGACTAAATACTTTTTTGCCCCACTGTATATCCCGGTTCTCCGAGTCATCTGCTGGGACATCGGGTTCGTCTATGGACGATTATGAGGTGAACGCTATTTTGGGCTGCAAGGTGGTACGTGGCAAAAAATTTTATTTGGTAGACTGGAAGGGTTATGGCCCCGAGGACAGGTCCTGGGAGCCTGTTGAGCACATTCGGGCCCCGCAGCTCATTGTTGCCTTCGAACGTAGCGAGGCCCAAGGAGGGGGGGCCCTAGGAGGGGGGGTAATGTTAGGAGTCGAGTTTCCTCTGCTGCACAGGGGGAATCTCGATCCGTCTCCGCTGCGGTCTCCCATTCTCCTCCAGCTGCAGTGGAGTCTGCTCAGCAGGGACGTCGATCCCAGCGTCTCGCTCGGTCTGACTCTGTGCGAAGAGTTACTGCTGCTTTTCCTGCTTCTGCCATTGAAGCCAGTGCTGGGCAGCGGCGAGTGGACGTTTCTGGATCTAAGTCCTTATTTGCACACACTGAGCATGCCCAGGGCAAGATCTCCTGTTGGAGATCGAGGGTCACATGCTCAGGTACTGCAGCAAAACTTCTGTAGCTGTTTCCTGTGCTGCAGCTACATAAACTGCGCATGACCGCACGGCCATGCGCTAGTATTGTCTTGTAAATATGTGTGTGTGTTGTGAGTGAAAGTCGCTCTTTAAATAACCCTCCCTATTGAATGTCTGTTTGCAGAAGGTGTATGTTTGCTATCTAGCGCCCGACTTATCCAACAGCACCTAACACACATTACAGCTACCAGTTGCTGTGTCCGCCTGTACGGCGCCGTGCGCTTGCTCTGCGCTTTCCTGACCCAAGCCTGGGTGGTTAGTGGCGTCCGTCTGTGCGGCACCGCACGCACTCTTGTGCCTCTATATTCTTATTTAGTTTCCTTACACACCCAGTTGCGGTGTTGTGCCAGAAAGTGTCTAATCGGACTTCAATCCTAGTTGGGGTTGAGTTCGCTGACTACTTGCTCGCGCTCTATGTGCGGTACCGCGGTACTGTGACGCAACAGGATCGCTTCCTTCACGCAGGGTGTAGTTAACCCGTGCGTGTATACTTGTAGTACCGCCATATAGTCCGTCTTACTAGCAGCAGGGTTTTTACCTGCACGGTGGACCTCGGACTGCGAACGCACCTTGTTCCATTACATCTTGTACTTGGTGCGTTCTGCCAGTCCTAACACAATATCTCAAAGTTCCGGACTATCATTGCTCAAGCAGGTGTCATAGGAGGGTGGATTACTGTGATCAAGGGGTGCTCATAGTACCAAACAAACTATTAGTGAAGGTGCAAGGAGCAGAGGAACAAATTGAATAGGAAAAAGTGATGAACATGCAGTATGTAGGAGATGAAAAGGATAATGATCCCCTCTCTGTTGTCCATGGTTGGTGGGAGGGGACGGAGAAAGCAACCTTGAGTGTTACCCCACCAGCAGCACACCATGGACTTGGACCTCATGGAAGTGCCCAACACATGAGTGCCTTCTTGCTGCACTGTCTTCAAAATGATGCCCGTATTCTTAGGGTTAGACATAGTGTTGACTAGGGTTGAGCGACTTTTAGTTTTTTAGGGTCGAGTCGGATTTCGCGAAACCCGACTATCTCAAAAGTCGAGTCGAATGAAATCGGCCGATTATCGCGAAAAGTCGGGGATCAACCGAAACACGAAACCCAATGCAAGTCAATGGGAAAGCATAGTCGGCAGTGAGTGGAGGCCAGGAAAACACCTACAGTGCCAATTTTAATGGCAAAAACATCCATTCTTGGTACTGAAGCTTGTCAATCTTAATTTAACTTATAATAATAGTTAGGCATTGGACATTGGGGGTCATTTGGCTAAAGTTGTGGGGGTATGGCTGGGTCAAGTATTTAGTGGGCCCAGGAAATGTGGACCACGTCACAGCAGTGGAGCAGGGAGAGGTAAGTATTTCAACTTTGCAAGTGCTGTGATCCTAAGCAAGCAGGGGGGGCCCACTCGTTCACATTGGCACTGGCACAGGGCCCCTCAAAGTATGGCGGTGTTTGCACGGCGGGGGCGTCTCCCACCGGCAGCGACACTTTTGCATACTATGAGGGGCCCTGTGCCAGTGACGTTGTCAATGAGTATTCCCCCCACCTGATGAAGGAACCTGCACTTTCATCTGCACCTTCCTCTTTGTCCCCGTGTAAGGTGGTATAGTATGCGGGAAGGGGAACCTCACTTTCAGCAGGGTCAGAATCTGGCTGTGTAGCATACAAGGGGAATGTAGCGGTCTGGGTCAATGTACCAGCAGAGTCATCTAGCACTGGCTGGGCAATGGGCAGGATGAGGAGGAAACACAGATATAGTCCCAAATACAAACGTAGGCTAAAAGCAGTTCAAAATTGGTAACAGGACTAAACAGGCAGCATTGCTTTGTTCAGTGGAGGACAACTGTAATGAGAGGCTGACACAGTGAGTAGGCCCAAATCAGTAAGTAGTCTAAATGCAGTTCAAAATTGGTAACAGTAGTAAATAGGCGGCACTGCTTTGTTCAGTGGAGGAGAACAGCAAGGAGCGGCAGACACCGTTAGTAGGTCCCAACCAAACTAATAGGCCAAATGCAGTGTAATATTAACAACTACTTAACGAGAGCCTGAAAATGGAAGTTCAGGACATGAAACCAGGAGAACAGCAAGGAGCGGCAGACACCGTTAGTAGGCCCCAACCCAACCAGTAGGCCAAATGCAGTGTTATATTACCAACTACTTAATGAGAGCCTGAAGATCGAAGTTCAGGACAGGAAACCAGGAGAACAGCAAGGAGCGGCAGACACCGTTAGTAGGCCCCAACCCAACTAGTAAGCCAAATACAGTGTTATATTAACAACTACTTAATAAGAGCATGAAGATCGAAGTTCAGGACAGGAAACCAGGAGAACAGCAAGGAGCGGCAGACACCGCTAGTAGGCCCCAACCAAACTAGTAGCCCCACTGCATTTGTTCCATTTAACAACTATTTAACAAGAGCCTGAAGATAGAAGCTCAGGAAAGGCAACCAGGAGAACACCTTGGAGCGGCAGACACTGTTAGTAGGCCCCAACCAAACTAGTAGCCCCACTGCACTTTTAAAATTTCGATAGGCTGAAAACCTGACCATTGCAGGTCATTTTCTTTAAGAGGACAGCTGTATTGAGAGGCACAGACAGACACTGCGAGTAGGCCTTACACCACAAAGTTGGCTCGATGCAGGTTTAAAAAAGGTTACATGGGTACACAGGCAGCATTGGTGTGGTCAGTGGAGGACTATTGGAAGGAGGGACTGTAGACAGACTTAGTAGACCTAAAATAAAAAAAGTAGGCTCTATGCACTTTTAATTAGGTTCCAGGAGTACACAGGCAGCATTGTTGTAGTCAGCGGAGGACTATTGGAAGGAGGGACCGCAGACAGACTTAGTAGGCCTAAAATAAAAAAGTAGGCTCTATGCACTCTTACATAGGTTCCAGGGGTACACAGGCAGAATTGGTGTGGTCAGCGGAGGACTATTGGAAGGAGGGACCGCAGACAGACTTAGTAGGCCTAAAATAAAAAAAGGAGGCTCTATGCAGTTTCAATTATCTTGCAGGGGTACACAAGCAGCATTGGTGTGGTCAGCGGAGGACTATTGGAAGGAGGGACCGCAGACAGACTTAGTAGGCCTAAAATAAAAAAGAGGCTCTATGCACTTTTAAATAGGTTCCAGGGGTACACAGGCATCATTGGTGTGGTCAGCGGAGGACTATTGGAAGGAGTGTCTGACACAGT
Source organism: Ranitomeya imitator (assembly GCF_032444005.1). Lineage (NCBI taxonomy): Eukaryota > Metazoa > Chordata > Amphibia > Anura > Dendrobatidae > Ranitomeya > Ranitomeya imitator. The sequence continues at coordinate 78,464,330 of NC_091283.1, read as the reverse complement.
TAGTACTCCAAAAGAATACATAGATGTTAATGTCTCGCAAAAAAACCAAAACCAAAAAAAAAAGGGTGGCATACTTAGGTACAGGGGTGGGCTCCTCTGCTGACTTTCAGACACTGTTATTTGGCGCAAAGTATTTACTGGTGTAAATGTAGGACAGGGCCACTGAATATTTTAAGTAGCATCATACATGTCAACAAATTGGTATTGTCAGTGCCAGGCATTGAAGGATTTCACCACATAGACTAAACAGCGGTGGAGCAGTGACAGATAATTTTGCAAGTGGTAGAGCACTGTTTGAGTTGGGGGGTGGGGGCCACTCTCTCGTGCCCAGCGGTACTGGCCCAAGGCCCCTCATGTTACAATGGTGTGTCTGACGTTGGGTGCGCGCCACCACCGCCAGAAACACTTCATTGTACTATGAGGGACCCGGTGCCAGTGCTGTCGACCTAAAGTGGGCACACCCACCTCTTCAGACAAACGGCACTCTCACGGGTGCTTTCGCCAAGTGGCGAGACCACTGCCCCGTGGGGGGAGTCAGCCCATTTAGGGAGGTGTAAACATGTCGTATGCTGGATATACAGCAGCTGCAAATGGAGAAATTGGAACACTCAGTAAGACCAATCCAAAAGCAAGACCTTTTTAATGGAAAGCTAGGTGTCAGCCGGGAAAGGTGGGGCAAAATAATTAGAAATCCATGAGTGGTTCATTTTAATGAAGGTTAGATCATCAACATTTTGGGTAGCCAGACGAGTCCTTTTTTCGGTCATTATTGAACCAGCAGCACTGAATACTTTTTCTGATAGCACACTAGCTCCTGGGCAAGCCAACTCCTGCAATGCATATTCGGACAATTCAGGCCAGGTGTCTATTTTGGATGCCCAGTAATCAAATGGGAATGACGGGTGAGGGAGAACATCGATAGGGGAGGAAAAATAGTTAGTAACCATACTGGACAAATGTTACCTCCTGTCACTTTGAATTGATGCTGCAGTACCTGTCCTGTCTGCGGTCATTGCGAAATCACTCCACAACCTGGTCAGAAAACCCCTCTGTCCAACGCCACTTCTGATTTGTGCACCTCTAACACCTCTGCCCTGTTGCCCCCTGCAGCTCATGTGAGAGCCATCACCGGTGCTGTGTGCTGGGAATGCTTGAATCAAACGGTCAACAAGAGTTGCTTGTTTGGTTGCCAATATTTGTTCAAAGTTCTCATGTGGCATGATGTTTTGCAGTTTTCCCTTATAGCGTGGATCCAGGAGGCAGGCCAACCAGTAATCGTCATCGGTCATCATTTTTATAATGCGGGGGTCCCTTTTTAGGATACGCAAGGCATAATCTGCCATGTGGGCCAATGTTCCAGTTGTCAATTCACTGCTTGTGCTGGGTTGAGGAGCACTTTAGGGCAAATCAACGTCACTTGCCTCCCTCAAAAACCCTGAACCTGGCCTTGCAACGCCACCAGTTTCTATTGCCCCCTGAGAAGCTTCCTCATCCAAAAAATACTCATCCCCATCATCCTCCTCATCCTCCTCCTCTTCGCCCACCACCCCGTCCTGTAGACTTCCCTAACCAGACAATGGCTGACTGTCATCATGGCTTCCCTCGTCCTCGGCTGCAGACGCCTGCTCCTTTATGTGCGTCAAACTTTGCATCAGCAGACGCATTAGGGGGATGCTCATGCTTATTATGGCGTTGTCTGCACTAACCAGCTGTGTGCATTCCTCAAAACAATGAAGGACTTGACAGAGGTCTTGTAGCTTCGACCACTGCACACCTGACAACTCCATGTCTGCCATCCAACTGCCTGACCATGTATGTGTATCCTCCCACAAATAGATAACAGCACGCCTCTGTTCGCACAGTCTCTGAAGCATGTGCAGTGTGGATTTCCACCTTGTTGCAGCATCGATGATTAGGCGATGCTGGGGAAGGTTCAAAGATCGCTGATGGTTCTGCATACGGCTGGAATGTACGGGCGAACGTCGGATGTGCGAGCAAAGTCTGCGCACCTTCAGGAGCAGGTCGGGTAACCCCGGATAACTTTTCAGGAAGCACTGCACCACCAGGATTAAGGTGTAAGCCAGGCAAGGAATGTGTTTCATTTGTCAAAGGGCTATGGCAGCCATAAAATTCCTTCCGATATCACTCACTACCTTGCCTGCCTCAAGATGTACACTGCCCAGCCATGACTGAGTTTCTTGCTGCAAGAACTCGGACAGAACTTCCGCGGTGTGTCTGTTGTCGCCCAAACACTTCATTGCCAATACAGCCTGCTGATGCTTGCCACTAGCTGTTCCGTAATGGGATACCTCGTGTGCAACAGTGGCTGCTGCGGATGGAGTGGTCATGCCACTGTGGTCTGTGGACGAGCTCTCGTTTCTGCTGGAGGATGAGGAGGAGGAGGAGGGGGGCGAACGCCTACAGCCAACTGTTTCCTAGACCGTGGGCTAGGCAGAACTGTCCCAATATTGCTGTCTCCAGTGGACCCTGCATCCACCACATTAACCCAGTGTGCCGTGATGGACACGTAATTCCCCTGGCCATGCCTACTGGTCCATGCATCTGTTGTCAGGTGCACCTTTCTACTCACAGATTGCCTGAGTGCATGGACAATGCGGTCTTTTACATGCTGGTGGAGGCCTGGGATGGTTTTTCTCAAAAAGAAGTGTCGTCTGGGTAGCTCGTGGCATGGTACAGCGTAGTCCATCAGGGCTTTGAAAGCTTTGCTTTCAACTAACCAGTAGGGCATCATCTCTAACGAGATTAGTCTAGCAATGTGGGCGTTCAAACCCTGTGTACGCGGATGAGAGGATGAGTACTTCCTTTTCCTAACGAGAGTCTCTTGTAGGGTGAGCTGGACTGGAGAGCTGCGTATGCTGGAACTAGCGGGGGTGCCGGTGGACATGGCAGACTGAGAGAGGGTTGGTGATGATGGTATTCTTGCAGTTGGCCTACATACAGTGTTTCCTACCAAGAACCTGGTGATTCCCTGACTACTTTGACATTGCGATGAAACCTCCACATTTGCTGCAGGTGGTGTGGTAAACGGTGGGCTTACAGTGATGGAAGGGATGAAGCGTTGCTGATTAGCTTCATTGTGAGAGGGTGCAACAATGTCAAGGGACGTTTGGTAGATAGTCCAGGCTTGCAAGTGCATGGTGGTTAAATGTCTACGCATGCAACTTGTATTTAGATTTTTAACATTCTGACCTCTGCTGAAGGTCCTTGAGCATTTCTTACAGATGACTTTGCACTGATCATTTGGATCTTGGTTAAAAAAATGCCAGACTGCACTCTTCCTACTATCGGATACCTTTTCAGGCATTGCACACTGAGCTACTTTAACCGGATGGCCACGCTGTCCTACAACTGGTTTTGACTTTGCCACACATTTTTGGCCAGATACGGGCCTGCCAGATGGAACCTGTTGCGATGTTAATGCCTGCTGCGGCTCCTCCTCCGCTTCAGAGCTACTGCCGCCTGCACCCTGTTCCCCCAATGACTGCCAATCGGTGTCAACAACTGGGTCATCTATGACCTCCTCTTCTATGTCCTGTGCACCTTCCTCTGTGTCACCGTGTAAGACGCTGCTATAGCGTTCGTGACGGGGCTCCATAGTCTCATCAGGGTCAGATTCTGGATCAGTACACTGCGAGGGCAATGTTGTGATCTGAGTCAAAGGAACAGCATAATAATCTGGCTGTGGCTGTGCATCTGTGCACTCCATGTCCGATTCATGTTGTAATGGGCATGGCCTGTTAACAATTTCCCTTTCTAACCCAGGAACGGTATGTGTAAAGAGCTCCATGGAGTAACCCGTTGTGTCGCCTGACGCATCCTTCTCTGTTGATCTGGGTGAACAACGCAAGGAAGCGACTTGTCCCTGACCGGGAACATCCACTGACTACGCGCTGCTTTTACACTTTGCACTTTCCGAAGAGGAGGCAAAATAGCTAGAGGCAGAGTCAGCAAGGAAAGCCAAAACTTGTTCCTGCTGCTCCGGCTTTAAAAGCGGTTTTCCTACTCCCAGAAAAGGGAGCGTTCGAGGCCTTGTGTAGCCAGACGATGACGGTGGCTGAACAACTCGAGACTTAGGCGCTATATTGCTTTTCCCACGACCACCTGATGCTCCACCACCACTACCATCATTACCAGCTGGCAATGACCGCCCACGGCCACGACCTCTTCCACCAGACTTCCCCATTCTTGGAAATATGTAACCAAACTAACAAACGGTATTTGGTACTGTAAAACCAGTTACAAGGTGGACGCAAAATTGTTGTGAATTTAAATCTCCCTTTATAGGTGTGTGAGACTGCAGGGAAAATCAGGCCCACTGTATTACAGTACACAGTTTCAGTGGCAGACAGTGGCTGACAGATATGCCACTAACAGGACTGACGCAGATGCACACACTGGAAATAAAAATCTCCCCTTCTTTTTTTTTTATATGGAACACTAGTGAATAAATCTGGCCCACTGTATTACAGTATATTTTCTGTGGCATGAAATGACTGACAGATACCACAGACTGGACTGGCACAGATGCACAGATTTGCCAATATTAATCTCCTCTTTTTGTTTTTATATGGAAGACTAGTGAATAAATCTGGCCCACTGTTTTACAGTATTGTTTCTGTGGCAGAAAATGACAGACAGATACTACAGACTGGACTGGCACAGATGCACAGATTTGCCAATATTAATCTCCCCTTTTTGTTTTTATATGGAAGACTAGTGAATAAATCTGGCCCACTGATTTACAATATTGTTTCTGTGGCAGAAAATGACTGACAGACAGATACCACAGACTGGACTGGCACAGATGCACAGATTTGCCAATATTAATCTCCTCTTTTTGTTTTTATATGGAAGACTAGTGAATAAATCTGGGCCACTGATTTACAGTATTGTTTCTGTGGCAGAAAATGACTGACAGACAGATACCACAGACTGGACTGGCACAGATGCACAGATTTGCCAATATTAATCTCCCCTTTTTGTTTTTATATGGAAGACTAGTGAATAAATCTGGCCCACTGTTTTACAGTATTGTTTCTGTGGCAGAGAATGACTGACAGACAGATACTACAGAATGGACTGGCACAGATGCACAGATTTGCCAATATTAATCTCCCCTTCTTTTTTTATGGAAGACTAGTGAATAAATCTGGCCCACTGTTTTACAGTATTGTTTCTGTGGCAGAAAATGACAGACAGATACCACAGACTGGACTGGCACAGATGCACAGATTTGCCAATATTAATCTCCCCTTTTTGTTTTTATATGGAAAACTAGTGAATAAATCTGGCCCACTGATTTACAGTATTGTTTCTGTGGCATAACATGACTGACAGACAGATACCACAGACTGGACTGGCACAGATGCACAGATTGGCAATATAAATCTCCCTTTTTAGGTGTGGGACAGAGGAGAAAAATACAGGCCCACTGTTTCACACTACACAGTTTCAGGGGCAGAAAGTGGCTTGAAGATATATATATATATATATATATATATATATATATATATATATATATATATATATATATATATAAAAAAGGGACTGTACTACAATTACTATCTCCCTACAGTAATCTCAGAAAAGTATGGCAGGCAGCAATAAAAAAGGACTGCTGCACACAAAAGTGTGGACAAACAAACAAGATAGCTGTGCAGAAAGGAAGGCGCAACAGGATTTGTGCTTTGAAAAAAGCAGTTGGTTTGCACAGCGGCGTACAGACAGCAATGCAGCTATCAGGGAGCCTTATAAGGCAGCCTAACAAGCTACAGAGCTGATGCACAGAAATCTAGCCTCCACTGTCCCTGCAAGGAAAAAGTGGTGTTGGACAGTGGAAATCGCTACAGCACAAGCGGTTTGGGGGTTTATATTCCCTGCCTAACGCTATCCCTGCTTCTGACGAAGCGGCAGCAACCTCTCCCTATGCTCAGATCAGCAGCAGTAAGATGGCGGTCGGCGTGCACGCCCCTTTATAGCCCCTGTGATGCCGCAGAAAGCAAGATAATCACTGCCATGCTCTTCTCTAAGATGGTGGGGACCGAGAACTATGTCATCACGCTGCCCACACTCTGCGTCCTCCTTCATTGGCTGAGAAATGGCGCTGAACGCGTCATATGAAACGCGACTTTGGCAAGAAGGTCGCGTACCGCATGGCCGATCCCACGCTGGGATCGGATCGGGTTTCATGAAACCCGACTTTGCCAAAAGTCGGCGACTTATGAAAATGACCGATCCATTTCGCTCAACCCTAGTGTTGACTACTGGGTTGGAACTCTGTTAGATCCACAGTAGAAGAGTCAATTTAGCCAGATGCTCCCCCTCCCTGGAAAAGGATGTGCGTGTGCTGGAGTATCGAAACATGCTTGTAGACAACCTTAAGAGTGGTTTTCCCCAAAACAGCAGAGAGGCACACAATGTGCATTGCAGTTCTAGACTTCCAACCCTGGTGGGCTGTCTGTAGTAGAAGGGCTCCCAGACAGGAAGGCCTGCACTTATTTTCACTCAAATACATGCTACAATCCTTACATTTTTCTACCAACAATACTCTATGAAACTGATGTTTTTGCCATCTGAGTGTGGCTGGGAAAAAAAGCTGTTGCTTGAGGTATGACAGCTCACAGCAAAGAAGGCTTACACCACTCCGTTAACCACCAGGTCTTTATTGAAACTTCAATTCAAAGCTGTAAATGTTGGCCCAGACATTAGATAACTCATGCATGGCCCATGGCTAGCTGCTGCTGTGTCATTAGCATCATTCTACTGTAGGTCAATTGATGCCACTTTTCATGGTGTCTGCCCCTAATTTTAGATGTTTGGGAAGCTTTTTGTCACCCCTAAAGGTATTGTGTAAATGTTTGGTTTGGAATCCTATTGAATTTAATGGGGTTAGGGTACATTCGTCAAACTGTTTGGCGAAAATTGACATTGGACAAACAGAACAGAACCTTGAAAGATTCACTCATCTCTATTCATCAGGAGGTCAATATTGAAGGATATTCTCCAATGGACTAGTAAAGTCCTGCTGTAGACATCTCTTTTGAAAGCAAAGGGCGGTCATGCCAAATATTGATTAGATTTATATTTCTCTTTAATTCATTCACTTTGCATTTTGTAAGTAACCCTGGGTAAAGCTAGTTAAAGTATGAATTGATGCTAAAATGGTGTGTGGAATTAGGATACAACTTTTATTTAATAAATATTGTATAGGATAAGTCATATTTTGACCTTATTCACAATTAACACAACCATAAGCAAACATAATAGACTAGGGAATGTAATCTATATATATAATCGTCTAAGGTCCACTTACGTCTGTTTGTCTGTTTACCTGTCTGTCTGTCTGTCTGTTTCTCTGTCACGGAAATCCCACGTTGCTGATTGGTCGCGGCCGTCTGGGTGTGACCAATCAGCGACAGGCACAGTCCGGCCGTGAATTGGCCTTTCCCTACTCCCCTCCAGTCAGTGCCCCCTCCATACTCCCCTCCAGTCAGCGCCCACATAGCATTGTAGCAGCCTATTAAATTGACTGCGTTACACCGCGGCATAACGCGGTGTAACACAGTCCGTTAACGCTGTCATTACCCCTGTAAGTGTGACCAACTTTTTACTATTGATGCTGCCTATGCTTAAAAATAATTTAAAAAAAATCATTATATTCTCACCTTCCGGCATCCGCGGCAGCCTTTCCCGCACCTTGCGACGCTCCAGTCCCAAGAATGCATTGCAGCAAAGACTCCAGATGACGTAGCGGTCTTGCGAGTCCGATACATCATCACGTGTTATTGCCGCAAGGCATTACTGGGAACGGAGCATCGCAAGGAGCATCGCTAAAGGCCTGGGCTGGATCCGGGTGCCACCGTAAGGTGTGTATATAACAATTTTTTATTTTAATTCTTTTTTAACAGTGATATGGTGCCCACATTGCTATATACTACGTGGGCTGTGTTATATACTACGTGGCCTGTGTTATATACTGCATGGGCTGTGTTATATACTACGTCACTGTGCTATATACTACGTGGGTTGTGCTATATACTGCGTGGCTGTGCAATATACTACGTGGCTGTGTTATATACTACATGGGCTGTGTTATATACTGAGTGGGCTGTGCTATATATGACGTGGGCTGTGCTATATACTACATGGGCTGTGCTATATACTTCATGGGCTGTGTTATAAACTGTGTGGGCTGTATATCGGATTGTATTGGTCGATATCCACAAAATATCAGATCTCGCTGATACCGATACCCGATACCAATACAAGTCAATGGGACACAAATATCGGAATGTAAATATGCCCTTTCTGTCCTTCTATATGCTGTTCCAGAGGGGTGAAGAGTGTGGGTGGTGCATTGGTGGTGCGTGGGTGGACACTGTGAGTGTTTGTGTGTGCGGGTGGGGTCTGTGCGGGCCTGCCGGGGATGTGTACCTGCCTGCTGGGGCTCTGTGCGGGTCTAGTGGGGCTCTATGTGGTGTGACGGGGCTGTATGTGGGCTGCCCGGGCTCTATGGCGTGCCGGGGGTCTGTGCGGGCCTGCCGGGGCTGTATGTATGCTGCCCGGGCTCTCAGCGGCGTGCAGGGTCTATGCGGCGTGCTGGGGGTCTGTGTGGGCCTGCCGGGGCTGTATGTGTGCTGCCCGGGCTCTCAGTGGTGTGCAGGGTCTCTGCGGCGTGCTGGGGCTCTGTGCGTGTGTGCAGGCATCGTCCTATGGGACTACAAGTCCCATCGGACGATGCCTGCTACACTGACAGTGACTGGCACATTAGCGAATGATGGGACAGTAGTAGTCCCATCATCCGGCTAATGTGTTGAATGAAAAAAAAATAAATACTCCATACATACTTCATACATACTCCATACATACATACTCCATACATACTCCATACAGACATACTCCATACATACTCCATACATTACATACATGACATACATATAGACATACAGTACATTAAACATAGATTACATACTCACCATTACTTGTCATTTTGATCCCCGAAGCCAGTGTCAACCTGAAAAAAATATAAAAAAAACAAACAACCAATATACTCCCTGTCCGCAGAAATCCACGAGTGTCCCACGACGATCTCCCGTGTAGGACGGCAGCAACACCTGTTGCAACCGCTCTCTAGGGGCTCCAGAAACACAAAGACGGGAGGAAGGGATTCCTCCGCTGCTGTAAAAAAAATAGTCCCTAGCCTCACTTATGGCATTGCTGGGTGAGACATTTTCCCACGCAGCAAATGCCATAAAGTGAGACTTTGAACTTTAGTAACCTCAGTGATGCACTGCAGGAGCCATTGTCTCCTGTCAGTGTGTCACTGAGGTTCCTATAGAGCAGTGATATCACCCGATGTCACTGTTCTATAAGGGAGATCGTCGTGGGACACTCGTCATTATTTGGACTACGACGGACAGGTAGTATACGGTTTATTATTTTATGTTTTTGTGCAGGCGCTGGTAAGTATGGTAAGTATGGTTAAATGAAGAATATTAAAATACTTTTTTCCGAATGTGTGGTGTTTTATTAACCCTTTCTTACTATTGGATTAATAATGGATAGGCGTCTTATTGACGCCTTTCCGTTATTAACCCGGCTTAATGTCACCATACAATAGCAAGGTGACATTAACCCCTTATTACCCCATATCTGTTGTGAATTCTGTGGCGGAGCTCCCTCCTGTGGTCACAAGTGGTACTTCGGCTGATTCTCTCTGGGAGCTTCCGTTTGTGGAGGAAACTGGTACTGCTGCTTCTGAGTTTCCTTCCTCAGGTGATCTGGTGAGGTCGTTAGGTGCTTCTCTACTTAACCCCACCTAATGCTTTGATTCATGCTTCCTGTCAATGTTCCAGTGTTGGACTTGTGTTTCTCTGGATCATTCCTGTGGCCTCCTGCTCTGCATAGCTAAGTGCTTCTTTGCTATTTGTTGCTGTTTTTTCTGTCCAGCTTGTCTATTTGTTTTGCTGGAAGCTCTGGGACGCAAAGGGTGTACCTCCGTGCCGTTAGTTCGGTACGGAGGGTCTTTTTGCCCCTTTGCGTGGTTTTCTTTAGGGTTTTGTGTAGACCGCAAAGTTATCTTTCCTATCCTCGTTCTGTCTAGAATATCGGGCCTCACTTTGCTGAATCTATTTCATCCCTACGTTTGTCTTTTCATCTTACTCACAGTCATTATATGTGGGGGGCTGCCTTTTCCTTTGGGGTATTTCTCTGAGGCAAGGTAGGCTTATTTTTTCTATCTTCAGGCTAGTTAGTTTCTCAGGCTGTGCCGAGTTGCATAGGTAGCTTTAGGCGCAATCCACGGCTGCCTCTAGTTGTGTTTGGAGAGGATCAGGGATTGCGGTCTGCAGAGTTCCCACGTCTCAGAGCTCGTTCTATTATTTTGCGTTATTGTCAGATCACTGTATGTGCTCTGACCTCCATGTCCATTGTGATACTGAATTGCCTCGCATAACACATATCCCACCGCTACACAGGAGTGGGAAGAGAGGGGCTAAGTGCCGGAATAGGCGCATCTCACAGAAGCGCCATTTCTGGGGCGGCTGCGGACTGGTATTTGTAGCTGGGGGGGGGCAATATCCATGGCCCCTCTCTAGGCTGTGAATATCAGCCCGCAGCTGTCTGCGTAGCCTTTCTGGCTATAAAATATAGGGGGACCCCATGTCGTTTTTTGAGGGGTCCCCCTATTTTAATAGCCAGTAAAGGCTACGCCGACAGCTGCGGGCTGACATTAATAGCAGGCTACAAATATTAGCCCCCGGCCATCAGCTTTCCCTTTCTGGCGTAGAAAATTGCACGGGAGCCCACGACGTTTTTTTCCAGTTTTTTGAATTCAACGCTCATAAAGGTCTCTTTCACACTTGCGTCGGTACGGGTTTGTCGCTATGCGTCAGGCCAACGTACCGACGCACATTGTGAAATTTGTTGTGAAATTTGGTGCTGTTTTTGGAGCTGTTTTTGGTGCTGTTTTTGATGCTGTTTTTGGTGCTGTTTTTGATGCTGTTTTTGATGCAGGTGTTTGGTGCTGTTTTTGATGCATTTTTTGGTGCTGTTTTTGATGCGGTTTTTCATGCAGTTTTTGGTGCTGTTTTTTATGCTGTTTTTGATGCAGGTTTTTGGTGCTGTTTTTGGTGCTGTTTTTGATGCGGTTTTTGATGCAGGTTATTGGTGCTGTTTGATGCTGTTTTTTGTGCTGTTTGATGCTGTTTTTGGTGCTGTTTTTGATGCTGTTTTTGATGCAGTTTTTGGTGCAGTTTTTGATGCTGTTTTTGATGCAGGTTAGGCTGGTTTCACATTTGCATTTAAAAACGCAGCGTTTTAGGCCATGTTCACACTATGCGTTTTTAACTGCGGAACCGCCGCGATTTTGCCGCTGCGGGTCCGCAGCTGTTTTCCATGCAGGGTACAGTACAATGTACCCTATGGAAAACAGGAACCGCTGTGCCCACATTGCGGAAATGCACTAAAAAAGCCGCGCTGAATAGCTGCGGTAAAACAGAAGTACCATGTCACTTCTTTTTGCGGAACTGCAGCGGTTCTGCACCCATAGACCTCCATTGTGAGGTCAAACCCGCAGTAAAACCCGCAGACGAAAAAAATATCTGCGGGTTTTCTGCAGTTTGTGGTGCAGAACCGCTGCAGCAGGAAGTGCGTGGGTAGAGTGTGGCTGCCCCCCGTGCCCCAATCCCACCCCCCCATGCTCCGATGCCACCCCCCATGCTCTGACGCCCCCCCCGTGCCCTCATCTCCCCCCCTTATACTTACCGGGCCTCCCGGTGTCCGTCCGGCCGTCTTCTCCCTGGGCGCCGCCATCTTCCAAAATGGCGGGCGCATGCGCAGTGCGCCCGCCGAATCTGCCGGCCGGCAGATACGTTCCAAAGTGCATTTTGATCACTGAGATATAATCTATCTCAGTGATCAAAATAAAAAAAAATAGTAAATGACCCCCCCCCTTTGTCACCCCCATAGGTAGGAACAATAAAAAAATAAAGATTTTTTTTCTTTTTTCCCCCAACTACAGTTAGAACTAGGGTTAGGGTTAGGGGTAGGGTTAGGGGTAGGGTTAGGGGTAGGGTTAGGGGTAGGGTTAGGGGTAGGGTTAGGGTTAGGGGTAGGGTTAGGGTTAGGGTTAGGGGTAGGGTTAGGGTTAGGGGTAGGGTTAGGGTATTTTCAGCCATTTTAACCCTAAAAAAACTTCCTAGAAAACACACAGACTCTGCAGAGAAAACTGCATAAAAAAAGCACTAAAAACCGCATCAAAAAACGTATCAAAAAACGCACCAAAGAACGCACCTGCGTTTTCTGCCAAGAGCTGCGGTTTTTAGTGCAGAAAAAACAGCAGAGAAATCAGGAACGTGTGAACATGGCCTTAAACGCAAACACATTTGGTGAAAAAATGTGTTTAAACGCGTTTAAACGCAGCGTTTTTTAGACGCATGCATTTTTGCATGTTTTAACGCAAATGCGGAGTTTTGACGCATTTACATGCGTTTTTCCCTGCGTTTGCGTTTTTGAAACGCATGATGAGAAGTGTGGGACAGCTGCCAATCATCAAAATTAACTAGAAAACCCACTATAAACAGAAAGAGCAAGGGTTAGGGTTAGGGTTAGGGTTAGGATCGCTAGTAACCCTAGGGATCCTAACCCTAACCCTAACCCTAGGGATCCTAACCCTAATCCTAACCCTAACCCTAACCCTAGGGATCCTAACCCTAACCCTAACCCTAGGGATCCTAACCCTAACCCTAGGGATCCTAACCCTAACCCTAGGGATCCTAACCCTAAAACTAACCCTAACCCTAGGGATTCTAACCCTAACCCTAACCCTAGGGATCCTAACCCTAACCCTAGGGATCCTAACCCTAACCCTAACCCTAGGGATCCTAACCCTAACCCCTAGGGTTAGGGTTAGGGTTAGGATCCCTTAGGGTTAGGGTTAGGGGGTGGTTTATCAGTGTGTAATCTTGTGTTTTTCTATTAAAACGCATGTGCTTAAAAACGCATGCGTTTCCATAGACAGCAATACGTTTTTTGCCACAAAAAAAGCATGTGTTTTTTTGCGGCAAAAAAACGCCACTAAAAATTAGAATATAGAAAATATAAAATAGAAATGGCGCATGCGTTGTCAAAATGTGGCAAAACGCATGTAAAAAAACGCATGCGTTTTTAATGTTATGTATAGGGAAAAAAACGCATGCGTTTTTTTGCGGTAAAACGCAGCGGCAAAAACCACAAATGTGAAACCAGCCTTATTGGTGCAGTTTTTGATGCAGGTTTTGGGTGCAGTATTTGGTGCAGTTTTTGGTGCAGTTTTTAATGCAGGTTTTTGATGCTGTTTTTGATGCTGTTTTGGTGCTGTTTTTGATGCGGTTTTTGATGCTGTTTTTGATGCAGGTTTTTGGTGCTGTTTTTGCTGCTGTTTTTGGTTCTGTTTTTGATGCTGTTTTGGTGCATTTTTATGCTGTTTTTGATGCAGTTTTTGGTGCTGTTTTTGATGCTGTTTTGGTGCTGTTTTTGAATCAAAAACTGCACCAAAAACCGCATCAAAAACAGCACTAAAATGCATCAAAACAGCACCACATTACACAAATTTCACAACAAATTTCACAACGTGCATCGGTACGTCGGCCAGACGCATAGTGACGGACTCGTACCGACTCAAGTGTGAAAGAGGCCTTTATGAGCGTTGAATTTAAAAAAAAAACAGAAAAAACGGCGTGGGCTCCCGCGCAATTTTCTGCGCCAGAGGGGGAATGCCGACGGCCGGGGGCCAATATTTGTAGCCTGCTATGAATGTCAGCCCGCAGCTGTTTGCATAGCCTTTACTGGCTATTAAAATAGGGTGACCCCCCAAAAAAATGACGTGGGGTCCTCCTATATTTTATAGCCAGAAAGGCTACGCAGACAGCTGCGGGCTGATATTCATAGCCTAGAGAGGGGCCATGGATATTGCCCCCCCCCCCCAGCTACAAATACCAGTTTGCAGCCGCCCCAGAAATGGCGCATCTGTGAGATGCGCCTATTCCGGCACTTAGCCCCTCTCTTCCTACTCCCATGTAGCGGTGGGATACGGGGTAATAAGGGGTTAATGTCACCTTGCTATTGTAAGGTGACATTAAGCCGGGTTAATAACGGAGAGGCGTCAATAAGACGCCTATCCATTATTAATCCAATAGTAAGAAAGGGTTAATAAAACACGCACACATTTTAAAAAAAGTATTTTAATATTCTTCATTTAACCATACTTACCATACTTCAGCGCCTGCAAAAAACGTAAAATAATAAACTGTATACTACCTGTCCGCCGTAGTCCAATTAATAACGAGTGTCCCACGACGATCTCCCCTATAGAACAGTGACATCGGGTGATGTCACTGCTCTTTAGGACCCTCAGTGACACACTGACAGGAGACAATGGCTCCTGCAGTGCATCACTGAGGTTACTAAAATTCAAAGTCTCACTTTATGGCAATTGCTGCGTGGGAAAATGTCTCACCCAGCAATGCCATAAGTGAGGCTTGGGACTATTTTTTTACAGTGGCGGAGGAACAGCTGTTGCTGCCGTTCTCCAAGGGAGATCGTCGTGGGACACTCGTGGATTTCTGCGGACAGGGAGTATATTGGTTGTTTGTTTTTTTCATATTTTTTACAGGTTGACACTGGAGTCGGGGATCAAAATGACAAGTAATGGTGAGTATGTAATCTATGTTTAATGTACTGTATGTCTATATGTATGTCATGTATGTAATTTATGAATGTACTGTATGAAGTATGTATGTAGTATGTATGTATCTAGTATGTATATAGTATGTATGTTGTATGTATGTATGTAGTATGTATGTTGTATTTAATATGTAGTATGTATGTAGTATGTATGGAGTATGTATGCAGTATGTATGTAGTATGCATGTATGTATGTAGTATGCTGTATGTATGTATGTAGTATGTATGTATGTAGTATGTATGTATGGAGTATGTATGGAGTATGTATGTATGGAGTATGTATGGAGTATGTATGGAGTATGTATGGAGTATTTTTTTTTCCATTCAACACATTAGCTGGATGATGGGACTACTACTGTCCCATCATTGTCTAATGTGCCAGTCACTGTCAGTGTAGCAGGCATCGTCTGATGGGACTTGTAGTCCCATCGGACGATGCATGCACACACGCAGAGAGCCACGGCAGCCCGTACAGAGCCACGGCAGCCCACACAGAGCCACGGCAGCCCACACAGAGCCACGGCACATAAGCACAGAGCCACGGCAGCCCGCACAGAGCTCCGCAGCCCGCACAGAGCCCCGCAGCCCGCACAGAGCCCCGCAGCCCGCACAGAGCCCAGGCACATAAGCACAGAGCCACGGCAGCCAACACAGAGCCCCGGCACATAAGCACAGAGCCCCGGCAGCCCGCACAGAGCCCCGCAGCCCGCACAGAGCCCCGGCACATAACCACAGACCCCGCCTACACACACACACGCAGTCTCCACCCATGCACCGCCCGCACTTCACTATAGTGCATAATTGCACTATAGGAACTTCTGATTCCGATTTCCGATATCGCACAAGTATCGGATCTCGGTATCGGAATTCCGATACAGCGAATATCGGCCAATACCCGATACTTGCAGTATCGGAATGCTTATCACTAATAATAAGTAATTTTTTTCATCTGCAAAAAAAATCAACTGTCCTTGAGAAACAAAAAAAAAGACATAACAGGATTAGATGGTATAGAGTTTAAACCTCTTCGTTAAAAGGAATCGTACTTGCCAAAGTCACTGCTGACTCCTACTGGTCTATATAGGCCTATAAAAGACTGCAATATCCTTGCATTTTTTCAACCTGTTGCTACATTAACTTATTTTATTATAATATAAAATTACAGTAATACTTAAATAGCTACTAATAACTATAAACGTATTTCATGTATAATAAAATATATTCATACATAGTTTTATACAATATTAGAGATAATTAATTAAGTAAAAGCGTTGAAGCCCAGTGGATATTATAATAGATACTGTATATACAGTAGATAGATAATACAAAGATGAAAACAGAGAAATTATCATATCTAGCACCTATCAGCTGAAGGAACTATAAAAATGACAAAGCTATACACAAAATTGAAAGCTGAAATAGTGGCCACCGGTTCATTGCATGGGCTTAAAACCACCATGGCCTGTTCGGCTTTTCATAAGTGCATCACAGCATGTAGACAGTTTTCAATACACAAGATATTACTTATATACAGAGCTAGCCAAGCTTGTACTGCCATCGCTATAGAAACTGTATAGTATAATGATAGCGTTATGCAGGATCCTAGTGATTCACAAAAAAAAAAGTCATCGCAACCGAGAAGCAATACCATTGACAGCATATATATCAAGTCACAATCTGTCATTTAGGGAACTTATTTTAAATAAATTTAAAAAACACACTGGACACCAAAGTATTTATTACATGATTTATCAGATCTGAATAAAACCTAACCAGAGAACCACCATGCACTTATCTGTGGGATATACTAATTACAAATAGAATTTTTTTTTTCTGCAATGCACAGAAGTGCTTAAAAGTTTTTGAACCCTTCAGAATTTTCCACAATTCTGCATTAATTTGAACTCAAATTACATTCGATTTTCACTCAAGTCCTAAAAGTTAATAAAGATAACAACATCAGATAAATAAATGAAAAAATTGATTATTTCCTCACTTAAAAAATATTGTTTTTTCATGAAAAAAATTAGCCAATGTCATGTGTAAATGAGTGGCAGAATTAGGTCTCATTCAGACGTCTGTTTTTTGTATACGAGTGTTTTCACTGATAGTTCACATACCTGTGATTGTCTACGGGGCCATTCACGTAACCATATTTTTACATGGACCCCGGAAAATCACGGAGATATGTCCTATTTTGATCCGAGGTTCGGATCTAAATTGGCAATGCTAGTCTATGCAGTAAGTCCATGAAAAAAATCGGACTGCACTTGGATGACATCCAACTGCTCTCTGGTTTTCACGGGCAGTCAGAAAGGTAAAAGGTGGATAAACTTTTTTTCTTTTTTCTCCTTGTACAAGAAAAACTAATGACATTGGGATTACGCTCTGATAAAGGTTTGTTCAAAATAATTGTTGCGCTTTTCTCGTACATGAGAAAGCAGACATCTGAATGAGGCTTTATGTGAACCTTTAGAGCTATGATATAATACAAAGCTGAAATTAGAGTCTGGTGTTTTCAATCAATGGGTTGATAACCAGATGTGAGTTGGTGACCTGTTTTTTATTCGAAGCATAGGGACTTATCATAGTTTGATGTTTACAAAATATTTTTTGAAAGAATTGAATCTTGACAAGAACCAAGGAGATTCCTGAGGACCTCAGAAGAAGAGTAGATGATGCTCATCATGGAGACAGTTGCAAAATCATGTTGAACGAGTTTTGACTCCACAAATCCACAGTCAGATTGTGTACAGAAGGAGAAAATTCAAGGCATTTATTACCCTCTCCATGAGTGGTCGACCAGCAAGGATCACTCCAGGAGCAAAGCCTATAATAGTTTGCAATATAACAGAGGAACCCAAGGTAACCTCTAAGCAACTAAAGGGCCAGTCTCATATTAGCTAATATTAATATTTAAGAGTCCACCATCAGGAAATACTAAACAGCAATGAAATGCATAGTACCATGGCAAGAAGAAAATCAATACATTTTAAGAATTACATTGCTGCCAAACTGCAGTTTGTTAAAGTTAAGTCAGACAAACCAGAAGGCTATTTTTTTAAAAAATGTGGACAGATGAGTCAAAAAAATTATAGCGCTTTTTCGCTTCAATGAGAAAGTTTTGTTTGTAAAAAGATAAACACTGCCATACAGTTTAAAAAAACTCATGCCATCTGTGAAACACAGTGGAGGTAATAGCATGGTTTGGCACTGTTTTGCTACATGTGGAGCAGATTGGCTTGCCATCATTGATGAAATTATGAATTCTGACTTACGCCATCAAACTCTAAAGGAAAGTGTCAGGACATCTACCATAATTTGAATCTTAAGAGAACGAAGATCATGTAGGAAGACAAAAAAAACAAAGCACACAAGTCATTTTACTAAAAAATTATTAAAGAAAAATTAAATTAAAGTTTTGGAATAGCCAATTTAAAGTCTTGAATTAAATCCTATAGAAATGTTGCGGAAGGACCTGAAATGAGAAGTTAATGGGAGAAAACCCACCAAAATAGCAGAGTTGAAGCTGTTTTGCATGGAGAAATTGACTAAAATTCCTTACAGATGATGTGTGCATCTTATCAAGAATAACTGGAATTTTATAGATGGAGGAATTTCTGCTCAAGTTCATGCCACATACAAAAAGCAAAGGTTCACATACTTTTGCCACTAACAGATGTGTGATATTGGATATTCATTCTAGATGAAGTTTAATGTTTTGACCAATTGAATTTATTTGATTTTCTTTATCCACATTTAGGGCTTGTGTTAAAATGTGATGTAGTTTTAAGTTGAACTTATTTAGATATATAAAAAAGTTTGAAAGATTCATAAACTTTCAAGCACTTCTTTATAAACAGTGTAATGCAATATTTTCCGGCAGGTATGAAAAAATTGGATTGCCTGCAAAAATAAAAGTGTAAATTTTAGAATTTTTATCAGTAATCTGAATGCAAAGTGACTAAAAGAGAAATCTAAACCAAATAAATAATTTGTGTCCACCATTTGTGTTTAAAACAGCATCAATTTTTCTAGATACCATTGTGCAGTGATATCGTTGGATTATAGTAAGGTATACGAGTAACCAATTGTACCAAAGATGTGAAAATACTCATCATTTTCACATTTTTGTTCAACGAGTCATTAACTAAAACACAAATAGTTTTGTAAGAGGCTTCAGTTGCCATCTTCTCGCATATTCAACCTAGCTCCAGCATTACGTGACTGCAGTTGTGGTTTGTCAAACCGCATGGTGGTTGCTGCGTGAAGCAGAGGTAACTTTTTAAAATCTTGTCAATGCAAGTCTATGGGAATTTAGAAGAAGGCTTTGTAGCCTTGTTCTGATTCAGACAGACTTGTATTGAGAAAACTAACTTCCAGAACACACAGTGATCCAGCAGCTTACAAACGCCATTACATGGTGACAGAGTGACCAGAGCGGAGCTGAAAACAGAAGAAGACATTGAGTGGTGAGAATATAAATACTTCGGTACACTAACATACATGATCACTAGAGTTGGCGAAACTTTCAAGGTTCGATTCAGCGGACGTTTCGATGTTCGCCGAACATGTTCACCAAATGGTCCACTAAACACACCCAAACCCCATTGAATTCAATGGGAGATTAAACCAAACACACAGACAACATCATAAGGGGGGGGGGGGGGCAAATAACTTCACAAACAACTCAAATTAGGGGCAGACACCAGGAGAAGTGGCATCAATTGACCCAGAGTTCAAATAGTATAATTGCGCAGAATGGATGCATGGGACAGGGTATGGACCAGCATTTCTAGCTGGAACATTGATCAGTAACAGGTGGATGAGCAACAGGCATAGGCCAAAGTCAGGCAATACACGTGAAGGAGTCCCAAACTAGAAGTCCAAACACTTCCCAAAATTACAGGCAGACAACAGGAAAAGTGGAATCGATTGACCCACAGTAGAAATTTGATAATGGCACAGCAGCAGTCAGCCATGGGCCATGCATGAGGTATCAAGGTCTATGTCAGCATTTAGAGCTTTGAATTTAAGCTTTATTTAAAATGAGGTGGGTGAGGGACTGGATTGGGCCTGCTTTGCTGGGAGCCCTTATACCTCATGCAACAGCTCAAGCAGCTTTTCTGCTCAAACACACTCAGGTCTCACAAATGTCATCTTGGTAGGCCACAAATGTTCGAAAAATGTAAGGATAGTAACACAGGTAGTTGACTGAAAGTAAGTGAAGGCCGGGTGGTCTGGGAGTTCTACTGCTACAGGCAACACACATGAAGGAGACTGTTGTGAATTCTGCTCTTGGGTTCCCTCCAGTGGTTGTAGGTGGGAATGCAGTTGTCTCTGAGTCACAGTCCTGGCCAGGTGTATCTGCTAATTGCTGTTCTGACTGGGATATGTAAGTGTGCAGGATTCATTAGCCCTTGCCAGTTGTCAATGTTCCTTGTGAATTGTTTGATCACTTTCTGGCTTCTCCTGCTAGCTGCCAAATTCAGCAAAGATAAGTGTTTGGTTTTTTGTGTCTGTGGCACACTGCTGTGTGCTTGCTTTTGTTTGTATTCCTGCTCTGATTGTAGGATTCGCTGGAGTTGCAGATATACGCTCCTACATCTTTTGTTAGATGTAGGAAGTTTTTGTATATTCTGCTGTGGATATTTTTGAAGGGTTTTAATACTGACCGTACAGAACTCTGTCCTATCCTGTCCTATTTAGCTAGAGTGGCCTCCTGTGCTAAATCCTGTTTTTCTGCCTGTGTATGTTTTTTCCTCTCCGACTCACCGCCAATATTTGTGGGGGGCTGTCTATCCTTTGGGGATCTGCTCTGAGGCAAGATAGTATTCCTATTTCCATATTTAGGGGTATTTAGTCCTCCGGCTGTGATGAGGTGTCTAGGTTGTTAGGTATGCTCCACGGCTACTTCTAGTTGCGGTGTTAAGTTCAGGATTGCGGTCAGTATAGTTACCACCTTCTCCAGTGAAAGTTCTCATGCTGCTCCAAGGTCACCGGATCATAACAGGAGACTCAACTTGGAGGCTAAGCAATTCAAAAAATTATTGACACAAACAAGTAAAGTGGTATCAATTTCCTCGGAGTAGAAATAGTATAATGGGGCTCTCAGACCCCTTTCACTATAGGCAACTCACCAGATGGAGAAACAACTTGGAGTTTAAGCATTTCAAAAAATTATTGGCACACACCAGTAAATTGGCATAAATGTCCTCAAAGTAGAAATAGCATAATGGGCCTCTCAAACCCCTTCCACTACAGGCAACCCACCAGATGGAGAAACTAATTTGAGTCTCCACATTTCAACAAATTGTTTGTAACATCAAAAACAGTAGCAACAGCAGGCACAGAAGCCATGACAAAGGTGTAATAATAACACGAGATCAATGCATCACACTATAAAAATACACCATCTCCTAGTCTGCCCAGTTGCAAAAGTCATTGCAGATCCATGACTTGTTTATTTTGATGAAAGTTAGGCATTCTACACTTTCAGGGGACAGCCAGATGTGCTTATCCATCAGAACACCAGTGCTGAAGACACGCTCTGAGAGAACGCTGGCTGCCAGGCATGACAAAACCTCCAAGGTGTGACAGGCAAGCTCAGGCCACTCTTCCATTTTTGAAAGCGAAAATGTATAAGGGTCCAATTTTCCCCTGATGGCATTGAAATTGAGCTTCAGATCCTCCGGCTTTATCCTCTGCAGTCATTCACAACATGTCAGATTTGTACTCTATTCTGCTGGTCCATGGGCCGGTGTAAAGAAAAGTGTGAAATGACTCACAGAAATTGCTTATGTCACTTACACGGCTGCTATCATGGAGTTTGCCACAACAGAGAGGAGCCAAAAGACTGCAGCATCTGATTGCTCCTACTCCTGCACTGAAAAGAAGCACATTTCCTTTTTAAATGGTGTTTATTTACTTTTGGCAGAACAGGGCTTAATCAGCCATATTGGAAAATGTAGGAGCTGAGCTCAGTTAACCACTCCCATCCCATTTATATTCTGGGTCCTGATTCAAACCCATATCAGAGCTAGCTTTTGCTGCATGGTTTGGGGGAGAGGTGTTTATATGAGGTGCTTTGGAGGAGTTATATTTGACTGTTGTGTGGTTTGTATGTGTGAGAATTCCCTCTCCTACTTTGGTTGTTCCCCCTGTCCTCCACTCCCCAGTGCATTCATCTGTTATATGTGAGTGAATATTTGTATGCTTGGTGTTTTCAGCTTCCTGTTTCTGTTGCATTTTTCGTTGGGTTGGTGTACTGCTGTGCACAGTAGCACCCCTCTTCCCTGGGTGGGGGATGAGAATAGACAGAGGGCTGATTCAGGAGATAAGGCAAGGGTGGCAGCCCCGATATCTTCACCTTCAGAAGTTTTCCGGGCAATGGGACGAACTAGGACGCCTCCTAGTAGTAGGGACAGGGAAGGAGCCCCTGGTCCCGGGTCACCCGACAGCTGGGTTGTGACCTTAGCTCTGACAGTAACCATTTTCTGATCCATTATAGATCCTATTACTACTCTGACTGGGCAACTGCAGCAGCTCAGTCTGGAGGTGGCAGATTTATGCACAGTTGTTTTGTAGCACCCTAATTTATCTGGCCAGTCAGATGTAATGAGTCAGATGTGTCTAGATGTAAAGCCCCTGCTCAGGTTTGCTAGTCCAGGTGTCAAAGGTGAAATGCACCCTGGCAGACATAGATTTTTTTTCAAGAAACATGTGCTGTTGTCTGCAACATGCTGGTTTAGCACAGCTTTCTTAGAGAAGTAATGGCGACTGGGCACCAGGTACTGGGGGACTGCAATGGCCATCAGTTTTCAAAAAGCCGCCTGTATTCACTAGGTGAAAAGGTAGCATTTCCGTGGCCAACAGATTTGGAGATGGTGGTGTTCAATCTCTTAGCTTTGGCATATGCAGGACTAAACATACTTTTTATGGCTATAACTGCGTGACCAATGGCTGGCTGCTGTCATGAGAGAGGGTGGAGTAGATTAGGCACAACAAACTGCTCGACTGTGAGTGTGTTGCAGGCGGAGATGTTCTAGTGGATTGAATAAGATGTGATGTGCTCGATGAGACAAAAACAGCAGGCATCTCCACTTCTGTAACAGCTGACAGGCTCTCACTCACCTTGACAGTAGGGGGTAAGCAAGTGGAAGTTCCATGGCTAGAGAACTGTGTGAGAACGCTTGCCACAGCGATGAGGAGGAAGTAGCAGCAGATGCGGTTGATGGGATGGCTGCTGATTGGTGAAACCCACTAGTCCACATTTTTACCCAGTGAGATTCCCAGAATAACACATGTTGATTGCGCATGTGCCAGTTCATGCATGTAGTAGTTAAATTATTGCAATTTTTGCCTCCACAGAGTAGTTTTTTGCAAAGTTGGCAAATAACGTGAGTTGGGTCATCCCTTGCGGTCTCGAAAAAGGCTCTTGGCACCCTGTTGGCCACAGCCAGAGTTGTGGCTGAAGATGCAGTGCTTGTCGTGGTTGCAACACTCCATGTTTGTTCGAAAAGCCGCAAAGTAACCTCCACATCTTGCTCCTCCACCTACTTTGCTGAGCTACTCAGCTGCATGCCTCTGGGTTTCGCACCAAGTGGGATCTACAGCTTCATCGTCATCCTCTCTGTTTTCCCATTCCTTGCCCTGAGAGTCAACCTCCTCCTCTTCCTGCCCTGATAGCACAGTACAGTCCACATGTGCTTCAGGCATCTGAGTCTCATCAGGATCACCTCCATCCCAGGGGTTAATGTCTGGTGACAAGGGTTTGGCTTCTAATTGGACCCTATTTTGTCCGGCCCCACATGCAACCAGAAAATATTTTTGATATCGGTGCAGTTGCTTTCCTCCTCTGCATTCTGTGAATACTTGGAGCAGACCTCTGATGCCCAAGGAATAAAATGTGTGAAAAGCTATGCAGACTTGCCCATCTGTGGTTCACGACAGTCAGTGTGCCGGTTGTAGAGTTGTGACATGTGGGAGAACAAGAGTAATTGAGATACCACCACTGAGGACTGTACTGCATGTGATGTTAAGGTGAAGGAAGAGTAGGAGAGGCCACTTAATGCAGTGCTTGCCATCCAGTGGAACATATGCTCCTTCTTACCCTCATCTACAAGGCATACTGCTGTGTGGCTGAAAAAGAAAGGGAGTGTAGTAGCCCGACCAGTAACAGATGTTGTGAACTGTATTTGGATAGGACGAGACGTTGTTTGCTCAGTAGAGCTTACAGTAACATTACCATTTAAGCCACATACACATCGAATACCAAGCTTATTTCCGCTTTGTGGTGACATTGCTTTTTTCCACTCATGTTGGATGTACACTTCTTCTCTTATAATCATCTGTTTCACAACCCCAGACCCAGACCTGTCAGTCACCTGTAACAAAATTAACAATCAGTATTTATTTGCTGAGATAGTGTGCTTTTACAACAATATTAGCCCAAACAATTTTGATTAGGAAATGGGGCCTGGTGCCTGCACCTCAATATTAGCCCAAACGATTTTGATTACGAAATGTGACCTTCTGACTAAAAGACGGTATTAGCCCAAATGATTTTGATTTGGAAAGGTGAATTTCAGCCTGCACCCCAATATTAGCCCAATCAATTTTGATTAATTCTCTTCTGCATTTTGACAGCGCTCACCTACCATTTTTGAAAAAATCCCTACCTTGCAGCCAGTTTTTACGGCTAAAAAGGATTAATAATGACCCCATCAGGTTTATAGAACAATTTATGGACCTCTATAAATGTTTTTCCGACAGGGGTTACCCCAATTCTGTTCTTGATATCGCGTTAAAGAGGGTTGAGGAAAGTCCTTCTGTTTCATACGAAAAGAAACGCCGGGTACAACAGAATAAAGCGGAGAAAAGATTTACTTTTAATTTTAGATTTTGTCCTATAGACAGTCAAGTTAGATCTGCGATCAACAGGAATTGGCATTTGCTAGAGGGATAAAAAGAAATTGTGCATATAGTGTCCAGGGGTCCACTTGTTACATACCGGAGGACAAAAAATATAAAAGATATTCTAGTTCAGAATCGTGTTAAAATTGAATCAAATAACTGGCTGCAAAAAAATATGCCTGTAGGCAATCATAAATGTGGAAACTGTTCTTTTTGTTCCTTCCATCTTACTACCAAATATTTACAGATGGGAGGTATTTCACATAAAGTCCAAGATTTTATAGCATGCCACACAAATTACGTTGTATACAGTACGTTGTTTTTTGCCCATGCGGTTTTCATTATATCGGAAAGACTATTCGTCCCTTATTTCTATGTTTCCGTGAGCACTTTAATTCCATCACCTCAGGTAAAGGGGTCCCTAGACTAACTGAACATATAAAGAAAGAACAGGCAGGCAATCCAGAAGTTTTGCTGTTTGCAGGGATTGAAACCGTTAAATTGCCTGCACAAGGAGGTGACTTTAATAAATTATTATTAAGAAAGGAGGCTAGATGGATTATTCGGACTCGTGCTCAAGTTCTATCAGGTTTCAATGATAAACTCGACATGGCTGTGTTTTTGTGATTTATCTACTATATAAAGCTGAATGTGTGTATGTGTGTGTGTGTGTGTATGTGTGTGTGTATGTGTATGTCCGGGATTGGCATCTGCACCATCGCAGCTACAGCCACAAAATTTTGCACAGTCACACGACTGGACCCCGAGAGCGTCATAGGCTATGTTGTGAGGCGAAATTTTAACCCCGCGCGTTCCAATTCACCAAACAATTTTGCCCCTATCTACATAATGGGGAAAAAAGTGAAAGGAAAAGTGTTGGAAGCGTCGCAGCTACAGAAACAAAATTTTGCACAGTCACACGACTGGACCCTGAGAGCGTCATAGGCTATGTTGTGAGGTGAAATTTTAACCCCGCGCTTTCCAATTCACCAAACAATTTTGCCCCTATCTACATAATGGGGAAAAAGTGAAATGAAAAGTGTTGGAGGCGTCGCAGCTACAGAAACAAAATTTTGCACAGTCACACGTCTGGACCCTGAGAGCGTCATAGGCTATGTTGTGAGGTGAAATTTTAACCCCGCACTTTCCAATTCACCAAACAATTTTGCCCCTATCTACATAATGGAGAAAAAGTGAAAGGAAAAGTGTTGGAGGCGTCGCAGCTACAGCCACAAAATTTTGCACAGTCACACGTCTGGACCCTGAGAGCGTCATAGGCTACGTTGTGAGGTGAAATTTTAACCCCGCGCTTTCCAATTCACCAAACAATTTTGCCCCTATCTACATAATGGGGAAAAAAGTGAAAGGAAAAGTGTTGGAGGCGTCGCAGCTACAGAAACAAAATTTTGCACAGTCACACGTCTGGACCCTGAGAGCGTCATAGGCTACGTTGTGAGGTGAAATTTTAACCCCGCGCTTTCCAATTCACCAAACAATTTTGCCCCTATCTACATAATGGGGAAAAAGTGAAATGAAAAGTGTTGGAGGCGTCGCAGCTACAGCCACAAAATTTTGCACAGTCACACGTCTGGACCCTGAGAGCGTCATAGGCTACGTTGTGAGGTGAAATTTTAACTACGCGCTTTCCAATTCACCAAACTATTTTTCCCCTATCTACATAATGGGGAAAAGTGAAAGGAAAAGTGTTGGAGGCAAATTGACAGCTGCCAGATGTGAACAAGGGGGACTTAAAGAGTGAGAGCGATGGCGCCAAATAGTATATACCGTAGAGTTGCTAAGGTGGGACCCCGACATGGGATACTCACCACACACGGGGATATGAACACACACACAAAAGCGCCACAAACTACCACGTGCTTGAACACATATACCACCCTCAGCACACATTTCACCACACATACACCAACCTCGCCACATAAAAGTCGAAACACAAAAGTCGCCGCTCAAAACTCACCACGCGCAAAACTCGCCACATGCAAAAAATAGGCTCACGCAAAACTCGCCACAAGTGCAAAACTCACCTCATGGAAAACTCGCCACACGCAAAACTTGCACATGCGGAAAAATTGCCACATGCACAAAATTTGCAACACATGCAAAAGTTGCCTCACACAAAACTTGCACATACTCAAAAGGCACCAGACATAAAACTCACCACGCGCAAAACTCGCCATGCGCAAAACTTGCTGCACACAACTTGCTACACTAACCTGTCACATGCAACTCGACACACAAAAAGTTGCTACACACATGTTGCCACACAAAACTCATCTCACAAAAGTCGCTACATGCATGTCGCCACACACAACTCAACACACACAACTTGACAAACGAAACTCGCCCTAAAACACACACAAGTCTGGTATTAGCCTTCAAAAATAAAAATCTGATTAATAAGCAGACAAACTACAAGAGCAACAAATGTACCATATAGGAAATACGGCAGCTGTCAGTCACATGACCTGTCTATTATGTGTATGTGTGAGTTAATATATACTGCCAGGGGGAGGGCTTCCTGTTGGCTGGGGATTTATCAGGCTGCCAATTTATCTTACAAATACTGAGGTAAAAATACTGAGCAAATAACGTGTTAACGAGGTCTAATACAGGAGATCACACAGGTATATACTATATACAGGGGAGATGACACACAGATATACACTATATACAGGAGAGATGACACACAGGTATATACTATATAAAGGAGGAGATGACATACAGGTACATACTATATACAGGAGGAGATGACATACAGGTATATACTATATACAGGAGGAGATGACACACAGGTATATACTATATACAGGAGCAGATTACCTACAGGTATATATTATATACAGGAGGAGATGACATACAGGTATATGCTATATATAAAAGATGACATACAGGTATATACTATATACAGGAGGAGATGACACACAGATATATACTATATACAGGGGAGATGACACACAGGTATATACTATATACAGGAGGAGATGACATACAGGTATATACTATATATAGAAGGAGATGACATACAGGTATATACTATATATAGGAGGAGATGACATACAGGTATATACTATATATAGGAGGAGATGACATACAGGTATATACTATATATAGGAGGAGATGACATACAGGTATATACTATATACAGGGGAGATGACACACAGCAGGTATATACTATATACAGGGGAGATGACATACAGGTATATACTATATACAGGAGATGACATACAGGTGTATACTATATATAAGGGAGATGACAAACATGTATATACTGAGTTGAAAATGAGAGGTGTGAGGTGAAAATGAAAAGGTGTGAGTGCAAAATGAGAGGAGTGAGGGAAAATAGTGTAGTGATCGGAAAATGACAGATGTGAGGTCGAAATGACAAGTGTTAGGCGGGAATGAGGAATGAGGGAGAAAATGAGAGGTGTGAGGGAGAAAATGAGAGATGTGAGGGGGAAAATTAAAGATGTGATTGGGAAAATGAGAGGAGTGATGGGGAAATAAGAGAAGTGACGTGCTATAACTAACCACAGATATTTACTATGCCCAGGCAACGCCGGGCTCTTCAGCTAGTATATACAGGTCCTTCTCAAAAAATTAGCATATAGTGTTAAATTTCATTATTTACCATAATGTAATGATTACAATTGAACTTTCATATATTATAGATTCATTATCCACCAACTGAAATTTGTCAGGTCTTTTATTGTTTTAATACTGATGATTTTGGCATACAACTCCTGATAACCCAAAAAACCTGTCTCAATAAATTAGCATATTTCACCCATCCAATCAAATAAAAGTGTTTTTTAATAACAAACAAAAAAACCATCAAATAATAATGTTCAGTTATGCACTCAATACTTGGTCGGGAATCCTTTGGCAGAAATGACTGCTTCAATGCGGCGTGGCATGGAGGCAATCAGCCTGTGACACTGCTGAGATGTTATGGAGGCCCAGGATGCTTCAATAGCGGCCTTAAGCTCATCCAGAGTGTTGGGTCTTGCGTCTCTCAACTTTCTCTTCACAATATCCCACAGATTCTCTATGGGGTTCAGGTCAGGAGAGTTGGCAGGCCAATTGAGCACAGTAATACCATGGTCAGTAAACCATTTACCAGTGGTTTTGGCACTGTGAGCAGGTGCCAGGTCGTGCTGAAAAATGAAATCTTCATCTCCATAAAGCATTTCAGCTGATGGAAGCATGAAGTGCTCCAAAATCTCCTGATAGCTAGCTGCATTGACCCTGCCCTTGATGAAACACAGTGGACCAACACCAGCAGCTGACATGGCACCCCACACCATCACTGACTGTGGGTACTTGACACTGGACTTCAGGCATTTTGGCATTTCCTTCTCCCCAGTCTTCCTCCAGACTCTGGCACCTTGATTTCCGAATGACATGCAAAATTTGCTTTCATCAGAAAAAAGTACTTGGGACCACTTAGCAACAGTCCAGTGCTGCTTCTCTGTAGCCCAGGTCAGGCGCCTCTGCCGCTGTTTATGGTTCAAAAGTGGCTTTACCTGGGGAATGCGGCACCTGTAGCCCATTTCCTGCACACGCCTGTACACGGTGGCTCTGGATGTTTCCACACCAGACTCAGTCCACTGCTTCCTCAGGTTCCCCAAGGTCTGGAATCGGTCCTTCTCCACAATCTTCCTCAGGGTCCGGTCTCCTCTTCTCGTTGTACAGCGTTTTCTGCCACATTGTTTCCTTCCAACAGACTTACCATTGAGGTGCCTTGATACAGCACTCTGGGAACAGCCTATTTGTTGAGAAATTTCTTTCTGGGTCTTACCCTCTTGCTTGAGGGTGTCAATGATGGCCTTCTTGACATCTGTCAGGTCGCTAGTCTTACCCATGATGGAGGTTTTGAGTAATGAACCAGGCAGGGAGTTTATAAAAGCCTCAGGTATCTTTTGCATGTGTTTAGAGTTAATTAGTTGATTCAGAAGATTAGGGTAATAGGTCGTTTAGAGAACCTTTTCTTGATATGCTAATTTATTGAGACAGGTTTTTTGGGTTATCAGAAGTTGTATGCCAAAATCATCAGTATTAAAACAATAAAAGACCTGACAAATTTCAGTTGGTGGATAATGAATCTATAATATATGAAAGTTTAATTGTAATCATTACATTATGGTAAATAATGAAATTTAACACTATATGCTAATTTTTTGAGAAGGACCTGTATATATATATATATATATATATATATATATATATATATATATGTTTTTAACAGTATTTTTGTATTGCATTTATTTGCTTTTCACTTGTTTCATAATTAATGAGATGCTTTTGCCTGATGTTTAATGGGTGGGACAAAGGCAATGGCTGCTTATAAATATTCTGTGAGCTCTGTTCTAAATATGACCTGTTGAAGCGCAATGTAAGCGCGAAACAATCGTCGTCTGTATTTGCTCCATCGTTTTATCCACCTGCTGTTGGTATTAAGATGCCACAATAAAGGATTTTGTTGCACGGGACGGTATGTGCCTATCCGCTTTCTTTTCTATGGAGACTCAGAGAGAAACACCAACATCCTCCAAATCCCAAAAAGGATGATAGCCAGTAGCTACTGCTCCAAGCCTCAACAGGGAAATACAAATATAAAATAACACCCACAACTCTCAACAGGAAGTTGATAGTTATAAACACCCAGATCCAGGTCACATCATGAAGGCTGGGGGGGTGGCCACTGGTCTGCAAGGCCAACTGCTGAGACCTTCTGCAGCCAGATGCAGTGCGACTGTCTGCAGCTTCTGACACACCCGTGACAGGGTCTGTGCAGATTGGGAGAATAAACTGATGGGCTGTGCAGAGGGTGGATTAAAATGACGGGCTGTGCAGAGGAGGGGGAATAAACTGAGATGCTGTGCAGATGAGGAAATAAAATAAGGGTCTGTGCTGATGAAGGAATAAAATGAGGAGCTGTGCAGATGGAAAAAAACTGAGGGGCTGTGCAGAGCAGGGAAAATAAAATGAAGGTCTGTGCTGATGGGGGGAATAAACTAGCCTGCTGTGCAGATGGGGGGATTACACTGCACGGCTGTGCAGATGGGGTAATAAGTTGAGGGGCTGTACAGAGGAGGGGGAAAATGAGGGGCAGTGCAGATGGGGGAATCAACTGAGGCGCTGTGCAGAAGGGAGAATATACTGACAGGCTGTGCAGATGGGGAATAAACTGAGGGACTGTGCATAGTGGGGAATGAGGGCCTGTGCGGGGGGGACATGAAATTAGGGGATGTGCGTTTGCTGAACATACTATACAGTACAGACCAAAAGTTTGGACACACCTTCTCATTTAAAGATTTTTCTGTATTTTCATGACTATAAAAATTGTACATTCACACTGAAGGCATCAAAACTATGAATTAACACATGTGTAATTATATATGTAACAAAAAAGTGTGAAACAACTGAAATTATGTCTTATATTCTAGGTTCTTCATCTGGGCTTCATCTGCCCAGGGCACCAAAACACTTTGACCCAGCCCTGCTTGTGCTTTCCATTTTTGTTTATTTTTACAAAGCTTTTGACCTGCATTGGGGAGTTTGATCTGCAACACGTATCAAAGTAGGACACGTCGCTGTTTCTTTTGGATTTGTGGACGATCATTCTGCTATTCTGCAAAAAAAACTAAGACAAGATGAGTCTAAGATGAGCAGATGAGTGGAAGCATGTGACCAAAAGAAGCAAGAAGACCATGGAGAAATCACCAACCACACAACTGAAGAACCGATATCAAATCTTTGTAGAGGATGAAGATGGCACACCTAAGAATGAAGCAATACCAGCAAGCAAAAAAGAAAAGGGCACACAGCAACAAGTGACAGCAAAAAGTACAGCCAAGAAGCAACGAAGAGTGGTGGTGGTGGGAGACTCACTACTGAGAGGCACCGAAGCAGCCATCTGCAGACCGGACATAACTGCAAGAGAAGTATGCTGCCTTCCAGGTGCGATGATCAAGGATGTGACCGATAGGATACCAAAGCTCTTCAGCTCCAAGGACGTCCACCCATTTCTTCTGATACATGTTGGCACCAATGACACGGCAAGGAAGGATCTACCGACAATCTGCAAGGACTTTGAAGAGTTGGGGAAGAAAGTAAAGGAACTGGATGCACAGGTAGTTTTTTCTTCTATCCTTCCAGTAGACGGGCATGGCACCAGGAGATGGAACAGGATCCTTGATGCAAACAACTGGCTAAGACGATGGTGCAGACAACAAGGATTTGGATTCCTGGACCACGGTGTGAATTACTGGTATGATGGACTCCTCGCCAGAGACGGACTACACCTCAACAAACCTGGGAAACACACATTCGCCAGAAGACTCGCTACACTCATCAGGAGGGCGTTAAACTAGAAGAAGAGGGGACGGGAAGAAAAACATTAGACTCGCACAAAGACGACCCAGGAAAACATACTCAGAAGGGAGGTAAGAACATTTCTAAAACAATCCACAGTGAGGAGATTGGAACAAAACAAAATCCTCTAAACTGCATGCTCGCAAACGCCAGAAGCCTGACAAACAAGATGGAAGAACTAGAAGCAGAAATATCTACAGGTAACTTTGACATAGTGGGAATAACCGAGACATGGTTAGATGAAAGCTATGACTGGGCAGTTAACTTACAGGGTTACAGTCTGTTTAGAAAGGATCGTAAAAATCGGAGAGGAGGAGGGGTTTGTCTCTATGTAAAGTCTTGTCTAAAGTCCACTTTAAGGGAGGATATTAGCGAAGGGAATGAGGATGTCGAGTCCATATGGGTTGAAATTCATGGAGGGAAAAATGGTAACAAAATTCTCATTGGGGTCTGTTACAAACCCCCAAATATAACAGAAAGCATGGAAAGTCTACTTCTAAAGCAGATAGATGAAGCTGCAACCCATAATGAGGTCCTGGTTATGGGGGACTTTAACTACCCGGATATTAACTGGGAAACAGAAACCTGTGAAACCCATAAAGGCAACAGGTTTCTGCTAATAACCAAGAAAAATTATCTTTCACAATTGGTGCAGAATCCAACCAGAGGAGCAGCACTTTTAGACCTAATACTATCTAATAGACCTGACAGAATAACAAATCTGCAGGTGGTTGGGCATTTAGGAAATAGCGACCACAATATTGTGCAGTTTCACCTGTCTTTCACTAGGGGGACTTGTCAGGGAGTCACAAAAACATTGAACTTTAGGAAGGCAAAGTTTGAACAGCTTAGAGATGCCCTTAATCTGGTAGACTGGGACAATATCCTCAGAAATGAGAATACAGATAATAAATGGGAAATGTTTAAGAACATCCTAAATAGGCAGTGTAAGCGGTTTATACCTTGTGGGAATAAAAGGACTAGAAATAGGAAAAACCCAATGTGGCTAAACAAAGAAGTAAGACAGGCAATTAACAGTAAAAAGAAAGCATTTGCACTATTAAAGCAGGATGGCACCATTGAAGCTCTAAAAAACTATAGGGAGAAAAATACTTTATCTAAAAAACTAATTAAAGCTGCCAAAAAGGAAACAGAGAAGCACATTGCTAAGGAGAGTAAAACTAATCCCAAACTGTTCTTCAACTATATCAATAGTAAAAGAATAAAAACTGAAAATGTAGGCCCCTTAAAAAATAGTGAGGAAAGAATGGTTGTAGATGACGAGGAAAAAGCTAACATATTAAACACCTTCTTCTCCACGGTATTCACGGTGGAAAATGAAATGCTAGGTGAAATCCCAAGAAACAATGAAAACCCTATATTAAGGGTCACCAATCTAACCCAAGAAGAGGTGCGAAACCGGCTAAATAAGATTAAAATAGATAAATCTCCGGGTCCGGATGGCATACACCCACGAGTACTAAGAGAACTAAGTAATGTAATAGATAAACCATTATTTCTTATTTTTAGGGACTCTATAGAGACAGGGTCTGTTCCGCAGGATTGGCGCATAGCAAATGTGGTGCCAATATTCAAAAAGGGCTCTAAAAGTGAACCTGGAAATTATAGGCCAGTAAGTCTAACCTCTATTGTTGGTAAAATATTTGAAGGGTTTCTGAGGGATGTTATTCTGGATTATCTCAATGAGAATAACTGTTTAACTCCATATCAGCATGGGTTTATGAGAAATCGCTCCTGTCAAACCAATCTAATCAGTTTTTATGAAGAGGTAAGCTATAGACTGGACCACGGTGAGTCATTGGACGTGGTATATCTCGATTTTTCCAAAGCGTTTGATACCGTGCCACACAAGAGGTTGGTACACAAAATGAGAATGCTTGGTCTGGGGGAAAATGTGTGTAAATGGGTTAGTAACTGGCTTAGTGATAGAAAGCAGAGGGTGGTTATAAATGGTATAGTCTCTAACTGGGTCGCTGTGACCAGTGGGGTACCGCAGGGGTCAGTATTGGGACCTGTTCTCTTCAACATATTCATTAATGATCTGGTAGAAGGTTTACACAGTAAAATATCGATATTTGCAGATGATACAAAACTATGTAAAGCAGTTAATACAAGAGAAGATAGTATTCTGCTACAGATGGATCTGGATAAGTTGGAAACTTGGGCTGAAAGGTGGCAGATGAGGTTTAACAATGATAAATGTAAGGTTATACACATGGGAAGAGGGAATCAATATCACCATTACACACTGAACGGGAAACCACTGGGTAAATCTGACAGGGAGAAGGACTTGGGGATCCTAGTTAATGATAAACTTACCTGGAGCAGCCAGTGCCAGGCAGCAGCTGCCAAGGCAAACAGGATCATGGGGTGCATTAAAAGAGGTCTGGATACACATGATGAGAGCATTATACTGCCTCTGTACAAATCCCTAGTTAGACCGCACATGGAGTACTGTGTCCAGTTTTGGGCACCGGTGCTCAGGAAGGATATAGTGGAACTAGAGAGAGTACAAAGGAGGGCAACAAAATTAATAAAGGGGATGGGAGAACTACAATACCCAGATAGATTAGCGAAATTAGGATTATTTAGTCTAGAAAAAAGACGACTGAGGGGCGATCTAATAACCATGTATAAGTATATAAGGGGACAATACAAATATCTCGCTGAGGATCTGTTTATACCAAGGAAGGTGACGGGCACAAGGGGGCATTCTTTGCGTCTGGAGGAGAGAAGGTTTTTCCACCAACATAGAAGAGGATTCTTTACTGTTAGGGCAGTGAGAATCTGGAATTGCTTGCCTGAGGAGGTGGTGATGGCGAACTCAGTCGAGGGGTTCAAGAGAGGCCTGGATGTCTTCCTGGAGCAGAACAATATTGTATCATACAATTATTAGGTTCTGTAGAAGGACGTAGATCTGGGTATTTATTATGATGGAATATAGGCTGAACTGGATGGACAAATGTCTTTTTTCGGCCTTACTAACTATGTTACTATGTTACTATGTTACTAAGACACACGAAAAGGCACAATGATTGTAATGGGTCCATGACCTATATGTAAAAATAACGGATGGCACACAAACCAAAACTGACGATGAATGAAACAATCCTTAGAAAGATTGCTGTTAAACCAGGAACCTGATGGGCCTGAAAGGTTGCACACAACATCTTTACATTGCAAGTGATGATTAGGAGGTCTTGGCACAGATTGAGTATTTAGCTTGAACAACAAGGTTACAAACAAATTACAAAAATAAGATGCAGTCTCTGTAAGGAGAAATAACACTTTTTTCTACATCCAACTGCTGGGAATAATTTATATATACAGCATTATACAGAGTAAATAGCATAGTTTATGATTAAGTGGTTAATAGAGCTTAATATATTCTGCTGCTCTCTTAAGAGATCTAGTACATTTAAATGTAGGAGAGCATCTCAAAGAGGATTAGAAATTTGTGAACCAATACCTCCTGCATGAACTGTTGCCAAAGACCGTCAAGCAAGGAAAATGTAGTGTAGTTATGAAACAAGTCTTTTCAATTACTGTATATTTTTTGTTCCCTTCTTTCTGTATTGTGCAGTAGATCATAGCGGAAAAGGTAGCTAACAGGTACAGAAAGGATTTAACACATTTGACACTTCAATAACAATTCACAGAGCTCAATTTTCCTTTTGAAAGGATTCGGACGAGTGTTGATAAGAAAGGCTGAACAAAATGAGAGAGATTACTTTAGTAACTTACAATAGGAAGGGATGTAGAATGTTAGCTGGTACAATGCCATAACACATCTGAAAGAGTTAAATAATAGGTTACACCAAATTAAATATATTGATCTTACACCCAAAAGACATCAGGGGGACAGAAAAAACTATTATACAAAATTGTAGTACAGTAAAGTCTCTCCCTCTGCAAAATATTACTCATCATTATTATTATTATCATTACTGCAGATATTTACAATAAGTAGAAGAGCAGGGTATACAGTTGCGCGTTTACTCTTTCTGTGATCCGCTGCTCGTTCATTTGTTCATTACTCCGAGCATCTGCCATTGCAGATCTAGCAGTGGTTTGATGTTCCACCCCTTTGAACATGTCTTGGCCTGCATTTTGCTAGCTTGGATCAAAATAGGCATGACATGAGATCCAAGTGAACAATACACGAGGAACAAGATTAACATCCACTGCTCAAGGCAGCAGTCATGAGCTGCTAGAAGACACAGATTTTGGTCAATACCATAGGGATAGGGTGGCTCTATGGACAAAAAGACATCTGATATGTGTTTTTTGCATTGGTCTTATTTTACATAGAGTAATATGTCCTTATAGTAACATATAACAGCTCCAAAGGCTTACTGTGTGTCACTGAATGGTGCCTCCGTTTGTATACTTTTCCTCTTATAATCAGTACACTGATTTTATTTGGAAGATACACAGATACACAAAATAAAATAGGTTTATGTGTATGTTATTACATCATTTGATTATTACATCTGTTTAACGCTAATAATTAATCTTGCAAGTGCTCAAAATGTCTTCTATCAATGTGGCAACATTCTTATAGCTGTTTTCGGGCCACCCTGTATGTAACTGGATATCACATAGAATATGTCCCAATTTATTTTTCTCAAGAAAAATACAAATAATTATGAAACTAAATTAGAAGCATGAAATTGGAGATGCCGCATTTTTCGGATTATAAGACACATTTTTTCCCAAAAATTTTTGGGGAAAATGGGAGTGCATCTTACAATGTGAATATACCTTACCAGCCGTGGAGGAGCAGGGTCCCAGGGTCGCTGCTGGAAGAGGCATGAGTGGAGCGTTGCTGCAGGCCGCAGGCTGGGATGAGGTGGTGTTTGGATGTGCGCCGCTGCGGGTGGTCGGTGGTGTGGGGGCTCTGCCGACATTTTATGAAAGCCCAGAGCCCTCGCACTTACATGGTTTACTATGTGGTGGACTTCAGGAAAATGGCTGCAGGGGGCAGCGCATGCGCAGATGGAGATCTTGGCACCAAGATCTCGGGAGATGAGATCTCAGTGCTGAGATGTTAAAATGTTATTTCAAAACATGATGGTTAATGTGATGTCATACTTCAACATAAAAAAATATTATTTATTACAGTGCCATTTATTCCATGGCTCTTTACATGTGAAATGGGGTATACATAACAAAAAACAAGTACAATAATCTTGACTAAAATGAGTCACTGGCTGGTACAGGAGTAGAGAGGACCCTACCCATGAGGGCTCACAGCCTACAAGAGATGGGTGAGGATACAGAAGGTGAGGGTAAAGCTTGTCGTGTAGCAGGTTGGTGGTTACTGCAGGTTGTAGGTTCATCGGAAGAGGTAGGTCTTCAGGTTCCTTTTGAAGGTTTCTACGGTAGGCGAGAGTCTGATATGTTGAGTTAGAGTTCCGGAGTAGGGGGAATACATGGAAAAAAAATATTGTATGCGTTTGTGGGAAGAGGAGATAAGAAGGTAGTAAAGATTAAAGAAGGAGGTACAGGGGGACAGAGGAAAGAATTGAAAGTGTTGAATAGCTGCTTAGGGTTGTGAGACAGAGAGGATATGGGAGATGAGAAGTATGTTTGCTTTGCTGCAGTGAGCATGGACTTGAAAGTAGTGAGGGAGTGTTTGAATGCGATGAAGTGCTCATTGCAGTCAAATCTTTTTCCATTTTTTCCATGGAGTAGGATCTTTTCCTGGATGCCCACCTCAGTTCTTAAGTCAGGATGGTGTGCCAGGGTTGCTTGTTAAGTATGTAACCTTTAGTATGTGGCACCCCTAGGGGTATTTGCCACAAAAAAAGTTACTGACAGTAAATACAAATACTAAAATAGCAAGACTGCACTACCACCTCCGGCCAGAAGGGGGAGCTCCAGAGACTCCCCTTGATCCATTCTGGTCTGAGAGAAGAAATGGCAGTTGGGCCAAGGAGCTGATAGTGAGAGGTCATACAGTTGAATCTCTAACAGCCCTGTGACTGTTACCAGGCCTAAATCACCGGCCTGAGGAGAAGAGGGATAGAGAAAAAGGACATTGTGAGAACCGGGAAGCATTAATCACTACCCAGAACAGGCGCAAAGATGGATACCGGATCCGTGGCTGTATTCATTATATATAATACAGCAACCGGAAAAACGTGAGGTGATATCAGCTTCACTAGGGACGGACGCAGCAACAGACACAGAGTTCAGCGGTACTCCCAGAGGGGGTAAACCGATAAAAGGACTCGGGTTGCCCGTTGAACCAGGACCCGGAGGGGACAGATTGGGCTGGCAGCCAGTTCACATACAGCAGCAGGGCCACACAGAAATTGCGCACAATAAGAGGCGAAGACCCCGGCAGGGTCAAAGTAACTCAGAGTTCCCATACAGACTCCGGTGACAGGACTGGTTGTAAATCCTTTTTATGTTAAAGTAAACTGGTTAAACGTTTCAGTGCCTCAGTCTTTCATTTGGACAATAGCCATCTATCCAGGATCGGGATCGTCACCGCTGGGAGAACCTGCTGCTGATCAAGTAAGTGCCTGTCCCCTCACGATACCCCCTTACACTGTGCATTGCCTGAGGCCACAGCACCGGGTCAAGCCACCCGTGACATCCCCCTCAAGAGACAGACTCCATTGGTCCGGTGCTGGGTATCCCGGTCTCCTGGGCGTCACAATTGGCGTCACGAACAGGATTCAGCCAGCCAGCATACGGGGTATTGTGTGCCATGATTGGAGTCCAAAATTGTGAAAACTTGGATGAAAAATCTTGAAAATTGACTTTATTAAAGAAAATTCCATTTCACATTGAAAACTATTGAAAGTGACTTTTCCCCATTGGTTATAGTGGAGTAAAGATGGCCGCCATCCCCTGAGGTAATCACCTCATAACCGTTAGGCACGAGACTGTTAATTGAGCTACGCCATCACCTGAGCCCCAGTCTAACTGAAAAACTTCAGAATCCGCCAGTACAGAGCGCGCGGCGGGTGGGAGCAGCAGGGGGCGTGTCATTGTGGGCGGCACCAAGCTGAGCGCTCTGACGTCAGAGCAAGGGGAAAATCGATCCTGCTGCACAGCGGAACGAATCTACACTATCCCGACGGAAGCGGAGGACCGGAAGGGTCCGGATTAACTAAGGGGGCACAGTATGTCGCAGCACGGAGACGCCGCAGCACCCGGCGACGCTAATGCAGCTGAAAGACAGAGTGTCGATAGAGAGTCCGGTAGCGCAGCGGTGCAAGGAGTGGCGCCCATCATGCCGGTGCTGATGCCATATACCCCGGGTGGTCCATGGCTTCCAATGTATGAAGGTGAGCCTAATACTCTTGACGAGTTCAGAGAAAAGATGCTGGCCCATTTTGACATGTTCCCCGTGGGTGAAGTTCAGCGTGTTAGTCTCCTGATGATGCAGTTAAGTGGCCATGCTAAGCAAGAAGTCACAGCATGGGCAGCTGATCTAAAAGGCACTGTTGAACGCATATTTGCTGGATTAAAAGCTACATTTGAAACCACTGCCAGCAGCAAAGCTAAAGTACGATTCTTTAATTGCAAACAAAAAGTTAATGAGTGCGTGAGAGACTTTGCCTTAAACCTGCAGGAAGCCCTTAAATCACTTACACTGGCTGAACCCATTTTTAACACCGGAGCGGATAAACTGCTAAGAGATCAATTTATTGAGGGACTCTACACCCCTTCTCACCGGGGGCATGTGAGCATGCTTGTTTTTAAGAACCCTGAATTGACATTTGCCCAATTAAAGGAGAGCGTTATACGTCTCCAGCTGGCAGAAGCACCTCGGGATCAGGAGCCTGCGCAACTCATGGCAGAGGCTCCTCAACAACATGGAGTACCAGTGACATCAGCTATGTCCGGGGCCATTGCTAAGCCCCTGGGGCCCAGTACTAATGAGGCTCTTCAACAAAAGCTTGACTCTTTAACTGATGTTGTTGCTTCAATGGCTAAAACCATGCAGGAGATGAGAGGACCCAAGATGGAGTTGGCAAACCGTAGAGAAGATGTTCCATGGATGAGACCCCGGAGATACCCGACATGGAGAGGACGACCCCGCGACCACTACCAACCGGATGGACAGCCCATTTGCCGCCGTTGTCAGCAGCCAGGCCACTTTGCACGAGATTGTGATTTAAATGGGAATCCCCTGGGAATGCGGGCCACTTCACAGGAATGAACTTTCAAGGCCCAACACCCTGGCACGACAGGTACATCGGAGGACGACCCATTATCCCTATCGTGCTGGACGGAATTCCTCTCAACGCTTTGCTAGACACAGGTTCCCAGATTTCATCTATACCGTATATCCTTTATAAGAGGTACTGGGCTGATGCAGATATTGATAAAGGGCCCTCTGATGTTGAACTAGATATATGGGCCAGTAATGGTAAGTTGGTACCGAAACTAGGATTCAGGGAGATGACCATAAAGATTGGTAAAGTAGAATTGAAGAAACAGGGTATAATTGTTGTTGATGTTGACCGGCGGAACTGTGAACCAACTGTATTGATAGGAATGAATGTGTTAGAGAACTGCTTTTCCGAAGTTATTTCTGTCTTACAGCAAATTGCTGAAACTGCCCAATCTTGCCAGCAGAGAGTTCTCCAGAGGGAAATAAAAGTATTGATGTTAAGGCAACAGGTAGAAGTTGCAGGTGGAGAAATCGGCAGTGTGAGGGTAAGTGATCCAACGTCTATTATAATCCCACCAAAAACAGAAATGCTGGTATGGTGTAGAGCAGCCATTGGTACTAAGGGACGAGATTATCAAGCCTTAATAGAACCAGTGTACACCGACAGCAGGCCCACTATACTCACAGCACGAGGGATAGTCGAGGTACAACCATTGAGCCCTTAGAACCAACCTGTCAGGTAGAAGGCAATGGCTCAGATGGAGAAATGGAGGATTGGTGCCAACAGCTACACGTGGGCATAAATTCAACACCTACCCATCAAAAACAAGGGGTGTATAGGCTAGTGATGGAATATGAACAAGTCTTCAGTAAACACCCATTGGACTTCGGACGGATAGAAGGGGTAGAACACACAATCCCCACCGGTGACCATCCCCCAATAAAAGAAAGATATAGACCCATACCGCCCGCTCACTATCAATGTGCAAAAGATATGCTGAGGGAGATGAAACAGGCCGGGGTAATAAGAGACAGCTGTAGCCCCTGGGCGGCCCCTCTAGTGATTGTCAAAAAAAAGACGGAACCATGAGAATGTGCGTAGACTACCGGCAGATTAATAACATCACCCATAAAGACGCCTACCCCTTGCCTAGGATAGAAGAGTCCTTGACTGCTTTGAAATTTGCTAATTATTTTTCCACCTTAGACTTAACAAGCGGGTATTGGCAAGTCCCTGTGGCTGAGAGAGATAAGGAAAAGACAGCATTCACCACACCAATGGGTCTAAGTGAATTTAATCGCATGCCGTTCGGACTCTGCAATGCATCCGGTACCTTCCAGCGGCTGATGGAATGCTGCCTCGGACACAAGAACTTCGAGACCGTCCTCCTGTACCTAGATGATGTGATCGTCTACTCAAAGACTTACGAACAACACTTAAAAGACTTGGCAGAAGTGTTCGAAGCCTTATCCAGGTATGGCATGAAAATCAAGCCATCCAAATGTCACCTTCTCAAGCCAAAGGTACAGTACCTGGGACACATCGTGAGTTCAGAGGGAGTAGCACCGGATCCCGAGAAAATAACCGCCATAAGGGATTGGCCAAGACCTACCAGCGCAAAAGAAGTGAGGCAATTTCTGGGATTGGTGGGTTACTATCGCAGATTTATAAAAGGATTTACCAAGTTGGCAGCACCCTTGCAAGACGCCTTGGTAGGGCAGACGAAGAAACCTTCAAACCGAAACCCTCCTTTCCAGTGGAACGACGAAAGGGAAGACTCCTTTGAACAACTAAAGAAGGCACTAACCGGAGAAGAGGTTCTGGCATACCCAGATTACCATCAACCTTTCATCCTCTACACCGATGCCAGTAATGTGGGACTAGGAGCAGTGCTGTCACAAAAGCAAGAAGGACGGGAGAAAGTCACCCCCTTGGCAAGTAGAAAGCTCCGGCCTACTGAAAGAAATCCAGAAAATTATAGCTCCTTCAAATTGGAACTACTGGCAGTAGTTTGGGCTGTGACTGAACGTTTCAAACACTATCTGGCCGCTGCAGAATTTATTGTCTATACTGACAACAATCCGTTGACCCACCTGGACACAGCCAAATTAGGTGCGTTAGAACAGCGATGGATAGCCCGGTTATCTAATTACAACTTCAAGATCAAGTATCGAGCAGGTCGCAAGAATGGAAATGCTGATGCCCTATCCCGGATGCCACACTTGAGAGATGTAGAAGAAGAAACAGGGGAGCTTGAAGAAATTGAACTACCAGCCTTCCATCATCCCAAGGCAAAACATCATCAGTCAAGTACCTATCAGAAACAACAAGAGGTGAATTTTAATCCGTTAGCACACCATAGATGGGCTGACACCCAAGACAGCAATCCGGCTGTGAAGTTGGTGAAGGAACTGTTAACTGACCAAAGTGCATATCCCGATGAGGATGCCCCAGAAGAGACGCATCAACTCTGGAAAGAGAGAGGCAAAATGTTCCTGTATCAAGAGAAGCTCTGTAGAAGGTACACCAATCCGAAAACACATGAATTGGTTTGGCAGATT
This sequence comes from Ranitomeya imitator, assembly GCF_032444005.1. NCBI lineage: Eukaryota > Metazoa > Chordata > Amphibia > Anura > Dendrobatidae > Ranitomeya > Ranitomeya imitator. The sequence continues at coordinate 78,421,561 of NC_091283.1, read as the reverse complement.
ATCGTGCCTAAACAAGATGTCAAGATGGTCCTCGAAGCTTACCTTAATGGTGCTGGTCACTTCGGTTGGAAAAAGTTAGAAGTACTTCTAAGAGAAAGATTTTATTGGGTCGGGATGAGAAAATCAATCGAACAGTGGTGCAGAAATTGTGGCCCGTGCAACCTCAGAAGAAACAATCAAAAGAACCAAAGAGCACCACTGCAGCCCATAATCACCAAACAACCACTTGAACTTGTAGCCATAGACCACGTGAAGTTAATACCAAGCCGGTCCGGCTATGTCTATGCCTTGACCATCGTGGACCATTATTCACGCTTCTTGGTAGTAGTACCCGTAAAAGATCTGACAGCAAAAACAGCAGCCAAAGCGTTCCAAACGTACTTTTGTAGACCCCATGGATATCCGGAACAGGTTCTTACCGACCAAGGTACAGCCTTTGAATCAGAGATCTTCAGAGAATTCTGTAATATGTATGGTTGCAAAAAGATCCGGACGACGGCCTATCATCCACAAACAAACGGCTTATGCGAGAAGATGAACCATATTGTAATAGACCTACTAAAAACTTTACCTGAGACAGAAAGGAATCAATGGCCAGAGAAATTGCCTGACTTGGTGGATCTGTATAATCATGTCCCGGTGAGCTCCACCAACTGCACCCCAGCTTACCTTATGCGTGCAAGACCCGGCCAATTACCAATCGATCTAGAAATGGGAATTCTGAAACCAGACGCAGAAGTTCAAGACTCCAATTGGGATATCATACGGCAAAAGCAGTATCGCCAAGTGCAAGAGAGTGTGGAAAGAAGCCTTCAGCAAACTAGAGAAAGACAAGAGCGAACTTTCAACCAGAATGCTCTAGCGACCCCATTAAGACCGGGTGACCAAGTGCTCAAGAGAAATCGTCGAACCAATAAACTAGATAATCAGTGGGAAGCCGTACCCTACACAGTTTTACCAACAAGAATGGATAATCCTAAAATGTGTCTCATTAGCAAAAACGGAGGCTTAACATCTGTACTAGTGTCAAGAGACAATCTTAAATTATGTCCGGAAGCATTGAAAGAGCCAGAAGTTGTCCAGCCAGAACCAGAAGTTATTCAACCCATGCAGGTCCAACCAGTAAAGGAAAAAGAAGAGGAAATGTATCACACCTGTATAGGAGACTTTCCCAAAACCCTACTAACATACCATGGTGCAGTAGTGGTTCCCATGGTGGCCTTTTACCCAACACTGAACCCAATACCAGAAGTCCCAAGACAGGAAGAGGCTGACCCCGTACTACGGGAGGTTCCAGGCCAGGAAGGACAGATTCCTGGTCAGAGTAATCCCATTCACGGTGGACTTGCCAACTCCATAGTCGTGGAATTATCTTTAGCAGAGCGGGCAGATACTACATCCGCAGTAGACAGTAGTACACCACATGAAGAGACACCGCTATTACGTAGATCACAGCGTAGTACCCAGGGTCAATTACCGGCCAGGTATGCAGATTACCAACTATAAAGCTCATAATGTGAATTGTATATATGTTATGCCGTATATAGTTAAACAGAAAATGTAGTATAGTCATTGTTATCAGTCTGCAACGTTTAAGCCCAGTGCCTACAGAGACTTGTCTGTATGAACTTCTTGCATGTTCTTGAACTTTTTATCAGCCCGGAGGCACTAAATCAAAGCTCCGGAAAGACTGCTTTTTGAACTTTGCTTTTTGCTCTTTTTGAACTTTCTTTAGACTTTATATTGATAACTCCGTTGGAAAAATGGAACTAAATTCCTGGACACTAAGTACAGTGCCTTTCCTAATACCTTCAAGGATAGAACTGTATTAATGGACGCTATTTGAAGTGACTTTTTACAGAACTCTATTTTTGTTTCCTTGAGTGGTTTTTGTAACTTTTCATTTTTAAGACTCTGTACATATTAATTGTTATTTCAAAATGTTATTGTCCCACAGTCCCGGAGTACTGTTCTTAACGAGGGGGGAATGTGGCACCCCTAGGGGTATTTGCCACAAAAATAGTTACTGACAGTAAATACAAATACTAAAATAGCAAGACTGCACTACCACCTCCGGCCAGAAGGGGGAGCTCCAGAGACTCCCCTTGATCCATTCTGGTCTGAGAGAAGAAATGGCAGTTGGGCCAAGGAGCTGAAAGTGAGAGGTCATACAGCTGAATTTCTAACAGCCCTATGACGGTTTCCAGGCCCAAATCACCGGCCTGAGGAGAAGAGGGATAGAGAAAAAGGACATTGTGAGAACCGGGAAGCATTAATCACTACCCAGAAAAGGCGCAAAGACGGATACCGGATCCGTGGCTGTATTCATTATATATAATACAGCAACCGGACAAACGTGAGGTGATATCAGCTTCACTAGGGCCGGACGCAGCAACAGACACAGAGTTCAGCGGTACTCCCAGAGGGGGTAAACCGATAAAAGGACTCGGGTTGCCCGTCGAACCAGGACCCGGAGGGGACAGATTGGGCCGGCAGCCAGTTCACATACAGCAGCAGGGCCACACAGAAATTGCGCACAATAAGAGGCGAAGACCCCGGCAGGGTCAAAGTAACTCAGAGTTCCCATACAGACTCCGGTGACAGGACTGGTTGTAAATCCTTTTTATGTTAAAGTAAACTGGTTAAACGTTTCAGTGCCTCAGTCTTTCATTTGGACAATAGCCATCTATCCAGGATCGGGATCGTCACCGCTGGGAGAACCTGCTGCTGATCAAGTAAGTGCCTGTCCCCTCACGATACCCCCTTACACTGTGCATTGCCTGAGGCCACAGCAGCGGGTCAAGCCACCCGTGACATCCCCCTCAAGAGACAGACTCCATTGGTCCGGTACTGGGTATCCCGGTCTCCTGGGCGTCACAATTATGTGTGAGAGGGGTGACCAATTTGAGAGCTACAACTGTTGTAGTGTTATATAAAAAAGCAGCATCCGCATTGTGTAGGGAACTTATGTCTGAAAGAGGTAGAAGGCATTCAGAGAGTGAGTGTACTGTAGGTCAAGGAGATTTCTGCTAGTGTGTGCAAGTTTGTGGAGTGGTGATTGTGGACCTGGAGAGGATAGGGAAGAGAATGTAAGAAGCTTGTTGTCAGATAGAGGGAGAGGTGAGATAGAGAGGTTAGATAGGAAACAGAGGCGGGTGAAGATGTGGTCCAGTGTGTGTCCATCTTTGTGAGTGACTGCGAAAGACCATTGAGCAAGGACAAAAGAGGAAGTGAGAGATAGAAACTTAAGGTACCGTCACACTAAGTGACGCTGCAGCGATACCGACAACGATGTTGATCGCTGCAGCGTCGCTGTTTGGTCGCTGGAGACCTGTCACACAGACAGCTCTCCAGAGACCAATGATCCTGAAGTCCCCGGGTAACCAGGGTAAACATCGGGTTACTAAGCGCAGGGCCACGCTTAGTAACCCGATGTTTACCCTGGTTACCGTTGTAAATGTAAAAAAACAAACACTACATACTTACATTCCCGGTGTCTGGTCAGGTCCCCTGCCTTCAGCATCCAGCACTGACTGAGCGCCGGCCGTAAAGTACAGCGGTGACGTCACCGCTGTGCTGTGCTTTACGGCTGGCCGGCGCTCACCAGTCAGTGCGGGAAGCTGAAGGCGAGGGACATGACCAGACACCGGGAATGTAAGTATGTAGTGTTTGTTTTTTTACATTTACAACGGTAACCAGGGTAAACATCAGGTTACTAAGCGCGGTCCTGCGCTTAGTAACCCGATGTTTACCCTGGTTACCAGTGAAGACATCGCTGAATCGGCGTCACACACGCCGATTCAGCAATGTCAGCGGGAGATCCAGCGACAAAATAAAGTGCTGGACTTTCCCCAGCGACCAACGATCTCCCAGCAGGGGCCTGATCGTTGGTCGCTGTCACACATAACGATTTCATTAACGATATCGTTGCTACGTCACAAAAAGCAACGATATCGTTAACGATATCGTTCAGTGTGACGGTACCTTTAGACAGCTGAGTGAGTAGTGTCAATGGGAATGTTTAAGTCACGCATTATGATAGTGAGGATGTCAAAAGAAAGGAAATGAAGTATCCAGGAAGTGAAGTGATCAAAGAAGGTGGTGGCTGGCCCTGGGGGGCAGCAAATGACAGCCAGTTGGAGGCTGGAGGGGGAGTAGATGCACACACAGTGCCCCTCAAAAAATGCATAAATCCCAAAAATCCATGCAAGCGTCACTCACTATCCATCAAAATTGTTATTTTAAAACATTGTTAAGAATACAAAGCTATGGGATATTCAGGGTGCAAGCAGACGATGGCCATTGTGCCCTACATAAGGCACTTCTATGGGTCTAGGGCCCCCTTCACACATCCTGGTGATTCCAGCACTGGAAAAACAAGTACCGATGCAATCCATGTCCGTGTGTACAATCTGTATGCTATCCGTGTGTCTGTATGTGTAACAAGGTGGCCCGGGGTGGTAATCCCAGCCGAGTCAACTATGCAACAGTCAGTATATAACCCAGGACCTTGTACATGAAATAAACAGGATGGATGCAACCTCAGGGGATTTACCTCTTCTCCTCGGTCACTGCAGTTCAGGCAATCAGCATCCAGAAGCACAGTTATGAATGATCCTACAGGGATAACTTTTATTTATTTGTGAACAAACGAGGTAGAAAAGGGTAGGAAAAGAAGATGCAGTAAATCCAATAAAAGTCCCTGCTTTGTCCCTATTGCTAGTCACTGCAGTGTTAGCAGCAGTAGTAGTGGAGGTGCTTCAGTGGCCAGTATCTGGATGCTTATAGTCCCTTCGGCTGAGCACTCACCCAGTCTCGGTGCCTGGCAGTCCTGGCAGCAAATATTCTCCCCCAGCTGGGGGTCCCTTCTGTCCCGGACGGGGACACACTCATACCCCAGATGGGGGCTTCTTCTGTCTCATACGGGGACACACATATGCCAGAATCTGGACTCTTAAAGTCCCTACGGCAGGGCACCTATGTAGTCCTGTGCACAATTCACTGCCCGAGGGTCCAGGGCAGCACTTTCTCTCCCCTCCCAGGGAGTCCTTGGCTCCAGATGCTGGAGCACAACTTGCCACGGCCAAGCATGGCCGGGCTCTGCTGCAAAAGCAGGAACTTCCTGCTTCTCTGAGACTGCTAACCTAGCCCCTTTCATTAACTCTCTATATCCCTGCACTAATCATGTCTAACAGTGCAATGTATACATAGACATGTCAGATATAAAACATTGCACAGTACATATGAGACATGGCACATTAACACAATTAAACATAAAGGAACCATTCAGGTGCCACATGGGATATATGTGCCTGGTATGCAGGAAGGCAAGTGAGGTTCCTTGCACGTCCTTACATATGTACCATACATGTGGCATCCGTGTGATGCTTGTTTACAGCATCAGAGTGAATACTGGAATAGAATGGAAGAACCCAAGAATGGAAGAGAAATGATAGATAGATAGATAGATAGATAGATAGATAGAATGATAGATAGATAGATAGATAGATAGATAGATAGATAGATAGATAGATAGATAGATAGATAGATAGATAGATAGTAGGCACCATTCCCATAGTTACCAAAACAAAGTGACTTTATTTAGCTTATGTGGCGTGGCGATGTTTCGGTTCAAATTAACCTTTCTCAAGCATTGACATGATTATGAATACAAAGTATATGTAAAGAGATTTCATCAATGTGCAATAAATTTATTTTTTAGAAAAATACATAAAAAAATCACATTACAGTTTGTGCACAGTCTATTAGTGGACAGTGAAAGTGATATAAGGTGCTTTAATTATAAAGTGCATGCTGAAAATGTATTATCATATTAATAAAGTGTGCTTATACATACAGTAATTAGTGCCATAATTCATTTGTGTTATTTATAATTACAGAAGACTCACAGGTTTTTGATACCAGGGATATGTATATGGTAATATGTAGGCTCTTCCCTGAACTTTATAATGTATTAATTGCACATTGATGAAATCTCTTTATATATACTTTGTATTCACAATCATGTCAATGCTTGAGAAAGGTTAAATTGAACCATAACGTCACCATGCCACATAGGCTAAATAAAGTCCCTGTGCTTTGATAACTATTGGAGTGCTGCCTACCTTTTTATATTTTTTATATACTCTGATAAAATCTGGATATTTTGTTTGGAAAGCATTTGCACCCATCTTGCATCTGCTCCGTTTTCTATTTTTAGATAGAGTAAAAAATTAGAACAGCACACTACTTATACTATAAATGACAAGAAAGAGGAAAAAACTGAATTTTAAACCCAAATGAATGAAGGAACATTTACTTTATTAATCAAATACTGTACAATGATAAAAAATGAGGTAAAGGTGGAAACAATTACATAAGGGAACAAAAAGGGACGCAATACACTGAGGACAGATAGGAATAATGACAAAGAACTAATACCAGCAAAAAATATGGTAATTAGAAAAGAAGTGCATACAAAAAAATATATTAAATGCAGTGCTGCTGTTGTGTCACAATCAATGATACATACAAAGAATGTTATAAAAATATGTAAAAATTGTAAAAAATGTGTAAAAATGGACCCACATGAGAAAACAGTTACTGGATGTGGTAAAGAAGGCAGTATGAAGGTTCATAGATAATAATAGAGTGCAATTGCCTATACTGTCACCACGTTAATACACTGGTGACCGCATAATCTGTGTCAACTAACAATGCCTGCCCATGGAGTCAAGTATAAGTATGCATATATGTCCACACTATTGCATAGTAAAGTACCTGATTGGAACATGGAGAGGAGTCCAAGTCTGTGAAAGAGATGTGTCCACCCCGACGCGCGTTTTGGCATCTGCCTCCATCGGTGGGTACCAAGGAACACTTATCACCATCTGGTCATCTTCTTTCACTGTCGCATTTTTGAAATGTTCACTTTAGGCTGGGTCTTCAAGCCTTGACCAGACCTCAGAGGTCTAGAGTGAACGCGCGGGAGATGCAGTGTACAACGGGTGGGGGAGGGGGAGAATAGGTAACTGAGAGTATCCAACAGTGAGCAGAGCAGTGGAGGGGCTGCACAGATTACCGGTGAGGTGAGTATGGTTTTTTGTTTGTTTGTTTGTTTTTTTAAACTTTGCCACAAAGCGATTTTACAAATGTTTAAATTCTCAAAAATTAAGAATTTTTTACAAATAAATTTGCTCATCTCTAGTTACAACTAGTTACAACTTTGTTCCAGTATTATTAAATAAAGACAATACTATTTACAGCCACATGTAGATACTCTTCTACAATCGTTCAGAAAGGATTTCATATGGCACACACATTTATTTGAATATTGACTGCAGCTAATTTTATTTCATATAACTCATGATCAGTCTTCACCCAAACAGATATGACCTGCACTTCAGTTGAACATGGATTTTATCCTTTTTTATTGCTAAAATAGATTAACATCATATGAGTTGTGGAGAATTTAATAAAGTTTATATAAACACTGGACATCTGTGAAACAAGCAGATGCATTTCATAAAATGTAATGATAGAAAGGTTTGCACAGCAAGTTGTCTTAACACCATAAAAGTCATCCATCTTTTGACATTTAAAAATATTTCATAGTGAGATAAATCCAGAACATAAACTTTTAATTATTACTGTATAGTGTATGGAGCATTATATGGGGCCCATACTGTATGGAGCTTTGTATGGGGCCCATTATTCTGTGTGGTGCATTATATGGGGCCTATTCTGAATGGAGCAATATATGGGGCCCATTATACTGTATGGAGCATTATATCGGGTACATTATTCTGTATGGAGCATTATACGGGGTCCTTTTTTCTGTATGGAACACTAAATGGGGCTAATTATACTGTATGAAGCAATATATCAGGCTCATTTTTCTGTATGGAGCAATATATGGGGCTCATAATACTGTATAGAGCAATATATGGGACTCTTTATACTGTATGGAGCAATATATGGGGCTCATTATACTGTATAGAGCAATATATGGGACTCATATTGTATGGAGCACTATATGTATCTCATACTGTATGTAGCAATATATGGGGCTCATTGTACTGTATGGAGCAATATACTGTATGGGGCTAATTGTACTGTATGGAGCAATATATAGGGCTCATTATACTGTCTGGAAGACTATATGGGGCACATAATACTCTAAGGAAGATTATGGGGTGCCCATAATACTGTATGAAGCACTATTAGGTGCCTATAATACTGTATGGAGGACTGCATGGTGCCCATAATACTGTATAGAAGACTATGTGGTGCCCATAATACTGTATTGAGGACTGTACTGTGCGGTCTAAAATGAAACTTTTGAATTCCCCCAGGGCACGCATTGTGCGTTGCAAGGATTCACCAGTTTCTGAGGTATTGTAAAATTTACAATAGATATCACTCATGATATGTAAGAAGTAAGTAAAATCTTTGACATTGTACTATACCTATATTTCTCTTCCGTATCTGTGCATTAAGAATCATAGTATGTTTTAAAGGAGCCCATTGAGACTCTTTTACCCTGGAGTCTACCCTGGTAGAGATTATCACAAATATTTGCAGAACCCTGGTCCAGCAGCTAAGGGGGTAGACAAAGCCCTGCAATACTCCTTTCACCTACCCTGATGTGACATCAGGGCAAGACGTTACACCGGGCCAACTAATCAGAAAAGGCATTGGGATTCTGGAAGGTAGGAGGTTATTTGCAGTACTGAGGACCAACAGCCAATGTTTACCAATCTACCACATTGGTAGAAAATGGCTGCTGGTCCTCAGGCCTGTGAACCACATTCTAAATTTCAAAATGTATGACCCATGAACAATTGACATTGGACTTTCTTCCCTACAGTTGAACAAAAAGATTTGCAGGGCAAATAGTAAACTCATTTGTTTTGACCTTGATTGAACCAACTGTATTAACATCAACCTTAGGCCACCAGTTTTTATATATATATATATATATATATATATATATATATATATATATATATATATATATATATATATATATATATATATATATATATATATATATATGTATATATATATATATATATATATATATATTTTAGTCTAATTACTTTGAGAACAGCAGCCTGATGATGGAAAACTATTTTCTGATCACCTAGCTGAATTTTTAGTCCACATTTGTTAAATGGGAATCAATAAATCAGTCCACTCCATATCCCATCCTTAAAAAGGACCTTTTACCAAATTTTTCATTTTGAACTGGACACTTGATATAATCGACATTGCAGAGCAAAATAAGCAAATTTTTGTGTGTTTTTTTTTATCTTACCTCTCTATTGTGGAAATATTAGCAATCAAAGTATTTGGCCCCTAAACAGTTATTTTCTTTAAAGGTACCGTCACACTTAGTGACGCTGCAGCGATACCGACAACGATCCGGATTGCTGCAGCGTCGCTGTTTGGTCGCTGGAGAACTGTCACACAGACCGCTCTCCAGCGACCAACGATGCCGGTAACCAGGGTAAACATCGGGTAACTAAGCGCAGGGCCGCGCTTAGTAACCCGATGTTTACCCTGGTTACCATCCTAAAAGTTAAAAAAAACAAACACTACATACTTACCTACAGCCGTCTGTCCTCCAGCGCTGTGCTCTGCACTCCTCCTGTACTGTCTGTGTGAGCACAGCGGCCGGAAAGCAGAGCGGTGACGTCACCGCTCTGCTTTCCGGCTGACCGACGCTCACAGCCAGTACAGGAGGAGTGCAGAGCACAGCGCTGGAGGACAGACGGCTGTAGGTAAGTATGTAGTGTTTGTTTTTTTTTACTTTTAGGATGATAACCAGGGTAAACATCGGGTTACTAAGCGCGGCCCTGCGCTTAGTTACCCGCTGTTTACCCTGGTTACCAGTGAAGACATCGCTGAATTGGTGTCACACACGCCGATTCAGCGATGTCTACGGGGAGTCCAGCGACCAAATAAAGTTCTGGACTTTCTTCCCCGACCAGCGACAGCACAGCAGGGGCCTGATCGCTGCTGCCTGTCACACTGGACGATATCGCTAGCGAGGACGCTGCAACGTCACGGATCGCTAGCGATATCGTCTAGTGTGACGGTACCTTAAGTCTTAGTGGGAATAACAGAGAGATTTCACTGGGGACATGAATGTCTTCCTCTTTCTAATGGTGACCAATCATAAGAAGGCAGCAACACATTGGGGAAAGAAGAACACGTCCCCACAGTAGCATTGACAAATGGTCTACTCTCCTCACTGCAGAGTGATAACATGTGCTGGAGTATAGCAGACCTGAGTGTGATTAAAGGTACCTTCACACATAACGATATTGTTAACGATATCGTTGCTATTTGTGATGTAGCAATGATATCGTTAATGAAATCGTTATGTGTGACAGCGACCAACGATCAGGCCCCTGCTGGGAGATCGTTGGTCGCTGAATAAAGTCCAGAACTTTATTTCGTCGCTGGACTCCCTGGAGACATCGCTGGATCGGCGTGTGTGACACCGATCCAGCGATGTCTTCACTGGTAACCAGGGTAAACATCGGGTAACTAAGCGCAGGGCCGCGCTTAGTAACCCGATGTTTACCCTGGTTACCATGCTAAAAGTAAAAAAAAACAAACACTAGATACTTACCTACAGCCGTCTGTCCTCCAGCGCTGTGCTCTGCATTCCTCCTGTACTGGCTGTGAGCGTCGGTCACCCGGAAAGCAGAGCGGTGACGTCACCGCTCTGCTTTCCGGCTCCCAGACAGTACAGGAGGAGAGCAGAGAAGCAGAGCGCAGCGCTGGAGGACAGACAGCTGTAGGTAAGTATCTAGTGTTTGTTTTTTTTTTACTTTTAGGATGGTAACCAGGGTAAACATCGGGTTACTAAGCGCCGCCCTGCGCTTAGTTACCCGATGTTTACCCTGGTTACCAGCATCGTTGGTCGCTGGAGAGCGGTCTGTGTGACAGCTCTCCAGCGACCAAACAGCGACGCTGCAGCAATCCGGATCGTTGTCGGTATCGCTGCAGTGTCGCTAAATGTGAAGGGGCCTTAACTGCCAGATTTCAGCTCTTATCTTTGGCATTCAGTGTGGGAGACATTACTTCAGAAGTTGAGTCTCATTACAAACACTTCTAATAGTTTTGCGCTCAAATTCAAATGCAAATGAGCTTTATTGGAGGGCCATATATAAATTTGCATTGCCAAAGAAAGTGTAGTGCTGCCAAATCTGAATGCTGGAGATCAAAGCTGAAAGCTCTTAAACACACTCAGGTCTGTGTTCTCCAGAACATGTAATTACTTTGCAGTGAGGAGAACAGACAGTGTAGTTTAGCTTGTTCTAAACTATAGTGAGGGCATGTTCATTTTCCCCTAGAGTGTGGATGCCTGTAAATGACTGGCTGAGCTGGCAGCGCTATCAGAGGAAAGCTACTAGACATGTTTGCAATGAAACTGTTGAAAGCTGTCAATTAATCACATTGAGGTCTGCTGTGTTCTAGCACATGTCATCACTAGGGTTGAGCGACTTTTAGTTTTTTAGGGTCGAGTCGGGTTTCGCGAAACCCAACTATCTCAAAAGTCGAGTCGAGTGAAATCGGACGATTATCGCAAAAAGTCGGGATCGACCGAAACACGAAACCCAATGCAAGTCAATGGGGGAGCATAGTCGGCAGTGAGTGGAGGCCAGGAAAACACCTACATTGCCCATTTTAATGGCAAAAACATCCATTCTTGGTACTGAAGCTTATCAATCTTAATTTACCTTATAATAATAGTTAGGCATTGGACATTGGGGGTCATTTGGCTAAAGTTGTGGGGGGTATGGCTGGGTCAAGTATTTAGTGGGCCCAGGAAACGTGGACCACGTCACGGCAGTGGAGCAGGGAGAGGTAAGTATTTCAACTTTGCAAGTGCTGTGATCCTGAGCAAGCAGGGGAGGGGCCTACTCGTTCGCATTGGCACTGGCACAGGGCCCCTCAAAGTACGACGGTGTGTTTGCATGGCGGTGGCACCTCTCACCAGTAGCGACACTTTTGCGTACTATGATGGGCCCTGTGCCAGTGACGTCGCCAACGAGTATGCCCCCCCACCTGATGAAAGAACCTGCACTTTCATCTGCACCTTCCTCTTTGTCCCGGTGTAAGGTGGTATAGTATGCGGGAAGGGGAACCTCACTTTCAGCAGGGTCAGAATCTGGCTGTGTAGCTTGCAAGGGGAATGTAGCGGTCTGGGTCAATGTACCAGCAGAGTCATCTAGCACTGGCTGGGCAATGGGCAGGATGAGGAGGAAACACAGATATAGTCCCAAATACAAAAGTAGGCTAAAAGCAGTTCAAAATTAGTAACAGGACTAAACAGGCGGCATTGCTTTGTTCAGTGGAGGACAACTGTAATGAGAGGCTGACACAGTGAGTAGTCCCAAATCAGTAAGTAGTCTAAATGCAGTTCAAAATTGGTAACAGTATTAAACAGGCGGCACTTCTTTGTTCAGTGGAGAAGAACAGCAAGGAGCGGCAGACACCGTCAGTAGGCCCCAACCTGTTATGACCTGGTGGTTAAGAGGCCACACTGATATGACCTGGTGGCTAAAACGCAACATGGAACGAGCTCTGAGAAGGTGGTATCTCTACTGACCGCAGTCCCTAATCCTAACAACACAACTAGAAATAGCCGTGGGATGTTCCTGACACTCCCTAGACACCTCGTCACAGCCTCAGATATAACTACCCCTAAAGAAGGAAATAGAAAACTATCTTGCCTCAGAGAAACCCCCAAAAGGAAAGACAGCCCCCCACAAATATTGACTGTGAAAGGAGAGGGAAATGACGAACTCAGAAATGAAATTAGAATTCAGCAAAGGGAGGCCAAAACTAAACTAGATAGATAGAGAGCAAAGGATACTGTGCGGTCAGTATTAAAAACTACAAAATCCACGCAGAGTTTACAAAAATGAACTCCACACCGACTCACGGTGTGGAGGGGCAAATCTGCTTTCCCAGAGCTTCCAGCTAGCCTGAATAAGACATAGTGACAAGCTGAACAAAAGAGACAAAATGCAGAGCAATAGAGTCCTAACAAATGGACAAACAAACTAGCAAAACTTATCTTTTGCAGACAAGGACTGGCCATAAGAGAAATCCAAGGGAAGAATCAAATCCAACCAAGAACATTGACAGCAGGCATGGACTAAAGCCCAGAGCAGGTTTAAATAACAAACCCAGGCAAGGCGATTAGTGAAGGCAGCTGCTACAGCCACCTAACGGAGCAGCAGTTCCACTCGAAACCACCAGAGGGAGCCCAAGGGCAGAACTCGCAAAAATACCATTAGCAACCACAGGATGGAGCTCCAGAACGGAACTCACAACAGTACCCCGCCCTTGAGGAGGGGTCACCGAACCCTCACCAGAGCTCCCAGGCCGATCAGGACGAGCCAAATGGAAAGCATGAACCAAATCGGGAGCATGAACATCGGAGACAACAACCCAAGAATTATCCTCCTGGCCATAACCCTTCCACTTGACCAGATACTGAAGCTTCCGCCTCGAAAAACGAGAATCCAAAATCTTCTCTACCATATATTCCAATTCCCCCTCAACCAACACCGGAGCAGGAGGATCAACGGAGGGAACCATAGGTACCACATATCTCCGCAACAAGGATCTATGGAGCACATTATGAATGGAAAAGGAAGCTGGAAGGGCCAAACGAAAAGACACTGGATTGATAATTTCAGAAATCTTATAAGGCCCAATAAAGCGAGGCTTGAACTTAGAGGAAGAAACCTTCATAGGAACATGATGAGAAGACAACCAGACCAAATCCCCAACACAAAGCCGGGGACCAACACACCGACAACGGTTAGCAAAACGCTGAGCCTTCTCCTAAGACAACGTCAAATTGTCCACCACATGAGTCCAAATTTGCTGCAACCTGTCCACCACGGAATCCACACCTGGACAGTCAGAAGGCTCAAGCTGCCCTGAAGAAAAACGAGGTTGAAAACCAAAGTTACAAAAAAAAGGCGAAACCAAGGTAGCCGAACTAGCCCGATTATTAAGGGCAAACTCGGCCAACGGCAAAAAGGTCACCCAATCATCCTGATCAGCAGACACAAGCATCTCAAATAGGTTTCCAAGGTCTGATTGGTTCGCTCCGTTTGGCCATTTGTCTGAGGATGGAATGCAGAAGAAAAAGACAAATCAATGCCCATTCTAGCACAAAAGGACCGCCAAAACCTAGAAACAAACTGGGAACCTCTGTCAGACACAATATTCCATGCAAACGAACCACATGCTGAAAAAATAATGGAACCAAATGAGAAGAGGAAGGCAACTTAGGCAACGGCACCAAATGGACCATCTTAGAAAACCGGTCACAAACCACCCAGATGACCGACATCTTCTGAGAAACAGGAAGATCAGAAATAAAATCCATGGAAATATGCGTCCAGGGCCTCTCAGGAATAGGCAAAGGCAAAAGCAACCCGCTGGCACGGGAACAGCAAGGCTTAGCCCGAGCACAGGTCCCACAGGACTGCACAAACGAACGCACATCCCGCGACAAGGAAGGCCACCAAAAGGACTTAGCCACCAAATCTCTGGTACCGAAAATCCCAGGGTGACCAGCCAACACTGAACAATGAACCTCAGAAATTACCCTACTAGTCCATCTATCAGGAACAAACAATTTCCCCACAGGACAGCAGTCAGGTTTATCAGCCTGAAACTCCTGAAGTACCCGCCATAAATCAGGGGAGATGGCAGAAAGAATCACCCCCTCCTTGAGGATCCCAGCCGGCTCAAGAACTCCCGGAGAATCAGGCAAAAAACTCCTAGAAAGGGCATCAGCCTTCACATTCTTAGATCCAGGAATATACGAGACCACAAAATCAAAACGTGAGAAAAACAAAGACCACCGAGCCTGTCTAGGATTTAACCGCTTAGCAGACTCGAGGTAAATCAGATTCTTGTGATCAGTCAAGACCACCACGTGATGCTTGGCTCCCTCAAGCCAATGTCGCCACTCCTCAAATGCCCACTTCATAGCCAACAACTCCCGATTGCCGACATCATAATTACGCTCAGAAGACGAAAATTTTCTGGAGAAGAAGGCACATGGTTTCATCAAAGAGCCATCAGAATTTCTCTGAGACAAAACGGCCCCTGCCCCAATCTCAGAAGCATCACCCTCAACCTGAAAAGGGAGAGAAACATCTGGCTGACGCAACACAGGGGCAGAAGTAAAACGACGTTTAAGCTCCTGAAAGGCCTCAACAGCCGCAGAGGACCAATTCACCACATCAGCGCCCTTCCTCGTCAAATCGGTCAGAGGCTTCACAACACTAGAAAAATTAGCAATAAAGCGACGATAAAAATTGGCAAAGCCCAAAAATTTCTGAAGGTTCTTTACAGATGTAGGTTGAGTCCAATCATGAATGGCCTGGACTTTAACAGGGTCCATTTCAATAGCCGAGGGAGAAAAAATGAAACCCAAAAAAGAAACCCTCTGAACTCCAAAGAGGCACTTAGACCCCTTCACAAACAACGCATTAGTACGAAGGACCTGAAACACCATCCTAACCTGCTTCACATGAGACTCCCAATCATCGGAGAAAACCAAAATATCATCCAAATACACAATCATAAATTTATCCAGATAATTCCGGAAGATATCATGCATAAAGGACTGAAATACCGATGGAGCATTAGAGAGCCCGAATGGCATTACAAGATATTCAAAATGGCCTTCAGGTGTATTAAATGCTGTTTTCCATTCATCACCTTTTTTAATACGCACAAGATTATACGCCCCTCAGAGGTCGATTTTAGTAAACCAACTAGCACCCTTAATCCGAGCAAACAAATCAGAAAGCAAAGGTAACGGATACTGGAATTTGACAGTGATCTTATTGAGAAGGCGATAATCTATACAGGGTCTCAAGGAGCCATCCTTCTTGGCAACAAAAAAAAAAATCCCGCTCCCAACGGTGACGAAGACGGGCAAATATGCCCTTTTTCCAAGGACTCCTTTACATAACTCCGCATAGCGGCATGCTCTGGCACAGACAGATTGAAAAGTCGGCCCTTAGGGAACTTACAGCCAGGAATCAAATTAATGGCACAATCGCAGTCCCTATGAGGAGGTAGGGAACTGGACTTGGGCTCATCAAATACATCCTGGAAATCCGACAAAAACTCAGGAACTTCAGAAGAAGGGGACGAGGAAATGGACATCAAAGGAATATCACTATGTATCCCCTGACAACCCCAACCAGTCACAGACAGAGATCTCCAATCCAGCACTGGATTATGTACCTGTAACCATGGAAAACCCAGCACAACAACATCATTGAAATTATGCAACACCAAAAAACGAATATTTTCCTGATGTGCTGGAGCCATGTACATGGTTAACTGTGTCCAGTACTGAGGTTTATTCTTGGCCAATGGCGTAGCATCAATTCCCCTTAAGGGAATAGGACTCTGCAAAGGTTCCAAGGAAAAACCACAGCGCTTGGCAAATTCCAAGTCCATTAAGTTCAGGGCAGCGCCAGAATCCACAAATTCCATAACAGAAAAGGACGACAATTAGCAAATCAGGGTAACAGACAAGAGAAATTTAGGCTGCACAGTACTAATGGTAACAGAGCTAGGGACCCTCCTAGTACGCTTAGGGTAATCAGAAATAGCATGAGCTGAATCACCACAGTAAAAACACAGGCCATTCTGACGTCTGAATTCCTGCCGTTCTGCTCTAGTCAAAATCCTATCACATTGTATAGGCTCAGGACTTCGCTCAGAGGACACTGCCATATGGTGCACCGCCTTGCGCTCACGCAAGCGCCGATCAATCTGAATGGCTAGAGACATAGATTCGCTCAAACCGGTAGGCGTAGGAAAGCCCACCATAACATCTTTAAGGGTTTCAGAAAGACCTTTTCTGAAAATAGCAGCCAGCGCCTCTTCATTCCATTTAGTGAGCACAGACCATTTTCTAAATTTCTGGCAATATAACTCTGCCGCTTCCTGACCCTGACACAGGGCCAACAGTGTTTTCTCAGCATGCTCTACAGAGTTAGGTTCGTCATACAACAATCCGAGCGCCTGAAAGAATGCATCTACATTCAATAATGCCGGATTCCCTGTTTCAAGAGCAAATGCCCAGTCTTGAGGATCACCACGCA
The DNA here is from genome assembly GCF_032444005.1 of Ranitomeya imitator. NCBI lineage: Eukaryota > Metazoa > Chordata > Amphibia > Anura > Dendrobatidae > Ranitomeya > Ranitomeya imitator. Next base: position 78,404,384 of record NC_091283.1, on the reverse strand, counting down.
GTAAGGATATGATGATTTTCACTTGCTGAATGGGATCACCAGAAGAACGGGGTTTCAAAGCAAAAAACAATTTGCAGCTATTTTTAAAGTTCAAAAACTTGGATCTGTCCCCAAAAAACAAATCAGGAGTAGGAATTCTTGGCTCTAGAGCCGGAGTCTGAACAATATAATCTTGGATACTCTGGACTCTTGCAGCAAGTTGATCCACACGAGAAAACAAATCCTGAACATACCAGAGCATATATCCAGCACCACCCAGATATCAAGAGGAAAAAGAAGACAGAACAGAGCACAGAAAAAAAAATGGTTCAGAACTCTTTTTTTTCCTTCTTTTGAGATGCATTCAATTCATTCTTGGCCTGCTGTACTGTTATGACCTGGTGGTTAAGAGGCCACACTGATATGACCTGGTGGCTAAAACGCAACATGGAACGAGCTCTGAGAAGGTGATATCTCTACTGACCGCAGTCCCTAATCCTAACAACACAACTAGAAATAGCCGTGGGATGTTCCTGACACTCCCTAGACACCTCGTCACAGCCTCAGATATAACTACCCCTAAAGAAGGAAATAGAAAACTATCTTGCCTCAGAGAAACCCCCAAAAGGAAAGACAGCCCCCCACAAATATTGACTGTGAAAGGAGAGGGAAATGACGAACTCAGAAATGAAATTAGAATTCAGCAAAGGGAGGCCAAAACTAAACTAGATAGGCAGAGAGCAAAGGATACTGTGCGGTCAGTATTAAAAACTACAAAATCCACGCAGAGTTTACAAAAATGAACTCCACACCGACTCACGGTGTGGAGGGGCAAATCTGCTTTCCCAGAGCTTCCAGCTAGCCTGAATAAGACATAGTGACAAGCTGAACAAAAGAGACAAAATGCAGAGCAATAGAGTCCAAACAAATGGACAAACAAACTAGCAAAACTTATCTTTTGCAGACAAGGACTGGCCATAAGAGAAATCCAAGGGAAGAATCAAATCCAACCAAGAACATTGACAGCAGGCATGGACTAAAGCCCAGAGCAGGTTTAAATAACAAACCCAGGCAAGGCGATTAGTGAAGGCAGCTGCTACAGCCACCTAACGGAGCAGCAGTTCCACTCGAAACCACCAGAGGGAGCCCAAGGGCAGAACTCGCAAAAATACCATTAGCAACCACAGGAGGGAGCTCCAGAACGGAACTCACAACAGTACCCCGCCCTTGAGGAGGGGTCACCGAACCCTCACCAGAGCTCCCAGGCCGATCAGGACGAGCCAAATGGAAAGCATGAACCAAATCGGGAGCATGAACATCGGAGGCAACAACCCAAGAATTATCCTCCTGGCCATAACCCTTCCACTTGACCAGATACTGAAGCTTCCGCCTCGAAAAACGAGAATCCAAAATATTCTCTACCATATATTCCAATTCCCCCTCAACCAACACCGGAGCAGGAGGATCAACGGAGGGAACCATAGGTACCACATATCTCCGCAACAAGGATCTATGGAGCACATTATGAATGGAAAAAGGAAGCTGGAAGGGCCAAACGAAAAGACACTGGATTGATAATTTCAGAAATCTTATAAGGCCCAATAAAGCGAGGCTTGAACTTAGGGGAAGAAACCTTCATAGGAACATGATGAGAAGACAACCAGACCAAATCCCTAACACAAAGCCGGGGACCAACACACTGACGACGGTTAGCAAAACGCTGAGCCTTCTCCTAAGACAACGTCAAATTGTCCACCACATGAGTCCAAATTTGCTGCAACCTGTCCACCACGGAATCCACACCTGGACAGTCAGAAGGCTCAAGCTGCCCTGAAGAAAAACGAGGTTGAAAACCAAAGTTACAAAAAAAAGGCGAAACCAAGGTAGCCAAACTAGCCCGATTATTAAGGGCAAACTCGGCCAACGGCAAAAAGGTCACCCAATCATCCTGATCAGCAGACACAAGCATCTCAAATAGGTTTCCAAGGTCTGATTGGTTCGCTCCGTTTGGCCATTTGTCTGAGGATGGAATGCAGAAGAAAAAGACAAATCAATGCCCATTCTAGCACAAAAGGACCGCCAAAACCTAGAAACGAACTGGGAACCTCTGTCAGACACAATATTCTCCGGAATACCATGCAAACAAACCACATGCTGAAAAAATAATGGAACCAAATGAGAAGAGGAAGGCAACTTAGGCAACGGCACCAAATGGACCATCTTAGAAAACCGGTCACAAACCACCCAGATGACCGACATCTTCTGAGAAACAGGAAGATCAGAAATAAAATCCATGGAAATATGCGTCCAGGGCCTCTCAGGAATAGGCAAAGGCAAAAGCAACCCGCTGGCACGGGAACAGCAAGGCTTAGCCCGAGCACAGGTCCCACAGGACTGCACAAACGAACGTACATCCCGCGACAAGGAAGGCCACCAAAAGGACTTAGCCACCAAATCTCTGGTACCGAAAATCCCAGGGTGACCAGCCAACACTGAACAATGAACCTCAGAAATTACCCTACTAGTCCATCTATCAGGAACAAACAATTTCCCCACAGGACAGCGGTCAGGTTTATCAGCCTGAAACTCCTGAAGTACCCGCCATAAATCAGGGGAGATGGCAGAAAGAATCACCCCCTCCTTGAGGATCCCAGCCGGCTCAAGAACTCCCGGAGAATCAGGCAAAAAACTCCTAGAAAGGGCATCAGCCTTCACATTCTTAGATCCAGGAATATACGAGACCACAAAATCAAAACGTGAGAAAAACAAAGACCACCGAGCCTGTCTAGGATTTAACCGCTTAGCAGACTCGAGGTAAATCAGATTCTTGTGATCAGTCAAGACCACCACGCGATGCTTGGCTCCCTCAAGCCAATGTCGCCACTCCTCAAATGCCCACTTCATAGCCAACAACTCCCGATTGCCGACATCATAATTACGCTCAGAAGACGAAAATTTTCTGGAGAAGAAGGCACAAGGTTTCATCAAAGAGCCATCAGAATTTCTCTGAGACAAAACGGCCCCTGCCCCAATCTCAGAAGCATCACCCTCAACCTGAAAAGGGAGAGAAACATCTGGCTGACGCAACACAGGGGCAGAAGTAAAACGACGTTTAAGCTCCTGAAAGGCCTCAACAGCCACAGAGGACCAATTCACCACATCAGCGCCCTTCCTCGTCAAATCGGTCAGAGGCTTCACAACACTAGAAAAATTAGCAATAAAGCGACGATAAAAATTGGCAAAGCCCAAAAATTTCTGAAGGTTCTTTACAGATGTAGGTTGAGTCCAATCATGAATGGCCTGGACTTTAACAGGGTCCATTTCAATAGCCGAGGGAGAAAAATGAAACCCAAAAAAGAAACCCTCTGAACTCCAAAGAGGCACTTAGACCCCTTCACAAACAACGCATTAGTACGAAGGACCTGAAACACCATCCTAACCTGCTTCACATGAGACTCCCAATCATCGGAGAAAACCAAAATATCATCCAAATACACAATCATAAATTTATCCAGATAATTCCGGAAGATATCATGCATAAAGGACTGAGATACCGATGGAGCATTAGAGAGCCCGAATGGCATTACAAGATATTCAAAATGGCCTTCAGGCGTATTAAATGCTGTTTTCCATTCATCACCTTTTTTAATACGCACAAGATTATACGCCCCTCGGAGGTCGATTTTAGTAAACCAACTAGCACCCTTAATCCGAGCAAACAAATACATAGTAACATAGTAACATAGTTAGTAAGGCCCAAAAAAGACATTTGTCCATCCAGTTCAGCCTATATTCCATCATAATAAATCCCCAGATCTACGTACTTCTACAGAACCTAATAATTGTATGATACAATATTGTTCTGCTCCAGGAAGACATCCAGGCCTCTCTTGAACCCCTCGACTGAGTTCGCCATCACCACCTCCTCAGGCAAGCAATTCCAGATTCTCACTGCCCTAACAGTAAAGAATCCTCTTCTATGTTGGTGGAAAAACCTTCTCTCCTCCAGACGCAAAGAATGCCCCCTTGTGCCCGTCACCTTCCTTGGTATAAACAGATCCTCAGCGAGATATTTGTATTGTCCCCTTATATACTTATACATGGTTATTAGATCGCCCCTCAGTCGTCTTTTTTCTAGACTATATAATCCTAATTTCGCTAATCTATCTGGGTATTGTAGTTCTCCCATCCCCTTTATTAATTTTGTTGCCCTCCTTTGTACTCTCTCTAGTTCCATTGTATTAACTGCTTTACATAGTTTTGTATCATCTGCAAATATCGATATTTTACTGTGTAAACCTTCTACCAGATCATTAATGAATATGTTGAAGAGAACAGGTCCCAATACCGACCCCTGCGGTACCCCACTGGTCACAGCGACCCAGTTAGAGACTATACCATTTATAACCACCCTCTGCTTTCTATCACTAAGCCAGTTACTAACCCATTTACACACATTTTCCCCAAGACCAAGCATTCTCATTTTGTGTACCAAACTCTTGTGCAAATCAGAAAGCAAAGGTAACGGATACTGGAATTTGACAGTGATCTTATTGAGAAGGCGATAATCTATACAGGGTCTCAAGGAGCCATCCTTCTTGGCAACAAAAAAAAAATCCCGCTCCCAACGGTGACGAAGACGGGCAAACATGCCCTTTTTCCAAGGACTCCTTTACATAACTCCGCATAGCGGCATGCTCTGGCACAGACAGATTGAAAAGTCGGCCCTTAGGGAACTTACAGCCAGGAATCAAATTAATGGCACAATCGCAGTCCCTATGAGGAGGTAGGGAACTGGACTTGGGCTCATCAAATACATCCTGGAAATCCGACAAAAACTCAGGAACTTCAGAAGAAGGGGACGAGGAAATGGACATCAAAGGAATATCACTATGTATCCCCTGACAACCCCAACCAGTCACAGACAGAGATCTCCAATCCAGCACTGGATTATGTACCTGTAACCATGGAAAACCCATCACAACAACATCATTGAAATTATGCAACATCAAAAAACGAATATTTTCCTGATGTGCTGGAGCCATGTACATGGTTAACTGTGTCCAGTACTGAGGTTTATTCTTGGCCAATGGCGTAGCATCAATTCCCCTTAAGGGAATAGGACTCTGCAAAGGTTCCAAGGAAAAACCACAGCGCTTGGCAAATTCCAAGTCCATTAAGTTCAGGGCAGCGACAGAATCCACAAATTCCATAACAGAAAAGGACGACAATTAGCAAATCAGGGTAACAGACAAGAGAAATATAGGCTGCACAGTACTAATGGTAACAGAGCTAGGGACCCTCCTAGTACGCTTAGGGTAATCAGAAATAGCATGAGCTGAATCACCACAGTAAAAACACAGGCCATTCTGACGTCTGAATTCCTGCCGTTCTGCTCTAGTCAAAATCCTATCACATTGCATAGGCTCAGGACTTCGCTCAGAGGACACTGCCATATGGTGCACCGCCTTGCGCTCACGCAAGCGCCGATCAATCTGAATGGCTAGAGACATAGATTCGCTCAAACCGGTAGGCGTAGGAAAGCCCACCATAACATCTTTAAGGGTTTCAGAAAGACCTTTTCTGAAAATAGCAGCCAGCGCCTCTTCATTCCATTTAGTGAGCACAGACCATTTTCTAAATTTCTGGCAATATAACTCTGCCGCTTCCTGACCCTGACACAGGGCCAACAGTGTTTTCTCAGCATGCTCTACAGAGTTAGGTTCGTCATACAACAATCCGAGCGCCTGAAAGAATGCATCTACATTCAATGATGTCGGATTCCCTGTTTCAAGAGCAAATGCCCAGTCTTGAGGATCACCACGCAGTAAGGATATGATGATTTTCACTTGCTGAATGGGATCACCAGAAGAACGGAGTTTCAAAGCAAAAAACAATTTGCAGCTATTTTTAAAGTTCAAAAACTTGGATCTGTCCCCAAAAAACAAATCAGGAGTAGGAATTCTTGGCTTTAGAGCCGGAGTCTGAACAATATAATCTTGGATACTCTGGACTCTTGCAGCAAGTTGATCCACACGAGAAAACAAACCCTGAACCTCCATACCAGAGCATATATCCAGCACCACCCAGATATCAAGAGGAAAAAGAAGACAGAACAGAGCACAGAAAAAAAAATGGTTCAGAACTCTTTTTTTTCCTTCTTTTGAGATGCATTCAATTCATTCTTGGCCTGCTGTACTGTTATGACCTGGTGGTTAGGAGGCCACACTGATATGACCTGGTGGCTAAAACGCAACATGGAACGAGCTCTGAGAAGGTGATATCTCTACTGACCGCAGTCCCTAATCCTAACAACACAACTAGAAATAGCCGTGGGATGTTCCTGACACTCCCTAGACACCTCGTCACAGCCTCAGATATAACTACCCCTAAAGAAGGAAATAGAAAACTATCTTGCCTCAGAGAAACCCCCAAAAGGAAAGACAGCCCCCCACAAATATTGACTGTGAAAGGAGAGGGAAATGACGAACTCAGAAATGAAATTAGAATTCAGCAAAGGGAGGCCAAAACTAAACTAGATAGACAGAGAGCAAAGGATACTGTGCGGTCAGTATTAAAAACTACAAAATCCACGCAGAGTTTACAAAAATGAACTCCACACCGACTCACGGTGTGGAGGGGCAAATCTGCTTTCCCAGAGCTTCCAGCTAGCCTGAATAAGACATAGTGACAAGCTGAACAAAAGAGACAAAATGCAGAGCAATAGAGTCCAAACAAATGGACAAACAAACTAGCAAAACTTATCTTTTGCAGACAAGGACTGGCCATAAGAGAAATCCAAGGGAAGAATCAAATCCAACCAAGAACATTGACAGCAGGCATGGACTAAAGCCCAGAGCAGGTTTAAATAACAAACCCAGGCAAGGCGATTAGTGAAGGCAGCTGATAAAGCCACCTAACGGAGCAGCAGTTCCACTCGAAACCACCAGAGGGAGCCCAAGGGCAGAACTCGCAAAAATACCATTAGCAACCACAGGAGGGAGCTCCAGAACGGAACTCACAACAGTACCCCACCCTTGAGGAGGGGTCACCGAACCCTCACCAGAGCTCCCAGGCCGATCAGGACGAGCCAAATGGAAAGCATGAACCAAATCGGGAGCATGAACATCGGAGGCAACAACCCAAGAATTATCCTCCTGGCCATAACCCTTCCACTTGACCAGATACTGAAGCTTCCGCCTCGAAAAACGAGAATCCAAAATCTTCTCTACCATATATTCCAATTCCCCCTCAACCAACACCGGAGCAGGAGGATCAACGGAGGGAACCATAGGTACCACATATCTCCGCAACAAGGATCTATGGAGCACATTATGAATGGAAAAAGGAAGCTGGAAGGGCCAAACGAAAAGACACTGGATTGATAATTTCAGAAATCTTATAAGGCCCAATAAAGCGAGGCTTGAACTTAGGGGAAGAAACCTTCATAGGAACATGATGAGAAGACAACCAGACCAAATCCCCAACACAAAGCCGGGGACCAACACACCGACGACGGTTAGCAAAACGCTGAGCCTTCTCCTAAGACAATGTCAAATTGTCCACCACATGAGTCCAAATTTGCTGCAACCTGTCCACCACGGAATCCACACTTGGACAGTCAGAAGGCTCAAGCTGCCCTGAAGAAAAACGAGGTTGAAAACCAAAGTTACAAAAAAAAGGCGAAACCAAGGTAGCCGAACTAGCCCGATTATTAAGGGCAAACTCGGCCAACGGCAAAAAGGTCACCCAATCATCCTGATCAGCAGACACAAGCATCTCAAATAGGTTTCCAAGGTCTGATTGGTTCGCTCCGTTTGGCCATTTGTCTGAGGATGGAATGCAGAAGAAAAAGACAAATCAATGCCCATTCTAGCACAAAAGGACCGCCAAAACCTAGAAACGAACTGGGAACCTCTGTCAGACACAATATTCTCCGGAATACCATGCAAACGAACCACATGCTGAAAAAATAATGGAACCAAATGAGAAGAGGAAGGCAACTTAGGCAACGGCACCAAATGGACCATCTTAGAAAACCGGTCACAAACCACCCAGATGACCGACGTCTTCTGAGAAACAGGAAGATCAGAAATAAAATCCATGGAAATATGCGTCCAGGGCCTCTCAGGAATAGGCAAAGGCAAAAGCAACCCGCTGGCATGGGAACAGCAAGGCTTAGCCCGAGCACAGGTCCCACAGGACTGCACAAACGAACGCACATCCCGCGACAAGGAAGGCCACCAAAAGGACTTAGCCACCAAATCTCTGGTACCGAAAATCCCAGGGTGACCAGCCAACACTGAACAATGAACCTCAGAAATTACCCTACTAGTCCATCTATCAGGAACAAACAATTTCCCCACAGGACAGCGGTCAGGTTTATCAGCCTGAAACTCCTGAAGTACCCGCCATAAATCAGGGGAGATGGCAGAAAGAATCACCCCCTCCTTGAGGATCCCAGCCGGCTCAAGAACTCCCGGAGAATCAGGCAAAAAACTCCTAGAAAGGGCATCAGCCTTCACATTCTTAGATCCAGGAATATACGAGACCACAAAATCAAAACGTGAGAAAAACAAAGACCACCGAGCCTGTCTAGGATTTAACCGCTTAGCAGACTCGAGGTAAATCAGATTCTTGTGATCAGTCAAGACCACCACGCGATGCTTGGCTCCCTCAAGCCAATGTCGCCACTCCTCAAATGCCCACTTCATAGCCAACAACTCCCGATTGCCGACATCATAATTACGCTCAGAAGACGAAAATTTTCTGGAGAAGAAGGCACAAGGTTTCATCAAAGAGCCATCAGAATTTCTCTGAGACAAAACGGCCCCTGCCCCAATCTCAGAAGCATCACCCTCAACCTGAAAAGGGAGAGAAACATCTGGCTGACGCAACACAGGGGCAGAAGTAAAACGACGTTTAAGCTCCTGAAAGGCCTCAACAGCCGCAGAGGACCAATTCACCACATCAGCGCCCTTCCTCGTCAAATCGGTCAGAGGCTTCACAACACTAGAAAAATTAGCAATAAAGCGACGATAAAAATTGGCAAAGCCCAAAAATTTCTGAAGGTTCTTTACAGATGTAGGTTGAGTCCAATCATGAATGGCCTGGACTTTAACAGGGTCCATTTCAATAGCCGAGGGAGAAAAAATGAAACCCAAAAAAGAAACCCTCTGAACTCCAAAGAGGCACTTAGACCCCTTCACAAACAACGCATTAGTACGAAGGACCTGAAACACCATCCTAACCTGCTTCACATGAGACTCCCAATCATCGGAGAAAACCAAAATATCATCCAAATACACAATCATACATTTATCCAGATAATTCCGGAAGATATCATGCATAAAGGACTGAAATACCGATGGAGCATTAGAGAGCCCGAATGGCATTACAAGATATTCAAAATGGCCTTCAGGCGTATTAAATGCTGTTTTCCATTCATCACCTTTTTTAATACGCACAAGATTATACGCCCCTCGGAGGTCGATTTTAGTAAACCAACTAGCACCCTTATTCCGAGCAAACAAATCAGAAAGCAAAGGTAACAGATACTGGAATTTGACAGTGATCTTATTGAGAAGGCGATAATCTATACAGGGTCTCAAGGAGCCATCCTTCTTGGCAAGAAAAAAAAAATCCCACTCCCAACGGTGACGAAGACGGGCAAATATGCCCTTTTTCCAAGGACTCCTTTACATAACTCCGCATAGCGGCATGCTCTGGCACAGACAGATTGAAAAGTCGGCCCTTAGGGAACTTACAGCCAGGAATCAAATTAATGGCACAATCGCAGTCCCTATGAGGAGGTAGGGAACTGGACTTTGGCTCATCAAATACATCCTGGAAATCCGACAAAAACTCAGGAACTTCAGAAGAAGGGGACGAGGAAATGGACATCAAAGGAATATCACTATGTATCCCCTGACAACCCCAACCAGTCACAGACAGAGATCTCCAATCCAGCACTGGATTATGTACCTGTAACCATGGAAAACCCAGCACAACAACATCATTGAAATTATGCAACACCAAAAAACGAATATTTTCCTGATGTGCTGGAGCCATGTACATGGTTAACTGTGTCCAGTACTGAGGTTTATTCTTGGCCAATGGCGTAGCATCAATTCCCCTTAAGGGAATAGGACTCTGCAAAGGTTCCAAGGAAAAACCACAGCGCTTGGTAAATTCCAAGTCCATTAAGTTCAGGGCAGCGCCAGAATCCACAAATTCCATAACAGAAAAGGACGACAATTAGCAAATCAGGGTAACAGACAAGAGAAATATAGGCTGCACAGTACTAATGGTAACAGAGCTAGGGACCCTCCTAGTACGCTTAGGGTAATCAGAAATAGCATGAGCTGAATCACCACAGTAAAAACACAGGCCATTCTGACGTCTGAATTCCTGCCGTTCTGCTCTAGTCAAAATCCTATCACATTGCATAGGCTCAGTACTTCGCTCAGAGGACACTGCCATATGGTGCACCGCCTTGCGCTCACGCAAGCGCCGATCAATCTGAATGGCTAGAGACATAGATTCGCTCAAACCGGTAGGCGTAGGAAAGCCCACCATAACATCTTTAAGGGTTTCAGAAAGACCTTTTCTGAAAATAGCAGCCAGCGCCTCTTCATTCCATTTAGTGAGCACAGACCATTTTCTAAATTTCTGGCAATATAACTCTGCCGCTTCCTGACCCTGACACAGGGCCAACAGTGTTTTCTCAGCATGCTCTACAGAGTTAGGTTCGTCATACAACAATCCGAGCGCCTGAAAGAATGCATCTACATTCAATAATGCCGGATTCCCTGTTTCAAGAGCAAATGCCCAGTCTTGAGGATCACCACGCAGTAAGGATATGATGATTTTCACTTGCTGAATGGGATCACCAGAAGAACGGGGTTTCAAAGCAAAAAACAATTTGCAGCTATTTTTAAAGTTCAAAAACTTGGATCTGTCCCCAAAAAACAAATCAGGAGTAGGAATTCTTGGCTCTAGAGCCGGAGTCTGAACAATATAATCTTGGATACTCTGGACTCTTGCAGCAAGTTGATCCACACGAGAAAACAAACCCTGAACCTCCATACCAGAGCATATATCCAGCACCACCCAGATATCAAGAGGAAAAAGAAGACAGAACAGAGCACAGAAAAAAAATGGTTCAGAACTCTTTTTTTTCCTTCTTTTGAGATGCATTCAATTCATTCTTGGCCTGCTGTACTGTTATGACCTGGTGGTTAAGAGGCCACACTGATATGACCTGGTGGCTAAAACGCAACATGGAACGAGCTCTGAGAAGGTGGTATCTCTACTGACCGCAGTCCCTAATCCTAACAACACAACTAGAAATAGCCGTGGGATGTTCCTGACACTCCCTAGACACCTCGTCACAGCCTTAGATATAACTACCCCTAAAGAAGGAAATAGAAAACTATCTTGCCTCAGAGAAACCCCCAAAAGGAAAGACAGCCCCCCACAAATATTGACTGTGAATGGAGAGGGAAATGACGAACTCAGAAATGAAATTAGAATTCAGCAAAGGGAGGCCAAAACTAAACTAGATAGACAGAGAGCAAAGGATACTGTGCGGTCAGTATTAAAAACTACAAAATCCACGCAGAGTTTACAAAAATGAACTCCACACCGACTCACGGTGTGGAGGGGCAAATCTGCTTTCCCAGAGCTTCCAGCTAGCCTGATTAAGACATAGTGACAAGCTGGACAAAAGAGACAAAATGCAGAGCAATAGAGTCCAAACAAATGGACAAGCAAACTAGCAAAACTTATCTTTTGCAGACAAGGACTGGCCATAATAGAAATCCAAGGGAAGAATCAAATCCAACCAAGAACATTGACAGCAGGCATGGACTAAAGCCCAGAGCAGGTTTAAATAACAAACCCAGGCAAGGCGATTAGTGAAGGCAGCTGCTACAGCCACCTAACGGAGCAGCAGTTCCACTCGAAACCACCAGAGGGAGCCCAAGGGCAGAACTCGCAAAAATACCATTAGCAACCACAGGAGGGAGCTCCAGAACGGAACTCACAACACCAACCCAACTACTAGGCCAAATGCAGGGTAATATTAACAACTACTTAACGAGAGCCTGAAAATGGAAGTTCAGGACAGGAAACCAGGAGAACAGCAAGAAGCAGCAGACACCGTTAGTAGGCCCCAACCCAACTAGCAGGCCAAATGCAGTGTAATATTAACAAGTACTTAACGAGAGCCTGAAGATCAAAGTTCAGGACAGGAAACCAGGAGAACAGCAAGGAGCGGCAGACACCGTTAGTAGGCCCCAACCAAACTAGCAGGCCAAATGCAGTGTAATATTAACAACTACTTAACGAGAGCCTGAAAATGGAAGGTCAGTACAGGAAACCAGGAGAACAACAAAGGAGCGGCAGACACTGTTAGTAGGCCCCAAACAAAGTAGTAGCCCCCCTGCATTTGTTCCATTTAACAACTATTTAACAAGAGCCTGAAGATAGAAGCTCAGGAAAGGCAACCAGGAGAACACCTTGGAGCGGCAGACACTGTTAGTAGGCCCCAAAAAAAGTTGTAGCCCCCCTGCATTTGTTCCATTTAACAACTATTTAACAAGAGCCTGAAGATAGAAGCTCAGGAAAGGCAACCAGGAGAACACCTTGGAGCAGCAGACACTGTTAGTAGGCCCCAAACAAAGTAGTAGCCCCCTTGCAGTTGTTCCATTTAACAACTATTTAACAAGAGCCTGAAGATAGAAGCTCAGGAAAGGCAACCAGGAGACCACCTTGGAGCGGCAGACACTGTTAGTAGGCCCCAACCCAACTACTAGCCCCACTGCAGTTTTAAAATTCCGATAGGCTGAAAACCTGATAATTGCAGGTCCTTTTTTTAAGAGGACAGCTGTATTGAGTGGTGCAGCCAGACACTGCTAGTAGGCCTTACACCACAAAGTTGGCTCGATGCAGGTTTAAAAAAGGTTACATGGGTACACGGTCAGCATTGGTGTGGTCAGTGGAGGACAATTGGAAGGAGGGACCACAAACAGACTTAGTAGGCCTAACATAAAAAAAGGTGGCTCTATGCACTTTAAATAGGATCCAGGGGTACACAGTCAGCATTGGTGAGGTCAGTGGAGGACTATTGGAAGGAGGGGCCGAAGACAGACTTAGTAGGCCTAACATAAAAAAAGGTGGCTCAATGCAGTTTCAATTATCTTGCAGGGGTACACAGGCAGCATTGGTGTGGTCAGTGGAGGACTATTGGAAGGAGGGACCGCAGACAGACTTAGTAGGCCTAACATAAAAAAAGGTGGCTCTATGCACTTTAAATAGGATCCAGGGGTACACAGTCAGCATTGGTGAGGTCAGTGGAGAACTATTGGAAGGAGGGATCGCAGACAGACTTAGTAGGCCTAAAATAAAAAAAGGTGGCTCAATGCAGGTTCAATTATCTTGCAGGGGTACACAGGTAGCATTGGTGTGGTCAGCGGAGGATTATTGGAAGGAGGGACCGCAGACAGACTTAGTAGGCCTAACATAAAAAAGTAGGCTCAATGCAGTTTCAATTATCTTGCAGGGCTACACAGGCAGCATTGGTGTGGTCAGTGGAGGACTATTGGAAGGAGGGACCACAGACAGACTTAGTAGGCCTAAAATAAAAAAAAGTAGGCTATATGAACTTTTAAATAGGTTCGAGGGGTACACAGGCAGCATTGGTTTGGTCAGTGGAGGACTATTGGAAGGAGGGGCCGAAGACAGACTTAGTAGGCCTAACATAAAAAAAGGTGGCTCAATGCAGTTTCAATTATCTTGCAGGGGAACACAGGCAGCATCGGTGTGGTCAGCGGAGGACTATTGGAAGGAGGGACTGCAGACAGACTTAGTAGGCCTAACATAAAAAAGTAGGCTCAATGCAGTTTCAATTATCTTGCAGGGGTACACAGGCAGCATTGTTGTGGTCAGTGGAGGACTATTGGAAGGAGGGACCACAGACAGACTTAGTAGGCCTAAAATAAGAAAAGTAGGCTCAATGCAGTTTCAATTATCTTGCAGGGGTACACAGGCAGCATTGGTGTGGTCAGCGGAGGACAATTGGAAGGAGTGTCTGACACAGTTAGTACTCCAAAATAATACATAGATGTTAATGTCTCGCAAAAAAACAAAACAAGCAAAAAAAAGGGTGGCATACTTAGGTACGGGGGTGGGCTCCTCTGCTGACTTTCAGACATTGCTATTTGGCACAAAGTATTTACTGGTGTAAATGTAGGACAGGGCCACTGAATATTTTAAGTAGCATCATACATGTCAACAAATTGGTATTGTCAGTGCCAGGCATTGAAGGATTTCACCACATAGACTAAACAGCAGTGGGGCAGCGACAGATAATTTTGTTTCAGTGGCACAAAATGACAGACCGATACCACAGTCTGGACTGGCACAGATGCACAGATTTGCCAATATTAATCTCCCCTTCTTTTTTTGTGATGGGAGTCTAGTGAATAAATCTGGCCCACTGTTTTACAGTAGTGTTTCAGTGGCACAAAATGACAGACCGATACCACAGACTGGACTGGCACAGATGCACAGATTTGCCAATATTAATCTCCCCTTCTTTTTTTTGTGATGGGAGACTAGTGAAAAAATCTGGCCCACTGTTTTACAGGATTGCTTCAGTGGCACAAAATGACAGACCGATACCACAGACTGGACTTGCACAGATGCACAGATTTGCCAATATTAATCTCCCCTTCTTTTTTTTTGTGATGGGAGACTAGTGAATAAATCTGGCCCACTGTTTTACAGTAGTGTTTCAGTGGCACAAAATGACAGACTGATACCACAGACTGGACTGGCACAGATGCACAGATTTGCCAATATTAATCTCCCCTTCTTTTTTTGTGATGGGAGACTAGTGAAAAATTCTGGCCCACTGTTTTACAGTATTGTTTCAGTGGCACAAAATGACAGACCGATACCACAGACTGGACTTGCACAGATGCACTGATTTGCCAATATTAATCTCCCCTTCTTTTTTTGTGATGGGAGACTAGTGAATAAATCTGGCCCACTGTTTTACAGTATTGTTTCTGTGGCACAAAATGACAGACCGATACCACAGACTTGACTTGCACAGATTTGCCAATATTAATCTCCCCTTCTTTTTTTCTTGTGATGGGAGACTAGTGAATAAATCTGGCCCACTGTTTTACAGTATTGTTTCAGTGGCACAAAATGACAGACCGATACCACAGACTGGACTGGCACAGATGCACAGATTTGCCAATATTAATCTCCCCTTTTTGTTTTTATATGGAAGACTAGTGAATAAATCTGGCCCACTGTTTTACAGTATTATTTATGTGGCAGAAAATGACTGACAGATACAACAGACTGGACTGGCACAGATGCACTGATTGGCAATATAAATCTCCCTTTTTAGGTGTGGGACAGTGCAGAAAAAATACAGGCCCACTGGTTCACACTACACAGTTTCAGGGGCAGAAAGTGGCTTAAAGATATATATATAAAAAAAGGGACTGTACTACAATTACTATCTCCCTACAGTAATCTCAGAAAAGTATGGCAGGCAGCAATAAAAAGGACTGCTGCACACAAAAGTGTAGACAAACAAACAAGATAGCTGTGCAGAAAGGAAGGAACAACAGGATTTGTGCTTTGAAAAAAGCAGTTGGTTTGCACAGTGGCGTACAAACAGCAATGCAGCTATCAGGGAGCCTTATAAGGCAGCCTAAGCTACAGAGCTGATGCACCAAAAAAAAAACTCCACTGTCCCTGCAAAGAAAAGGTGGTGTTGGACAGTGGAAATCGCTACAGCACAAGCGGTTTGGGGGTTTATATTCCCTGCCTAACGTTATCCCTGCTTCTGACGAAGCGGCAGCAACCTCTCCCTATGCTCAGATCAGCAGCAGTAAGATGTCGGTCGGCGTGCACGCCCCTTTATAGCCCCTGTGACGCCGCAGAAAGCAAGCCAATCACTGTAATGCCCTTCTCTAAGATCTTTGGGACTGAGAACTATGTCATCACGCTGCCCACACTCTGCGTCCACCTTCATTGCCTGAGAAAAGCCGCTGAACACGTCATATGAAACGCGACTTTGGCGTGAAGGTCGCCGACCGCGTGGCCGACCCCACACAGGGTTTGGGTCAGGTTTCATGAAACCCGACTTTGCCAAAAGTCGGCGACTTATGAAAATGACCGATCCGTTTCGCTCAACCCTAGTCATCACATTGCAGTGAAGAGAGTAGGCTGTTTGACTCACTATTGTAAATCACACCAAACTGGCTTCTGCACTCCCTGCCTTTGCTTTTTTATAGGCTTTACGATAGTCCCTCCTGATTAGCTGTGCTATACCATGTGATAGTTGCAAGGCATTATGGGAAAAGCCTGTGTGGTTGTGGCTAAGATCAATGGAGACTTCTGTGGCTCATATAAATTTCTACAATGTACAGAAAGTCAGTTGAAATTATTTAGGGGGTGATTCACACAAATCAAATCACAAATTATTTGAATTTATCAGGACCCTAGAATTTCACAAAATCAACTTGGATTCAATCTGCAACAAATCAATACTGTCATATTTATTCAAGATGGATTCTATATGGCGGAACTGACCATTGACCTGGACCATGGACAAGGGGTGCACATCTCTATGGAGGACCTAATTAACCAACCAGCATAGATATGTAAGCATGTAAGTTCTTACTAAGAGCTAAATCGGGCAAACATAATTTATGTTCCTGTGTCATCCATATGAACAACAGACTTCATGTTACACTGAACAATTTAAGTGAATTGGCCAGTTAGCATGAACAGTTTCCTACATGGACCTTGAGGTACCATTACACTAAACGACTTACCAACGATCACGACCAGCGATACGACCTGGCCGTGATCGCTGGTAAGTCGTTGTGTGGTCGCTGGGGAGCTGTCACACAGACAGGTCAGGCAGAAAAAAATGCAGCATACACTAATCTCATCCATTTTAAAGAAAAAAAACAATAATGGCAGTTAGCCCATCTGGATGAGTACATGAAAACGTAGCTCTGAGTTGTAGCTCTGCATAAAAAAAAAACAGAGCTCTGACTGCTCTTGGGACATATTTAGAAAATTAAGCAGCTCCAAATATTGCACATTAAATAAGAACAATAACACAAGGTCAGCATTAACTTTAACAAATATGATCCTGGGAAATAAATCTCTAATCCAAGAACAGATATTACAAGCCTTCTGTCTGCAGTAGGCATTGTTCTTGTTTTCTCACCTTGACTGTGTCTACAGAAGCATTTCATTCTGCAGCTGAATACTGTATCCAGCGCTTCGATCTGCAAGCAATTACCAACAAACAATGTGATTAAATGATGTAGGAAAGCAGGCAATACAGGTTGGCAATTAACTCCATGTTGTTCTTGTTCGGTGCTGATCCTTATTCATATGGAAATACACCCAGAACATTACTGTTGCTCTAGGGTATTACTAGCTTACACATTGAATTTCCATTTAGTTCATCAGCCACTCATTGCACTCCTTCTATTTAAAAAAAGGTGTTAGCAGAGCAGATGCGACACATTGTGCTAAACTTGCTACTCAGTAATTTACTAAAAAAAAAAACCACCTTTCTAATGTAGTAATAATGTGTATATATTGTTTTCTCTTTGTAATGTTGATGTACATTGTAAATCACTTTTGTTTTTTTTAACAGTTTTTTTATATTTTAATGTTATTTCTTAAATAGCAAGTCACACATCGTTATAACATATGGTAGGCAGAAAAAATTATGTCTGCAATTGATTATCATCGAAGGTTAAATGTAAATAAAGTAAAAATTTGAGATTTCAATAATTTCATGATTAAGCATCATAAAAAGAAAAGTCCAAATATAAATCATTAGTGCACAATTAATCTGAAAGTATTGCACTTTCATAAGTCATTTACAAGTAGATTTTAATCTGAAATATTCCAATAGGCCAGAAGTGTGCAAAATGGACATATATAAATATATTTTTCCCACCGTGCAATATCTATTTCTTCTAAAAACAATAAATTAATTTATTACTGTTTTATTATTCATTGACTAAGTATTGCTGCAAAGTGCACTTTATTATTATATTATGTATTTCCATGAAATGTGACTTTTTGTGTGGTGCAATATTGTGTTACTAATGTTTTAGCAATTTGATTGTTATCTTTATTTGGATTTTTTGTAATTATTTATTTTTATGGCTTGAGAAAGGGTTACTTGGAGCCGAAACGTTGCCCAGACATGTGGGTCTGATTAAATCCTGCACATTTATTATGAAAAATGGAGTGCTGCCTTCTTTTTTGAACTATATGTACATATAGATATAGATATAGATATACATCTCTATGTATTATTGATATATTGTATACACTTTGCACATCCATCCCCCTCTCCAATTTTTACTTCCTTCCGACCCACCCTTTTTGGCTTTCCCCCATTTTTTGCCTTTTTCTGTTCTATGTTTTTAACATATCAATTAATAAAGAAAGATATTTGTACAACTTTATTTTTTCCTAATTATTGAATAAATGTTTTGTTGGTTTATATCTAATTAGAGCTTCATCGGAGTGTGACACGTGTTATCTGATTTTCTTGTATATAGAAAAAATTTTTTAAAAATTCTCCACTTACTCCATTCTGATAGTCCATGAAAATCAGACCGCACTCAGATATAATTGAGCGCAGACTTATTTTTTTCACGGATCCTTTAACTATTGCCTATTTTGAGATTCTTTATTTAAGGTAAATAGTGATGAGCGAGTGTACTCGTTGCTCGGGTGACCTCCGAGTATTTGTTAGTGTTCGGAGATTAAGTTTTCATCGCCTCAGCTGAATGATTTACAGCTATTAGCCAGGTTGAGTACATGTGGGGGTCACTAGGGAATCCTCACATGTGATCAAGCTGTCTAGTAGCTGTAAATCATTCAGCTGCCGAGATGAAAACTTAATCTCTGAACACTAACAAATACTCGGAGGTCACCTGAGCGTGCTGATGAAAACCCAAGCAATGAGTACACTCGCTCATCACTAAAGGTAAAATATTGCTTAAAAACAGGCAGTGAAATGTTTTACTTCCCAAAAAGAATCAGCTGTGATCCCCATGCTGTCTTGTCTTTATCCTCTCTTATGCTTCCTCCCCTGCCCAGGAGCTGTGGTATGATCAGACCATGTCCCTGTATGGCCAGACACAGCCATTACACAGTACACAGCAGGGGCACAGTTATAAGATTATCTCAGCACAGGAACATTATTTTTAAACACATCCAATTGTGAATCTTATTTTTATTACATGATCTATTGATTAAAATGAAGTTTGTTAATGGGAAAGCAAATTCAACTCTTCTAGACATGTGATAGATAGAAATAAACCAACTCCATACAGGGCTGATGCGCTCTGTGTTAACAGTAACAATCAGAGCTTGCAATCTCTGACAGCAGCATTTAAAGAGATCCTGTCAGCACAATTTTATAATGTAAAGTAAAGGCCTGACAATAAAGGCGCTATAATGCTGATTACATTGTTATATTTAGCGAAGCAATTTGCTTTGTTGTTTTCCTTTAATCAGCAATTGAAATTTTCTGCTAATTATATTCCGGTGTACAGGGGCCGGACTGTGCACTGGGTCTTCTCCTTACTGTCTGTGATTCTCCAGCTCATCTGCCTGCCTCTGGGCTGTGAATGACCAAACGATAGATGCTACTGCACAAGCAATGTCGGTGGTGCCATTCTGTAGGAGGAAAAAAGGATTGGCTGAAGCAAAATGACGACGGCGGTTCTTGCGCAGTCACATCTATCAGTAAGATGCTACTGCACATGCGCCCTCTGGCGCAATTTTTCTGAAGACACTTTTATTTTTTCAAGGCCAACAATTTTATATGCAGTATGTAAAATAGGACACAGGTCACTGAAGGTTCAATGACCTGTCATATGCCCATAAGATCAATGTTTTAACAGAGCACAAAATAAAGCCTCACACACAGGCCGCCCCAAAGCATGAGAATGTCATCATCTGAAAATAAAAATTAAACAACAACCACAAGATGGATTTCATCAGCTAAGGTATCATTTTAATCAGTATAACAGCGTCAACCTGACACTGTCTATAGTTTACTTAGCAAAATCCTGTTGACAGGTTTGCTTTAGGGTGCTTACAAACCATCGCTTGGGCTGATGCCCTCAGTTCTGGTGCGAAACGGCTGAGGCACTCCCTAGCGCAGTGAGTTTGAACAGGGAGAATGCTGCGTTACCGCTAAAGGCGGTATGCCCCCATAATGTACTGAAGGCCGTAGGAAGAACAGCAGGAGAAGTTACACCAACACAGAAGGGCAGGTCACTCACCATTTTGCACTGACATCAGGGGCTGAAGTTCTTGTGTCTGGGGTACAATAGACCGCAGGATGCATGTGAGTCACCCCGCCTGGGCCGTGGGGTACTCGGTACCGGGTCCGGTGTTTCATAGGGGGATGTCACGGTGGCGACCCAGTCCGTGGCCCTGGGCGCCCATATAAAAAGGCAGGGTCTTTAAAGGGAATAAAGTTTATGTTCGTGACGCCACCTGGGGTATTCAATCAGTGGGGACCGACGCTGCTTTAAGGGGTCCTCTGGGGTGATGTTATGGCAGCTAGATGGTATAACTTCCCACAGGTGAAGTGTATCCCCAGGGCTCCCGGTGTGTAGATGAAAGATGGTGAATGGTGCAGTAAGGAACGAGGACACAGGTTTTCAGTCTCTTTACCTTGTTTACTGAAGACTTCAGGCAGCCACAGTCCAGGGCACCAGATCACAGGGCAGGCAGGGTCTGGCCGGCTTGGAGGCAAGTGAGGAGTCCCCTTTTCCAGGTGGAAATCAAAGCCTTCCTCTAGCACCATGGTGTTGTAGTCTGTTATGAAAGGTAATTCAGTACCACAATGGACATAGAGGTCAGCGCACATACAGTGACCTGGCAATAACCCAAAAAACAAGAACAAGCTCTGAGACGTGGGAACTCTGTTGACCGCAATCCCTAATCCTCTCCAACCACACTAAAGGCAGCCGTGGATTGCGCCTAACGCTCCCTATGCAACTCGGCACGGCCTGAGAAACTAGCTAGCCTGAAGATAGAAAATAAGCCTACCTTGCCTCAGAGAAATACCCCAAAGGAAAAGGCAGCCCCCACATATAATGACTGTGAGTTAAGATGAAAAGACAAACGTAGAGATGAACTAGATTTAGCAAAGTGAGGCCCAACTTTCTGAACAGAGCGAGGATAGGAAAGGTAACTTTGCGGTCAACACAAAACCCTACAAAAACCACGCAAAGGGGGCAAAAAGACCCTCCGTACCGAACTAACGGCACGGAGGTACACCCTCTGCGTCCCAGAGCTTCCAGCAAGCAGTAAAAAACAAATTGACAAGCTGGACAGAAAAAAAACAGCAAACAAATAGCAAAGAGGAACTTAGCTATGCAGAGCAGCAGGCCACAGGAACGATCCAGGAGGAAACAGGTCCAATACTAGAACATTGACTGGAGGCCAGGATCAAAGCACTAGGTGGAGTTAAATAGAGCAGCACCTAACGACTTCACCACATCACCTGAGGAAGGAAACTCAGAAGCCGCAGTACCACTTTCTTCCACCAACGGAAGCTCACAGAGAGAACCAGCCGAAGTACCACTTGTGACCACAGGAGGGAGCTCTTCCACAGAATTCACAACAGTACCCCCCCCTTGAGGAGGGGTCACTGAACCCTCACCAGAGCTCCCAGGACGACCAGGATGAGCCATATGAAAGGCACGAACAAGATCGGGAGCATGGACATCAGAGGCAAAGACCCAGGAATTATCTTCCTGAGCATAACCCTTCCACTTAACCAGATACTGGAGTTTCCGCCTTGAACCACGAGAATCCAAAATCTTCTCCACAATATACTCCAACTCCCCCTCCACCAAAACCGGGGCAGGAGGATCAACAGATGGAACCATAGGTGCCACGTATCTCCGCAACAATGACCTATGGAATATGTTATGTATGGAAAAAGAATCTGGAAGGGTCAGACGAAAAGACACAGGATTAATAACCTCAGAAATCCTATACGGACCAATAAAACGAGGTTTAAACTTAGGAGAGGAAACCTTCATAGGAATATGACGAGAAGATAACCAAACCAAGTCCCCAACCCGAAGTTGGGGACCCACACAGCGTCTGCGATTAGCGAAACGTTGAGCCTTCTCCTGGGACAAAGTCAAATTGTCCACTACATGAGTCCAAATCTGCTGCAACCTGTCCACCACAGTATCCACACCAGGACAGTCCGAAGACTCAACCTGCCCTGAAGAGAAATGAGGATGGAACCCAGAGTTGCAGAAAAACGGTGAAACCAAGGTAGCCGAGCTGGCCCGATTATTAAGGGCAAACTCAGCCAAAGGCAAAAAGGACACCCAGTCATCCTGATCAGCAGAAACAAAGCATCTCAGATATGTTTCCAAGGTCTGATTGGTTCGTTTGGTCTGGCCATTAGTCTGAGGATGGAAAGCTGAGGAAAAAGACAAGTCAATGCCCATCCTACCACAAAAGGCTCGCCAAAACCTCGAAACGAACTGGGAACCTCTGTCAGAAACGATATTCTCTGGAATGCCATGTAAATGAACCACATGCTGGAAAAACAATGGCACCAAATCAGAGGAGGAAGGCAATTTAGACAAGGGTACCAAATGGACCATCTTAGAGAAGCGATCACAGACCGCCCAAATGACTGACATCTTTTGAGAGACGGGAAGATCTGAAATAAAATCCATAGAGATTTGTGTCCAAGGCCTCTTCGGGACCGGCAAGGGCAAAAGCAACCCACTGGCACAAGAACAGCAGGGCTTAGCCCGAGCACAAATCCCACAGGACTGCACAAAAGTACGCACATCCCGCGACAGAGATGGCCACCAAAAGGATCTAGCCACTAACTCTCTGGTACCAAAGATTCCAGGATGACCAGCCAACACCGAACAATGAACCTCAGAGATAACTTTATTCGTCCACCTATCAGGGACAAACAGTTTCTCCGCTGGGCAACGATCAGGTTTATTAGCCTGAAATTTTTGCAGCACCCGCCGCAAATCAGGGGAGATGGCAGACACAATTACTCCCTCTTTGAGGATACCCGGAGAGTCGGGCACAAAACTCCTAGACAGAGCATCCGCCTTCACATTTTTAGAGCCCGGAAGGTATGAAATCACAAAGTCAAAACGGGCAAAAAACAATGACCAACAAGCTTGTCTAGGATTCAACCGCTTGGCGGACTCGAGATAAGTCAAGTTCTTATGATCAGTCAAGACCACCACACGATGCTTAGCTCCTTCAAGCCAATGACGCAACTCCTCGAATGCCCACTTCATGGCCAGCAACTCTCGATTGCCCACATCATAATTTCGCTCAGCAGGCGAAAACTTCCTGGAAAAGAAGGCGCATGGTTTCATCACCGAGCAATCAGAACTTCTCTGCGACAAAACAGCCCCTGCTCCAATCTCAGAAGCATCAACCTCGACCTGGAACGGAAGTGAAACATCTGGTTGACACAACACAGGGGCAGAAGAAAAACGACGCTTCAACTCTTGAAAAGCTTCCACCGCAGCAGAAGACCAATTGACCAAATCAGCACCTTTCTTGGTCAAATCGGTCAATGGTTTAGCAATACTAGAAAAATTGCAGATGAAGCGACGATAAAAATTAGCAAAGCCCAGGAACTTTTGCAGACTTTTCAGAGATGTCGGCTGAGTCCAATTATGGATGGCTTGGACCTTAACAGGGTCCATATCGACAGTAGAAGGGGAAAAGATGAACCCCAAAAATGAAACCTTCTGAACACCAAAGAGACACTTTGATCCCTTCACAAACAAAGAATTAGCACGCAGGACCTGAAACACCGTTCTGACCTGCTTCACATGAGACTCCCAATCATCCGAGAAGATCAAAATGTCATCTAAGTACACAATCAGGAATTTATCCAGGTACTCTCGGAAGATGTCATGCATAAAGGACTGAAACACTGATGGAGCATTGGCAAGTCCGAATGGCATTACTAGATACTCAAAATGGCCCTCGGGCGTATTAAATGCAGTTTTCCACTCATCGCCTCGCTTAATACGCACAAGATTATACGCACCACGAAGATCTATCTTGGTGAACCAACTAGCCCCCTAAATCCGAGCAAACAAATCAGATAACAATGGCAAGGGGTACTGAAATTTAACCGTGATCTTATTTAGAAGGCGGTAATCTATACAAGGTCTCAGTGAACCATCCTTCTTGGCTACAAAAAAAGAACCCTGCTCCTAATGGCGACGATGACGGGCGAATATGCCCCTTCTCCAAAGACTCCTTCACATAACTCCGCATAGCGGCGTGCTCAGGCACAGATAAATTAAACAGTCGACCTTTTGGGAATTTACTACCAGGAATCAAATCGATAGCACAATCACAATCCCTATGCGGAGGTAGGGTATCGGACTTGGGCTCATCAAATAAATCCCGGTAATCAGACAAGAACTCAGGAACCTCAGAAGGGGTGGATGACGAAATAGTCAGAAATGGGACATCACCATGTACCCCCTGACAACCCCAGCTGGACACAGACATGGATTTCCAATCTAATACTGGATTATGGACTTGTAGCCATGGCAACCCCAACACGACCACATCATGCAGATTATGCAACACCAGAAAGCGAATAACCTCCTGATGTGCAGGAGCCATGCACATGGTCAGCTGGGTCCAGTACTGAGGCTTATTCTTGGCCAAAGGCGTAGCATCAATTCCTCTCAATGGAATAGGACACTGCAAGGGATCCAAGAAAAACCCACAACGCCTAGCATACTCCAAGTCCATCAAATTCAGAGCAGCGCCTGAGTCCACAAATGCCATGACAGAATACGATGACAAAGAGCAGATCAAGGTAACAGACAGAAGAAATTTTGACTGTACCATACCAATGGTGGCAGACCTAGCGAACCGCTTAGTGCGCTTAGGACAATCAGAGATAGCATGAGTGGAATCACCACAGTAGAAACACAGCCCATTCAGACGTCTGTGTTCTTGCCGTTCAACTCTGGTCAAAGTCCTATCGCACTGCATAGGCTCAGGTTTAAGCTCAGGTAATACCGCCAAATGGTGCACAGATTTACACTCGCGCAAGCGTCGACCGATCTGAATGGCCAAAGACATAGACTCATTCAGACCAGCAGGCATAGGAAATCCCACCATGACATCCTTAAGGGCTTCAGAGAGACCTTTTCTGAAAATAGCTGCGAGCGCACCTTCATTCCACTGAGTGAGTACGGACCACTTTCTAAATTTCTGACAATATACCTCTATTTCATCCTGACCCTGACACAGAGCCAGCAAATTCTTCTCTGCCTGATCCACAGAATTAGGCTCATCGTACAGCAATCCGAGCGCCAGGAAAAATGCATCGATATTACTTAATGCAGGATCTCCTGACGCAAGAGAAAATGCCCAGTCCTGAGGGTCGCCACGCAAAAAAGAAATAACGATCCTAACTTGTTGAACTGGGTCACCAGAGGACCGAGGTTTCAAAGCCAGAAATAGTTTACAATTATTTTTGAAACTCAGAAATTTAGTTCTATCTCCAAAAAACAAATCAGGAATAGGAATTCTCGGTTCTAACATAGAATTCTGAACCACAAAGTCTTGAACACTTTGTACTCTTGCCGTGAGCTGATCCACACATGAAGACAGACCTTTAATGTCCATTGCTACACCTGTGTCCTGAACCACCCAAATGTCTAGGGGACAAAAAAGGCAAAACACTGTGCAGAGAAAAAAAAAATGGTCTCAGAACTTCTTTTTTCCCTCTATTGAGAATCATTAGTACTTTTGGCCTCCAGTACTGTTATGAAAGGTAATTCAGTCCCACAATGGACATAGAGGTCAGCGCACATACAGTGACCTGGCAATAACCCAAAAAACAAGAACGAACTCTGAGACGTGGGAACTCTGTTGACCGCAATCCCTAATCCTCTCCAACCACACTAAAGGCAGCCGTGGATTGCGCCTAATGCTCCCTATGCAACTCGGCACGGCCTGAGAAACTAGCTAGCCTGAAGATAGAAAATAAGCCTACCTTGCCTCAGAGAAATACCCCAAAGGAAAAGGCAGCCCCCACATATAATGACTGTGAGTTAAGATGAAAAGACAAACGTAGAGATGAACTAGATTTAGCAAAGTGAGGCCCAACTTTCTGAACAGAGCGAGGATAGGAAAGGTAACTTTGCGGTCAACACAAAACCCTACAAAAACCACGCAAAGGGGGCAAAAAGACCCTCCGTACCGAACTAACGGCACGGAGGTACACCCTCTGCGTCCCAGAGCTTCCAGCAAGCAGTAAAAAACAAATTGACAAGCTGGACAGAAAAAAAACAGCAAACAAATAGCAAAGAGGAACTTAGCTATGCAGAGCAGCAGGCCACAGGAACGATCCAGGAGGAAACAGGTCCAATACTAGAACATTGACTGGAGGCCAGGATCAAAGCACTAGGTGGAGTTAAATAGAGCAGCACCTAACGACTTCACCACATCACCTGAGGAAGGAAACTCAGAAGCCGCAGTACCACTTTCCTCCACCAACGGAAGCTCACAGAGAGAACCAGCCGAAGTACCACTTGTGACCACAGGAGGGAGCTCTGCCACAGAATTCACAACAGTAGTCCCTTACTGCCTATGGCTTCAGATAAGGTCCTCACAGATTTTCTCTCTCTCTCTGTCCCCCGTATAGGATAGGACATAACCCGTATGATTGATGACTTGAGTCTGTTTATAGGGGTATTAAGGCGGACAGGTAACTTGAAATTCAGCTGTCCTGCCAGTCTCTGATGTAAGTAATAGAGGCCCTTACAACCTCGGTGTTCCGGCTACCGGTCTCTGCTCCTCAGAAGGAGGTAGCCTGCTCGTGGCTGGTCTCCCACTGGAATCCTCTCCTGTGCTTCACTCTCCTACACGCTCACTGCAAAATATTCAGCTTTCGTATTATCTCTTTCCAGGAGCTGCAGCACTAAGGCTACACAGCTCCGCAATCTCTCTTCTGCCTCAGACTGCTCCAGTCTGATTCCTGGCAAAAACCATTCTGACCTTTCCCTTCAAAACTACCATATATATGGGGAGTCACGTAGCAAATAGGATCAAAAGCTCCCCCTGGTGGCCTGGAGTGTGAATGTGTTGCATGATTGTGTTTACCTGGTGATAGTTATCCCTTCTTGCCTCCAAACGTAACATCACCTCCTCCGTGAGGGAAACAATGTTACTGTGATGACCAGGACCCTGGGGCACCACACCTGACAGTGACAGAGATGAAAAGGGAGGACGCTGAGGAACCTATGATATGGTCCGACCTGGATACGTGCTGTGTGGCAAAAAGAATCAAACAGGGAAAGAGGAAGGATTGTGCATTGTGGAACCTGATGTTAATGCTGTGAAGAATATGGATGTGCTGTGTACGAAGATCAGTAAAGTTGTTTAGTTAAAAGTTAATTTGAACTGTGGCTCATTCTGTGTAAAAACGGACGCGGGAAGCCTTCAGAAACGTGCAGAAGGTCCTGACGGTGCAGGTGATGAAACCCCAGGTATGCAGAGGATTGGACAGTGTGTTCATGTGATGATGGGAGGTCAGGGCGCGCTAACGCAAATGTTTGCAGCCACAACCACGGCCCTGATCAACGCTCACATACTTATATAATATTATAATATATATTATTATATATATGTATAATAAGTAATATAATATTAATGGATTAACATTAAAACCAATAACTGAGTATTTAGTGGTTGTCTGTTAGATGAAATTATATAATAATCACACCTATAATAGTTAGGAATCGGTAACACTTCTGAGGCTACATGCATTTCACAATGAAGAGCTGGTTAACAGAGAACAAGAATATTATGTGGGGATGCAGTAGATGATGATGCCAAGTATTGATTGTTTACTGTACTATGTACAAATGATATGGAAACTGATGCTGCCATTGACTGAAGGAGAGGAGTATAAACAAGTCAATTCATTATTTGCTTAAGTTTGTAATATGGAACAATGCAGACAGTTATGAGACTGCAACTTTTCATATAGGATGTAAATACTATAGAGGAAGATTGTATACCCCCTGTGGTGTATAAAAGGCAACTCTAGTTGCCATACTACTTATTTTAAAGGGACTCTTTCACCAGATTTTTCCACCTAATCAGAGATCAACATAATGTAGATACAAAGACCCTTATTCCAGCGATGTGTCACTTATTGGGCTGCTTAGCTTGTTCAAATAAAATCATTGTTTTATCAGCAAGGGTATTTAACTAGAGGCCTAGTAATCTGCTGCCAGGTAGTCCTCCATATTTATGAGTTTTGTAAAACCCCTCTTCCACCACTGATTGACAGCTTTCCTGGTCAGAAAGCTGCCAATCAGTGGTGCGGTTGAGATTATACAGAGCTCAGAATTCCGAGAACTGGTAGATATGCAGCCAATACGACATGGGTTTTATCAAAATAATGGAAAGCAGCCCACTGTAATAAGTGTTGTGAATTCCGCTCTTGGGCTCCCTCCGGTGGTTGTAAGTGGCACTTTTGTGAGTTCTGCTCTTGGGCTCCCTCTTGTGGTTTCTAGTGGCATGGCTGCTCCTTGGAGTTAGCTGTCTTCAGCTGCCTCCACTTATCTTCTCTTCTGCTCGGCTATTTAGGCCTGGCTCTTTCTATAGCCAGTGCCACTTGTAAATGGTTCCTGGTTGGATTCACATCTCTTTGGAGTTCCCTGTTATCCTGACCAGTTCAGCAAAGCTAAGTTTTTGCTTGCTCTTTTCTGTCCATAGATTGTGGACTTATCAATTCTGTGCTTTCTTTGTTTGTCCAGCTTATCAGTGTGAATTAATTCTGTCTTGCTGGAAGCTCTGGGAGGCAGATTTGCCCTCCACACCTTTAGTCAGGTGTGGAGATTTTTTGTAAACTCTGCGTGGATTTTTGTAGTGTTTTATACTGACCGCACAGTATTCCATCCTGTCCTATCTATTTAGCTAGACTGGCCTCCTGTGCTCATCCTGGTTTCATCCTGTGTATGTCTTTTCCCTCTCCACTCACAGTCATTATTTGTGGGGGGCTAATCTATTCTTTGGGGATTTTCTCTGAGGCAAGATAGTTTTCCTGCTTCTGTCTTTAGGGGTAGTTAGCTCTTAGGCTGTGACGAGATGCCTAGGGAGAGTTAGGAGCATTCCACGGCTACTTCTAGTGTTGTGTTGAGCTTAGGGACTGCGGTCAGTACAGTTACCACTTCCTTCAGAGCTCGTTCCATGTTGCTCCTAGACCACCGTATCATAACAGTACAAGTGGCCAAAAATGAATTAAATGCATCTCAAAAGAAGGAAAAGAAAGTTCTGAACCATTTTTTTTTCTGTGCTCTGGTTTGTCTTTTTTTTCCTCTTGATATCTGGGTGGTTCAGGATATATGCTTTGGCATGGATGTTCAGGGTTTGTTTTCTCGTGTGGATCAACTTGCTGCAAGAGTCCAGAGTATCCAGGACTATGTTGTCCAGACTCCAGCTTTAGAGCCTAAAATTCCTACTCCTGATTTGTTTTTTGGGGACAGATCCAAGTTTTTGAACTTTAAAAATAACTGCAAATTGTTTTTTGCTTTGAAACCCCATTCTTCTGGTGATCCCATTCAGCAAGTAAAAATCATCATATCCTTGCTGCGTGGTGACCCTCAAGACTGGGCTTTTTCTCTTGAAACAGAGGATCCGGCATTATTGAATGTAGATGCATTTTTTCAAGCGCTCGGTTATTGTATGACGAACCTAATTCTGTGGATCATGCAGAAAAAACCCTGTTGGCCTTGTGTCAAGGTCAGGAAGCGGCAGAGTTATACTGCCAGAAATTTAGAAAATGGTCTGTGCTCACTAAATGGAATGAAGAGGCTCTGGCTGCTATTTTCAGAAAAGGTCTTTCTGAAGCCCTTAAAGATGTTATGGTGGGCTTTCCTACGCCTGCCGGTTTGAGCGAATCTATGTCTCTAGCCATTCAGATTGATCGGCGTCTGCGCGAGCGCAAAGCTGTGCACCATATGGCAGTATCCTCTGAGCAAAGTCCTGAACCTATGCAATGTGATAGGATTTTGACTAGAATAGAACGGCAGGAATTCAGACGTCAGAATAGGCTGTGTTTTTACTGTGGTGATTCGGCTCATGTTATCTCTGATTGCCCTAAGCGTACTAAGAGAGTCGCTAGGTCTGTTACCATTAGTACTATACAGCCTACATTTCTCTTATCTGTGACCCTGATTTGCTCATTGTCGTCCTTTTCTGTCATGGCATTTGTGGATTCAGGCGCTGCCCTGAACTTAATGGACTTAGAATTCGCCAGGCGCTGTGGTTTTTCCTTGCAGCCTTTGCAGAGCCCTATTCCTTTGAGGGGTATTGATGCTACACCCTTGGCCAAGGATAAACCTCAGTACTGGACACAGATGACTATGTACATGGCTCCTGCACATCAGGAAGATTGCCGTTTTCTGGTGTTGCATAACCTGCATGATGTTGTTGTACTGGGATTTCCATGGTTACAGGAACATAATCCAGTGCTGGATTGGAAAACTATGTCGGTGACTAGTTGGGGTTGTTGAGGAGTACATAGTGACGTTCCTTTGATGTCAATTTCCTCTTCCCCCTCTTCTGAGGTCCCTGAGTTTTTGTCGGATTTCCAGGATGTATTTGATGAGCCCAAGTCCAGTTCCCTTCCTCTGCACAGGGACTGTGATTGTGCTATTAACTTGATTCCTGGTTGCAAGTTCCCTAAGGGCCGACTTTTCAATCTGTCTGTGCCAGAGCATGCCGCCATGCGGAGCTATGTTAAGGAGTCTTTGGAGAAGGGGCATATTCGGCCCTCTTCGTCACCATTGGGAGCGGGTTTCTTTTTTGTTGCTAAGAAGGATGGCTCCTTGAGACCCTGTATTGATTATCGTCTTCTTAATAAGATCACGGTCAAATTCCAATACCCCTTGCCTTTGCTTACTGATTTGTTTGCTCAGATTAAGGGGGCTAGTTGGTTTACTAAGATTGACCTCCGAGGGGCATATAATCTTGTTCGTATTAACCCCTTCCCGACCCATGACGCCACGTAGGCGTCATGAAAGTCGGTGCCAATCCGACCCATGACGCCTATGTGGCATCATGGAAAGATCGCGTCCCTGCAGATCGGGTGAAAGGGTTAACTCCCATTTCACCCGATCTGCAGGGACAGGGGGAGTGGTAGTTTAGCCCAGGGGGGGTGGCTTCACCCCCCTGTGGCTACGATCGCTCTGATTGGCTGTTGAAAGTGAAACTGCCAATCAGAGCGATTTGTAATATTTCACCCATTATAACTGGTGAAATATTACAATCCAGCCATGGCCGATGCTGCAATATCATCGGCCATGGCTGGAAATACTAATGTGCCCCCACCCCACCCCACCGATCGCCCCCCGATCTGTCCGGTACACTGCTCCGGCTCCCCTCCGTCCTGTGCTCCGCTCCCCCCGTGCTCCAATCACCCCCCCGTGCTCCAATCACCCCTCCTGCACTCCAATCCACCCCCCCCGTGCTCCGTTCCACCCCCGTGCTCCGTTCCACCCCCCCGTGCTTCGTTCCACCCCTCCCGCGCTCCGTTCCACCCCTCCCGTGCTCCGATCCACCCCCCCATGCTCCGATCCCCCCCCCCTGTGCTCCCCCCACCCCATCATACTTACCGATCCTGCCGGGGTCCGTCCGTCTTCTCCCTGGGCGCCGCCATCTTCCAAAATGGCGGGCGCATGCGCAGTGCGCCCGCCGAATCTGCCGGCCGGCAGATTCGTTCCAAAGTGCATTTTGATCACTGAGATATAATCTATCTCAGTGATTAAAATAAAAAAAATAATAAATGACCCCCCCCCCTTTGTCACCCCCATAGGTAGGGACAATAAAAAAATAAATAATTTTTTTTTTCCACTAATGTTAGAATAGGGTTAGGGTTAGGGGTAGGGTTAGGGCTAGGGTTAGGGCTAGGGTTAGGGCTAGGGTTAGGGGTAGGGTTAGGGCTAGGGTTAGGGTTAGGGGTAGGGTTAGGGGTAGGGTTAGGGCTAGGGTTAGGGTTAGGGCTAGGGTTAGGGGTAGGGTTAGGGTTAGGGTTAGGGCTAGGGCTAGGGTTTCGGTATGTGCACACGTATTCTGGTCCTCTGCGGATTTTTCCGCAGCGGATTTGATAAATCCGCAGTGCTAAACCGCTGCGGATTTATGGCGGATTTACCGCGTTTTTTCTGCTCATTTCACTGCGGTTTTACAACTGCAATTTTCTATTTGAGCAGTTGTAAAACCGCTGTAGAATCCGCACAAAGAAGTGACATGCTGCGGAATGTAAACCGCTGCGCTTCCGTGCAGTTTTTCCGCAGCATGTGTACAGCGATTTTTGTTTCCCATAGGTTTACATTGAACTGTAAACTCATGGGAAACTGCTGCGGATCCGCAGCGTTTTCCGCAGTGTGTGCACATACCTTTTAGAATTAGGCCATGTGCACACAGTGCGGATTTGGCTGCGGATCCGCAGCGGATTAGCCGCTGCGGATTCGCAGCAGTGTTCCATCAGGTTTACAGTACCATGTAAACCTATGGAAAACCAAATCCGCTGTGCCCATGGTGCGGAAAATACCGCGCGGAAACGCTGCGTTGTATTTTCCGCAGCATGTCAATTCTTTGTGCGGATTCCGCAGCGTTTTACACCTGTTCCTCAATAGGAATCCGCAGGTGAAATCCGCACAAAAAACACTGGAAATCCACGGAAAATCCGCAGGTAAAACGCAGTGCCTTTTACCTGTGGATTTTTAAAAAATTATGCTGAAAAATCTCACACGAATCCGCAACGTGGGCACATAGCCTTTGGCTTAGGGTTGGAATTAGGGTTGTGGTTAGGGGTGTGATTAGGGTTATGGCTACAGTTGGGATTAGAGTTAGGGGTGTGTTGGGGTTAGTGTTGGAGGTAGAATTGAGGGGTTTCCACTGTTTAGGCACATCAGGGGTCTCCAAACGCAACATGGCGTTACCATTGATTCCAGCCAATCTCGTATTCAAAAAGTCAAATGGTGCTCCCTCAATTCCAAGCCCCGACGTGTGCCCAAACAGTGGTTTATCCCCACATATGGGGTATCACACTGATACACTACTCAGGATAAACTGCGCAACAATTACTGGGGTCCAATTTCTCCTGTTACCCTTGTGAAAATAAAAAATTGCTTGCTAAAACATCATTTTTGAGGAAAGAAAAATGATTTTTTATTTTCACGGCTCTGCGTTGTAAACGTCTGTGAAGCACTTGGGGGTTCAAAGTGCTCACCACATATCTAGATAAGTTCCTTGGGGGGTCTAGTTTCTAAAATGGGGTCACTTGTGGGGGTTTCTACTGTTTAGGCACACCAGGGGCTCTGCAAACGCAACGTGACGCCCGCAGACCATTCCATCAAAGTCTGCATTTCAAAAGTCAGTACTTCCCTTCTGAGCCCCGACGTGTGCCCAAACAGTAGTTTACCTCCACACATGGGGTATCAGCGTACTCAGGAGAAACTGGACAACAACTTTTGGGGTCCAATTTCTCCTGTAACCCTTGGGAAAATAAAAAATTCTGGGCTAAATAATTATTTTTGAGGAAAGAAAACGTATTTATTATTTTCACGGCTCTGCATTATAAACTTCTTCGAAGCATTTGGGGGTTCAAAGTGCTCACCACACATCTAGATAAGTTCATTTCGGGGTCTAGTTTCCAAAATGGGGTCACTTGTGGGGGGTTTCTACTGTTAAGCCACATCAGGGGCTCTGCAAACGCAACGTGGCGCCCACAGAGCATTCCATCAAAGTCTGCATTTCAAAACATCACTACTTCACTTCCGAGCCCCGGCATGTGCCCAAACAGTGGTTTACCCCCACATATGGGGTATCACCGTACTCAGGAGAAACTGGACAACAAATATTGGGGTCAAATTTCTCCTGTTACCCTTGGGAAAATTAAAAAATTCTGGGCTAAATAATTACTTTTGAGGAAAGAAAACGTATTTATTATTTTCACGGCTCTGCATTATAAACTTCTGTGAAGCACTTGGGGGTTCAAAGTGCTCACCACACATCTAGATAAGTTCCTTTCGGGGTCTAGTTTCAGAAATGTGGTCACTTGTGGGGGGTTTCTACTGTTAAGCCGCATCAGGGGCTCTGCAAACGCAACGTGACGCCCACAGAGCATTCCATCAAAGTCTGCATTTCAAAACATCACTACTTCACTTCCGAGCCCCGGCATGTGCCCAAACAGTGGTTTACCCCCACATATGGGGTATCAGCGTACTCAGGAGAAACTGGACAACAACTTTTGGGGTCAAATTTCTCCTGTTATCCTTGGGAAAATAAAAAATTGCAGGCTAAAAGATCATTTTTGAGAAAATAATTTTTTTTTTTTATTTTCATGGCTCTGCGTTATAAACTTCTGTGAAGCACTTGGGGGTTCAAAGTCCTCACCACACATCTAGATTAGTTCCTTTGGGGGTCTAGTTTCCAAAATGGGGTGATTTCTGGGGGATCTCCAATGTTTAGGCACACAGGGGCTCTCCAAACGTGACATGGTGTCCGCTAATGATTGGAGCTAATTTTCCATTTAAAAAGCCAAATGGCGTGCCTTCCCTTCCGAGCCCTGCCGTGCGCCCAAACAGTGGTTTACCCCCACATATGGGGTATCAGCGTACTCATGACAAACTGGAGAACAACATTTGGGGTCCAATTTCTCCTAATACCCTTGGCAAAATAGGAAATTCCAGGCTAAAAAATCATTTTTGAGGAAAGAAAAATTATTTTTTATTTTCATGGCTCTGCGTTATAAACTTCTGTGAAGCACCTGGGGGTTTAAAGTGCTCAATATGCATCTAGATAAGTTCCTTGGGGGGTCTAGTTTCCAAAATGGGGTCACTTGTGGGGGATCTCCAATGTTTAGGCACACAGGGGCTCTCCAAATGCGACATGGTGTCCGCTAACAATTGGAGCTAATTTTCCATTCAAAAAGTCAAATGGCGCGCCTACCCTTCCGAGCCCTGCCGAGTGCCCAAACAGTGGTTTACACCCACATATGAGGTATCGGCGTACTCAGGAGAAATTGCCCAACAAATTTTATGGTCCATTTTATCCTATTGCCCATGTGAAAATGAAAAAATTGAGGCGAAAAGAATTTTTTTGTAAAAAAAAAGTACTTTTTCATTTTTACGGATCAATTTGTGAAGCACCTGGGGGTTCAAAGTGCTCACTATGCATCTAGATAAGTTCCTTGGGGCGTCTAGTTTCCAAAATGGGGTCTCTTGTGGGGGAGCTCCAATTTTTAGGCACACGGGGGCTCTCCAAATGTGACATGGTGTCCGCTAAAGAGTGGAGCCAATTTTTCATTCAAAAAGTCAAATGGTGCTCCTTCCCTTCCAAGCCCTGCCGTGCGCCCAAACAGTGGTTTACCCCCACATATGAGGTATCAGCGTACTCAGGACAAATTGGACAACAACTTTCGTGGTTCAGTTTCTCCTTTTACCATTGGGAAAATAAAAAAATTGTTGCTAAAAGATAATTTTTGTGACTAAAAAGTTAAATGTTCATTTTTTCCTTCCATGTTGCTTCTGCTGCTGTGAAGCACCTGAAGGGTTAATAAACTTCTTGAATGTGGTTTTGAGTACCTTGAGGGGTGCAGTTTTTAGAATGGTGTCACTTTTGGGTATTTTCAGCCATATAGACCCCTCAAACTGACTTCAAATGTGAGGTGGTCCCTAAAAAAAATGGTTTTGTAAATTTCGTTGTAAAAATGAGAAATCGCTGGTCAAATTTTAACCCTTATAACTTCCTAGCAAAAAAAAATTTTGTTTCCAAAATTGTGCTGATGTAAAGTATACATGTGGGAAATGTTATTTATTAACTATTTTGTGTCACATAACTCTCTGGTTTAACAGAATAAAAATTAAAAATGTGAAAATTGCGACATTTTCTAAATTTTCGCCAAATTTCCGTTTTTATCACAAATAAACGCAGAATTTATTGACCTAAATTTATGACTATCATGAAGCCCAATATGTTACGAAAAAACAATCTCAGAACCGCTAGGATCCGTTCCTGAGTTATTACCTCATAAAGGGACACTGGTCAGAATTGCAAAAAACGGCAAGGTCTTTAAGGTCAAAATAGGCTGGGTCATGAAGGGGTTAAACAGGGTGACGAATGGAAAACTGCATTTAATACGCCCGAAGGCCATCTTGAATACCTTGTGATGCCATTTGGGCTCTCTAATGCTCCATCTGTGTTCCAGTCTTTCATGCATGATATTTTCCGCAATTATCTTGATAAATTCATGGTCGTATATTTGGATGATATTTTGATTTTTTCCGATGATTGGGAGTCTCATGTGAAGCAGGTCAGGATGGTGTTCCAGATCCTTCGTGATAATGCTTTATTTGTGAAGGGGACTAAGTGCCTATTCTTAGGTCAGAAGGTCTCTTTTTTGGGTTTTATTTTTTCTCCCTCGTCTATAGAAATGGATCCTGTTAAGGTCCAAGCTATTCATGACTGGATCCAACCCACATCTGTGAAGGGTCTTCAAAAATTTTTTGGCTTTGCTAATTTCTATCGCCGTTTCATTGCCAACTTTTCCAGTGTGGTTAAGCCCCTTACTGATTTGACGAAGAAAGGCGCTGATGTGACGAATTGGTCCTCTGAGGCTGTTGAGGCCTTTCAGGAGCCTTAAAAATGTAGGCCCCTTACAAAATAGTGAGGAAAGAATGGTTGTAGATGATGAGGAAAAAGCTAACATATTAAACACCTTCTTCTCCACGGTATTCACGGTGGAAAATGAAATGCTAGGTGAAATCCCAAGAAACAATGAAAACCCTATATTAAGGGTCACCAATCTAACCCAAGAAGAGGTGCGAAACCGGCTAAATAAGATTAAAATAGATAGATCTCCGGGTCCGGATGGCATACACCCACGAGTACTAAGAGAACTAAGTAATGTAATAGATAAACCATTATTTCTTATTTTTAGGGACTCTATAGCGACAGGGTCTGTTCCGAAGGACTGGCGCATAGCAAATGTGGTGCCAATATTCAAAAAGGGCTCTAAAAGTCAACCTGGAAATTATAGGCCAGTAAGTCTAACCTCTATTGTTGGTAAAATATTTGAAGGGTTTCTGAGGGATGTTATTCTGGATTATCTCAATGAGAATAACTGTTTAACTCCATATCAGCATGGGTTTATGAGAAATCGCTCCTGTCAAACCAATCTAATCAGTTTTTATGAAGAGGTAAGCTATAGGCTGGACCACGGTGAGTCATTGGACGTGGTATATCTCGATTTTTCCAAAGCGTTTGATACCGTGCCGCACAAGAGGTTGGTACACAAAATGAGAATGCTTGGTCTGGGGGAAAATGTGTGTAAATGGGTTAGTAACTGGATTAGTGATAGAAAGCAGAGGGTGGTTATAAATGGTATAGTCTCTAACTGGGTCGCTGTGACCAGTGGGGTACCACAGGGGTCGGTATTGGGACCTGTTCTCTTCAACATATTCATTAATGATCTGGTAGAAGGTTTACACAGTAAAATATCAATATTTGCAGATGATACAAAACTATGTAAAGCAGTTAATACAAGAGAAGATAGTATTCTGCTACAGATGGATCTGGATAAGTTGGAAACTTGGGCTGAAAGGTGGCAGATGAGGTTTAACAATGATAAATGTAAGGTTATACACATGGGAAGAAGGAATCAATGTCACCATTACACACTGAATGGGAAACCACTGGGTAAATCTGACAGGGAGAAGGACTTGGGGATCCTAGTTAATGATAAACTTACCTGGAGCAGCCAGTGCCAGGCAGCAGCTGCCAAGGCAAACAGGATCATGGGGTGCATTAAAAGAGGTCTGGATACACATGATGAGAGCATTATACTGCCTCTGTACAAATCCCTAGTTAGACCGCACATGGAGTACTGTGTCCAGTTTTGGGCACCGGTGCTCAGGAAGGATATAATGGAACTAGAGAGAGTACAAAGGAGGGCAACAAAATTAATAAAGGGGATGGGAGAACTACAATACCCAGATAGATTAGCGAAATTAGGATTACTTAGTCTAGAAAAAAGACGACTGAGGGGCGATCTAATAACCATGTATAAGTATATAAGGGGACAATACAAATATCTCGCTGAGGATCTGTTTATACCAAGGAGGGTGACGGGCACAAGGGGGCATTCATTGCGTCTGGAGGAGAGAAGGTTTTTCCACCAACATAGAAGAGGATTCTTTACTGTTAGGGCAGTGAGAATCTGGAATTGCTTGCCTGAGGAGGTGGTGATGGCGAACTCAGTCGAGGGGTTCAAGAGAGGCCTGGATGTCTTCCTGGAGCAGAACAATATTGTATCATACAATTATTAGGTTCTGTAGAAGTATGTAGATCTGGGGATTTATTATGATGGAATATAGGCTGAACTGGATGGACAAATGTCTTTTTTCGGCCTTATTAACTATGTTACTATGTTACTATGAGCTTAAACGCCGATTTACTTCTGCCCCTGTGTTGCGTCAGCCGGATGTTTCTCTTCCTTTCCAGGTTGAGGTCGACGCTTCTGAGATTGGGGCAGGGGCCGTTTTGTCTCAGAGGGAGTCTGATGGTTCTTTGATGAAACCGTGTGCTTTTTTTTCCAGAAAGTTTTCACCTGTGGAACGCAATTATGATGTCGGCAATCGGGAGTTGTTTGCTATGAAGTGGGCGTTTGAGGAGTGGCGACATTGGCTAGAGGGAGCTAAACACCGTGTTGTGGTCCTGACCGATCATAAGAATCTGATTTACCTCGAGTCGCCAAGCGGCTGAATCCTAGACAGGCTCGATGGTCCCTGTTTTCCTCCCGTTTTGATTTTGTGGTCTCGTATCTTCCGGGATCTAAGAATGTTAAGCCTGATGCCCTCTCTAGGAATTTTTCGCCTGATTCTCCTGGAGTCCTTGAGCCAGTTGGCATTCTTAAGGAGGGGGTGATTCTTTCTGCTATCTCCTTCCTATCGGATTTGCGGCGGGTGCTTCAGGAATTTCAGGATGATAGGCCTGACCGCTGTCCAGTGGGGAAGCTGTTTGTTCCTGATAGATGGACAAGTAAGGTAATTTCTGAGGTTCATTGTTCAGTGTTGGCTGGTCATCCTGGGATTATTGGTACCAGAGATTTGGTTGCTAGGTCCTTTTGGTGGCCTTCCTTGTCGCGCGATGTGCGTGCTTTTGTGCAGTCCTGTGGGACTTGCGCCCAGGCCAAGCCTTGCTGTTCCCGCGCTAGTGGGTTGCTTTTGCCTTTGCCGGTCCCTGAGAGGCCCTGGTCCCTGGATGCATATTTCCATGGATTTTATTTCGGATCTTCCTGTTTCCCAGAAGATGTCTGTTATCTGGGTTGTTTGTGACCGGTTCTCTAAAATGGTCCATCTGGTACCTTTGCCTAAGTTGCCTTCCTCCTCAGATCTGGTTCCATTATTTTTTCAGCATGTGGTTCGTTTGCATGGCATTCCGGAGAATATTGTGTCTGACAGAGGTTCTCAGTTTGTCTCTAGATTTTGGCGGGCCTTTTGTGCTAGGATGGGCATTGATTTGTCTTTTTCTTCGGCGTTTCATCCTCAGACTAATGGCCAAACTGAGCGAACTAATCAGACGTTGGAGACCTATTTGAGATGCTTTGTGTCTGCTGATCAGGATGATTGGGTGTCTTTCTTGCAGTTGTCCGAGTTTGCCCTTAATAATCGGGCTAGTTCGGCTACTTTGGTTTCACCTTTCTTTTGTAATTTTGGTTTTCATCCTCGTTTTTCTTCTGGGCAGGTTAAGCCTTCTGATTGTCCTGGTGTTGATTCTGTGGTGGACAGGCTGCAGCAGATTTGGACTCATGTGGTGGACAATTTGACGTTGTCTCAGGAAAGGGCTCAACGTTTTGCTAACCGCCGTCGGTGTGTTGGTCCCCGGCTTTGTGTGGGGGATTTGGTTTGGTTGTCTTCTCGTCATGTTCCTATGAAGGTTTCTTCTCCTAAGTTTAAGCCTCGGTTTATTGGTCCTTATAAAAAATCTGAAATTATTAATCCGGTGTCTTTTCATTTGGCTCTTCCAGCCTCTTTTGCCATTCATAATGTTTTCCATAGATCTTTGTTGCGGAGATATGTGGTGCCCGTTGTTCCCTCGGTTGACCCTCCTGCCCCGATGTTGGTTGAGGGAGAGTTGGAATATGAGGTTGAGAAGATTTTGGATTCTCGTTTTTCGAGGCGGAGGCTTCAGTATCTTGTCAAGTGGAAGGGTTATGGCCAGGAGGATAATTCTTGGGTTGTTGCCTCCGATGTCCATGCCACCGATTTGGTTCGTGCTTTTCACTTGGCTCGTCCTGATCGGCCTGGGGGCTCTGGTGAGGGTTCGGTGACCCCTCCTCAAGGGGGGGGTACTGTTGTGAATTCCGCTCTTGGGCTCCCTCCGGTGGTTGTAAGTGGCACTTTTGTGAGTTCTGCTCTTGGGCTCCCTCTTGTGGTTTCTAGTGGTATGGCTGCTCCTTGGAGTTAGCTGTCTTCAGCTGCCTCCACTTATCTTCTCTTCTGCTCGGCTGTTTAGGCCTGGCTCTTTCTTTAGCCAGTGCCACTTGTAAATGGTTCCTGGTTGGATTCACATCTCTTTGGAGTTCCCTGTTATCCTGACCAGTTCAGCAAAGCTAAGTTTTTGCTTGCTCTTTTCTGTCCATAGATTGTGGACTTATCCATTCTGTGCTTTCTATGTTTGTCCAGCTTATCAGTGTGAATTAATTCTGTCTTGCTGGAAGCTCTGGGAGGCAGATTTTCCCTCCACACCTTTAGTCAGGTGTGGAGATTTTTTGTAAACTCTGCGTGGATTTTTGTAGTGTTTTATACTGACCGCACAGTATTCCATCCTGTCCTATCTATTTAGCTAGACTGGCCTCCTGTGCTCATCCTGGTTTCATCCTGTATATGTCTTTTCCCTCTCCACTCACAGTCATTATTTGTGGGGGGCTAATCTATCCTTTGGGGATTTTCTCTGAGGCAAGATAGCTTTCCTGCTTCTTTCTTTAGGGGTAGTTAGCTCTTAGGCTGTGACTAGATGCCTAGGGAGAGTTAGGAGCATTCCACGGCTACTTCTAGTGTTGTGTTAAGCTTAGGGACTGCGGTCAGTACAGTTACCACTTCCTTCAGAGCTCGTTCCATGTTGCTCCTAGACCACCGTATCATAACAAATAAGGGTCTCTGCTGTTCTCAAAAGGGCTAGAAAAACCTGGTGACAGATTTCTTTTAATGGGTGGTGAGAAACTGTGTAGAGATTTAACTCCAGAGGGTGCACAGCATCTGAAGTGAGGAATCGGTTCAAGGATCAAAAAGACTGAAAGAGAACAAGATTATTAGGTAATTACCTGTCAACACCCAACAGTCAACACTCGACAGAAAAAAACTGTATGAAGCCATCTCTTATCTATTTATGCTACTGAATCCTTATGTAATATAAGCTGGTTATATCTTTGAAAAGTATCATAGTTGGTGTACCAATTTTTGTGTCATTAGACACATAAATCAGTAGTTTACCGCAAATTAGAGAAAATATGTGTATTGTGGTCCCAATTGTAAACTGAGCAACAGAGCCCCAAAATATGACTTTTATAATGCTTGTGATTTGTTTGGCCCCTTTAGTTACCAATTTCCATAGGCAAAGGCCTATGGAACCCATTATAAGCACCTATATACATATGCACCCATTATAGCTACACATTATAGCTACAAAACCTATTGAATGCACTCATTATATGCACCCATATGCACCCATTATAGCTACACCTCTGATGATGTCAAATCAATATATCAAAGAACTGTTTATTGGACAAATGTGAACAGACAAAGATGCAGTATCGCCTGCGACCAAGGACAATATCACTTTTAAAAGATATTGATACGTTACTTTAGTAGAGGAGGACGATTTCACATTGAAAAGACTGTGTGGTAGTAAATGAGAAGTCTTTTGTGTTTCAAAATGGTTCTTTATTGTTTCAACACGTGTCATGGGTTTACTTGGACAGAGAGGAGCCAGAAGACCACAGCATCTGATTTCTCCTATTTCTGCACTGTTTAGAAGCACTTCACCTTCATATTAAATGGTGCAGGGGTTTTTTAGCAGTGTAGGAGTTAATCTGCTCAGTTGAGAGCACTTGGATGCTTTCTAGCATTAAGGCTCTCAGCTGTTCACTGTTGGCTACTCCCCTCTCCTCTATATTCTGGGCCCTAGCAAGCACTCATTGCCAGGCCTAGTTTCATGCTGCATGTTAGGAGATAGAGGTTGGGAGTTGTTGTTTGAGAAGGTGTTTGGTGGGTTTATCTCAAACTGTTGCTAGGTATTGGGTGTGTGCTAATTCCCTTCTTTCTCCTACTATGGTTTTACCCCATCCTCCTCTCCCCGATGGTTACCTCTGTTGTTTGTGCGAGTATATTTGTATCATTAGTATTTTCCTTTATCCCTGTTTATATTACCTTGTTATTCTGGTTGGTGTATTACCGTACACTACTAAGCCCCTCTTCCCTTAGTGGGGAAAGGGTACAGACTGAGGGTGGATTCAGAAGGTAAGTGTTATGGACCTGGTGGTTATGAGCACCCGAAACGACCTGATAGTTAAACTGACACAGGACAAGCTCTGGGATGTGGGAGCTCTGCTGACCGCAACCCCT
Organism: Ranitomeya imitator; assembly: GCF_032444005.1. Lineage (NCBI taxonomy): Eukaryota > Metazoa > Chordata > Amphibia > Anura > Dendrobatidae > Ranitomeya > Ranitomeya imitator. The sequence continues at coordinate 78,361,629 of NC_091283.1, read as the reverse complement.
AATCCTATCACACCAACTAGAAATAGCCGTGGAGCGTACCTGACTCTCCCTAGATGCCTCTTCACAGCCTAAGAGCTAGCTAGCCCTAGAGAAAGAAAATAAAGCCTACCTTGCCTCAGAGAAATTCCCCAAAGGTAAAGGAAGCCCCCCACATATATTGACTGTGAGTTAAGATGAAGTCACAAACACAGAAATGAAACAGATTTCAGCAAAGGGAGGCCAGACTTACTAAACAGACAGAAGATAGGAAAGGTAACTTTGCGGTCAGCACAAAAACTACAAAAGACCACACAGAGTGTGCAAAAAGACCTCCGCACCGACTAACGGTGCGGAGATGCCACTCTGCATCCCAGAGCTTCCAGCTAGCAAGGCAGAATCATGATATCCAGCTGGACAAGAAAACAATGAACAAATTATAACTATCAGGGACTTAGTTTCTGCAGGAGCAGACAGGTAACCAGAAAGATCCAAGAGCGAACTGAACCAATGCAGGAACATTACATAGTAACATAGTAACATAGTTAGTAAGGCCGAAAAAAGACATTTGTCCATCCAGTTCAGCCTATATTCCATCATAATAAATACCCAGATCTACGTCCTTCTACAGAACCTAATAATTGTATGATACAATATTGTTCTGCTCCAGGAAGACATCCAGGCCTCTCTTGAACCCCTCGACTGAGTTCGCCATCACCACCTCCTCAGGCAAGCAATTCCAGATTCTCACTGCCCTAACAGTAAAGAATCCTCTTCTATGTTGGTGGAAAAACCTTCTCTCCTCCAGACGCAAAGAATGCCCCCTTATGCCCGTCACCTTCCTTGGTATAAACAGATCCTCAGCGAGATATTTGTATTGTCCCCTTATATACTTATACATGGTTATTAGATCGCCCCTCAGTCGTCTTTTTTCTAGACTAAATAATCCTAATTTCGCTAATCTATCTGGGTATTGTAGTTCTCCCATCCCCTTTATTAATTTTGTTGCCCTCCTTTGTACTCTCTCTAGTTCCATTATATCCTTCCTGAGCACCGGTGCCCAAAACTGGACACAGTACTCCATGTGCGGTCTAACTAGGGATTTGTACAGAGGCAGTATAATGCTCTCATCATGTGTATCCAGACCTCTTTTAATGCACCCCATGATCCTGTTTGCCTTGGCAGCTGCTGCCTGGCACTGGCTGCTCCAGGTAAGTTTATCATTAACTAGGATCCCCAAGTCCTTCTCCCTGTCAGATTTACCCAGTGGTTTCCCATTCAGTGTGTAATGGTGACATTGATTCCTTCTTCCCATGTGTATAACCTTACATTTATCATTGTTAAACCTCATCTGCCACCTTTCAGCCCAAGTTTCCAACTTATCCAGATCCATCTGTAGCAGAATACTATCTTCTCTTGTATTAACTGCTTTACATAGTTTTGTATCATCTGCAAATATCGATATTTTACTGTGTAAACCTTCTACCAGATCATTAATGAATATGTTGAAGAGAACAGGTCCCAATACTGACCCCTGCGGTACCCCACTGGTCACAGCGACCCAGTTAGAGACTATACCATTTATAACCACCCTCTGCTTTCTATCACTAAGCCAGTTACTAACCCATTTACACACATTTTCCCCCAGACCAAGCATTCTCATTTTGTGTACCAACCTCTTGTGCGGCACGGTATCAAACGCTTTGGAAAAATCGAGATATACCACGTCCAATGACTCACCGTGGTCCAGCCTATAGCTTACCTCTTCATAAAAACTGATTAGATTGGTTTGACAGGAGCGATTTCTCATAAACCCATGCTGATATGGAGTTACACAGTTATTCTCATTGAGATAATCCAGAATAACATCCCTCAGAAACCCTTCAAATATTTTACCAACAATAGAGGTTAGACTTACTGGCCTATAATTTCCAGGTTCACTTTTAGAGCCCTTTTTGAATATTGGCACCACATTTGCTATGCGCCAATCCTGCGGAACAGACCCTGTCTCTATAGAGTCCCTAAAAATAAGAAATAATGGTTTATCTATTACATTACTTAGTTCTCTTAGTACTCGTGGGTGTATGCCATCCGGACCCGGCGATTTATCTATTTTAATCTTATTTAGCCGGTTTCGCACCTCTTCTTGGGTTAGATTGGTGACCCTTAACCCCTTCAAGACCCAGCCTATTTTGACCTTAAAGACCTTGCCGTTTTTTGCAATTCTGACCAGTGTCCCTTTATGAGGTAATAACTCAGGAACGCTTCAACGGATCCTAGCGGTTCTGAGATTGTTTTTTCGTGACATATTGGGCTTCATGTTAGTGGTAAATTTAGGTCAATAAATTCTGCATTTATTTGTGATAAACACGGAAATTTGGCGAAAATTTTGAAAATTTCGCAATTTTCACATTTTGAATTTTTATTCTGTTAAACCAGAGAGATATGTGACACAAAATAGTTAATAAATAACATTTCCCACATGTTTACTTTACATCAGCACAATTTTGGAAACAAAATTTTTTTTTGTTAGGAAGTTATAAGGGTTAAAATTTGACCAGCGATTTGTCATTTTTACAACGAAATTTACAAAACCATTTTTTTTAGGGACCACCTCACATTTGAAGTCAGTTTGAGGGGTCTATATGGCTGAAAATACCCAAAAGTGACACCATTCTAAAAACTGCACCCCTCAAGGTACTCAAAACCACATTCAAGAAGTTTATTAACCCTTCAGGTGCTTCACAGCAGCAGAAGCAACATGGAAGGAAAAAATGAACATTTAACTTTTTAGTCACAAAAATTATCTTTTAGCAACAATTTTTTTATTTTCCCAATGGTAAAAGGAGAAACTGAACCACGAAAGTTGTTGTCCAATTTGTCCTGAGTACGCTGATACCTCATATGTGGGGGTAAACCACTGTTTGGGCACACAGCAGGGCTTGGAAGGGAAGGAGCGCCATTTGACTTTTTGAATCAAAAATTGGCTCCACTCTTTAGCGGACACCATGTCACGTTTGGAGAGCCCCCGTGTGCCTAAAAATTGGAGCTCCCCCACAAATGACCCCATTTTGGAAACTAGACGCCCCAAGGAACTTATCTAGATGCATAGTGAGCACTTTGAACCCCCAGGTGCTTCACAAATTGATCCGTAAAAATGAAAAAGTACTTTTTTTTCACAAAAAAATTCTTTTAGCCTCAATTTTTTCATTTTCACATGGGCAACAGGATAAAATGGATCCTAAAATGTGTTGGGCAATTTCTCCTGAGTACACCAATACCTCACATGTGGGGGTAAACCACTGTTTGGGCACATGGTAAGGCTCGGAAGGGAAGGAGCGCCATTTGACTTTTTGAATGAAAAATTATTTCCATCGTTAGCGGACACCATGTCGCGTTTGGATAGCTCCTGTGTGCCTAAACATTGGCGCTCCCCCACAAGTGACCCCATTTTGGAAACTAGACCCCCCAAGGAACTTATTTAGATGCCTAGTGAGCACTTTAAACCCTCAGGTGCTTCACAAATTGATCTGTAAAAATGAAAAAGTACTTTTTTTTCACAAAAAAATTATTTTCGCCTCAATTTTTTCATTTTCACATGGGCAGTAGGATAAAATGGATCATAAAATTTGTTGGGCAATTTCTCCCGAGTACGCCGATACCTCATATGTGGGGGTAAACCACTGTTTGGGCACACGGCAGGGCTCGGAAGGGAAGGCGCGCCATTTGACTTTTTGAATGGAAAATTAGCTCCAATTGTTAGCGGACACCATGTCGCGTTTGGAGAGCCCCCTGTGTGCCTAAACATTGGAGCTCCCCCACAAGTGACCCCATTTTGGAAACTAGACCCCCCAAGGAACTTATCTAGATGCATATTGAGCACTTTAAACCCCCAGGTGCTTCACAGAAGTTTATAACGCAGAGCCATGAAAATAAAAAATAATTTTTCTTTCCTCAAAAATGATTTTTTAGCCTGGAATTTCCTATTTTGCCAAGGATAATGGGAGAAATTGGACCCCAAATATTGTTGTCCAGTTTGTCCTGAGTACGCTGATACCCCATATGTGGGGGTAAACCACTGTTTGGGCGCACGGCAGGGCTCGGAAGGGATGGCACGCCATTTGGCTTTTTAAATGGAAAATTAGCTCCAATCATTAGCGGACACCATGTCACGTTTGGAGAGCCCCTGTGTGCTTAAACATTGGAGATCCCCCAGAAATGACACCATTTTGGAAACTAGACCCCCAAAGGAACTAATCTAGATGTGTGGTGAGGACTTTGAACCCCCAAGTGCTTCACAGAAGTTTATAACGCAGAGCCATGAAAATAAAAAAAAAAATTATTTTCTCAAAAATGATCTTTTAGCCTGCAATTTTTTATTTTCCCAAGGGTAACAGGAGAAATTTGACCCCAAAAGTTGTTGTCCAGTTTCTCCTGAGTACGCTGATACCCCATATGTGGGGGTAAATCACTGTTTGGGCACATGCCGGGGCTCGGAAGTGAAGTAGTGACGTTTTGAAATGCAGACTTTGATGGAATGCTCTGTGGGCGTCACGTTGCGTTTGCAGAGCCCCTGATGTGGCTTAACAGTAGAAACCCCCCACAAGTGACCCCATTTTGGAAACTAGACCCCCAAAGGAACTTATCTAGATGTGTGGTGAGCACTTTGAACCCCCAAGTGCTTCATAGAAGTTTATAATGCAGAGCCGTGAAAATAATAAATACGTTTTCTTTCCTCAAAAATAATTATTTAGCCCAGAATTTTTTATTTTCCCAAGGGTTACAGGAGAAATTGGACCCCAAAAGTTGTTGTCCAGTTTCTCCTGAGTACGCTGATACCCCATGTGTGGGGGTAAACCACTGTTTGGGCACACGTCGGGGCTCAGAAGGGAAGTAGTGACTTTTGAAATGCAGACTTTGATGGAATGGTCTGCGGGTGTCACGTTGCGTTTGCAGAGCCCCTGGTGTGCCTAAACAGTAGAGACCCCCCACAAGTGACCCCATTTTAGAAACTAGACCCCCCAAGGAACTTATCTAGATATGTGGTGAGCACTTTGAACCCCCAAGTGCTTCACAGACGTTTACAACGCAGAGCCGTGAAAATAAAAAATCATTTTTCTTTCCTCAAAAATTATGTTTTAGCAAGCATTTTTTTAGATTCACAAGGGTAACAGGAGAAATTGGACCCCAGTAATTGTTGCGCAGTTTGTCCTGAGTATGCTGGTACCCCATATGTGGGGGTAAACCACTGTTTGGGCACACGTCAGGGCTCGGAAGTGAGGGAGCACCATTTGACTTTTTGAATACGAGATTGGCTGGAATCAATGGTGGCGCCATGTTGCGTTTGGAGACCCCTGATGTGCCTAAACAGTGGTAACCCCTCAATTCTACCTCCAACACTAACCCCAACACACCCCTAACCCTAATCCCAACTGTAGCCATAACCCTAATCACAACCCTAACCGCAACACACCCCTAACCACAACACTAACCCCAACACACCCCTAACCACAACACTAACCCCAACACACCCCTAACCCTAACCACAACCCTAAGGCTATGTGCCCACGTTGCGGATTCGTGTGAGATATTTCCGCACCATTTTTGAAAAATCTGCGGGTAAAAGGCACTGTGTTTTACCTGCGGATTTTCCGCGGATTTCCAGTGTTTTTTGTGCGGATTTCACCTGCGGATTCCTATTGAGGAACAGGTGTAAAACGCTGCGGAATCCGCACAAAGAATTGACATGCTGCGGAAAATACAACGCAGCGTTCCCGCACGGTATTTTCCGCACCATGGGCACAGCGGATTTGGTTTTTCATATGTTTACATGGTACTGTAAACCTGATGGAACACTGCTGCGGATCCGCAGCCAAATCCGCACCGTGTGCACATAGCCTAATTCTAAAGGTATGTGCACACGCTGCGGAAAACGCTGCGGATCCGCAGCAGTTTCCCATGAGTGTACAGTTCAATGTAAACCTATGGGAAACAAAAATCGCTGTACACATGCTGCGGAAAAACTGCACGGAAACGCAGCGGTTTACATTCCGCAGCATGTCACTTCTTTGTGCGGATTCCGCAGCGGTTTTACAACTGCTCCAATAGAAAATCGCAATTGTAAAACCGCAGTGAAATGCGCAGAAAAAAACGCGGTAAATCCGCCATAAATCCGCAGCGGTTTAGCACTGCGGATTTATCAAATCCGCAGCGGAAAAATCCGCAGAGGACCAGAATACGTGTGCACATTCCTAACCCTAGCCCTAACCCTACCCCTAACCCTACCCCTAACCCTACCCCTACCCCTACCCCTAACCCTACCCCTAACCCTAACCCTAACCCTACCCCTAACCCTAACCCTACCCCTAACCCTATTCTAACATTAGTGGAAAAAAAAAAATTTCTTTATTTTTTTATTGTCCCTACCTATGGGGGTGACAAAGGGGGGGGGTCATTTATTATTTTTTTTATTTTGATCACTGAGATAGATTATATCTCAGTGATCAAAATGCACTTTGGAACGAATCTGCCGGCCGGCAGATTCGGCGGGCGCACTGCGCATGCGCCCGCCATTTTGGAAGATGGCGGCGCCCGGGAGAAGACGGACGGGACCACGGCTGGATCGGTAAGTATGATAGGGTGGGGGGGGACCACGGGGGGGGGGATCGGAGCACGGGGGGGGGGGATCGGAGCGCGGGAGGGGTGGAACGGAGCGCGGGGGGCGTGGAACGGAGCACGGGGGGGCTGGAACGGAGCACAGGGGGGTGGAACGGAGCACGGGGGGGTGGATCGGAGTGCAGGGGGGGTGATTGGAGCACGGGGGGGTGATTGGAGCACGGGGGGAGCGGACACGAGCACGGGGGGGAGCGGAGCACTGGACGGAGGGGAGCCGGAGCAGTGTACCGGCCAGATCGGGGGGGTGGGGGGGCGATCGGAGTGGTGGGGTGGGGGCACACTAGTATTTCCAGCCATGGCCGATGATATTTCAGCATCGGCCATGGCTGGATTGTAATATTTCACCCGTTATAATGGGTGAAATATTACAAATCGCTCTGATTGGCAGTTTCACTTTCAACAGCCAATCAGAGCGATCGTAGCCACGAGGGGGTGAAGCCACCCCCCCTGGGCTAAACTACCACTCCCCCTGTCCCTGCAGATCGGGTGAAATGGGAGTTAACCCTTTCACCCGATCTGCAGGGACGCGATCTTTCCATGACGCCGCATAGGCGTCATGGGTCGGAATGGCACCGACTTTCATGACGCCTACGTGGCGTCAAAGGTCGGGAAGGGGTTAATATAGGGTTTTCATTGTTTCTTGGGATTTCACCTAGCATTTCATTTTCCACCGTGAATACCATGGAGAAGAAGGTGTTTAATATGTTAGCTTTTTCCTCGTCATCTACAACCATTCTTTCCTCACTATTTTTTAAGGGGCCTACATTTTCAGTTTTTATTCTTTTACTATTGATATAGTTGAAGAACAGTTTGGGATTAGTTTTACTCTCCTTAGCAATGTGCTTCTCTGTTTCCTTTTTGGCAGCTTTAATTAGTTTTTTAGATAAAGTATTTTTCTCCCTATAGTTTTTTAGAGCTTCAATGGTGCCATCCTGCTTTAGTAGTGCAAATGCTTTCTTTTTACTGTTAATTGCCTGTCTTACTTCTTTGTTTAGCCACATTGGGGTTTTCCTATTTCTAGTCCTTTTATTCCCACAAGGTATAAACCGCTTACACTGCCTATTTAGGATGTTCTTAAACATTTCCCATTTATTATCTGTATTCTTATTTCTGAGGATATTGTCCCAGTCTACCAGATTAAGGGCATCTCTAAGCTGGTCAAACTTTGCCTTCCTAAAGTTCAGTGTTTTTGTGACTCCCTGACAAGTCCCCCTAGTGAAAGACAGGTGAAACTGTACAATATTGTGGTCGCTATTTCCTAGATGCCCGACCACCTGCAGATTTGTTATTCTGTCATGACAGCTGGCATGGAGTAACGATCTGAGTGGAGTTAAATAGAGCAGCCAACCACAGGATAAAACACGTCACCTGTGTAAGGAACCTCAGAAGCAGCAGCTCAACTCACAGCCACCAGAGGGAGTCCATAGACAGAGCTTGCCGAAGTACCATTCACGACCACAGGAGGGAGTTCGACAACAGAATTCACAACAGTACCCCCCCCCCTTGAGGAGGGGTCACCGAACCCTCACCAGAGCCCCCAGGCCGATCAGGATGAGCCAAATGAAAGGCACGAACTAGATCGGCAGCATGAACATCAGAGGCAAAAACCCAGGAATTATCTTCCTGACCATAACCCTTCCACTTGACCAGGTACTGGAGTCTCCGTCTCGAAACACGAGAATCCAAAATCTTCTCCACCACATACTCCAACTCCCCCTCGACCAAAACCGGGGCAGGAGGATCAACGGAGGGAACCATAGGCGCCACGTATCTCCGCAACAACGACCCATGGAACACATTATGGATGGCAAAAGTAGCCGGAAGGTCCAAACGAAATGACACAGGATTAAGAACTTCAGAAATCTTATATGGCTCAATGAAACGAGGCTTAAACTTAGGAGAGGAAACCTTCATAGGAACATGATGAGATGCAACCAAACCAAATCCCCAACACGAAGTCGGGGACCAACACAGCGCCGGCGGTTAGCAAAACGTTGAGCCTTCTCCTGGGACAATGTCAAATTGTCCACCACATGAGTCCAAATCTGCTGCAACCTGTCCACCACAGTATCCACACCAGGACAGTCCGAAGGCTCAACCTGCCCTGAAGAGAAACGAGGATGGAAACCAGAATTACAGAAAAAAGGAGAAACCAAAGTAGCCGAGCTGGCCCGATTATTAAGGGCGAACTCAGCCAAAGGCAAGAAGGACACCCAATCATCCTGATCAGCAGAAACAAAGCATCTCAGATGTGTTTCCAAAGTCTGATTAGTTCGTTCAGTTTGGCCATTAGTCTGAGGATGGAATGCCGAAGAAAAAGACAAATCAATGCCCATCTTAGCACAAAAGGACCGCCAAAACCTCGAAACAAACTGGGAACCTCTGTCCGAGACGATGTTCTCCAGAATGCCATGCAAACGAACCACATGCTGGAAAAACAATGGCACCAAATCAGAGGAGGAAGGCAATTTAGACAAGGGTCCCAAATGGACCATCTTAGAGAAGCGATCACAAACCACCCAAATGACCGACATCCTTTGAGAAACAGGGAGATCAGAAATAAAATCCATGGAAATATGCGTCCAGGGCCTCTTCGGGACCGGCAAGGGCAAAAGCAATCCACTGGCACAAGAACAGCATGGCTTAGCCCGAGCACAAGTCCCACAGGACTGCACAAAAGAACGCACATCCCGTGACAAAGAAGGCCACCAAAAGGATCTAGCCACCAAATCTCTGGTACCAAAGATTCCAGGATGACCAGCCAACACCGAACAATGAGCCTCAGAGATAACTCTACTAGTCCATCTATCAGGTGTTAGGTTTCGAGTTCCCACTTCTGCACAGGGGGAATCTCGGGCCGTCTCCGCTGCGGTCTCCCATTCCTATCCAGCCGCAGTGGAGTCTGCTCAGCAGGGACGTCGGTCCCAGCGTCTTGCTCGGTCTCGCTCTGTACAGAGAGTTACTGCTGCTTCTTCAGCTCCTGCCATTTAAGTCAGTGCTGGTCAGCAGCGAGCGGACTTCTCTGGGACTAAGTCCTTATTTGCGCACACTGAGCATGCCCAGGGCAAGATCTCCCATTGGAGATCGAGGGTCATGTGCTCAGGCTCTGCTGCGCATTCCATTGGTCCTCTTGGCAGGTCTTGGAAGGGCAAAGTTTCTGTGGCCACTTCCTGTCCTGCAACTATATAAACTGCGCATGACCGCACGGCCATGCGCTAGTGTACAATTATTATGTGTGTGTGTAGATGGATGTATGTCGATGGATGAAAGCTCCTAAGTATCCCTCCCTAGAGTTGTTGATTGCTCGCGGATGATGGTATCTCTCTAGCGCCCGACTATCCATCTGTATGTTACACACATCACAGCGTCCTTTAGCTGTGCCTGCCAGTACGGCGCCGTGCGCTTGCCTTGCGCTTTCCATACCCGAGCCTGGGTGGTTAGTGGCGTCCGTCAGTGCGGCATCGCACGCACTCTTGTGCTCATACATTACTATAAGGTTCTTTTCACACCCAGTTGCGGTGTTGTGCCAGCAAGGGTCTAATCGGACTTCAATCCCTTTTGGGGTTAAGTTTGCTGACTACTTGCTCGCGCTCTATGTGCGGTACCGCGGTCCTGTGACTTAACAGGATCGCTTTCTTCATGTTGGGTGAGGTTTAACCCACGTGTTTATACAGGTCCTTCTCAAAAAATTAGCATATAGTGTTAAATTTCATTATTTACCATAATGTAATGATTACAATTAAACTTTCATATATTATAGATTCATTATCCACCAACTGAAATTTGTCAGGTCTTTTATTGTTTTAATACTGATGATTTTGGCATACAACTCCTGATAACCCAAAAAACCTGTCTCAATAAATTAGCATATTTCACCCATCCAATCAAATAAAAGTGTTTTTTAATAACAAACAAAAAAACCAACAAATAATAATGTTCAGTTATGCACTCAATACTTGGTCGGGAATCCTTTGGCAGAAATGACTGCTTCAATGCGGCGTGGCATGGAGGCAATCAGCCTGTGACACTGCTGAGATGTTATGGAGGCCCAGGATGCTTCAATAGCGGCCTTAAGCTCATCCAGAGTGTTGGGTCTTGCGTCTCTCAACTTTCTCTTCACAATATCCCACAGATTCTCTATGGGGTTCAGGTCAGGAGAGTTGGCAGGCCAATTGAGCACAGTAATACCATGGTCAGTAAACCATTTACCAGTGGTTTTGGCACTGTGAGCAGGTGCCAGGTCGTGCTGAAAAATGAAATCTTCATCTCCATAAAGCATTTCAGCCAATGGAAGCATGAAGTGCTCCAAAATCTCCTGATAGCTAGCTGCATTGACCCTGCCCTTGATGAAACACAGTGGACCAACACCAGCAGCTGACATGGCACCCCACACCATCACTGACTGTGGGTACTTGACACTGGACTTCAGGCATTTTGGCATTTCCTTCTCCCCAGTCTTCCTCCAGACTCTGGCACCTTGATTTCCGAATGACATGCAAAATTTGCTTTCATCAGAAAAAAGTACTTGGGACCACTTAGCAACAGTCCAGTGCTGCTTCTCTGTAGCTCAAAAGTGGCTTTACCTGGGGAATGCGGCACCTGTAGCCCATTTCCTGCACGCGCCTGTGCACGGTGGCTCTGGATGTTTCCACACCAGACTCAGTCCACTGCTTCCTCAGGTTCCCCAAGGTCTGGAATCGGTCCTTCTCCACAATCTTCCTCAGGGTCCGGTCTCCTCTTCTCGTTGTACAGCGTTTTCTGCCACATTGTTTCCTTCCAACAGACTTACCATTGAGGTGCCTTGATACAGCACTCTGGGAACAGCCTATTTGTTGAGAAATTTCTTTCTGGGTCTTACCCTCTTGCTTGAGGGTGTCAATGATGGCCTTCTTGACATCTGTCAGGTCGCTAGTCTTACCCATGATGGGGGTTTTGAGTAATGAACCAGGCAGGGAGTTTATAAAAGCCTCAGGTATCTTTTGCATGTGTTTAGAGTTAATTAGTTGATTCAGAAGATTAGGGTAATAGGTCGTTTAGAGAACCTTTTCTTGATATGCTAATTTATTGAGACAGGTTTTTTGGGTTATCAGGAGTTGTATGCCAAAATCATCAGTATTAAAACAATAAAAGACCTGACAAATTTCAGTTGGTGGATAATGAATTTATAATATATGAAAGTTTAATTGTAGTCATTACATTATGGTAAATAATGAAATTTAACACTATATGCTAATTTTTTGAGAAGGACCTGTACTTTTAAGTACCGCCATATAGTCTGTCATTTACTAGCAGCGGGTTTCGCCTGCACGGTGGACCCCGGACTGCAAACGCATTTATATCATCTTTCTTGGTGCGTTCCGCCAGTCCTAACATTACACTAGCGCCAGGGTCTGGCTAGTGATGACAGACAAACAGCAATCTTTCCGGTATATCCAGCAGCTGGAGGGTAGGTTGGCGGCTCTCGAGAGCGCAACCTCAGCTGTGGATGTTACCACAGTTGCTGTACAGGCTGCCAGCGTGGCTGCAGCAACTTTGTCCATTGCCACCCCTGTTCCGACATTTTCTCGCCTCCCGCTGCCAGAAAAATTTTCTGGTGATAGCAAATTTTGTAGGAGATTTGTGAGTCAGTGCTCTATTCATCTTGAGCTCCTGGCTGCACGCTTCCCCACAGAGCGGGCTAAGGTGGGATTTATTGTATCTCTATTGTCAGACAGGGCGTTGGAATGGGCTACGCCGCTGTGGGAGCGTGGCGATCATGTGGTGCAGAGTGCTCCGCTGTTTTTAAGCACTCTGAAACAGGTCTTTTTAGGACCTCAAGTCACCCATGATACTGCGCTCCAACTGCTGGCATTAACTGAGGGTGAGTCCTTGGTCAGTCATTTTGCCGTCCGATTCCGCACTTTAGCATCTGAGCTGGAATGGTCGGATAAAGCTCTTATCCCCATATTTTGGAGGGGCTTGGCTGATCACGTAAAGGACGCTCTGGCCACTAGGGAGATTCCTGCCACACTGGAGGAGTTAATAACAGTCTCCACTCGAATTGATCTCCGTTTTAACGAGCGGAGGTTAGAGCGAGCCCAGTGTAGGCAGAGGTTTCGGCTGGCTCCTACTTTCGCCAAACCTCTGGAATCTCCGGTCCTGGTTCCTGAGTCACATGAGGCCAGAGAAGTGTCACAAGCGGGATCTAAGTTCCGGACCGCTTGTGCACTCAGGGTCTGTCATGTTTGCCAGCAGTCAGGACATCTAGCCACCAGATGTCCTCAGCGGTCGAGGAAACGTCAGCGTCTAGTGGTCGTAGGTGGAGGTACACTAGACACGGCAACGTTTGCCTCTAAATTGTCCTTTAAGGGGACAATTACTATAAGCTCATTCTCCCACTCGGTAGAGCTCTGCGTGGATTCTGGGGCGGAGGGCAATTTTATGTCTTCTGCCTTCGCCCAACGTCACGCAATACCCCTGGTTATGCTAGCTCAACCTGTAACGGTACGAGTGGTGAATGGGTCGACACTGCCCTCACAGATAACACACCAGACCATCCCTTTTACTCTGTCCATGTCGCCATCTCATCAGGAGACTATTTCTCTGCTCGTCATTCCAGAACGAATTGATGAGGTCCTGTTGGGAATACCTTGGCTACGGTACCACTCTCCTCATATCGAGTGGTCCTCAGGCAGAATTCTGGGATGGGGTGAATCTTGTGGGGGTAGGTGTTAGAGGGAGTGCGTTCAGGTTGCTACAACAGAGGTACCCGCAGATCTATCCTCTCTCCCCAAGCAGTATTGGTCTTATGCAGACGTGTTCTCCAAAAAGGCGGCGGAGACCCTTCCGCCCCATCGCCCCTATGATTGTCCTATTGACCTCTTGCCTGGTGCTGAGCCTACCCGGGGTAGAGTCTATCCGCTATCTCTCCCGGAGACGGAGGCAATGTCACAGTACATCCAGGAAAATCTGGCAAGAGGGTTCATCAGGAAGTCAGTGTCACCTGCTGGGGCAGGATTCTTCTTCATGCAGAAGAAGAGTGGGGAATTGCGTCCATGCATAGACTACAGGGGTCTTAACGCCATCACCGTTAAGAATAAGTACCCTTTGCCTTTGATATCCGAGCTATTCGATAGGCTTCGGGGAGCAAGGGTATTTACTAAATTAGATCTGCGGGGTGCTTACAACCTGATTCGCATCCGTGAGGGGGACGAATGGAAGACGGCGTTTAACACCAGGGATGGGCACTATGAATATCTGGTGATGCCCTTCGGGCTCTGTAATGCCCCAGCCGTTTTCCAAGACTTTGTGAACGATATCTTCCGGGATATGCTTTCCACCTCGGTCGTAGTCTATCTGGATGATATTCTCACCTACTCTCCAGATATTGACTCCCACCGGAGAGATGTTAGCAAAGTCTTCGACCTCCTACAGGCAAACTCCCTCTATGCCAAGTTGGAGAAGTGTATGTTTGAGCAGGAGTCCTTACCTTTCCTAGGCTACATCATCTCAGCTCAGGGATTGGCTATGGATCCTGCCAAACTACAGGCTGTGATGGACTGGCAGGAACCCCATTCTCTTAAAGCAGTGCAGCGCTTTATGGGATTCATCAATTATTATCGCCAGTTCATCCCGCACTTCTCAACTTTGGTAGCTCCCTTGGTTGCCCTCACCAAGAAGGGGGCGAATCCCAAATTGTGGTCTGAGGAGGTCTCCAAGGCCTTTATCTCTATAAAGTCACACTTCGCTAGCGCTCCCATTCTACATCGCCCCGATGTTGATAAGCCATTTATTATGGAGGTGTATGCCTCATCTGTTGATGCTGGAGCAGTCCTCTTCCAAAAGGATGCTCAAGGTCGGAAGCATCCTTGCTTCTTTTTCTCCAAGACCTTCGCACCAGCAGAGAGGAATTATTCCATCGGGGACAGGGAGTTGCTAGCCATGAAGTTGGCTTTCTCGGAGTGGAGACATCTCTTGGAGGGAGCACGTTTTCCCTTCCAAGTCTTCACGGACCATAAAAATTTGGTGTACCTGCAGACAGCTCAGCGGTTGAATTCTCGCCAGGCCAGATGGTCCTTGTTCTTCTCCCGATTTCATTTCACCCTCCATTTCCTTTCTGGGGAGAAGAACATTCGGGCCAACGCTCTCTCTCGCTCAGTTGTGTCATCTGCGGAGGAGGAGCCTCGGCTTATTGTCCCCACCGAGAGCTTGAGAACTGTGGCTCCGGTTTCGCTGGAGTCTGTGCCCCCGGGCAAGACTTTTGTTCCATCCAGTTTGCGACCGGAGGTTCTTTCTTGGGCACACTCGTCCAGGGTGGGTGGACATTTTGGTACTAAAAGGACATCTGAGTTACTGGCGAGGACATACTGGTGGCCGCATATGGCCCGTGATGTCGTGGAGTATGTTCGGGCGTGTGTCTCTTGCGCCAGGAACAAGACTCCTCGGCAACGACCAGCTGGTTTGCTTTATCCTCTGCCCGTGGCGGACAGGCCCTGGGAGATGGTCGGGATGGACTTTGTGGTGGGCTTGCCCAAGTCTCGTAACTGCACCATTATCTGGGTGATCACCGACCATTTTTCCAAAATGGTGCATTTGGTGCCTCTTCCACGGCTACCATCTGCACAGGCGTTGGCTGTCTTGTTTATCAAGCATATCTTTCGCCTACACGGTATGCCAAACAAAATTGTTAGTGACCGGGGTCCTCAGTTTGCGTCTCGATTCTGGAGAGAGCTTTGTCGTCTACTCAGTATTGAGTTAAATCTCTCTTCGGCATATCATCCAAAGACGAATGGGTTGGTTGAAAGGGCCAACCAGACCTTGGTCACATATCTGCGACATTTTGTTTCTGCCAGGTAGGATGACTGGGCATCCTTGCTAACGTGGGCAGAGTTTGCACTTAACAATGCCGTAGCCGACTCCACCGGTCAGACTCCATTCCTCTTAAATTACGGCCAGCATCCGCGTGTTCCTGTGCCCATGCCTGTGTCTTCCGCTGACTCCAGGGTGGCAGACTGGGCTGTGGAGGCACGGGACATTTGGGACCGCACTCAGGATGCCATTCAGGCCTCCAAGGAGAGAATGAGGTCCTCCGCCGATGGTCATCGGCGCCCCGCTCCGACCTTTGCCCCTGGCGACTTGGTGTGGCTCTCCGCCCGTAACATCAGGCTGCGAGTTGAGTCCACTAAGTTTGCTCCTCGCTACTTGGGTCCCTTCAAGGTTCTCGAACAGGTTAATCCCGTGGTCTACCGTCTGGCTCTTCCTCCACGCTTGGGTATCACCGACACCTTTCACGTGTCCCTCTTGAAACCCGTATACATGTCCCGGTTTTCCGAGTCATCTGCCGGGTCATCGGGTTCGTCTACGGACGATTATGAGGTGAACGCTATTTTGGGGTGCAAGGTGGTACGCGGCAAAAAGTTCTATTTGGTGGATTGGAAGGGTTATGGCCCAGAGGACAGGTCATGGGAACCTGCTGAAAACATTCGGGCCCCACAGCTCATTGCTGCCTTCGAGCGTAGCGAGGCCCAAGGAGGGGGGGGCCCTAGGAGGGGGGGGGTAAGGTTAGGTCTCGAGTTCCCACTTCTGCACAGGGGGAATCTCGGGCCGTCTCCGCTGCCATCTCCGCTGCGGTCTCCCATTCCTATCCAGCCGCAGTGGAGTCTGCTCAGCAGGGACGTCGGTCCCAGCGTCTTGCTCGGTCTCGCTCTGTACAGAGAGTTACTGCTGCTTCTTCAGCTCCTGCCATTAAAGTCAGTGCTGGTCAGCAGCGAGCGGACTTCTCTGGGACTAAGTCCTTATTTGCGCACACTGAGCATGCCCAGGGCAAGATCTCCCATTGGAGATCGAGGGTCATGTGCTCAGGCTCTGCTGCGCATTCCATTGGTCCTCTTGGCAAGTCTTGGAAGGGCAAAGTTTCTGTGGCCACTTCCTGTCCTGCAACTATATAAACTGCGCATGACCGCACGGCCATGCGCTAGTGTACAATTATTATGTGTGTGTGTAGATGGATGTATGTCGATGGATGAAAGCTCCTAAGTATCCCTCCCTAGAGTTGTTGATTGCTCGCGGATGATGGTAGCTCTCTAGCGCCCGACTATCCATCTGTATGTTACACACATCACAGCGTCCTTTAGCTGTGCCTGCCAGTACGGCGCCGTGCGCTTGCCTTGCGCTTTCCATACCCAAGCCTGGGTGGTTAGTGGCGTCCGTCAGTGCGGCATCGCACGCACTCTTGTGCTCATACATTACTATAAGGTTCTTTTCACACCCAGTTGCGGTGTTGTGCCAGCAAGGGTCTAATCGGACTTCAATCCCTTTTGGGGTTAAGTTCGCTGACTACTTGCTCGCGCTCTATGTGCGGTACCGCGGTCCTGTGACTTAACAGGATCGCTTTCTTCACGTTGGGTGAGGTTTAACCCACGTGTTTATACTTTTAAGTACCGCCATATAGTCTGTCATTTACTAGCAGCGGGTTTCGCCTGCACGGTGGACCCCGGACTGCGAACGCATCTATATCATCTTTCTTGGTGCGTTCCGCCAGTCCTAACATCAGGGACAAACAGTTTCTCCGTTGGGCAACGGTCAGGTCTATCAGCCTGAAACTTCTGCAGCACGCGCCGCAAATCAGGGGAGATGGCATACAAAATTACCCCTTCTTTAAGAATACCCGCCGGCTCCGGAACACCCGGAGAGTCAGGCACAAAACTCCTTGACAGGGCATCAGCCTTCACATTCTTAGATCCCGGAAGGTATGAAACCACAAAATCAAAATGGGAGAAAAAGAGCGACCATCGAGCCTGTCTAGGATTCAACCATTTGGCAGACTCGAGATAAGTCAAATTCTTGTGATCCGTCAAGACCACCACGCGATGTTTAGCTCCTTCAAGCCAATGTCGCCACTCCTCGAATGCCCACTTCATGGCCAACAACTCTCGATTGCCAACATCATAATTGCGCTCAGCAGGCGAGAATTTTCTAGAAAAGAAGGCACATGGTTTCATCACCGAACCATCAGAACTTCTTTGCGACAAAACAGCCCCTGCTCCAATCTCAGAAGCATCAACCTCGACCTGAAAAGGGAGTGAAACATCTGGCTGGCACAACACAGGGGCAGAAGAAAAACGATGCTTCAACTCCTGAAAAGCCTCTACAGCTGCAGAGGACCAATTGACCACATCAGCACCTTTCTTGGTCAAATCAGTCAACGGTTTAGCAATACTAGAAAAATTAGCGATGAGGCGACGGTAAAAATTAGCAAAGCCCAGGAACTTCTGCAGGCTCTTCACAGATGTCGGCTGAGTCCAATCATAAATGGCCTGAACTTTACAGGGTCCATCTCGATAGTACAAGGGGAAAAAATGAAACCCAAAAATGAAACCTTCTGAACTCCAAAGAGACACTTTGACCCCTTCACAAACAAGGAATTCGCACGAAGGACCTGGAACACCATTCTGACCTGCTTCACATGAGACTCCCAATCATCCGAAAAGACCAAAATGTAATCCAAATATACAATCATGAATCTATCCAGGTACTCTCGGAAGATGTCATGCATAAAAGACTGAAACACAGATGGAGCATTAGAAAGCCCGAATGGCATAACCAGGTACTCAAAATGGCCTTTGGGCGTATTAAATGCTGTTTTCCATTCATCGCCCTGTTTAATTCGCACAAGATTATACACCCCTCGAAGATCTATCTTGGTGAACCAACTAGCCCACTTAAACCGAGCAAACAAATCAGACAGCAGCAGCAAAGGATACTGAAATTTGACTGTGATCTTATTAAGAAGGCCGTAATCAATACAAGGTCTCAAAGAGCCATCCTTCTTGGCCACAAAAAAGAACCCTGCTCCCAATGGTGACGACGACGGGCGAATATGACCCTTCTCCAAGGACTCCTTTATATAACTCCGCATAGCGGCGTGCTCTGGCACAGATAAATTAAACAGCCGGCCCTTGGGAAACTTACTACCAGGAATCAAATTAATAGCACAATCGCAATTCCTATGAGGAGGTAGGGCACCGGATTTGGGTTCTTCAAATACATCCCGGTAATCCGACAAAAACTCAGGGACTTCAGAAGGAGTGGAAGGCGAAATTGACAACAATGGAACATCACCATGTACCCCCTGACAACCCCAGCCGGACACAGACATAGATTTCCAATCCAACACTGGATTATGGACCTGTAGCCATGGCAACCCCAAAACGACCACATCATGCAGATTATGCAACACCAAAAAGCGAATATCCTCCTGATGTGCAGGAGCCATGCACATGGTCAATTGAGTCCAGTACTAAGGCTTATTCTTGGCCAAAGGCGTAGCATCAATTCCTCTCAATGGAATAGGATACTGCAAGGGCTCCAAGAAAAATCCACAGCGCCTGGCAAACTCCAAGTCCATCAAATTCAGGGCAGCGCCTGAATCCACAAATGCCATAACAGAATAGGACGACAGAGAGCAAATCAGAGTAACGGACAAAAGAAATTTAGACTGTACCGTACCAATGGTGGCAGACCTAGCGAACCGCTTAGTGCGCTTAGGACAATCAGAGATAGCATGAGTGGAATCACCACAGTAAAAACACAGCCCATTCCGACGTCTGTGTTCTTGCCGTTCAGCTCTGGTCAACGTCCTATCACACTGCATAGGCTCAGGCCTATGCTCAGAGAATACCGCCAAATAGTGCACAGCTTTGCGCTCATGCAAGCGCCGATCGATCTGAATGGCCAAGGACATAGACTCATTCAGACCAGCAGGCGTGGGATATCCCACCATGACATCCTTAAGGGCTTCAGAAAGACCCTTTCTGAAAATTGCCGCCAGAGCACAGTCATTCCACTGAGTAAGCACAGACCACTTTCTAAACTTCTGACAGTACACCTCCGCTTCATCCTGACCCTGACACAAAGCCAGCAAGATTTTCTCAGCCTGATCCACTGAATTTGGTTCATCATAAAGCAATCCAAGCGCCAGAAAAAACGCATCAACATCACGCAATGCAGGATCTCCTGGCGCAAGGGAAAATGCCCAGTCTTGAGGGTCACCACGCAACAAAGAAATAATGATTTTTCCTTGTTGGACGGGGTCACCAGAGGAGTGGGGTTTCAAAGCTAGAAACAGTTTACAATTATTTTTGAAATTCAAGAACTTAGATCTATCCTCAGAAAATAAATCAGGAATAGGAATTCTAGGCTCTAACATCGGATTCTGAACCACAAAATCTTGAATGTTTTGTACTCTTGCAGTGAGATGATCCACACAAGAGGACAGACCTTGAATGTCCATATCTACATCTGTGTCCTGAACCACCCAAAGGTTTAGGGGAAAAGAAAGACAAAACACGGTGCAAAGAAAAAAAAATGGTCTCAGAACTTCTCTTATCCCTCTATTGAGATGCATTAATACTTTGGGCCAGCTGTACTGTTATGGACCTGGTGGTTAGGAGCACCCGAAACGACCTGATAGTTAAACTGACACAGGACAAGCTCTGGGATGTGGGAGCTCTGCTGACCGCAACCCCTAATCCTATCACACCAACTAGAAATAGCCGTGGAGCGTACCTGACTCTCCCTAGATGACTCTTCACAGCCTAAGAGCTAGCTAGCCCTAGAGAAAGAAAATAAAGCCTACCTTGCCTCAGAGAAATTCCCCAAAGGTAAAGGAAGCCCCCACATATATTGACTGTGAGTTAAGATGAAGTCACAAACACAGAAATGAAACAGATTTCAGCAAAGGGAGGCCAGACTTACTAAACAGACAGAAGATAGGAAAGGTAACTTTGCGGTCAGCACAAAAACTACAAAAGACCATGCAGAGTGTGCAAAAAGACCTCCGCACCGACTAACGGTGCGGAGATGCCACTCTGCATTCCAGAGCTTCCAGCTAGCAAGGCAGAATCATGATATCCAGCTGGACAAGAAAACAATGAACAAATTATAACTATCAGGGACTTAGCTTCTGCAGGAGCAGACAGGTAACCAGAAAGATCCAAGAGCGAACTGAACCAATGCAGGAACATTGACAGCTGGCATGGAGTAACGATCTGAGTGGAGTTAAATAGAGCAGCCAACCACAGGATAAACCACGTTACCTGTGTAAGGAACCTCAGAAGCAGCAGCTCCACTCACAGCCACCAGAGAGAGTCCATAGACAGAGCTCGCTGAAGTACCATTCACGACCACAGGAGGGAGTTCGACAACAGAATTCACAACAGGTAAGGCAACGTTCATGGCCCCTGCACCTTCACCATCAGGAGTAATCCAGTGAGCACGGTGAGCTAGAGCACCCCTAGCGTAAGGGACAGGGAAGAAGCCCCTGTTCTCGAAACACCCGACAACAGAATCTGTTGTGAATTCTGCTCTTGGGTTCCCTCCAGTGGTTGTTGGTGGGAATGCTGTTGTCTCTGACTCGCAGTCCTGGCCAGGTGTATCGGATAATTACAATTCTGACTGGGATATTTAGGTGTGCAGGATCCTTTTGCCCTTGCCAGTTGTCAATGTTTCTTTGGAAGTATTGGATCTCTGCCTGGCCGCTCCTGCTTATCTGCCAGTTCAGCAAAGATAAGTGTCTGTTTCTTTTCCTGTGGCACACATGCAGTGTGCTTATTTTCAGTACTGTTCTTTTGTTTGTCTTTTATCCAGATTAGACTGTGTCTGTGTTTTCTCTGTCTGGTTGGTTTCACTGGAGTTGCAGATATACGCTCCTACATCTTTAGTTAGATGTAGGAAGTTTTTTGTATATTCTGCTGTAGATTTTTGAAGGGTTTTATACTGACCGCACAGAACTCTGTCCTATCCTGTCCTATCCAGCTAGAGTGGCCTCCTGTGCTAAATCCTGTTTTTTCTGCCTGTGTATGTTTTTTCCTCTCCGACTCACCGCCAATATTTGTGGGGGGCTGTCTATCCTTTGGGGATTTTCTCTGAGGCAAGACAGTATTCCGATTTCCATCTTTAGGGGTATTTAGTCCTCCGGCTGTGACGAGGTGTCTAGGTGTGTTAGGTACACTCCACGGCTACTTCTAGTTGCGGTGTTAAGTTCAGGTTTGCGGTCAGTATAGTGGCCACTTTCTCCAGTGAAAGTTCTCATGCAGCTCCAAGGTCACCGGATCATAACAGTACAACTGGCCCACAATGAGTTAAATGCATCTCAGAAGAAGGGAAGGAAGCTCTTGAGCCATTTTTTTTTCTCCAGTCTGTTTTGTGTTCTCTTCCCTCTTAATATCTGGGTGGCTGAGGAGCCTGGTGCAAGCATGAATGTTCAGGAATTAGCTTCTCGTGTAGACCAGCTTGCTGCTAGGGTGCAAGGTATTTCTGATTATATTGTTCAGACTCCTGCTTTAGAACCGAAGATTCCTACTCCTGATTTGTTTTCTGGTGACAGGTATAAATTTTTGAGTTTTAAAAACAACTGTGAACTGTTTTTTGACCTGAGACCTCGATCTTCTGGTGATTCCATTCAGCAGGTAAAAATCGTAATCTCCCTGCTGTGTGGCGACCTGCAGGATTGGGCGTTTTCCCTGGAATCTGGGAATCCGGCTTTGCTTAATATTGACTCCTTTTTTCAGGCTTTAGGACTATTATATGATGAGCCTAATTCTGTGGATCAAGCTGAGAAGACCTTGTTGGCCCTGTCTCAGGGTCAAGAGGCGGCAGAATTGTATTGTCAGAAATTCAGAAAATGGTCTGTATTGACTAAATGGAATAATGATGCTTTGGCGGCAATTTTCAGAAGGGGGCTTTCTGAATCCGTTAAAGATGTTATGGTGGTTTCCCACGCCTTCCGGTCTGAGTGATTCTATGTCTCTGGCCATTCAGATTGACCGACGCCTGCGGGAGCGCAGAACTGTGCGCGCTGTGGCATTATCCTCAGAGCAAATTCCTGAGCCAAGGCAGTGTGATAGGATTCTGTCTAGAACGGAACAACAAGGTTTCAGATGTCAAAATAGGTTGTGTTATTATTGTGGCGACGCTTCTCATGTCATTTCTGTCTGCCCTAAGCGGACAAAGAGGATCGCCAGTTCAATTACCATCAGTATTGTACAACCTAAATTTCTGTTATCTGTGTCCTTGATCTGCTCATTGTCATCATTTTCTGTCATGGCGTTTGTGGATTCAGGCGCCGCCTTGAATTTAATGGATTTTGAGTTTGCCAAGCGTTGTGGTTTTCCCTTGCAGCCTTTGCAGAACCCTATTCCTTTGAGGGGCATTGATGCTACACCCTTGGCTAGAAATAAGCCCCAGTTTTGGACACAGGTAACCATGCGCATGGCGCCAGCCCATCAGGAAGATTGTCGATTTCTGGTGTTGCATAACTTGCATGATGTTATCGTGCTGGGTTTTCCTTGGTTGCAGGTACATAATCCTGTGTTGGACTGGAAGTCCATGTCTGTGACTAGTTGGGGTTGTCAGGGGTTCATAATGATGTTCCTTTGATGTCAATCTCCTCTTCTTCACCTTCTGAGATTCCAGAGTTTTTGTCTGATTTTCAGGATGTATTCGATGAGCCCAAGTCCAGTTTTCTTCCACCGCACAGGGACTGTGATTGTGCTATTGACTTGATTCAGGCTGTAAGTTTCCTAAGGGTCGACTTTTTAATCTATCTGTGCCTGAACATACCGCCATGCGGAGCTATATTAAGGAGTCTTTGGAAAAAGGGCATATTCGGCCATCTTCTTCACCGTTGGGAGCGGGGTTCTTTTTTGTTGCTAAGAAAGATGGTTCCTTGAGACCCTGTATAGATTATCGCCTCTTGAATAAAATCACGGTCAAGTTTCAATACCCGTTACCTTTGCTTTCCGATTTGTTTGCTAGGATTAAAGGAGCGTATATCTGCAACTCCAGTGAAACCAACCAGACAGAGAAAACACAGACTCAGTCTAATCTGGACAAAAGACAAACAAACGGACAGTACTGAAAATAAGCACACTGCATGTGTGCCACAGGAAAAGAAACAGACACTTATCTTTGCTGAACTGGCAGATAAGCAGGAGAGGCCAGGCAGAGATCCAATACTTCCAAAGAAACATTGACAACTGGCAATGGCAAAAGGATCCTGCACACCTAAATATCCCAGTCAGAATTGTAATTATCCGATACAACTGGCCAGGACTGCGAGTCAGAGACAACTGCATTCCCACCAACAACCACTGGAGGGAACCCAAGAGCAGAATTCACAACAAGGATCGTGACAACATGTTTCACCACTGTACTGGCACCTTTCTCAAGGTAAAAAAGCAAATGTGCGGTTCATGGATATTGGCACCTTCCCAGCCTAAAAAGACCAGCTCTCAGTCTCCCCAGAAATAGCGCATCTATTGGATGTGCCAATTCTGGTGTACTGGGACAATAATGAACCATTTTCGGAAGGAAAAAGGCTTCACATTTACCGCAGTGCAGCCCATTCAATTTGATATTGTACTACTCTACTAAACTAATGCATCAACACCCTTTAAAGTGAAATTGTCCTTGATAGCAAAAGACATATGTTATCCAAGTGCACAATTAGTGTAAAAGGTTCAGTATGATTAAAGTAGTAAAAGAAAATGAAAAAATGCATACCACATTTTACCGATCCCCTGCGGTTCCCATAGAATGATCACATAACTAGTCTCTACGTCCTGCTGCACCACCACAGGTACATGTAACCACTACAGCCAATCACAGGCAGCAGTGGTGTCCTGCTACAGCCAGTGATTGGCTGCACTGGTTTCATGTCTTTATTTAGGGATATCTTCACTTCAGCACTAAGTAGAGACGAGCGAGGAATTGGGCAGCACCAAGACAGGGCATCAGAGATGAGTATTGCTTTATTTAATTTCTTTTAGCCATTCTTAGCCTTTTAAAAAGTGTTAAAGTAGACAATCCCTTTAAGTTTTCTACGTGGTCAAAAAGCAAGTAAAGATCAGACAGAAGACACGTGGCAATGAAGTAGAATGTACTTTGGAGAATTGTCATTAAAATGGTCTTTAATGACTCGCTAACTATAACCATTCTATATTATGTTGTTACATTTGTCAGAAGCTTCAGTTAATAACAAGGAAATAATTTCACACATTTATACCCCAATTGATTTCCATGTGAAAAAGCATGATGTTTATATATCACTTATCTTGCTGAGTTGTCATGTATATGGAACAGTTGCTTTGTCGATCACTTTTGTGCTACTTAGAGAGAATTACGTGTTTAAATAGAGACCTGAGAAGTTTTGAACAAGCAGCGCAGAAGAAAAGGTTTCCTCTTAAAGCCTTAATGAAGTGACGAATTCTTCCTCCAACATCAGCGTAGCCTTGTGTAGTTTGTTTTCACTGTGCTTAATCACTGACCAAAGCTTCAGTGCGGACCGCCAGTTCCCAATAAACCATAAAAGGCAGATCAGAAGCCATTGTTCTTTTTTTTATAGGGCTTAGCTTACAACAGCTGAATAAACCTGTTCAGTCAGAAGAGTCTAAGGAGAAAGGAGTTTCCTACAATCAGATGGTCACCCCTGAATAGTGCACGAAAGACTAAATTAGACCTATATTATATTTTTATTTCTTTGTTGCTGGAATTCAGGTTCTACATTTGAAAGATGAAAGAAAAGTATCACACGAATACACAAAAAGTATCATTTGTAAAATTTGCCAAATTTTTTCACTATTGATATTTACAAATGTAGGGGCTTATTAATTAACCTAAATGCACCAGGCTTCTGGAAAACTTTGTACCCAACACTCTTTTATGACATAGATACTTGCTGTGTCGGGTCCAACTATGTTGCTTGGTCTTGCTAATAAAAAAAAGTTTGTTTTGTGGGAGAAAAAAACTAATTTTCGCTCAAATTTCTTACAAACTAAGCCAACTAATAATGCATGTAAATTATTAAAAAGTCCAAAAATATGCCAAATTTAGAGAATAGCATGAATAACATTAATACTATGAATAGTATTGTGCATTTTAACACTGTCTAGTTTAAGTTTGCACTTTCTAAAAATTAGACAGTATAAATAAATACCGTATGTCCCAATATGGTAAGTTTTGGAAATACGCATTAAACAACATTATTGGGGGAATCTATTATAAGGGTAATTTTTTAAGTCTGTTTAGCTTGTGGCTTCTTTGCCATTTTTGATCCAATTTTATCAGTCTGGATCGATGTTTGATAAACTTAGTCAATCTTTAGATGTCAAATTTCTTTCTATAAATGATCATCCACTTTCTATACCACATCCTTACTGGAATGAGTTTGCTGTTTTGTGTGCCACATTTAAAAAAAAAAAGTTAAAAGTCATAGATATGACTAAAATAGGGAAAATGTAGGAGACACGCTTTTGAAGGACTTAGAAAAAAATGGTGGACGTTGTTCAAAATGGATTAAAATGGTGCAGGACTTTTATAAATATTCCTAAAAAGTAAAAATTACATAAAATATGCTGAAAAACGGGTGCAACACAAAATTCCTCCTTCTCGTAAGCATGTAACCATAAGAATTGCCAGTGTAATATTCACACCTAGACACTAATGCATAAAAAGGGCACATTAGACTACAACAGTATTAGAATTGGCACACAGTAAAGGTGGCAGAGTGCTGTTACAGATTTTGCATCTAGGCCTAGAATCTATACATTAAGCACATCAAGATTAAAAAGTATGGTTTCCTGTAATTAGCTGGATGGTAGATATCAGTCTAATCATACAGAAATTAGTTTGGGCAAGCAAACCTCAGTAGAGGTAGCAATCAATCCCTGGTTACGGTGCCAGGGGACCTCAAGGACCCCACCCCCATAAAAATGATATCAGTATTATAACATGTGGCAGGTGAGGTTACAGTTTTTGCTCTGGTGTTGAGTATGTTCATGTTATCCCTCTGCCCTGGTGTTTAGGGCCGACTCTCGGATTCTTCTAATTTTTGAAGGATAGCCCATGTCTTCTCAAATATAAGGAATGTACCATATTTTTCACTTTGTAAAACGCACCTTATTTCCCCCAAATTTTGGGGGGAAATGGGGGTGCGTCTTACAAAGCAGATATACCTCTTACCGTTACCGTCTGGGATGAGGGGGTGTCACGCTGCTGCGGGTGTCCACCGCTGCCCAGGGTGATGCTGGCATCTCCGGTGCTGCGGGGGGCTCTGCCAACATTTTGTGAAAGGCCAGAGCCCCCCGGCAGTTCGTCCATGCTTTCCTGTGTGACGGACTCCGGGAAAATGTCTGCCAGGAGGCAGCGCATGCGCAGATAAAGATCTCAGCACCAAGATCTCGGGAGATGAAATTTCACCACTGAAATCTCATCTCTCGAGATCTTGGTCCCAAGATCTCCATCTGAGCATGCGCCGCCTCCCGGTGTTAGGACTGGCGGAACACACCAAGAAAGGTGATATAGATGCGTTCGCAGTCCGGGGTCCACCGTACAGGTGAAAACCTGCTGCTAGTAAATACAGACTATGTGGCGGTACACTAAAGTATATACACGTGGGTTCAACCTCACCCAGCGTGAAGGGAACAATCCTGTTGTGTCACAGGATCGCGGTACCGCACCTAAAGCGCGAGTGAGTAGTCAGCATACTTAACCCCAACTGGGATTGAAGTCCGATTAGACCCTCGCTGGCACTACACCGCAACTGGGTGTGAAAGGAAACTAAATGTAAATATATAAATGCACAGGAGTGCGAGCAATGCCGCACTGACGGACGCCACCAACCACACTGGCTTGGGTATGGAAAGCGCTAGGCAAGAGCACGGCGCCATACAGGCGGACACAGCAAGAGGACGCTGTAATGTGTGTATCGTGCAGATGATTAGTCGGGCGCTAGATAGCTACCAACATCCGCGAGCAGACAACAACTCTAGGGAGGGATATTTAGGAGCTTTCATCCATCGACATACATTCATCTACACACACACATATAACATTATGAGACAATACTAGCGCATGGCCGTGCGGTCATGCGCAGTTTATATAGTTGCAGCACAGGAAGTGGCCACAGAACTTTTGCCCTTCCAAGACCTGCCAAGAGGACCAATGGAATGTGCCGCAGAGCCTGAGCACATGACCCTCGATCTCCAACGGGAGATCTTGCCCTGGGCATGCTCAGTGTGTGCAGATAAGGACTTGGTCCCAGAGAAGTCCGCTTGCTGCTGACCAGTATTGGCTTTAAAGGCAGAAGCTGGAGAAGCAGCAGTAACTCTTCTCACAGAGTCAGACTGAGCGAGACGCTGGGATCGACGTCCCTGCTGAGCAGACTCCACTGCGGCTGGAGGAGAATGGGAGACCGCAGCGGAGACGGATTGAGATTCCCCCTGTGCAGCAGAGGAAACTCGACTCATAACATTACCCCCCCTCCTAGGGCCCTCCCCTCCTTGGGCCTCGCTACGTTCGAAGGCAGCAATGAGCTGCGGAGCCCGAATGTGCTCAACAGGCTCCCAGGACCTGTCCTCGGGGCCATAACCCTTCCAGTCCACCAAATAAAATTTTTTACCACGCACCACCTTGCACCCCAAAATAGCGTTCACCTCATAATCGTCCGAAGACGAACCCGATGTCCCAGCAGATGACTCGGAGAACCGGGACATATACACGGGTTTCAAGAGGGACACATGAAAGGTGTCGGTGATACCCAGGCGTGGCGGAAGGGCCAAACGATAGACCACAGGATTAACCTGCTCGAGGACCTTGAAAGGGCCCAAGTAGCGAGGAGCAAATTTAGTGGACTCAACTCGCAGCCTGATGTTACGGGCGGAGAGCCACACCAAGTCGCCAGGAGCAAAGGTCGGAGCGGGGCGGAGGACCTCATTCTCTCCTTAGAGGCCCGAATGGCATCCTGAGTGCGGTCCCAAATATCCCGTGCCTCCACAGCCCAGTCTGCCACCCTGGAGTCGGCGGAAGACACGGGCATAGGCACAGGTACCCGTGGATGCTGACCATAGTTGAGGAGGAATGGGGTTTGTCCAGTGGAGTCGGCTACGGCGTTGTTCAGTGCAAACTCTGCCCATGATAGCAAGGATGCCCAGTCATCCTGCCTGGCTGAAACAAAATGTCGCAGGTATGTGACCAAGGTCTGGTTGGCCCTCTCTACCAACCCATTCGTCTCGGGATGATAAGCGGAAGAGAGATTCAACTCAATACTGAGAAGACGACAGAGCTCTCTCCAGAACCGAGACGCAAACTGGGGACCCCGGTCACTGACAATTTTGTCTGGCATACCATGCAGGCGGAAGATATGTCTAATGAACAACGCTGCCAAGGCCCGTGCAGAAGGTAACCGTGGTAGCGGCACCAAATGCACCATTTTTGAGAAATGATCGGTGATGACCCAAATGATGGTACAGCCGCGAGACTTGGGCAAACCCACAACAAAGTCCATCCCGACCATCTCCCAGGGCCTATCTGCCACCGGCAAGGGATAGAGCAAACCAGCTGGCCTTTGACGCGGAGATTTATTTTTGGCGCAGGAGACACACGCCAGAACATAATCCCTGACATCCCGGGCCATATGCGGCCACCAGTACGTCCTCGCCAGTAGCTCAGATGTCCTCTTTGTCCCAAAGTGTCCACCCACCCTGGAAGAATGAGCCCAAGAGAGAACCTCCGGTCGCAAATTAATGGGCACAAAAGTCTTGCCCGGAGGCACAGACTCTAGCGAAACCGGCGCCACGGTTCTCAGGCTCTCGGAAGGGACAATAAGCCGAGGCTCCTCTTCCTCCTCCTCAGTTGACATAAGGGAGCGAGAGAGAGCGTCAGCAAGGATATTCTTCTCCCCGGCGAGATAATGAAGAGAAAAGTGGAACCGGGAGAAGAACAGGGACCATCTGGCCTGGCGAGAATTTAGCCGCTGGGCTGTCTGCAAATAGACCAAATTTTTGTGGTCCGTGTAAACTTGGAAGGGAAACCGCGCACCCTCCAGAAGGTGTCTCCACTCCGAAAAGGCCAACTTCATTGCTAGCAACTCCCTGTCCCCGATGGAGTAGTTCCTCTCCGCTGGCGTGAAGGTCTTAGAGAAGAAGAAGCATGGATGCTTCCGACCTTTAGCATCCTTTTGGTAGAGGACTGCTCCAGCACCAACGGACGAGGCATCCACCTCCATTAGGAATGGCTTATCCACATCGGAACGATGTAAGATGGGAGCGCTAGCAAAGTGGGACTTAATAGAAGTGAAGGCCTTGGAGACCTCTTCCGACCACAATTTGGGATTCACTCCCTTCTTGGTGAGGGCTACCAAGGGAGCTACCAGAGTTGAGAAGTGGGGAATGAACTGGCGGTAATAGTTTATGAACCCCATAAAGCGCTGCACCGCTTTAAGAGAATGGGGCTCTTGCCAGTCCATCACAGCCTGTAGTTTGGCAGGATCCATAGCCAATCCCTGGGCGGAGATGATATAGCCCAGGAAAGGTAAGGACTCCTGCTCAAACACACACTTCTCCAACTTTGCATAAAGAGAGTTTGCCCGTAGGAGATCGAAGACTCTGCCAACATCTCTCCGGTGGGAGTCAATATCTGGAGAAAAGATGAGAATATCATCCAGATAGACTACTACCGAGGTGGAAAGCATATCCCGAAAGATATCGTTGACAAAGTCTTGAAACACGGCAGGTGCATTACAGAGCCCGAAGGGCATCACCAGATACTCATAGTGCCCATCTCTGGTGTTAAATGCCGTTTTCCACTCGTCCCCCTCACGGATGCGAATCAGGTTATAAACACCCCGCAGATCTAGTTTAGTAAACACTCTAGCTCCCCGAAGCCTATCGAAAAGCTCAGATATCAATGGCAAAGGGTACTTGTTCTTAACTGTGATAGCATTAAGACCCCTGTAGTCTATGCATGGACGTAGTTCTCCATTCTTCTTCTGCACAAAAAAGAACCCTGCCCCAGCAGGTGACACTGAATTCCTGATGAACCCTCTTGCCAAATTCTCTTGTATGTACTGAGACATTGCCTCCGTTTCCGGGAGAGATAATGGATAGACTCGACCCCGGGGAGGCTCAGCACCAGGCAAGAGATCAATAGGACAGTCATAGGGGCGATGGGGCGGAAGAGTCTCCGCTGCCTTTTTGGAGAACACGTCTGCATAAGACCAATATTGCTTGGGGAGAGAGGAGAGATCTGCGGGTACCTCTGTAGTAGTAACCTGAACGCACTCTCGATGACACCTGTTCCCACAAGATTCACCCCAACCCAGAATTCTGCCTGAGGACCACTCGATGTGAGGAGAGTGGTACCGTAACCAAGGTATCCCCAAGAGAACCTCATCAATTCCCTCAGGAATGACGAGTAGAGATATAATCTCCTGATGAGATGGTGACATGGACAGAGTAAAAGGGATAGTTTGATGTGTAATCTGTGTGGGCAGTGTCGACCCATTCACCACTCGTACCGTTACTGGTTGAGATAGCATGACCAGAGGAATTGCGTGACGTTGGGCGAAGGCTGAAGACATAAAATTGCCCTCCGCCCCAGAATCCACGCAGAGTTCTACCGAGTGAGAGGATGAGCCCAATGTTATTGTCCCCTTAAAGGACAATTTGGAGGCAAACGTCGCCTTGTCTAGTGCACCTCCACCAACTACCACTAGACGCTGACGTTTCCTCGACCGCTGGAGACATCTGGAGGCAAGATGTCCAGACTGTTGGCAAAGATGACAAATCTGGAGTGCACGAGCGGTCCGGGACTTAGATCCTGCTCGAGACTCTACCACAGGCTCATGGGGCTCAGGAGCCTGGTCTGGAGATTCCAAAGGTTTGGCGAAGGTGGGAGCCAGCCGAAACCTCTGCCTACACTGGGCTCGCTCTAACCTCCGCTCGTGAAAACGGAGATCAATACGAGTGGATAGAGTTATTAATTCCTCCAGTGTGGCGGGAATCTCCCTAGTGGCCAGGGCGTCCTTAACGTGGTCAGCCAGCCCCCTCCAAAATATTGGAATGAGGGCTTTATCCGACCACTCCAGCTCAGATGCTAGGGTGCGGAAGTGGACGGCAAAATGACTGACCAAGGACGAGCCCTGAGTCAATGCCAACAATTGGAGCGCCGTAACATGGGTGACACAAGGTCCCAAAAAGACCTGTTTCAGAGTGCTCAGAAACAACGGAGCACTCTGCACCATATGATCGCTACGTTCCCATAGCGGCGTAGCCCACTGCAACGCTCTGTCCGACAGAAGAGACACTATAAATCCCACCTTAGCCCGCTCTGTTGGGAAACGAGAGGCCAGAAGCTCGAGATGGATAGAGCACTGACTCACGAAACCCCTACAAGACTTACAGTCACCAGAGAATTTCTCTGGAAGCGGGAGGCGAGTTAGAGTTGGGACAGGAGCGGCAGTGGACAAGGTGGCTGCAGCAACACTAGCAGCCTGAACAGCGACAGCAGTGACATCCACAGCTGAGGTTGAACGCTCAAGAGCCGCCAACCTTCCCTCCAGCTGCTGGATGTACCGCTGTGAACGCTGATTGTCCATCATTTACTAGCCAGACCCTGGCGCTAGTATTCTGTTAGGACTGGCGGAACGCACCAAGAAAGGTGATATAGATGCGTTCGCAGTCCGGGGTCCACCGTACAGGTGAAAACCTGCTGCTAGTAAATACAGACTATGTGGCGGTACACTAAAGTATATACACGTGGGTTCAACCTCACCCAGCGTGAAGGGAACAATCCTGTTGTGTCACAGGATCGCGGTACCGCACCTAAAGCGCGAGCGAGTAGTCAGCATACTTAACCCCAACTGGGATTGAAGTCCGATTAGACCCTCGCTGGCACTACACCGCAACTGGGTGTGAAAGGAAACTAAATATAAATATATAAATGCACAGGAGTGCGAGCAATGCCGCACTGACGGACGCCACCAACCACACTGGCTTGGGTATGGAAAGCGCTAGGCAAGAGCACGGCGCCGTACAGGCGGACACAGCAAGAGGACGCTGTAATGTGTGTATCGTGCAGATGATTAGTCGGGCGCTAGATAGCTACCAACATCCGCGAGCAGACAACAACTCTAGGGAGGGATATTTAGGAGCTTTCATCCATCGACATACATTCATCTACACACACACATATAACATTATGAGACAATACTAGCGCATGGCCGTGCGGTCATGCGCAGTTTATATAGTTGCAGCACAGGAAGTGGCCACAGAACTTTTGCCCTTCCAAGACCTGCCAAGAGGACCAATGGAATGTGCCGCAGAGCCTGAGCACATGACCCTCGATCTCCAACGGGAGATCTTGCCCTGGGCATGCTCAGTGTGTGAGGATAAGGACTTAGTCCCAGAGAAGTCCGCTTGCTGCTGACCAGTATTGGCTTTAAAGGCAGAAGCTGGAGAAGCAACAGTAACTCTTCTCACAGAGTCAGACTGAGCGAGACACTGGGATCGACGTCCCTGCTGAGCAGACTCCACTGCGGCTGGAGGAGAATGGGAGACCGCAGCGGAGACGGATCGAGATTCCCCCTGTGCAGCAGAGGAAACTCGACTCCTAACACCCGGCGACCATTTTCCCGAAGTCCACTGCACAGGAAAGCATGGACAAACTGCCGGGGGCCCTGACCTTTTACAAAATGTGGTCAGAGCCCCCCGAAGCACCAGAGACACCTCTGCAGCACGGAGACATTCTTGCAGCACCTGAGACACCCCTGCATCACCGGCGCCCCCTGCAGCACAGGAGCCCCCCCCCCACGCAGCACAGGACACCTGCACACCCCCTCATCCCAGCCTGCAGCAATTTTCCCCTTCTGCCTCCTCCAGCAGTGACCCAGGGACCCCGCTTCACCGCAGCCACCAACCCCTGTAAGCAATAAGACGCATGGATTATAAGAAGCACCATCAATTTATTAAAAAAAGGTTTTTTTCCTATTTATCTCCTCAAAATTTGGGGTGTGTTTTTTAATCCAGAGCGCCTTACAAAGTGAAAAATACGGTAAATCATTCCCTTGTATCATGGGTGATATATTCCTTTTGGGTAGACCAGACAATCACCTATGAAAGGAACTTTTCGTTTGTCATCAATAGAAGTTTCTTCATTAAACTACCGTATAAACTCGAGTATAAGCCGACCCGAGTATAAGCCGACCCCCCTAATTTTGCCACAAAAAAATGGGAAAACTTAATGACTCAAGTATAAGCCTAGGGTGGAAAATGCAGCAGCTACCGGTAAATTTCAAAAGTAAAAATAGATACCAATAAAAGTAAAATTAATTGAGACATCAGTAGGTTAAGTGTTATTGAATATCCATATTGAATCAGGAGCCCCATATAATGCTCCATAAAGTTTGATGGGCCCCATTAGATGCTCCATATTAAAATATGCCCCATATAATCCTGCATAAAGGGTAATAAGGGCCCCATAAGATGCTCCATAGAGATATTTGCCCTATATAGTGCTGCACAAACGTTTTGGCCCCATAAAATGCTCCATACAGATAATTGCCCCATACAATGCTGCACATGGCCCCATAAGATGCTCCATACAGACACTTGCCCCATATAGTGCTGCACAAACGTTATGGCCCCATAAGATGCTCCATACAGTCACTTGCCCTATATAGTGCTGCACAAGCGTTATGGCCCCTGTTGTGAATTCTGTTGTCGGGCTCCCTCCTGTGGTCATGAATGGTACTTCGGCTGGTTCTGTCCATGGACTTCCTCTGGTGGGAATTTCTGAGTTTCCTTCCACAGGTGACGAGGTTAATTCGTTAGCTGGCTGCTCTATTTAACTCCACTTAGATCTTTGCTCCATGCCACCTGTCAATGTTCCAGTATTGGTCTAGTTCACTCCTGGATCGTTCTTGTGACCTGTCTTCCCAGCAGAAGCTAAGTTCCAGCTTGTATTTCTTTGGTTTGCTATTTTTCTGTCCAGCTTGCTATTTTTATTGTTGTGTTGCTTGCTGGAAGCTCTGGGACGCAGAGGGAGCGCCTCCGCACCGTGAGTCGGTGCGGAGGGTCTTTTTTGCGCCCTCTGCATGGTCTTTTTGTAGGTTTTTGTGCTGACCGCAAAGTAACCTTTCCTATCCTCGGTCTGTTCAGTAAGTCGGGCCTCACTTTGCTAAATCTATTTCATCTCTGTGTTTGTATTTTCATCTTTACTCACAGTCATTATATGTGGGGGGCTGCCTTTTCCTTTGGGGAATTTCTCTGAGGCAAGGTAGGCTTTATTTTTCTATCTTCAGGGCTAGCTAGTTCCTTAGGCTGTGCCGAGTTGCATAGGGAGTGTTAGGCGCAATCCACGGCTATTTCTAGTGTGTTTGATAGGTTTAGGGATTGCAGTCAGCAGAGTTCCCACGTCCCAGAGCTTGTCCTTTATTATCAGTAACTATCAGGTCATTCCGTGTGCTCTTAACCACCAGGTCCATTATTGTCCTGACCACCAGGTCATAACAGTACAGGTGGCCCAAAGTACTAATGCATCTCAATAGAGGAATAAGAGAAGTTCTGAGACCATTTTTTTTTCTTTGCAGTGTGTTTTGTCTCTCTTTTCCCCTTTACCTCTGGGTGGTTCAGGACACTGGTGTAAACATGGACATTCAAGGTCTGTCCTCTTTGATGGATAATCTCACTACAAGGGTACAAAACATTCAAGATTTTGTGGTTCAGAATCCGATGTCAGAGCCTAGGATTCCAATTCTTGATTTGTTTTTTGGTGATAGATCTAAGTTCTTGAATTTCAAAAATAATTGTAAATTGTTTCTTGCCTTGAAACCTCGCTCCTCAGGTGACCCTGTTCAACAAGTAAAGATCATTATTTCTTTGTTACGTGGTGACCCTCAAGACTGGGCATTTTCCCTTGCGCCAGGAGATCCGGCATTGCGTGATGTTGATGCGTTTTTCCTGGCGCTTGGATTGCTTTATGACGAACCTAATTCAGTGGATCAGGCAGAGAAAATCTTGCTGGCTCTGTGTCAGGGTCAGGATGAAGCGGAGATATATTGTCAGAAGTTTAGAAAGTGGTCTGTGCTCACTCAGTGGAATGAATGTGCCCTGGCAGCAATCTTCAGAAAGGGTCTCTCTGAAGCCCTTAAGGATGTCATGGTGGGGTTTCCCATGCCTGCTGGTCTGAATGAGTCTATGTCCTTGGCCATTCAGATCGATCGACGCTTGCGTGAGCGTAAAGCTGTGCACCATTTGGCGGTACTATCTCAGCATGGGCCTGAGCCTATGCAATGTGATAGGACTTTGACCAGAGCTGAACGGCAAGAACACAGACGTCGGAATGGGCTATGTTTCTACTGTGGTGATTCCACTCATGCTATCTCCGATTGTCCTAAGCGCACTAAGCGGTTCGCTAGGTCTGCCACCATTGGTACGGTACAGTCTAAATTTCTATTGTCTGTTACTCTGATTTACTCTTTGTCATCCTATTCTGTTATGGCATTTGTGGATTCAGGCGCTGCCCTGAATTTGATGGACTTGGAGTATGCTAGGCGCTGTGGTTTTTTCTTGGAGCCCTTGCAGTATCCTATTCCATTGAGAGGAATTGATGCTACGCCTTTGGCCAAGAATAAGCCTCAGTACTGGACCCAATTGTCCATGTGCATGGCTCCTGCACATCAGGAGGATATCCGCTTTCTGGTGTTGCATAATCTGCATGATGTGGTCGTTTTGGGGTTGCCATGGCTACACGTTCATAATCCAGTATTGGACTGGAAATCTATGTCTGTGTCCAGCTGGGGTTGCCAGTGGGTACATGGTGATATTCCCTTTTTGTCTATTTCGTCTTCCACTCCTTCTGAAGTTCCAGAGTTTTTGTCGGATTATCGGGATGTATTTGATGAGCCCAAAGCCAGTGCCCTACCTCCTCATAGGGATTGCGATTGTGCAATTAATTTGATTCCTGGTAGTAAGTTTCTTAAGGGCCGATTGTTCAATTTATCTGTGCCAGAACACGCCGCTATGCGGAGTTATATAAAGGAATCCTTGGAGAAAGGCCATATTCGCCCGTCGTCATCACCGTTAGGAGCAGGGTTCTTTTTTGTGGCCAAGAAGGATGGTTCTTTGAGACCTTGTATTGATTACCGCCTTCTTAATAAAATTACAGTCAAATTTCAGTATCCTTTGCCGTTGCTGTCTGATTTGTTTGCTCGTATTAAAGGGGCTAGTTGGTTCACCAAGATAGATCTTCGAGGGGCGTATAATCTTGTGCGTATTAAACAAGGAGATGAATGGAAAACAGCATTTAATACGCCCGAGGGCCATTTTGAGTACCTGGTTATGCCATTCGGGCTTTCCAATGCTCCATCAGTATTTCAGTCCTTTATGCATGACATCTTCCGAGAGTACCTGGATAAATTCCTGATTGTGTATTTGGATGATATTTTGGTCTTTTCGGATGATTGGGAGTCTCATGTGAAGCAGGTCAGAATGGTGTTCCAGGTCCTTCGTGCGAATTCCTTGTTTGTGAAGGGGTCAAAGTGTCTCTTTGGAGTTCAGAAGGTTTCATTTTTGGGGTTCATTTTTTCCCCTTCTACTATCGAGATGGACCCTGTTAAAGTCCAGGCCATTTACGATTGGACTCAGCCGACATCTGTGAAGAGCCTGCAAAAGTTCCTGGGCTTTGCTAATTTTTATCGGCGCTTCATCGCTAATTTTTCTACTGTTGCTAAACCGTTGACTGATTTGACCAAGAAGGGTGCTGATGTGGTCAATTGGTCTTCTGCAGCTGTAGAGGCTTTTCAGGAGTTGAAGCGTCGTTTTTCTTCTGCCCCTGTGTTGTGCCAGCCAGATGTTTCGCTCCCGTTTCAGGTTGAGGTTGATGCTTCTGAGATTGGAGCAGGGGCTGTTTTGTCGCAAAGAAGTTCTGATGGCTCGGTGATGAAGCCATGTGCTTTCTTTTCTAGAAAGTTTTCGCCTGCTGAGCGTAACTATGATGTTGGTAATCGTGAGTTGTTGGCCATGAAGTGGGCATTCGAGGAGTGGCGTCATTGGCTGGAAGGAGCCAAGCATCGCGTGGTGGTCTTGACAGATCACAAGAATTTGAATTATCTTGAGTCTGCCAAACGGTTGAATCCGAGACAGGCTCGATGGTCGTTATTTTTCTCCCGTTTTGACTTTGTGGTTTCGTACCTTCCGGGCTCTAAGAATGTGAAGGCTGATGCCCTGTCAAGGAGTTTTGTGCCTGACTCTCCGGGTGTTCCTGAGCCGGCGGGTATTCTCAAAGAGGGGGTAATTTTGTCTGCCATCTCCCCTGATTTGCGGCGGGTGCTGCAAAAATTTCAGGCTGATAGACCTGACCGTTGCCCAGCGGAGAAACTGTTTGTCCCTGATAGATGGACTAGTAGAGTTATCTCTGAGATTCATTGTTCAGTGTTGGCTGGGCATCCTGGAATCTTTGGTACCAGAGATTTGGTGGCTAGATCCTTCTGGTGGCCGTCTTTGTCACGGGATGTGCGTTCTTTTGTGCAGTCCTGTGGGACTTGTGCTCGGGCTAAGCCCTGCTGTTCTCGTGCCAGTGGGTTGCTTTTGCCCTTGCCGATCCCGAAGAGGCCCTGGACGCATATTTCTATGGATTTTATTTTGGATCTCCCCGTCTCTCAAAAGATGTCGGTCATTTGGGTGGTTTGTGATCGCTTTTCTAAGATGGTCCATTTGGTACCTTTGTCTAAATTGCCTTCCTCCTCTGATTTGGTGCCATTATTTTTCCAGCATGTGGTTCGTTTACATGGTATCCCGGAGAACATCGTTTCTGACAGAGGTTCCCAGTTTGTTTCAAGGTTTTGGCGATCCTTTTGTGCTAGGATGGGCATTGATTTGTCTTTTTCCTCGGCTTTCCATCCTCAGACAAATGGCCAAACTGAACAAACTAATCAAACTTTGGAAACATATCTGAGATGCTTTGTTTCTGCTGATCAGGATGATTGGGTGTCCTTTTTGCCGTTGGCTGAGTTCGCCCTTAATAATCGGGCCAGCTCGGCTACTTTGGTTTCGCCATTTTTCTGCAATTCTGGTTTCCATCCTCGTTTCTCTTCAGGGCAGGTTGAGTCTTTGGACTGTCCTGGTGTAGATACTGTGGTGGATAGGTTGCAGCAGATTTGGACTCATGTGGTGGACAATTTGACATTGTCCCAGGAGAAAGCTCAACGTTTCGCTAACTGCCGGCGCTGTGTGGGTCCCCGACTTCGTGTTGGGGATTTGGTTTGGTTGTCGTCTCGTTATGTTCCTATGAAGGTTTCCTCTCCTAAGTTTAAGCCTCGTTTCATTGGTCCGCATAAGATTTCTGAGGTTATCAATCCCGTGTCATTTCGTTTGGCTCTTCCTGCTTCTTTTGCCATCCATAATGTGTTCCATAGGTCGTTATTGCGGAGATACGTGGCACCTGTGGTTCCATCCGTTGATCCTCCTGCCCCGGTGTTGGTTGAGGGGGAGTTGGAGTATGTGGTGGAGAAGATTTTGGATTCTCATGTTTCGAGACGGAAACTCCAGTACCTGGTCAAGTGGAAGGGTTATGGTCAGGAAGATAATTCCTGGGTTTTTGCCTCTGATGTTCATGCTGCCGATCTGGTTCGTGCCTTTCATTTGGCTCATCCTGGTCGGCCTGGGGGCTCTGGTGAGGGTTCGGTGACCCCTCCTCAAGGGGTGGGGTACTGTTGTGAATTCTGTTGTCGGGCTCCCTCCTGTGGTCATGAATGGTACTTCGGCTGGTTCTGTCCATGGACTTCCTCTGGTGGGAGTTTCTGAGTTTCCTTCCACAGGTGACGAGGTTAATTCGTTAGCTGGCTGCTCTATTTAACTCCACTTAGATCTTTGCTCCATGCCACCTGTCAATGTTCCAGTATTGGTCTAGTTCACTCCTGGATCGTTCTTGTGACCTGTCTTCCCAGCAGAAGCTAAGTTCCAGCTTGTATTTCTTTGGTTTGCTATTTTTCTGTCCAGCTTGCTATTTTTATTGTTGTGTTGCTTGCTGGAAGCTCTAGGACGCAGAGGGAGCGCCTCCGCACCGTGAGTCGGTGCGGAGGGTCTTTTTGCGCCCTCTGCGTGGTCTTTTTGTAGGTTTTTGTGCTGACCGCAAAGTAACCTTTCCTATCCTCGGTCTGTTCAGTAAGTCGGGCCTCACTTTGCTTAATCTATTTCATCTCTGTGTTTGTATTTTCATCTTTACTCACAGTCATTATATGTGGGGGGCTGCCTTTTCCTTTGGGGAATTTCTCTGAGGCAAGGTAGGCTTTATTCTTCTATCTTCAGGGCTAGCTAGTTCCTTAGGCTGTGCCGAGTTGCATAGGGAGTGTTAGGCGCAATCCACGGCTATTTCTAGTGTGTTTGATAGGATTAGGGATTGCGGTCAGCAGAGTTCCCACGTCCCAGAGCTCGTCCTTTATTATCAGTAACTATCAGGTCATTCCGTGTGCTCTTAACCACCAGGTCCATTATTGTCCTGACCACCAGGTCATAACAGGCCCCATAAGATCATCCATACAGTCATTTGCCCCACATAGTGCTGCACAAACGTTATGGCCCCATAAGATGCTCCATACAGTCACTTGCCCATATAGTGCTGCACAAACATTATGGCCCCATAAGATGCTCCATACAGTCACTTGCCCCATATAGTGCTGCACATGGCCCCATAAGATGATCC
This sequence comes from Ranitomeya imitator, assembly GCF_032444005.1. Taxonomy (NCBI): domain Eukaryota; kingdom Metazoa; phylum Chordata; class Amphibia; order Anura; family Dendrobatidae; genus Ranitomeya; species Ranitomeya imitator. The sequence goes on along the minus strand of NC_091283.1, from coordinate 78,321,465 downwards.
ATACAGTCACTTGCCCCATATAGTGCTGCACAAATGTTATGGTCCTATAAGATGCTCCATACAGTCACTTGCCACTTATAGTGCTGCACAGACGTTATTGCCCCATAAGATGCTCCATACAGTCACTTGCCCCATATGCTTTTGCTGCGATAAAAAAAAAATCACATGCTCACCTCTTGTTGCTCAGGACCCCAGACACTTTCAATAGTCACCTGGTCCTCATTCCGTTGTGGCTCCGTCTTCAGCACTGACGTTCACGCAGAGGGCGCGCACTGACCACGTCACCGCAACCCTCTGACCTGAACGTCACAGCCAGAGGATGCTGAAGATGGAGCCGCACCGGAACAAGGAGCGGTGAATATCGCGCAGCGCAGCGCTCCCCTCCCCGTATACTTACCTAATCCTGGTGCGGTCCCTGCACGTCCCTGCTTCTTCCAGCGCTACATCTTCTTCCTGTATTGAGCGGTCACAGTTACCGCTCATTACAGTAATGAATATGCAGCTCCACCTCTATGAGAAAGCATTTAGAGAATTAAAGGAAGTAGGTAGTGAGAAGGCATTAAATAAATACAGAAAATTAAATAAATTCTGTAAAAAGCAAATCAAGGCAACAAAGATTGAGACAGAGAGACTCATTGCCAGAGAGAGTAAAAATAATCCCAAAATAATCTTTAACTACGTAAATAGTAAGAAACTATAAAATGATAGTGTTGGCCCCCTTTAAAATAGTCTGGGTGAAATGGTGGATGAGGATGAGGAAAAAGCCGATATGCTAAATGACTTTTTTTCAACAGTATTTACACAAGAAAATCCCATGGTGGACAAAATGACTAGTGATAAAAATTCCCCATTAAATGTCACCTGCTTAACCCAGCAGGAAGTACGTCGGCGCCTAAAAATCACTAAAATCGACAAATCTCCGGGCCTGGATGGGATACACCCCCGAGCACGGCTGGCGTCAGCACCCGGCGTACCCGGGCAAGTGCCGGGGCCCTGGTGAGACAGGGGGGCCCATTCAGGGCCGGTGTTAGGGGCAGGCGGCTGCCAGTGCCTAGGGCCCCTGCTCCCCCAGGGGCCCTCAGCTAGCGGCACATCACGCAGCTGCTATAGGGCCCTTGTGAGGCAGGGATGCACGTCTGTCGCAAGCGCCAACTTGCCCGTCGCTGCTTTGAACTTTACCGGCGCCTGCCGGTAAAGTTCAAAGCAAATGGTGGAGGAGAGAGCGTCACCTGACGCTCCCTCTCCTATCATTCCCCGCTCTTCCTCTGACACTGCCGCTGCGGGTGCTCGATGACGTCATCGCGCACCCGCTGTGTGTCAGGCAGTGCAGCGGCAGCCGCCGAGACTGGAGCAAGGAGGGAGCAGTGCGGCGCGGGAATGCTGAGAGGTGAGGAGTGTTTTTTTGTAACTAAGAGTGAGTACTGGACTATGGGGCCATTCTTGGGGGGAGGGGGCCTGTGCTGTATACTACATGTCTGTGCTATATATTACACGTCTGTTCTATATACTACTTGGCTGTTCTATAAACTACGTGGGCTGTGTTATATACTACGTGGGCAGTGTTACATACTATGTGGGCTGTGTTATATACTACGTGGGCAGTGTTACATACTACGTGGGCTGTGTTATATACTACGTGGGCAGTGTTACATACTGAGTGGGCAGTGTTATATACTACGTGGGCCGTGTTATATACTACTTGGGCTGTGCTATACACTATGTGGCTGTGTTATATACTACATGAGCCATGTTATATACTACGTGGGCAGTGTGATAAACTACGTGGGCCGTGTTATATACTATGTGGGCCATGTTATATACTACGTGGGCCGTGTTATATACTACGTGGGCAGTGTTACATACTACGTGGGCAGTGTTATATACTACGTGGGCCGTGTTATATACTACGTGGGCCATGTTATATACTATGTGGGCTGTTATATGCTACGTGGGTTGTGTTATTTACTACATGGCTGTTCTATATACTACGTGGGCCGTGTTATATACTACGTGGGCTGCTATATGCTACGTGGGCTGTGCTATATACTATATGGCTGTTCTATAAACTACGTGGGCCGCGTTATATACTATGTGGCTGTGCTATATACTATATGGGCTGTTATATGATATGTGGGCTGTGCTATATACTATGTGGCTGCGTTATATGCTATGTGGGCTGTTATATACTACATGGCTGTGTTATATGCTATGTGGCTGTGCTATATACTACGTAGGCTGTGTTATATACTGTACTACATGGCTGTGTTTATATGCGATCATGAATCGTGTTTTAACAGGGGGGCCCACTGAGACTCTTTCGCCCAGGGCCCTCAAAAACCTGGAGCCGGCCCTGCCCCCGAGTACTGCAGGAATTAAGTACAGTCATTAATAGACCATTATTTTTAATCTTTAAAGACTCCATAATAACAGGGTCTGTACCACAGGACTGGCGTATAGCAAATGTGGTGCCAATATTGAAAAAGGGGACAAAAACTGAACTCGGTAATTATAGGCCAGTAAGCTTAACCTCTATTGTGGGTAAAATACTGGAGGGCATTCTAAGGGATGCTATGCTGGAGTAACTGAAGAGGAATAACCTCATGACCCAGTATCAGCACGGGTTTACTAGGGACCGTTCATGTCAGACTAATCTGATCAGCTTCTATGAAGAGGTAAGTTCTGGACTGGACCAAGGGAACCCAGTGGACGTAGTGTATATGGACTTTTCAAAAGCTTTTGATACGGTGCCACACAAAAGGTTGATACATAAAATGAGAATAATGGGGATAGGGGAAGATATGTGTAAGTGCGTTAAGAGCTGGCTCAGGGATAGGAAACAAAGGGTGGTTATTAATGGAGCACACTCGGACTGAAGGTTATTAGAGGACTGGGGGTCTGCAATACCAAGATAGGTTATTACACTTGGGGCTATTTAGTTTGGAAAAACGAAGACTAAGGGGTGATCTTATTTTAATGTATAAATATATGAGAGGACAGTACAAAGACCTTTCTGATGATCTTTTTAATCATAGACCTAAGACAGGGACAAGGGGGCATCCTCTACGTCTGGAGGAAAGAAGGTTTAGGCATAATAACAGACGCGGGTTCTTTACTGTAAGAGCAGTGAGACTATGGAACTCTCTGCCATATGATGTTGTAATGAGTGATTCATTACTTAAATTTAAGAGGGAATTGGATACCTTTCTTGAAAAGTATAATGTTGCAGGGTATATATACTAGATTCCTTGATAGGGCGTTGATCCAGGGAACTAGTCTGATTGCCGTATGTGGAGTCGGAAAGGAATTTTTTTCCCCAAAGTGGAGCTTACTATTTGCCACATGGGGTTTTTTTTTGCCTTCCTCTGGATCAACATGTTAGGGCATGTTAGGTTAGGCTATGGGTTGAACTAGATGGACTTAAAGTCTTCCTTCAACCTTAATAACTATGTTACTAATTATGTTACTATATTGCTCCATACAGAATAATGGACCCCATGCAATGCTCCATACAGTATAATGAGCCACATATAATGCTCCATACAGTACAATGAGCCACATATATTGCTCTGTACAGTATTATGGGCATCATATATTGCTCCATTCAGGATAATAGGCCCCATATAATTCTCCATACAAAATAATGAGCCCCTTATATTTATCCATACAGAATAATAGACCTCATATAGTGCTCCATACAGTATGAACCACATATATTGCTCCATACAGAATAATGAACCCCATGTATTACTTCATACTGTATAATGGGCCCCATATATTGCTCCATACATAATGGGTCCCATTTAATGCTCCATACAGTATATGATGGGCTCCATATAATGCTCCAGTATATGATGAGCCCCATATATTGGGGTCCATATAATGCTCCATACAGTATAGGATGGGCCCCATAGAGTATAATGAGCCCCATATGGTGCTCCATACAGTATAATGAGCCCCAAATAATGGTCCATATAGTATAATATGCCTCACATAATGCTCCATACAGTATATGATGGGCCCCATGTAATGCTCCATATAGAAAAGTTCCCATATAATGCTCCATATATAATGGGCACCATATATAATGCTCCAGTGTATGATGTGCCCATATCATGCTCCATATATAATTGGCCCCATATATGATGCTCCAGAGTATGATGGGCCGATATATGATGCTTCAGTGTATAATGGGCTTCATATATGATGCTCCAGTGTATAATGAGCCCCATACATGATGGGACCCATATATGATGCTCCAATGTATGATGGTCCCCATATATAATGCTCCAAACATAAAAAAATCAAATACTCACCTCTCATCGCTGGCTGCTGTTCTGCCGCTCTACTCCGGACTCCTCAGTGTTGTCATCTTCCAGCTCTCTGAACTGTGACTGCTCAGGCAGAGGGCACGCAGACGTGACGTCATAGCGCCCTCTGACCTGAACGTCACAGTCATCAAACGCCGCAGTGGTGGAGCTGGGAGAGGTAAGTATCACCAGGACCCTGATCAAGCAGAGGGGCCCACTCGTGGGTGTCTGCACTAGCACAGACACCGGGTCCCCATAGTGTGCAGGTGTCTCCGATGGCGAGTGGGCCCCCTGCCTGCTCAGGGCTCTGGCACTTGCCCGGGTACGCCGGGTGCTGACGCCGACCCTGGGTGCATGCATTAGATGCGCAAATTCTAGCACTTAGCCTCACTCTTCCTGATTGCCCTGGTGTGGTAGCAATAAGGGTAATAGTTTTTGGAGTCAGCTGTGTAATGTCAGCTGGCATCAAGCCTAGGGGTTAGTAACAGAGAGGCGTCTATCAGACACCATAATTACTAACCCTGTATTTAACAATAAAAAATACACATAGGAAAAAAAGTTTATTTGAATAAAGACTCCCCAACACATTCCCTAGTTTACCCACTCATTAACAAAAAATATTCCTGAGTGATTCTCTACTGTAACCTATGGAGTTTAGTTACTGACGTCATCGCTCGTGTGACATGACTGCTCCTGATCTAAGGAGCCTCATTCTCAAGGCTCCATAGTTCACTCACGGTCACGTCTCATGGGCTATGATGTTACTGACGTCATCGCCTGTGAGACATGACCTATGGTGCCTCATTCTCTAGGCTCCATAGGCCACTTGCGGTCATGTCTCATGGGCGATAATGTTACTGATGAGAAATGAAAAAAAATGACATGGGATCCCCCCTATTATTAAATAACTAGCCAAGGGAAAGCAGACAACTATGACTTGGTCTTGTTAGGCTGGGAAAAGGCCAATATGCATGGACCTTCCCAACTTATTAATATCAGCCCCAGTCTGCTTTCTTTTGGCTTGTTATTAAAAAATAGGGGGACACTACATCATTTCTTTCATTTATTTATTAACAAGTACAGTAAACTACACACATAAGGCACTGATCCATGCCTCCACTTGGGCCTCGGCCTCCTGGTTTCAATATTATTATTTTTTTACATTTTATTCTATGATATTTTAAGAAATTTCGCTGTCCACATTTGTGTGCAGTACAATTGTCCTGCTTTTACCCCCATTTTTACCCATTCCTTTTGCAACCCCCTAGCCCTTACTACGACCATTTTACATTCGCTTATATGGGGTTTGGAACCGGGTCAAGTTCTAATACCCGAACCAAACTTTGGACTAAAGTTTGGCCAAACCCGAGGAAGTGAAATTTTATGGGTCCGCTCATCCCTAGTTGTGATGTCATGTTGGGCGCCTCAATGGAATGGCACACATTGACATCAGAAGTACAGTCAAGCCACAAGCCATGGTCAGAAGTGAAGAGGCTGAAGAGCATGCATGTGATGGGGGAAGGGGGAGAACCACAGAGAACCAGATGACTTGGTGAGTTGTAAGGTGTGTATTAGTATTTCTTTTAACCATTTGCCTGGCATTCTACTGTTTAGCAAGATGGACACAATTTTGCTGAATTTCAATCTAGCAATTTGCAAAAATATTTGATGATGCATTAAATACAAAACAGGGCTGTTTTTTTATTTTACCAGTAACACATGTCCATTAGCTACAATATGTTTCATATTTCAACTTAACTGCAGTATTAGTAATTAAGAGATTAGCGAATTGATTTGATAAGAATCAAATTTGTGCCAAAATTTAGGACATTTGCTGGACTTTACACAATGAAAAAACGTGTATAAAAGTCAAGACCGCGAATACAGCGCAGCAACCATTTTGGGGTAAACCTGTTTAGTGACAGAATGTGACAGATCACTACTAAGCAATAGAATTAAATTTCAAAAGTCGGGTCGAGTGAAATCGGCCGATCCTATAAAAAAGTCGGGGTTGGGGTCGGCCGAAACACGAAACCCAATGCAGTGCATTGGGTTTCCAATGGTTCCCAGGGTCTGAAGGAGAGGAAACTCTCCTTCAGGCCCTGGGATCCATATTTAAGTGTAAAATAAAGAATTAAAATAAAAAATATTGCTATACTCACCCTCTGACGCGCCCTGGTACTAACCGGCAGCCTTCCTTCCTTAGAATCAGCGCGTGAAGGGCCTTAGATGACGTCGCGGCTTGTGATTGGTCGCGCGACCGCCCATGTGACCGCTCGCGCGACCAATCACAAGCCGCGACGTCACCAAAGGTCCTTCAAGCGCTGATTCTTAGGAAGGAAGGCTGCTGGAAAGAAGCAGGGCGCGTCCGAGGGTGAGTATATACCTAATAGGAATATACTCACCCTCGAACACGCCCTGCTTCTTTCCGGCAGCCTTCCTTCCTTAGAATCAGCGCGTGAAGAACCTTTGGTGACGTCGCGGCTTGTGATTGGTCGCGCGAGCGGTCACATGGGCGGTCGCGCGACCAATCACAAGCCGCGACGTCATCTAAGGCCCTTCACGCACTGATTCTAAGGAAGGAAGGCTGCCGGTTAGTATCAGGGCGCGTCAGAGGGTGAGTATAGCAATATTTTTTATTTTAATTCTTTATTTTACACTTAAATATGGATTCCGATACCGATTTCCGATATTGCAAACATATCGGAACTCGGTATCGGAATTCCGATACCAGATTCAGAAGATCGCCGACCTCATGGCCAAACCCACACAGGGGTCGGGTCGGGTTTCATGAAACCCGACTTTGCCAAAAGTCAGCGACTTCTGAAAATGGCCGACCCGTTTTGCTCAACCCTAGCATTCACCTATGTATGAGCAAATTCCCTGTCTAACCAGCCATGTATAACGTTATTGAGTGAAAACAAGATATAAAAAAAGATTTATATTGTCCCCGGTTACTATGCTAATGAGGACTTTGACTTGTTGATGAGGCATTAGTTTCCCCAGACTAGCTAGCCCTCTATCCATATTATCACGCCCCTGTGGGCATGATAACATAATTTACATGAGCGGCATCATCGTCACTCATGCAAATCAGGCGCATGCTGGCCGCTCTTTCCAGCAGCGTCACTGCGTCTCTGAAGCCAGGTGTACACTTTCCTATAAAGAGGCACGCACTGCTTAAACTTTTTGCACAGTACTGAATGTGGATGTAGAGTCGTGGTCACTTGGACATTACTATGGCTGTTTTCTTTAAAGGGCTTGAAAGGAGTTAGATACAGTTTGAGGAGACTTCAGGGTGTTATAATATTTCTATTACTCAGTGGTGAACAGTGACATCCTCTGACGAAACAGCTTCACCCCAAAATGTCCGCTGCACTGCCTTCCCTGCCTTACAGACTATGATAAGCTTTGCTATACTTTGTAATGTAATAGATGAAAGATATTATTAGGATGCTCGACCGGTCATGTCCGAGGTCATGCGAGCTTTGTCTGGCTGTTGCAGTCTCATGCATTGTATAAAATAGTAGCAGACATTTTTGTCGATTTAACCAAATCAAATTGCAAGTTGTTGGCAGGTTCAGCGTGTTTCTTAAAATTCAAAGCATATTCAATTTTCATCAAATCAGTTTTCTTGTCTCTCATGATAATATATATTTTCAAAGAATGCTATTGGTAGTAGAACTCCTCATTGGTTAGAGCATTTGATTCGCATTACTGGAAGTCACAAAATGGAACCTGACAAAGCCAACTTATCTGGCTGTTTCTCTTGCTCCATGCTTGGTTATATAATTTGGATAACTCCTATCTCCCCTCACTTCGCAATCAACATCCATGCTCTGACTGACCAATCCTGCATCTTGCTTTATAGCTGTGTGGCTATAAATCATTCACGGTTATGCTGCCCCAATATACATGTGACTAAAAGGGAATAAATGATCAGGGAAATTACCTATTTTTGTATTAAATATATTTTATTTGTATTTTTTTCATATAGCAATCTGTATCAAATAACAAAATGTTCTTGCAATTTTTTTTCTTGCAAGTTTCACACAGGCCTCTTTGGCAACTTTAGGCTCTTACTTCCTGTCTTTCCAGAAAGACTTTACAACAGTTTCACTATTATCCCAAGCAGATAATACCTCCATACACAACTGATAACAAAGGATCCACTAATCACAATAGGTTTGTCATGGCTCCACCTGCTCCCCCTTCCTTAAAGAGGATGTTTGTTGTTATGAACTGGTGGCCTAGGAGCAGCATGTGACGTACTCTGGAGAAGGTGGTACCTGTACTGACCGCAGACCCTGAACTTAGCACCGCGACTAGAAGTAGCCGTGGGATGTACCTAACACTCCCTAGACACCTTGACACAGCCTAAGGACTAACTTCCCCTAAAGATAGAAACAGGAAAACTATCTTGCCTCAGAGAAAATCCCCAAAGGATAGACAGCCCCCCACAAATATTGACTGTGAGAGGAGAGGGAAATGACATACGCAGACTGAAGTCAGGATTAGCAAAGGAGGCCATTCTAGCTAAAAAGAAAGAATAGGACAGAGAACTATGCGGTCAGCATTAAAACACTAGAAAATATCCACCACAGAAAATACAAAACTCCACATCTGACTAAAGACATGGAGGGTATATCTGCATCTCCAGAGATACAGCTTGGCTGCAAAAAATCCTAACACAGACAAAGCTGGACAAGACAAAACATGAAAATGCACAGAACTATAAGGCCCACAGCATGTGGACAGCAAAAACAAAGCCAGAACTTATCTTTGTTGAAAAGAACAGCAAACAGGAGAGACCAGTAAGGGATGTGAATCCTCCAAAAACAATGGACAACTGGCACTGACTAAAGGCTCAAGCAAGACTAAATAGCCCAGTCCAAATTGCAATTAGTCCAAGTGGACACACCTGATAAATGCTGCGATCCAAAGACAGCAGCACTACCACTCATAACCACCAGAGGGAGCCCAAGAGCAGAATTCACAACAGTACCCCCCCTTGAGGAGGGGTCACCGAACCCTCACCAGAGCCCCCAGGCCGATCAGGACGAGCCAAATGAAAGGCACAAACCAAATCGTCAGCATGAACATCGGAGGCAACAACCCAAGAATTATCCTCCTGGCCATAACCCTTCCATTTGACAAGATACTGAAGCTTCCGCCGTGAAAAAAGAGAATCCAAAATCTTCTCAACCACATTCTCCAACTCCCCATCAATCAACACTGGAGCCGGAGGATCAACAGAGGGAACAACGGGCACCACATACTTCCGCAACAAAGATCTATGGAAAACATTATAGATGGAAAAAGAGGCTGGAAGGGCCAAACGAAAAGACACTGGATTGATAATCTCAGAAATCCTATAAGGACCAATAAACCGAGGCTTGAACTTAGAGGAAGAAACCTTCATAGGAACATGACGGGAAGACAACCAGACCAAATCCCCAACCCGAAGCCGGGAACCAACACACCGATGACGGTTAGCAAAAGGCTGAGCCTCCTCCTGAGACAACACCAAATTGTCCACCACATGAGCCCAAATTTGCTGCAGCCTGTCAACCACAGAATCCACACCAGGACAATCAGAAGGCTCAACCTGCCCTGAAGAAAAACGAGGAAGAAAACAAAATTACAAAAAAAAGGCGAAACCAAGGTAGCAGAACTAGCCCGATTATTAAGGGCAAACTCGGCCAATGGCAAGAAAGTCACCCAATCATCCTGATCAGCAGACACAAAGCATCTCAAATAAGTTTCCAAAGTCTGATTAGTTCGCTCGGTTTGGCCATTTGTCTGAGGATGAAATGCGGAAGAAAAAGACAACTCAATGCCCAGCCTTATAATATAATAAGCCCAAACCGAAAAAAGTCATGTGAAACTTCTCCACCATGCTCACAACCCTAAGTAGGGGAGCCCAATTCAGAAGAAAGCCACTACCAATAACATGTAGGACACTCCCAATACTACATTATATAGAACGAAAAACTGGAGTAATTGTCCATAAAAAGTCAATTTTATTGAAAATGCGAAAATAATCCACAATATCAAAAACACAATAAATATTTGTACACCAAAAGGTATAAAAAACAAAAGAATGGCTATGGTAGCACAGATGGAAAGCAGCGCGGAGTAAAACTGGTGCCAATTCTCATTATCATAAAGTGCATAGTGCTACAAAATCACTTAGGGGGAAAGGAGGCTGGGTATATCTGATCTAAAGAAATAAATGAATTACGTCCATGTGGACGGATTACGGAGCCCTGTACACAGGCTCCCACCATTAAACAGTATCCCAAACGGTCATATAAGAACCCTGGATCCTTACCCCACCGAGATGGCACACAGCAGAACACCACGCTGTAGCCCCAACGCGCGTTTCGCGTTAGCTTCGTCAGGGGGCGGTGCTGCTAGGTTGCCGGTACTGTTATTTAAAGATCCCCCATTGATGTAAATTAGTCCCACCTGGTGCGGCGCATGTCCCCGCTCGCACAGTCGGGAATTGCATCCCAGACAGCGTCCAAAGATGGCGCCGCGGCCAGTTCAATGCCCAGCCTTGCACAAAAGGCCCGCCAAAACCTAGAAACAAACTGGGAACCTCTATCAGACACAATATTCTCCGGAATGCCATGCAAACGAACCACATGCTGAAAAAACAACGGAACCAAATCAGAAGAGGAAGGCAATTTAGGCAAAGGTAACAAATGAACTATCTTAGAAAACCGATCACAAACCACCCAGATAACCGACATCCTCTGGGAAACCGGAAGATCTGAAATAAAATCCATAGAAATATGCGTCCAAGGCCTCTCAGGGACCGGCAAAGGCAGAAGCAACCCACTAGCACGGGAACAACAAGGCTTGGCCCGCGCACAAGTCCCACAGGACTGCACAAAAGAACGCACATCCCGCGACAAAGAAGGCCACCAAAAGGACCTACCAACCAAATCTCTGGTACCAAAAATCCCAGGATGGCCAGCCAACACAGAACAATGAACCTCAGAAATCACTTTACTAGTCCATCTATCAGGAACAAACAGTTTCCCCACTGGACAGCGGTCAGGTTTATCAGCCTGAAATTCCTGAAGAACCCGTTGTAAATCAGGGGAGATGGCAGAAAGAATCACCCCTTCCTTCAGAATGCCGACCGGCTCAAGGACCCCAGGAGAATCAGGCAAAAAACTCCTAGAGGGGGCATCAGCCTTAACATTCTTAGAACCCGGAAGATACGACACCACAAAATCAAAACGGGAGAAAAACAGGGACCATCGAGCCTGTCTAGGGTTCAGTCGTTTGGCAGACTCGAGGTAAATCAGATTTTTATGATCGGTCAGGACCACAATACGGTGCTTAGCCCCCTCAAGCCAATGTCACCCCTCCTCAAATGCCCACTTCATAGCCAACAACTCCCAATTGCCGACATCATAATTGCGTTCCGCAGGCGAAAACTTCCGAGAAAAGAAGGCACACGGTTTCATCAAGGAACCATCAGAATTCCTCTGAGACAAAACGGCCCCTGCCCCAATCTCAGGCGCGTCAACCTCAACCTGAAATGGAAGAGAAACATCCGGCTGACGCAACACAGGGGCAGAAGTAAATCAGCGTTTAAGCTCCTGAAAGGCAGAAACAGCCGCGGAGGACCAATTCGTCACATCAGCGCCTTTCTTCATTAAATCGGTCAGAGGTTTAACCACACTGGAGAAGTTGGCAATGAAACGACGATAAAAAGTTGCAAAGCCCAAGAATTTCTGAAGGCTCTTCACAGATGTGGGCTGAATCCAATCATGAATGGCCTGAACCTTAACCGAATCAATTTCTATAGATGAGGGAGAAAAAATGAAGTCCAAAAAAAAAAAAAAACAAAGGAATGTCCAGCTTCACCGAGTCCGTAAAAAAGAGTTTTCTTTATTTACAAACTTTAAACATGGAGGATACAGACTTCAGCACAACCATATGGGTAAGAATCTCAACGCGTTTCTGGAGACTAAGCTCCCTTGGTCATGATTAGGGGAGCTTAGTCTCCAGTAACGCGTTGAGATTCTTACCCATATGGTTGTGCTGAAGTCTGTATCCTCCATGTTTAAAGTTTTAAATGAAGAAAACTCTTTTTTACGGACTCGGTGAAGCTGAACATTCCTTCCTTTTTTTGGGGGGGACTTTGTACGCCTGGACACAGCGGGTCCGTGCTCCCGAGGTTTGGTTCTTGCATCGCGGGTGAGCTGGTTTATATTCCTTCTTTCAAAGAAAAAATGAAGCCCAAAAAAGAAACCTTCTGCACTCCAAAGAGGCACTTAGACCCCTTCACAAATAAAGCATTCTCACGGAGGATCTGAAATACCATCCTGACCTGTTTCACATGAGACTCCCAATCATCAGAAAAAATCAAAATATCATCCAAATATACAATCATGAATTTATCAAGATAACTCCTAAAGATATCATGCATGAAGGACTGGAACACAGATGGGGCATTAGAGAGTCTGAATGGCATCACAAGGTATTCAAAATGGCCTTCGGGCGTATTAAATGCAGTTTTCCATTCGTCACCCTGCTTAATACGAACAAGATTATATGCCCCTCGAAGGTCAATCTTAGTAAACCAACTAGCCCCCTTAATCCTAGCAAACAAATCAGTAAGCAAAGGCAAAGGATATTGAAATTTGACTGTGATCTTATTCAAGAGGCGATAATCCATACAGGGTCTCAAGGAGCCATCCTTCTTGGCAACAAAAAAAAAACCTGCTCCCAATGGTGAAGAAGATGGGCGAATATTCCCCTTCTCCAAAGACTCCTTAATATAGCTCCACATGGCGGCATGTTCTGGCACAGACAGGTTGAAAAGTCAGCCCTTAGGGAACTTACAACCTGGAATCAAGTCAATAGCACAATCACAGTCCCTATGCGGTGGAAGGGAACTGGATTTGGGCTCATCGAATACATCCTGGAAATCTGACAAAAACTCAGGAATTTCAGAAGAGGGGAAAGAGGAAATTGACATTAAAGGAACGTGACCATGAACCCCCTGACAACCCCAACTAGTCACAGACATAGATTTCCAATCTAACACCGGATTATATACCTGTAACCATGGAAAACCCAGCACAATAGCATCATGCAAATTATGCAACACCAGAAAACGACAATCTTCCTGATGGGCTGGTGCCATGCACATGGTTAGCTGTGTCCAAAACTGAGGTTTATTTTTAGCCAATGGTGTAGCATCAATGCCCCTTAAAGGAATAGGGTTCTGCAAAGGCTGCAAGGGGAAACCACAACGTCTGGCAAATTCTAAGTCCATTAAGTTCAGAGCGGCGCCTGAATTCACAAATGCCATGACAGAAAATTATGATAATGAGCAGATCAAGGTCACAGATAACAGAAATTTAGGTTGTACAGTACTGATGGTAACAGAACTAGCGATTCTCTTTGTACGCTTAGGGAAATCAGAAATAACATGAGCAGAATCGCCGCAGTAAAAACACAACCTATTCTGACGCCTGAATCTTTGTCGTTCAGCTCTAGACAAAATCCTATCACACTGCATAGGCTCAGGGCTCCGCTCGGAGGACAACGCCACAGTGTGCACAACTGTTGTAAATTCTGTGGCCAAGCTCCCTCCTATGGTCGTGAGTGGTACTTTGGCTGGTTCTGTCTATGAGCTTCCTTTGGTGGATGAGAGTGGTACTGCGGCTTCTGAGTTTCCTTCCTCAGGTGTTGAGGTTAAGTCGTTAGGTGCTGCTCTATTTAACCCCACCTAGTGCTTTGATCCTGGCCTCCAGTCAATGTTCTAGTATTGGTCTTGCTTCCTCCTGGATCGTTCCTGTGGCCTGTCTGCTCTGCATAAGCTAAGTTTTGCTTGTGTTTTTTTTTGTTTGCTATTTTTTCTGTCAAGCTTGCTATATTGGTTTTTCTTGCTTGCTGGAAGCTCTGGGACGCAGAGGGAGCACCTCCGTACCGTTAGTCGGTGCGGAGGGTCTTTTTGCCCCCTCTGCGTGGTTGTTTGTAGGGTTTTGTGTTGACCGCAAAGCAATCTTTCCTATTCTCAGTCTGTTCAGTAAGTCGGGCCTCACTTTGCTAAATCTATTTCATCTCTGCGTTTGTATTTTCATCTCAACTCACAGTCATTATATGTGGGGGGCTGCCTTTTCCTTTGGGGTATTTCTCTGAGGCAAGGTAGGCTTATTTTTCTATCTTCAGGGCTAGCTAGTTTCTCAGGCTGTGCTCGAGGCGCATAGGACTGGTCAGGAGCGCTCCACGGCTACCTCTAGTGTGGTTGGATAGGATTAGGGATTGCGGTCAGCAGAGTTCCCACGTCTCAGAGCTCGTCCTATGTTTTTTGGTAATTGTCAGGTCACTTTGTGTGCTCTGAACTTCAAGGTCCATTGTGGTTCTGAATTACCTGTTCATAACACACAACTCTGCGCTCGCGCAAGCACTGATCAATCTGAATGGCCTGAGACATAGAATCACTCAGACCAGCAGGCGTGGGGAACCCCACCATAACATCTTTAACGGATTCAGAAAGACCCTTTCTGAAAATTGCCGCCAAGGCATCCTCATTCCATTTAGTCAATACAGACCATTTTCTAAATTTCGGGCAATACGATTCTGCCGCTTCTTGACCCTGACACAGGACCAACAAGGTCTTCTCTGCATGATCCACTGAATTGGGTTCATCATACAATAACCCTAGCGCCTGAAAAAAGGTGTCTACATTAAGCAAAGCAGGATTCCCAGATTCCAGGGAAAATGCCCAATCCTGAGGATCACCACGCAGCAGGGAAATAACAATTTTAACCTGCTGAATGGGATCACCAGAAGAACGGGGTTTTTAGAGCAAAAAACAGTTTACAGTTATTTTTAAAGCTCAAAAATGTGGACCTGTCCCCAAAAAACAAATCAAGAGTTGGAATTCTAGGCTCTAAAACCGGAGTCTGAACGATATAATCGGAAATACCCTGTACTCTAGCACCAAGTTGGTCCACACGAGAAACCAATTCCTGAACCTCCATGCCAGCGCCTAACTCCTGAGCCACCCAGAGGAAAAGAGGGAAGGAAAGACACAACAGACTACAGAAAAAAAAATGGCTCAGCACTTTCCTTCCCTTCTTCTGAGATGCGTTTAACTCATTGTTGGCCAGTTGTACTGTTATGAACTGGTGGCCTAGGAGCAGCATGTGATGTACTCTGGAGAAGGTGGTACCTGTACTGACCGCAGACCCTGAACATAGCACCGCAACTAGAAGTAGCCGTGGGATGTACCTAACACTCCCTAGACACCTCGACACAGCCTAAGGACTAACTTCCCCTAAAGATAGAAATGGGAAAACTATCTTGCCTCAGAGAAAATCCCCAAAGGATAGACAGCCCCCCACAAATATTGATTGTGAGAGGAGAAGGAAATGACATACGCAGACTGAAGTCAGGATTAGCAAAGGAGGCCATTCTAGCTAAAAAGAAAGAATAGGACAGAGAACTATGCGGTAAGTATTAAAACACTAGAAAATATCCACCACAGAAAATACAAAACTCCACATCTGACTAAAGACATGGAGGGTATATCTGCATCTCCAGAGATACAGCTTGGCTGCAAAAAATCCTAACACAGACAAAGCTGGACAAGACAAAACATGAAAATGCACAGAACTATAAGGCCCACAGCATGTGGACAGCAAAAACAAAGCCAGAACTTATCTTTGTTGAAAAGAACAGCAAACAGGAGAGACCAGTAAGGGATGTGAATCCTCCAAAAACAATGGACAACTGGCACTGACTAAAGGATCAAGCAAGACTAAATAGCCCAGTCCAAATTGCAATTAGTCCAAGTGGACACACTTGATAAATGCTGCGATCCAAAGATAGCAGCACTACCACTCATAACCACCGGAGGGAGCCCAAGAGCAGAATTCACAACAGTTTGTACATGCTTATTAGATGCTTCAATCATTAAGTCTGAGCCAGTCTATTGCTGTTAATGTGCATGTGCATTTCCCGAAAAAGCATAGTAGAATAGCTGCAACAGTTAAAATGGCAGGATTTCTAACTTTTATTTTTAATACAGATCACAAAATGCAAAAAAAATTACCAGAAAATTTTAAAAGGTATATTTGACACAAGACTTGATTGAAACAACTGTTTGTTTTCTAATGATAAATTTGATTTAAGTTTCCTTCTGGGTAGTTGAATTTCCTGGCACACCTTAAAATCATATTGATAAGTCATGCGGCATACAATAGAATTTTCTCTACAATGTGCATCTGAGTTAGGAAAATTACAGATTAAAGGTGTCTACATTGCAATGGGGATGCACCCATTAAACTCCTATCAAACAAGCAAAACAGTTATTTGTCAATTGAAATTATTGAAATTATTTTTAAGCTTGATTGAGAATTATTTTTGACAGCACATCATCCTGTGTTAACAGGACATGTGCTGCCGAGTACAATGACATCCTAAAAGCACAGAATAATCTTTTACTGTTCCTTCTGTGTGCATCAGTTTGTCTAAATACAGTGGGTATGGAAAGTATTCAGACCCCTCTTAATTTTTCACTCTTTGTTTCATTGCAGCCATTTGGTAAATTCAAAAAGTTCATTTTTTTCTCATTAATGTACACTCTACCCCATCTTGACTGAAAATAAAACAGAAATGTAGAAATTTTTGCAAATTTATTAAAAAAGAAAAAACAAAATATCACATGGTCATAAGTATTCAGACCCTTTGCTCAGACACTCACATTTAAGTCACATGCTGTCCATTTCCTTGTGATCCTCCTTAAGATGGTTCTACTTCTTCATTGGAATCCAGCTGTGTTTAATTAAACTGATAGGACTTGATTTGGAAAGGCACACACCCGTCTATATAAGACCTCACAGCTCACAGTGCATGTCTGACCAAATGAGAATCATGAGGTCAAAGGAACTGGCCAATGAGCTCAGAAACAGCATTGTAGCAAGGCACAGATGTTGCCAAGGTCATAAAAGAATTTATGCAGTACTCAAGGTTCCTAAGAGCACAGTGGCCTCCATAATTCTTAAATGGAAGAAGTTTGGGACCAACAGAAGTCTTCCTAGACCTGGCCGCCAAGCCAAACTGAGCAATCGTGGGAGAAGAGCCTTGGTGACATAGGTAAAGAAGAACCCTAAGATCACTGTGGCTGAGCTCCAGAGATGCAGTAGGGAGATGGGAGAAAGTTCCTCAAAGTCAACTATCACTGCAGCCCTCCACCAGTTGGGCCTTTATGGCAGAGTGACCCGACGGAAGCCTTTCCTCAGTGCAAGACATATGAAATCCTGCGTAGAGTTTGCTAAAAAACACATGAAGGACTCCCAGACTATGAGAAATAAGATTCTCTGGTCTGATGAGATGAAGATAGACCTTCTTGGTGATAATTCTAAGTGGTATGTGTGGAGAAAACCAGCAACTGCCCATCACCTGCTCAATACAATCCCAACAGTGAGACATGGTGGTGGCAGCATCATGCTATGGGGGTGTTTTTCAGCTGCAGGGACAGGACGACTGGTTGTCATTGAAGGAAACATGAATGTGGCCAAGTGCAGAGATATCCTGAATGAAAACCTCTTCCAGAGTGCTCTGGACCTCAGACTTGGCCAAAGGTTCACCTTCCAACAAGACAATGACCCTAAGCACACAGCTAAATTAACAAAGGAGTAGCTTCAGAACAACTCTGTAATCATTCCTGACTGGCCCAGACAGAGCCCTGATCTAAACTCAATTGGGCATCTCTGAAGAGACCTGAAAATGGCTGTTCACCAACGTTCGCCATTCAACATGATGGAACTGGAGAGGATCTGCAAAGAAGAATGGCAGAGGATCCCCAAATCCAGGTGTGAAAAACTTGTTGCATCATTCCCAAGAAGCCACATATGGCTGTACTAGCTCAAAAGGGTGCTTCTACTCAATACTGAGCAAAGGGTCTGAATAAGTATGATCATGTGATATTTCAGTTTTTATTTTTTTAATAAATTTGCAAAAATTTCTACATTTCTGTTTTTTTCAATCAGGATGGGGTGCAATGTACTTTAATGAGAAAAAAATGAGCTTTTTTGAATTTACCAAATGGCTGCAATGAAACAAAGAGTGAAAAATGTGAAGGGTCTGAATACTTTCCATACCCACTGTAGATTATAGGTAGACATGTAGAAGATCGTGTAGTGTAAGCGAGCCCTAAGTTTCAATGGGAAGAACCATTGGGTTGATGCAGGACTGTGGAATATGTTAGTGATGAGAATGATCTACCATGATTATGATCAGTCCATAAGATACACATTCCAGACAACCTTATCTAGTGATATATGCGCGCTTCATGGAAGCATTATTTATAAGTTGGCTCAGAAACTAATCAGTCTACTGTTTATTAAAGAGGTTACATCTAGAGATAAGAAAATATATTCAAATCAAATAGAATTCTACTCAAATTTTATAAAAATATTGTCACAGGGTTACCGTAACAGCGCGAAGCCAGAAGACCCCAGCGTCTGGTCGCTCCTACTACGCTGAGAAAAAGCACTTCTCCAGTGTATTAAACATGTTAATTTCTTCCAGCAGAGCAGGGGTTAATCGGCCATATTGGAAAACTCCTACATTCAGCTGTGCTCGGTTAGCCACTCCTCTTCCCTATAAAATTATTATTATTATTTATTATTATAGCTCCATTTATTCCATGGCGCTCTACATGTGATCTGAGCTCGATTACCTAGTCATCGTCAGTGTTAGCAATTTGCTGCGTGATCTTGGAGTGGGAGAAGCTGGTGTTGTGAAAGATTGCTGGAGGAGTTTATTAGCAACTGATGGCTGGTTTGTACGCTTGGAAATCCCTTATCCTTCCCTGTTTTACTTTCTTCCCCCTCCCTACACACTCTGGTGAATGCTTCTGGTATATGTGAGTGTATATTTTGTGTGCGTGGAGTTTTCAGTTTACCCTTGTCTTCATCACCCTGTCTGTTGGGTTGTTGTACTGTGGTACTCAGTAGCGCCTCTCTTTATTGGGCGGAGGAAGGGGATAGACGTAGGACGGTTCTAGGAGATAAGGCAAGGGCGGAGACCCCGGCATCTTCGCAATCTATAATATCCCAGGGAACAGGGCAAACTAGGGCGTCCCCTAGTGTTAGGGCCAGGAAAGGTGCCTCCTAATCCCAGGTCACTCATCAGTCAAATCTTGACAAATATGCACTCACCAAACTACAGACTTTGCAAAGTGATTCACTTCAGCGCGGATCCAGTAAAATGGCAATTGTTGCTTCTCTGAACCATTTCTCTCAACTATGAAAAGATCATCAAAAGGTTAATAAATTTTAAAAAATATACATTTACCGCTCACCTCTGCACACCCTTTATGAAGGGAATTCCTCTTCACGCTAGGCTGAGACTTCTGACTGTGATGAGGCATAGTATCATACTGTGCATGCGAGCATAACGACACAGTGCAATCGTGATGTCATTATGTCGGGATCTGTCACACATTTGCACAGGACTCGCACATGCTTCATCGGTGTCAGAAGTCCCTGTTTAGTGTGAGATGCCAGGGCATTTGAGCACTCGCAATGGTAATAATAGTATGCGAAGAAGATGACAATGTGCAGAGGAGGGCTGAAGAGTTAAGCAGTAAGGTGAACGTAATAATATTTTTTATTTTTTCAAATTATATTCATTTTACTCTGGGGTCTAAACATTACATTTGTGGAGAATAACTTCTCTGCAAAGCAAATTTCCTAGGAAATCCGCATGAACCGGCGAATTAGAATTTTGCTTGATCCTCTCATTTCTAGTTACATGACTTAACTTCATCAAATTGAAAATTAATTGCAAATTACTTTATATAAATATTAATATGTTCAATCAATAAATATTGTAGGGATCCTATGTGCATGTATTATATGCATAAGGCTATCAAGTCTACAGTAATTCTTAAAAAGTTAAATTTTTAAAATCAATGATATTCTGCATTTCTTGATATAATTTGTTAAAAGCTAATTCTAAAAGATGGTAGGACTCTGAAAGATTGGGTGTCCCTTGTATGTTTTAGATGCTTTGTGTTTCTTATTTGGTTTACAATTATATTTTCCAATACCAGAAAAGTTCAGGACTCTTCACCCAAATTAAAATTTATGACTCCATCTTCTTTGTCTATCATCCATTCAAAATGGACATTCAGCAAACAAAAGAATGACATCAAAGGGTGGAAATTCCCCAAAAGAACAACTCAAATGAGGGAATGTCAAAATAGATTTGTACATGCGGAATTGAAAACTTCAAGCTTAGACTGAGCTCCTCATCAGACATACCATATATACCTATTATTTATGGGCTTTATGAAGGTTGTGCAAAAGAACATTACCTAATCAAAGTCATGGTTGTCTTGTGAACCCTATACTTTCCATCTTAGGCAAATAAAGATGACCCCATCAAAATGTACACATATTGTAAGCATATTTATATCCTTATACATTGATATATATTTAACAACATCTTAAACTTCTACCAATGGACCATATCAACGTATAGAATGCCCCAATGGACATGTCCTTATCAATATATATTGATAATCGTCATCTGAACCCATTCATATTGACGAGTTTGACCTAAGTTAGTCTAATGTCTATAGGTAGCCTATAGGACCATGGCTGACTCTTCTGATAATCTCACTATTTATATATGGCTGACTGTTCTGCTCATCTGACTCTCTCTCCATCTCTCTGTATACATATATTTATATACACTGCTCAAAAAAATAAAGGGAACACTAAAATCCCACATCCTAGATATCACTGAATGAAATGTTCCAGTTGTAAATCTTTATTCATTACATAGTGGAATGTGTTGAGAACAATAAAACAAAAAAAAGTTCAACATAAATCACAACTAATATCCCACGGAGGTATGGAGTTGGAATGATGCTCAAAATCAAAGTAGAAAAGGAAGTTATAGGCTGATCCAACTTCAGTGGAAATGCCTCAAGACAAGGAAATGATGCTCAGTAGTGTGTGAGTGGCCTCCACGTGCCTGTATGATCTCCCTACAACACCTTGGCATGCTCCTGATGAGGCAGTGGATGGTATCCTGAGGGATCTCCTCCCAGACCTGGACTAAAGCATCCACCAACTCCTGGATAGTCTGTGGTGCAATGTCACGTTGGTAGATGGTGCGAGACATGATGTCCCTGATGTGTTCAATCGGATTCAGGTCTGGGGAACGGGCAGGCCAGTCCATAGCTTCAATGCCTTCATTTTGCAGGAACTGCTGACACACTCCAGCCACTTGAGGTCTGGCATTGTCCTGCATTAGGAGAAACCCAGAGCTAACCACACAGCATATGGTCTCACAACGGGTCTGACAATCTCATCTCGGTACGTAATGGCAGTCAGGCTACCTCTGGTGAGCACATGGAGGGCTGTGCAGCCCTCCAAAGAACTGCGATCCCACACCATTACTGACCCACTGCCAAACCAGTCATGCTGAAGGATGTTGCAGGCAGCAGATCACTCTCCACGGTGTCTCCAAACTCTGTCACATCTGTCACATGTGCTCAGTGTGAACCTGCTTTCATCTGTGAAGAGCACAGGGCGCCAGTGGTGAATTTGCCAATCCTGGTGTTCTGTGGCCAATGCCAAGCATCCTGCACGGTATTGGGCTGTGAGCATAACCCCCATCTGTGAACGTCAGGCACTCAGACCATCCTCATGGAGTCGGTTTCTAACCGTTTGTGCAGACACATGCACATTTGTGGCCTGCTGGAGGTCATTTTGTAGGGCTCTGGCAGTGCTCCTCCTGTTCCTCCTTGCACAAAGGCTGAGGTAGCGGACCTGCTGCTGGGTTGTTGCCCTCCTACGGCCCCCTCCACGTCTCCTGGTGTACTGGCCTGTCTCCTGGTAGCGCCTCCAGCCTCTGGACACTACGCTGACAGACATAGCAAACCTTGTTGCCACAGCTCACATTGATGTGCCATTCTGGATGAGCTGCACTACATGAGCCCCTTTTGTGGGTTTTAAAGTCTGTATCATGCTACCACGAGTGTGAAAGCACAACCAACATTCAAAAGTGACCAAAACACCAGCCAGAAAGCATTGGTACTGAGATGTGGTCTGTGGTCCCCACCTGCAGAACCACTCTTTTATTGAGTGTGTCTTGATAATTGCCAATAATTTCCATCTGTTGTCTATTCCATTTGCACAACAACATGTGAAATTAATTGTCAGACAGTGTTGCTTCCTAAGTGGACAGTTTGATTTCACAGAAGTTTGATTTACTTGGAGTTGTATTCTGTTGTTTAAGTGTTCCCTTTATTTTTGAGCAGTGTATATATATATAGAGAGAGAGAGAGAAAGAGAGGCTGAGAGAAAGACAGAGGCAGAGAGTGTGTAAGATTAGCAAAACAGTCAGCCAATATAAGTAGTCAGATTAGCTATTAGACTATTCATAAACTCATCAATATGATTGGGTTCGGATGACAGTCTAATGTGCATTGGGAAGCCCAATTTCAGACTGTCTATCCTTTTGTTCTCTCAAGATATAAGCTGCCGCCAGAGGAGTCTGGCAGCAACTTTTCATGGAAATCAAAGGAGCGCTCTACAAAGTGAGCGCTACAGTGTATTGAGGAGTTTTGAGCGTTACCATCACTCAGCTGATCGCCATCTAAACTGTATGAGCAGCTTTATACAAAATAATCTCCCACTAATACAGCACAGTTCCAAAGCTTCAGCAGAAGGAAACCTCATTTAGGCTATGTGCACACGTTGCGGATTTTGATGCATTTCCCTGCATTTTTGGATGCATGGAATTGCATCAAATCCGCAGTGTAGTGCACAATCAATGTAAGTCAATGGGAAATTGAGAATTGGTGTGCACATGCTGTGGAAAAAAGTGTGGATTTCCAGCGTTTTATTTTCTGTAGCTTGTCAATTCTTCAGCGTTTCTGCACCTATTGACTACCATTGAGTCAGGCTAAATCTGTAGCAAAACCACAGGTTTGAAACAATCTGTGGTTTTGTTGTGGAGTTGCCTGTGAGAAACGCTGCAGATCGGGAGGAGGAAGAGTGTGTGGGTGGAGTGTGGGTGGAGACTATGTTTGTGGGCGGAGATTGTGTGCGTGCAGAGAAGATGTGCGTGTCTGTGTGCGGGTGTTTGTGTTTGTGTGTGTCTGTGTGTGTGCGGCAGTCAGCGGGGGTCTGCGGGGCTGTGTGTGTGCACGGCTATGTGTCTGTGTGTGAGTGTGTGTGTGTGGGTCTGTATGTAAGCAGGCATCATCCGATGGGACTACTAGTCCCAACCAGCTATGCCTGCTTCAGTGAAAGCTAACGGGATGATGGGACAGCAGAAGTCACATCATCGGGCTACTGTGTTCAAGTGTAAAAAAAAAGGTTAATTTTATTTAACCGAAATGTCACTGTCATGGGCTAAACAAAATTGCTCTTTTTATACTTAATAACGGTGTGCTGTTCTTGTTTTTTTGGATTCCATCTATCTATCTATCTATCTATCTAGCTATCCCATATCTATCTATCTATCTATCTAGCTATCTATCTAGCTATCCCATACCTATCTATCTATTATCTATCTATCTATCTATCTATTATTATTATTATTATTATTCATTATTATAGCGCAATTTATTCCATGGCGCTTTACATGTGAGGAGGGGTATACATAATAAAACAAGTACAATAATCTTGAACAATACAAGTCACAACTGGTACAGGAGGAGTGAGGAACCTGCCAGCGAGGGCTCACAATCTACAAGGGATGGGTGAGGATACAGTAGGTGAGGGTAGAGCTGGCCGTGCAACGGTTTGGTCAATCAGTGGTTACTGCTGGTTGTAGGCTTGTCGGAAGAGGTGGGTCTTCAGGTTCTTTTTGAAGGTTTCGATGGTAGGCGAGAGTCTGATATGTTGTGGTAGAGAATTCCAGAGTAGGGGGGATGCACGAGAGAAATCTTGTATGCGATTGTGGGAAGAGGAGATAATAGGGGAGTAGAGAAGGAGATCTTGTGAGGATCGGAGGTTGCGTGTAGGTAAGTACCGGGAGACGAGGTCACAGATGTATGGAGGAGACAGGTTGTGGATGGCTTTGTACGTCATGGTTAGGCATTTGTACTGGAGTCTCTGGGTGATGGGGAGCCAGTGCAGGGATTGACAGAGGGGAGAGGCCGGGGAATAGCGGGGGGACAGGTGGATTAGTCGGGCAGCAGAGTTTAGAATAGATTGGAGGGGTGCAAGAGTGTTAGAGGGGAGGCCACAGAGCAGGAGGTTACAGTAGTCAAGGCGGGAGATGATGAGGGCATGGACTAGGGTCTTTGCAGATTCTTGGTTTAGGAATGTGCGGATCCGTGAAATATTTTTTAGTTGGAGGCGGCAGGAAGTAAAAAGGGTTTGGATATGTGGTTTAAAGGAGAGATCAGTGTCAAGGATTACCCCAAGACAGCGGGCTTGTGGGACTGGGGAGAGTGGGCAGCCGTTTACTGTAATGGATAGGTTCGTTGGGGAGGTCATGTGAGATGGGGGAAAGATGATGAATTCTGTTTTGTCCATGTTAAGTTTTAGAAATCTAGTGGAGAAGAAGGATGAAATAGCAGACAGACATTGAGGGATTCTGGTTAGTAGGGAGGTGATATCTGGTCCAGAGATGTAGATCTGTGTGTTGTCAGCATAGAGATGATACTGAAAGCCGTGAGATTCTATGAGCTGTCCCAGGCCAAAGGTGTAAATGGAGAAGAGCAGGGGTCCTAGAACTGAACCTTGCGGGACTCCGACAGATAGGGGGCGAGGTGAGGAGGTGGTGTGTGAGTGGGAGACGCTGAATATACGGTCAGTTAGGTATGATGAGATCTAGGATAGGGCCAATTCTGTGATTCCAAGGGATGAGAGGGTCTGCAGCAGCAGGGAATGGTCCACTGTGTCAAAGGCAGAGGACAGGTCTAGGAGGAGGAGGACAGAGTAGTGTTGCTTGCTGTTGGCGGTTAATAGGTCATTGGTGACCTTAGTTAGGGCAGTTTCAGTGGAGTGGTGTGACCGGAAGCCTGATTGAAAGCGGTCGAAGGAGCAGGAAGATAGATGGGAGGACAGTTCAAGATGGACATGTTGTTCCAGTAGTTTTGAGGCAAAGAGGAGAAGTGATATAGGGCGATAGCTAGATACAGAGGATGGGTCAAGAGAGGGCTTTTTGAGGATAGGTGTGATTGAGGCATGTTTAAAGCTTGAGGGGAAAATGGCAGTTGTTAGTGATAGGTTGAAGAGATGGGTTAAGGTTGGGATGAAGACTGTGGTGAGGTTTGGGATGAAGTGGGATGGGAGTGAGTCAAGTGCACAGGTGGTGAGATGCGATCTTGAGAGTAGAGTGGAGAGTCCGTCTTCTGTAATGGTGGAGAAGTTGGTTTTAGAGGTGGAGGGCTGGGTAGTTGGGAGGAAGGGTTCTGGGGGTTGTTTACTAAAACTGTCTCTGATGTTCTCAATTTTCTGCTTGAAAATGAGGCAAAGTCTTCAGCTGAGATGAGTGGGGAGGGAGGAGGTGCTGGGGGACGGAGGAGAGAGTTGAAGGTGTTGAATAACTGTTTGGGGTTGTGAGACAGGGAGGATATGAGAGATGAGAAGTAGGTTTGTTTTGCTGTGGCGAGCGTGGTTTTGAAAGTAGTGAGGGACTGTTTGAATGCGATGAAGTGCTCGATGGAGTGAGATCTTTTCCATCTGCGCTCAGCAGCTCTGGAAGCTCGCCTCAGTTCTTTGGTCATGCTGGTGTGCCAGGGTTGTCTGTTGATTTTGCGAGCTTTGGTATGTGTGAGAGGGGTAAGAGATTCCAAAGCTGCAGCTATTGTGGTGTTATATAGAGCGGCAGCATCATCCGCATTGTGTAGGGAGCTTATGTCTGTGAGAGGGAGGAGGGATTCAGAGAGTGAGTGAAGATCAAGGTGTTTAAGATTTCTGCGAGGGTGTGAGAGTTTGTGGGGTGGGGGTTGTAGACAAGGAGTGGAAAGGGAAGAGAATGTAAGTAGGTTCTGGTCAGAAAGAGGAAGAGGTGAGTTTGAGAGGTTAGATAGGGAGCAGAGGCGGGTGAAAATGAGGTCCAGTGTGTGACCATCTTTGTGGGTGGCTGTAGAAGACCATTGAGTGAGGCCAAAGGAGGAAGTGAGGGATAGAAGTTTAGTGGCAGCTGAGAGGGAAGTGTCAATGGGGATGTTGAAGTCGCCCATGATGATAGTGGGGATGTCAGCGGCGAGGAAATGGAGTAGCCAGTTGGTGAAGTGGTCAAAGAAGGTGGTGGCTGGCCCTGGGGGACGGTAGATGACAGCCAGTTGGAGGTTGGAGGGGGAGTAGATGCGCACAGAGTGCACCTCAAAGGAAGGGAGGGTAACAGAGGGTGGCAGTGGGATTGGGGTGAAGGAGCAGTTATCTGACAGGAGAAAACCAACTCCTCCGCCATGCTTGCTGCTGGGGCGGGGTGTGTGAGAAAGGTGGAAGCCACCGTAAGAGAGTGCCGCAGGGGAGGCTGTGTCAGAAGGGGTGAGCCAGGTTTCAGTGATGCCGAGGAAGGAGAGTTTGTTATTGATAAAGAGGTCATGGATAAATGACAATTTATTGCAGACAGAGCGTGCGTTCCATAGTGCTCCAGATGGGGAAATTGGGGGAGTGGGGGCTGGATGAATGGGTATGAGGTTACTGTGGTTGCGAGGACGTGTAGAGGATCGTGGCAGGGGATTAGAAATGAGTGTGGGGATGTGATGAGGAGGGCCAGGATTTGGGGATATGTCGCTATCTATCTATCTATCTATCTATCTATCTATCTATCTATCTATTATCTATCTATCTATAGATCTATCTATCTGTGTGTGTAAACATTATTATTCAATGGAGTATGTAAATGAAGAGGTTGGACAAGAAATGACATCCCAATTCTCTTTTTTTTTGTTAAATAGATCTTTATTTAACTTACAAAAACGCATACAAATCCGCATGAAAAAAACGCATTAAAATCAGCATCAAATCGCACAGATTTTTACCTAAACCTGAAAAGAGCACCAAACGCCGACCATATAGTCCAATATAATGTGATTTTATTATATCAATATATAATCACAGTTAAAGGTTATGTAGAAGGAAACTTACAGGAAAAATATATAAATAACAATGCCAAGTTGCAAATAAAATACAAAAATGTACCAGAAAAACAAAAGGACGCGTACCCAGGAGAAATATCGAGACTAGGTTAAAAAAAAGTGGGGAGGATGCCATCGAGGAGCCAGGGTTTCACTATTTCACTGTAAGTGATTGTTCACTGTTGATACTGCTTCCTATCTCGAAAACCTGTGGTGCTCTTTTCAGGTTTTGGTTGATATTCTGTCCGACTGTCCACGGAATTTAGCACTGGTCCTGCCTCTTGGCACTATATTTTTCACCTTGCACGGATTCTTCCCCTACTACCACGTGAGCCTTCCTTTGCCTTTTTTACAGATTTTTACCTGCGTTTTCTGCCAAGAGATGCAGAATCTGTGCAGAAAATTCGACAGGCAAATCTGCAACGTGTGCACATACCCTTCGAGCTAACTTTGGCACCAATCGCTTGTCACTAGGGTAAATTTGTTATCATTAAAGATGTGTTGATTGATCGATGGAGGATCGAGTTTGAGTCAAAGTTCCTGAAAGTCATGATTTCACGTGAATTCGAACATTTTGAGATTAAATTTGCAATTCGCAAAAAAATAAAACTTGCTCGGCATCATTTCCCGCAATTTGGCTGATCATGGTTGGAGTCTTGTTATTGACTTTTTAATTGTTTTTATGTATTCTTTGTTTGTAGCGGTTCATCAAAAAAGGTTCATTTTTTTAACTTTTTCATTTGGTTTGCTGAACCCATTCTATTTAGCTTGTCTTTGTCTTAGTTTTTGTAATATTTCCCACAATGCTGAAGCATAAGAAAGAGGTTTAACACCATTTTGCATTGCCGTACGGGCTTTACCATAATGCCCTGCAGCTCTGACATCTTAGAGATTATCATACCTCTTGTACAATGGTAGTCGGTACCTGGTCCATCACAAATCAGCAATTTCCGGCAGAGCACAACTTCTACGTAAGAGACGTTTTCCATCTCTATAGTCACTGGGTACTGTAAGTCTCTCTGACCTGTAGAGCGTAAATTTTTATCAACAGGGTCCTCTCTCTCTCTCATGTACAGTGTAAACTCTTGTGCTCAGCAAGATCGTCTCTCTCTCGCTCTCCTGTAAAGTGTAAACTCCTATGGTCTATGGGCTAATCTTTTTCTCTCCTTTCTCCCACGTGTATTTTCTGAGCAACTACAAGCGTTCCATTACTGAGCTTCTTGTGATTTTACTCACCAGGGAAAATTTGGCAAAATCGTTGAATTCTATTTTCAAAAGATCCACTCATCTCTAGGGATCATCGAATTAAAAGAAACCTATTATATCTTATTGATATTATGTCCAGTGTTGGCAATGATAGCAAGAAAAAGGGCATGCACATATTCTGCTTTATGATGCATGGAATGGAAGATTAAAGTTTTAAAATATTGATTGTTACCATTTTGCCAAATGTTATGAATGGGATCCGACACTGAAAAATTAGTCTAGACATCAAAGTTTCATATAGATTGCGAAACATGCCAAGTATCTGTGAATCTTCTTCTTATCAGTGATGTTTCTTTCTCCTACTACGTTTTTATGTTTCATGTATTAAAATAGCAGATTATTATTGACTACCTAAGACTGGAGAAGGTGATGGACTCATCTAAGGTTTAATATCCGAAAGCTGCAGCTATAACCTTGGACAGTGGGCGGTTGCTTTGTCTCACTTTTAAGACCCAATATTATTGATCACGAGATCTCTTCTTTAATGGGCTGCTAATCATTGTGCGTAGTGTTACTTACCCTGAGGTAATGCAAGTCTTGCCTCCAACTGAGTTTCGTCTCCACAGGTGGCATTACAATGTCATTTCTATTCTCCACACTCTTGAAGCTTCTGACAGCAAAAGCTACCAGATAACTGATCACTCTAGACAAATATGAGATGCAGTATGTACTGAGGAAACTTTGAAGTAAATTGCATGAGCATTTTTAAACACATCCATATGCATTCTGTATCCTAAACTTCAACGTTCACATCAAAAGGACTCCCAATCAATTATGGCATTATCTTTATTCACAATATGCCCTATTTTTGAGAAGCCATGTGCACTCTTTGCTTGCAATGAATTTGCACATAATTGAGGTCCATAAAAAAATATTTAAATGTCCTTGTTTTATTTTGGCCATCAGAAAATTTAATATTGGTCCTTGATGTTCAATGGATGACAAAGGACCTATAAAACAATTTTTGTGTACCAAGACAAAAGCAAAATAAATATTTCAATTTATCTTGGCAATTCAAAAAAAGCAGAATGGGGCCAATTTACTAGTTTTTGAAAATTAAATGTGAAAGTTTAGATCCGCTATTACATCAGATATGTTTGATTTGTGTTTTTCGAACCAAGCTAACAAACCATAATATCCATGAATACTGTGCCAAGGTATGAGTCTGAAGTCATGTGGGCAGATATAAGTTTCAATCAGACGAAGATCCAAGCCATCGTCAGATATATCATTGGTGTCAGCTGTACGGCCCCACATGGTCCCAAAAGTTAATGGGGCCCATTTCCACTTTTAAAGAAGGTAGAATTGTGCAGTATGATAAGTTATAGGGCTGCAAAGGGCCCATATATTCTTCTTGCACAGGGGCCCTCTTCTGTCTGTGTCTACCAGAGGTCCAATCATAATGACCATGATTGTAGATAGTCCCAACAACCATCATAATTTGTATTAATAATATCAAAGTTGACAATTAGTGATGACCGAGTGTACTCGTTGCTCGGGTTTTCCCAAGCACGCTCGGGTGACCTCCGAGTATTTATGACTGCTCGGAGATTTAGTTTTCATCTCAGCAGCTGAATGGTTTACAGCTACTACCTAGGCTGAGTACATGTGGGGGTTGCTTGGTTGCTAGGGAATCCCCACATGTAATCAAGCAGGCTAGTAGCTGTAAATCATTCAGCTGCCGCGATGAAAACGAAATCTCCGAGCAGTCAAATACTCGGAGGTCACCCGAGCATGCTCGAGAAAACCCGAGCAACGAGTACACTCGCACATCACTATTGACAATTGTTTCATAATTCATTTTCACTTTTTTTGAGGTTACGGAAACAGCATAATACAGCCTACTCAGCTATTTCCTGAGCCCCACATCCGGAGACCAATACTTGAATGCTGATATTCACATTTGAGTAGTGTTGAGCATTCCGATACCGCAAGTATCGGGTATCGGCCGATACTTGCGGTATCGGAATTCCGATACCGAGATCCGATATTTTTGTGATATCGGGTATCGGTATCGGAAGTGTAAAATAAAGAATTAAAATAAAAAATATTGTTATATTCACCTCTCCGGCGGCCCCTGGACATCAGCGGGAGGATCCGGCGTCCGGCACGGCTTCTTTCTTCAAAATGCGCGCCTTCAGGACCTGTGGTATGACGTCCCGGCTTCTGATTGGTCGCGTGCCGCCCATGTGACCGCCACGCGACCAATCAGAAGCCGCGACGTCATTCCTCAGCTAAAGTCCTAGAATAAGCGCCTTTTAGGACCTGAGGAATGACGTCGCGGCTTCTGATTGGTCGCGCGGCGGTCACATGGGCGGCACGCGACCAATCAGAAGCCGGGACGTCATTCCACAGGTCCTGAAGGCGCGCATTTTGAAGAAAGAAGCCGTGCCAGACGCCGGATCCTCCCGCTGATGTCCAGGGGCCGCCGGAGAGGTGAATATAACAATATTTTTTATTTTAATTCTTTATTTTACACTTTAATATGGATCCCAGGGCCTGAAGGAGAGTTTCCTCTCCTTCAGACCCTGGGATCCATGAGGATACATTCCGATACTTGATGTCCCATTGACTTGTATTGGTATCGGATATCGGTATCGGCGATATCCGATATTTTTCGGGTAT
Organism: Ranitomeya imitator; assembly: GCF_032444005.1. Lineage (NCBI taxonomy): Eukaryota > Metazoa > Chordata > Amphibia > Anura > Dendrobatidae > Ranitomeya > Ranitomeya imitator. The sequence continues at coordinate 78,290,160 of NC_091283.1, read as the reverse complement.
CGGCCGATACTATCCGATACCGATACTTTCAAGTATCGGACGGTATCGCTCAACACTACATTTGAGCCATCGACAACTGAGAATGGCCCTTTAAATTAAATATAAGTCCTACTTGCTTTTTCAAGCACCATGATGATTCATAGATTTCATTTCATTGAATGGGGCATGGCCACAATACCAGACTTGCCCCGCTTATGAGAATAGTACTGTTCCTGGCAAACCATACAGACTCTTATTTCTAATGATACTTTTCTTGTCATTTGCAAGAATACATGTAAGTCTTGAAAATTTACTATAAAGTTGAAATCACTAGGAGATAGTGGCATAACTTGAAGCTTATGGGCCCCAATGCAAATTCTCAAACAGGGCCCCAGACCATCACAGGTCTTTTATAGTATTGGTCTTCTCATATGGGTCAGAGTGATGGGCCAGTTACTTCCAGAGCCTGGAGGTAACTGTAACACCTGCCACCATAATATTTATACCATCTGCTTTAAGCCTCTACTTATCACTATCTTTGGGTCTCTGGTTTACCCTTTTTTTAAAATTTGCATGATCAGTCAGGTATACATTATTGCAGTTTGCTGCATATTCCATGGTAGATACCAATCAGCCAAGTGCATGATTGTCTACTGCTCCATACAAACTCCTCTTTGCCATAGTCACTCATGACAGTGAGGAGGAACGTAAGAATTAGGACTACAGATGAGCGGATCAGACAAAATTTGATTTTGCATGTTTGCACATCTTTTATTCGGGAAGTTCAGTTCAAATTTAACGTCCCTTCTGGTTTCTCTCCAGACCCAATATCATAATAAATGCATTATATAAAAAATAAAAACAATTCACCTCCACCTATCCTGTCCTTGCTGCCGCTCATGTTGAAATCTTCAGTCTTCTTGCTCTGTACCAGACTCCCAGGTGTCACTATGTAGGGAGGGCTCTGCGTACATGCGCAGAAGGTCAACAATGTCATGAGGCCACAACTTGCGCTTCTGTGCACATGCAAAGAACCCTCCTGGGCACTATGACCACCCGAAGTCCAGTACATTTTATACATTATTTCTGCTTGTTGTCCCTCAAAACGGAATATCAGCACAAAAGTGTGATCATACCCTAAAAATCCATATGCGAGTGGGTAACTTTTGAAAAGTAAATGTAAAAAGTATTTTTTCTATAATATTGTATATGTAAATAAGTACACATTTAAATATTGAAATTATACGACGAGGTTTCAATCCTTCATTAAAATGTCTGAAGTCTGAATTTCATAGTCTCAGGGCACACTTTGTAGTCGAGAAATCCAATCCCAGACAAGTATGCAAACATGAGCCGCAGTCAACAGGCATGTGTTGATTTTACAAGGTGAAAATAGCATTTCAGTAAATTATTGACAATCCCCAATTTATAGATTTTCTTCGCTTTTTTTTCCTCTTCTCACCTGCAGACCCCATGGGGAAACGCTGATTGCTTTAATTTTAACATTTGGAGTAAACCCATTCACTAAACTTTCTGGCTGTGTGATTCAAGCTCAGCCTTCTCTTTCCTCTTTTTGTTCTCACACGAAAATCAATTCACTTGAAGAGCCTCTTAATCCCATTTTTGCAATCAACAATCGCCACTTGTATACCGCTCTAATAGATTAAGAACTGGGATGATGCGGTTGTCTAGTCTAATTCAAGCCTATTCAGGTAACTGCAGCCTTAGGCACTTTGTAGTACTAAGTGTAGAACTCTACAGGAAGACTTTTGCGATCATAATTTCCTGTGGAGCTATGCACTGCACCCACTGAGTAGTCTGAATTACTTTTAATTAGCCCCGACAACCACAGAGAGCAGAAACCTAGCAAGTAACAATAACCAACTCATTGAGCATGACTTGCATGAACTATTTTTTTTTTTTTGCATCAGTAGAGTGAACAGAATTGCAAAACTTACGTCTATTTAAATGACAGCAACCTGCCATAAATCAAATATGAGATAACAGAGAAAACAGTTTAAGTAACAAAGACTGTGAAGTGGGCAAAAATATTAAAAAAAGCTCTTTTTTTTTGCAAACTTCATAGTAAAAGCTTGAGAAAGGTTTGAGGCCTACCGTGTCACTATGGCAACCATCGTCCGGAACATGCTGAGTTCTAATATCATAAAAGCTTTCTGGTTGAAAAAAGTAGATGTTGTTGTAGCCTCTGACAAAATACCGAAGACTGTTCCTCTTCCCTTAACCCATTATCTACCAATGTCATTTTTCTGGGACGCCTAATCTTTTGCTTCTAGCAACTAAGATTTTATAATTTTTATACTTAGGTCAAATTTTTTGTGTTTGTAAAATGAATGTTTTCAAAATAGGAAATCATGTCATTGTCATTTTTAATTGAATATTGGGACGCCCTTTTCTGAAAAATCCGTAAAATGAAAATTTCTAATTTGGCAAGTAATGGGTTAAGTGTACGAGTGTCTAAACGAATCCAGACACGGCAGCTAAATTATACTAATATATCACTCAATCTCCGTAGCGCTAAGAAAGGAGGAGTTTGTCATTAGTTTATAAAGTTCTCATCTGTAGTTTTATTTGCCGCGTCTCATTTGAAGAGTTTTTGTTTTTTGTTTTTGTTTTTGTTTTTTTTGCTACCGAAGACTCCGAAGTCGTCCAACGTGAAGTGTTCGCTTTATTGATTTTCATAAAACACGTTTTTTCTAATTATAACCATCCATATTCGATGAATGAAAGAAAAAAACCTAAGAAGATATCGATGTTGTTTTTTTTTTCTTAAGGAGTTTCAATCACCGCTCCCTCTCTTTTACCTTTCTGTGTTCAGAAAATAAAGAGAACAAAGCAGGAGTCCCACTGATTTGAAACTAGCAGAACAGACAAACAACACAGCACAACTGTTCCTTCATGCATGACTGGGATTAGGATAAAAGGGAAGAAAAAGACTTCTGAGAAAGAGAAAACAACAAAAGGAACAGGAGTGCTGACAAAACTTTGTTTCTTTCTATTGAGGCAAAAGAGAGAAGAAAGAGGCCTCTTATAAAGGAAAAAAAAGAAAAAAAAATGCAGATTAACAACCAGTAGCAGAGGACTTTCACCCTCTGCTTTATTTTACTAGTCTCATTTGCCTAGGAAGAAGGAGGGACAACACAGTGCAGGTCTGGAAAATGCCCATAGGACAACATGGTGCTTCTGGGGATTAGCGATAAACCACCAAATATATATATATTAATATAATCAGCATTTCCTCTTTTTTGCTTGATGGGTTCCATTCCCAACTGATTTAAAGGTGCTTTCGCACTGCGCTTATGTCTGAGCCCCCAGCATAACGGTATTCGGACGTATACGCCGATCAGACCATAGACTTTAATAATGGTGCAAACGTCTGCTCTGTTGCACATCATTTTCGGGCATATACGCTTGCTAGGCTTCCAGATTCAGTTTACTACATCTGGGTCCGTGGCCCTGGGCACCCAAGTAAAAGGGATGGTCTTTAAAGGGGTTGTGGAAAAAATAAAAGTTTGTGACGCCACCTATGCTCCTCGATCAGAGGTGATCGACTCTGCTTAAAGGGATCCTCTGGAGGTGATGGTGTTGCAGCAAAGATGGTGTCGCTTCCCATAGGTGAAGCTGTGTTCCCAGGGCTCCCGGTGCGCTTGACAAGGATGGTGAACGCCGGCAAATAAATGGAGGACGCAGAATTGCAGTCTTTACCTGGTTTACTGGTGTTTAGCCTCCTCAGTTCAGGGTACTGCCAACAGGTTAAGATGGAGTCCAGGCAGGCCAGAGACAGGTGGAAATCCCCTTGACAGGTTAGTTTGGGAGCCTTCCACTATGCCCTGGTCTGTGGTCCCTTGCTGCCTGTAGCTCTCTAACAAGGTCCTCTTTCTTCCCATGTCCAGGGGCAGTACCTGCACGGTAGGCAACTTGAGCTGTCTCTTTGGAGTCTCTGTCCATGGTGACTCCGGACTCTGATTGCTGCTGTACCTCAGGTATTATGTGGGCAAGTCCCTTTTAGTTTCCTGCCTTCCGGATCTGCCGTGGGACCTGTAGCTCCTCATGACCTCAGGTTCCTGGTGCCCAGTTTCTGTGCTCAGCTTAGAGAGGTCCAGTCGCAGCCTTTCTCTAGCCCCCAAGTCCTTCTGTCCTCCTTCACTGTCTGCTACCAACTGTCTACTGTCTAGCAACTACGTAGCAACTGACTCCTCCTCCTGACCAGAGAGAGCAGCTCCCCTCAAGTCTGGTGTAGAGCTCCCCCTTCTGGCTTGGAGTCAGAATGTGTTGCATGTAAAGGTTACCTGCCAAAGGGATCCCTTCTGTCTCCAGGCATGGCATTGCCCTCACCGAGAGGAAGGCAATACCACTGTGGTACCTGAACTCCTGGAGTGCCACATATACATCTGAAAATTATGCATGTCAAAGCATACTTTCACTCTGCCACCTCCATTATAGTCTATAGCCTCATCAGAGCATATGCCGTTTTATAGGGGGTTGAAGAAAACGGACAATGTGAAAGCACCCTAAGAAATGCAGACAAGGTAGACTGACTTGTGAATTAGATCAGTGCCCAAAGATTGATGAGCAGAGATTACTCACAGCTCTTTCATCAATATCTGCATTACTTAAAGGTGTGAGCTCAACGTCTGTCTTTAGGAACAAAATTGAAGCGGTGCGCACCTGTATATTGACAGTTTAAACCAGCAAAATGGTTGCATCACTGGTTTGAACTGTATACTCTCCGATGCTTCTAGCAGAGGCATCACTTCCTTTGCAGCATGGGAGAAGCAATCCAACCAGCTTCAGTGCGGTACTTGCAAGCTGTAGAGCAAATAACTTGCATTCAAGAGCTCCTTGACTAGGAGGATAATCATTCTGAAGTGGTCGGGATGCTAAGCAATGATCCCTAGACTACAGAATTAAAAATCCCTCTGTTATAAGGCCTATGCAACTTTACTTAACTTTACTTTGTTGAACATAACACAACCGGTTTCAACTTAAAGAAGCACTCCCATCTTTTTAAATCCTCTTAATTTATTGCAGTCATCATATTATCATCTTAATGACCGCTGATACGCCTTTTAACTGCAGAAGTTAATGGTACTTATTCTTCAGCGCCACTCTTTAACGGCGCTGAGAAATAAGTGTTTATTGCAACCCAGCATTGAAAAATCTCCAGGATCTCCGCTACCAGGGGTATCTGAGAGCCCGGAGAATATGGTTGGTTTTTACCATCCCCAGTCACGTGATCGCCATTATTTACCGAATAACGGCGATCACAACAAAAGTCTCATTTTCCATTAATTTCTCTCTTTTCTGATATGATCTAGCATACCGGAGTTGAGAAAAATGGGGTCCCCCAAGACCTCCCCGGTACCTCTGCCATTCCAAGACCTTCCTCCTCCGTCCCCTGGCCCTCCGCATCATCTTCCTGGAAGAAAATCATGGCGCAAGCGTAGCGCACCCGCCGAGGTCTGCCAGCCGTTACCCAGTATGCTCTGTTGGGAATCATGATGCCAGTAACTCCAGGTGGATTGAGCACTGATTCACAAACCCTCTATATGCCTTGCTGTCCTCGGATAACTTTTTGGGCAGCGAAAAACGTGGCACAGAGGAAAGAGGAACTGCAGCAGTAACCTTAGTAGCGGATTCTGTGGCTGCTTGTGCTACCATTGTGGCAAGATCCACAGGTGAAGACGCCCGCTCAAGAGTGCTCAACCTGCTCTCAAGCTGCTGGATGTACCGCTGAAGATGCTGATCGTCCATCATTGCTAGCCAGACCCTGGTGCTAGTATACTGTTAGGGTTAGCAGATCGCACTAAATAACATATAATAATAAAGTACAATCGCAACCCGGGATCCACCGTGCAAAGATGTAAAAATGCTGCTACAGAGTAATGGCGGAACACACAGCAAGCATACACCTGACATGACTGCGTTAACTCGACGCAATGTGAATAGAACGCACAGCCCACAGCTCTGTTGACTTCACAGAGCAAAGAAACTAAGGGTTGAACTAGCTCCGTAATCGACCCGTGCCAATCGAACACTTGGCTGAAGCAGACGCAGAGTCAAAGGAAAATACTATGCTGACGCTAGTTAACTAAACAAAACATTGTTGGACTCACAGGGGAGAAAAAAGGCTCTGTGGTTGGACTTGCTGTGAAACTCTGCTGTGCTAACCACACACAACAGGATACAGATGCTGGAAGCCAAGCGGCAAGCAAAAACCCTAACTGGCACAAGCTGAGTAAGATCACAACACACACGTGCAGTCAGAGTGATAGCATATCCACTCACACACCCCAACACAAATTATACTAGTACACAGGCGTGTGCCATTCAGAGCCTTTTATACCTTAAGCTCAAGTCCAGACAGACAGGACCTTGCCTGTGGACCAATCTGAAGCTGCCACATCACCAGAGCAGCTGATGTCCAAGCACTAATGAGAAGGTGCCACATCATGGACATGCTCAGTAGGGGAAAATCTGGACTTAGGCTCCAGAGCACAACACTGCACATGTAAACCAGTAGTCACCATTGGCTTAGCTGGATAGCCAGCAGTAACTACACATACAGCACGAGCCTGGGCAAGGCTCTGGGACCAGAGTCTGTGCTGAGCAGTCATCCCAGTGGCCGAGCCTGAATGGTAGACCACTGCACCAGACAAGGCTTTGGATATATCCCATGCAGCGGGAGAATCCTGGTGCCTAACACCTGGCAACAATTTTTTTCAGCCCCTTATTAAAAAAAAACATTTATTTTTTCTATTCTGTGCAGCTAGGGTTAGGGTTGGGGCTGGGGTTAGGGTTAAGGATAGGGTTGGGGTTAGGGTTGTGTTGGAGTTAGGGTTGTGTTGGGGTTACAGTTCTATTAGGGTTAGGGTTGGGGTTACAGTTGTTTTGGGGTTAGGGTTGGGCTTACATATTTGTAGTTATGCCTCTTGGTGGGACAGTCTTAGTGACTAATTACAGGCCATAAACAGGTGACACCACTGGGGCAGGGCAGTTTTAAAGGGATTGTACCCGGACTGTGTTTGATAATTATGTATATTTGGTAATGGCTGGGAATCACGGGAGGGGAGTGTGCCCCAAGGTTCTTGTTTTCCTCATGATTTTGATATGACATGCACCTGTCAATCTTTTAATGGTTTATAATAAAGATATTTAAAGCTACATTGGACTAGTACATCGTTATTCCCTTGTGGAATATGTTTGTTGCTATATTGATGTGTCCACTTTTTCATAAAGTATCCACAAGGAGGCCTATGATTTACATTACTAGTCCTATTGAATGAGGTATAGAATCCCCCATAACATGTGGTTGTGTTGGTGGATTACGTGCTATGATATGATAGGTATGATAATGTGCTCATTTGGAGTACATATGATGGCAGTGAAAGGGTCAGCTCATTATATCTGAGGATTACCTGTTGCAGAATATTGTTGTGATAATCAGGTGCTGACCCTTTCACAGCCAGCATCAGTACTCCAAATCATTATGTTCTGAAATCAATGCAGGTGAAGGCAGGCAAATAAACTAGGGTAAAGTAGAGATTTAAAAGCCACTTACATGCATTTTTATTTTACATGAATGAGGACAAAACACATAAATAGAGATGGGAATATTTCATAGCTTTCCATGCTGGACAGAATTATAGTAAAAAATAACAATTTAACTAGCTGATATGAGGAATGATTTTGAACTCTAGGCAAGGACAAATGTGAATGGCAAATAACAAATAGAGATGATTGAATCTTTTGAAGTTCTATTTTGCCAGCTTTGTTGAAATTTTCCCCAAAAATTGATTTGCAGTGAATTGATTCGACATGAATCATAAGTACTGCCAAGCCTTCAATTGCCCTGAAAAGACATCTATAACACTCCAAGGTCTGATAGGACTGTATGGAGAGTCATAGTTCTTAGTCTGTTTGAGCTGGGACGTCCACAACCTATAAAAACTGCAATAATTCAACCCTTCCCAAAAAGGACTGAGCCATAAATATATGAGTTGTACAGTAGCTTGTGACACACATATTTTCTCTGGTAGACACTGAGTTTAGTTTTTTTTTCCGTTAAGAAATATATTTGGCTTGCTTTCTTTCTTCTGCATGAGAATGAAAAAAATGGTTAATTGAAATTCAGCATTTACTAGCTACACTATATCACTGTGTGAGCTATCACTGTTGCGGTAGTGCCAGCCGTCCTCTCTATCTCTCTCTCTCTCCCCCTATGAAATAAATCTCTGTATTATTCTCTGACTATCTCACTACTCTTCTTCACCTCTCCAGTTATACAACATGCTATCTGCAACATCTGTCCAATCTTTTATGGATTTCTCTACCTATCTTTATTGATAAGCTATGAGCTGTGACATCCTCTCACTATCCAGATTCATCCCTACGTGGCTGCTGTGTTTCCTGCTTCGGCTTTTCTACAGGCTATGATAGTCCCTCCTCATTGCCTGTGCTATAACATATGATGTAATAGTTGCAAGGCAATATGGTATAGCCCACCCAGCTGCGCCCAAGGCCATAAGAGCCTTCTTGTAAAATAGAAATGTGCACTTTGTCTGTTCACTCAAAGCAAATAGAAAATTGTTTGATTTTGTCGGGTCCAGGACATTTCCAAAGATTCAAAACTTAATTTGATTTGCATCAAATTAATTCACTTATCTCTGCCAACAAATAAAAACTATTACGTTTGTTTAATTCTGTTTCTTTGAAACCTACAAAAACTGTTACTAATTTTAAAATTCAATTTTTTGACTATTAATGTCTGAAAGCCATCATAAGACTATCAAAAAATAGTTGTTCTAAAGCTATAATAATGTCCGTATCTAGCCAGAATCCATAAATATCTACTGCTATCTAAAACTTGTGGATATAGTAAGAGGATAAATTCAGTTACCGCCAAAGGAATAAGTTATAAGTAAAAATTATATAATTTATTGACCCATACTAAAAAACATAGTTAAAAATAAGACTAGGACTTTTTTTTGCTTGAAACGCGTAGGTGTAGCGTTTTTTTGTTTTTACCCATTTTTTTAGTATGTGTTAATAAAATATATAATTTTTACTTATAATTTAATCCCTTGACAGTACCTGGATTTTTTTCTCTTACTATATCCACTTTGCTTCACCTAGGAAACGGACTCAGGAGTTCCTTGCACCGCACTCATTCAGGAACTACTGTCCTCCACCGTGAGCTGATGTAATCCTTTTTCAATATCTATATGTTTGTACATCAAAGAATCTCCTGTTTATTTTTAAACACTTACGGTAAGTTAGCCATCAACAGATCAGATGCGGCGAAACCCAGTAATCATGGAACATGCCATTAATGTAGTTGTTTTCCTGAGTGATGTCCCTTCGCTCCAAAAGATGTAATCCTGCAGGCATCTGCCACATTATTTTAGTATTTACCACTCGTTCTTGTGAATTAATACTTCTGATAAGAATTCAACTTTAACTGGTATGGCCACAGAAAATTGAAATTTGGGCAGAAGCCATTTCTACATAAAAATCATATTTTCAGCATATTGCATGACTGCTACAGCCCCAATCAATCTTAAAAGATAGGTGATCCCCTCAGTGCCAAAAAGCGTAAATGGAGAAGAACCGTCTAATTATGTTCATAGATAATTCAAATTAGGGAAGGGCACTTATACACCATGTCCCAAATTATTATGTTTAATAAAAGTCATCACCCGTTAGATTATACATCAAATTTTATTGAAGAAACCTCCCAATGATAACAGTATAATCTCCAAAATGAATAAAAAAATCAAAATGCACTGTGCCAAATTATTAGCCACAGTAGAATTTCTAAACATTTGATATGTTTTAAAGAACTGAAAATGCTCATTTTTGGAATTTGCAGCATTAGGAGGTCACATTCACTGAACAAAAAAAGCTATTTAACTCCAAAACATCCTAACAGGCCAAGTTACATGTTAACATAGGAACCCTTCTTTGATGTCACCTTCACAATTCTTGCATCCACTGAACTTGTGAGTTCTTAGAGCGTTTCTGCTTGTATTTCTTTGTATGAAGTCAGAATAGCCTCCCAGAGCTGCTGTTTTGATGTGAACTGCCTCCCACCCTCATAGATCTTTTGCTTGATGATACCCCAAAGGTTCTCTATAGGGTTGAGGTCAGGGGAAGATGGTGGCCACACCATGAGTTTATCTCCTTTTATGCCCATAGCAGCCAATGACTCAGATGTATTCTTTGCAGCATGAGATGGTGCATTGTCATGCATGAAGATGATTTTTTTCCTGAAGGCACGTTTCTGCTTTTTATACCATGGAAGAAAGTTGTCAGTCACAAACTCTATATACTTTGCAGAGGTCATTTTTACACCTTCGGGAACTTTAAAGGGCCCTACCAGCTGTTTCCCCATTATTCCGGCCCAAAATATGACTCCTCTACCTCCTTGCTGACGTCGAAGCCTTGTTGGGACATGGTGGCCATCCACCAACCATCCACTACTCCATCCATCTGGACCATCCAGGGTTGCTCGACACTCATCAGTAGACAAGACTGTTTGAAAATTAGTCTTCATGTATGTCTGGGCCCACTGCAACCATTTCTGCTTGTGAAAACTGTTTAGGGGTGGCCGAATAGTAGGTTTATGCACCACGACAAGTCTTTGAAGGACCGTACACCTTGAGGTTCGAGGGACTCCAGAGGCCCCAGCAGCTTTAAATAACTGTTTACTGCTTTGTAATGGTATTTTGGCAGCTGCTTTCTTAATCCAATGAATTTGTCTGGCAGAAACCTTCCTCATTATGCCATTATCTGCATGAACTCTGTCTGCTCTGTTTCAGTCACAAATCTCTTCACAGTATGATGATCACTCTTAAGTTTTCGTGAAATATCTAATGTTTTCATACCTTGTCCAAGGCATTGCACTATTTAACGCTTTTCAGCAGCAGAGAGATCCTTTTTATTTCCCATATTGCTTGAAACCTGGGGCCTGCTTAATAATGTGGAACAATATTATTAAGTAGCACCTGGAAAACTAATTATCACATGTGTTTAAAATTGATTTCAGTGATCCATTGAGCCCTAAGACACAATACCATCCACGAATTTATTTGAAAAACAAAACAATTAAATCTTTATGACACTTAAATCCAATTTGCATATTAATTTGGAACATAGTGTACAGGTGCTTCTCACTAAATTAGAATATCATCAAAAAAGTAAATTTATTTCAGTTCTTCAATACTAAAAGTGAAACTCATATATTATATAGAGTCATTACAACCAGAGTGATCTATTTCAAGTGTTTATTTCTGTTAATGTTGATGATTATGGCTTACAGCCAATAAAACCCCAAAAGTCATTATCTCAGTAAATTAGAGTAATTAACTAAAAACACCTGCAAAGGCTTCCTAAGTGTTTAAAAAGGTCCCTTAGTCTGTTTCAGTAGGCTCCACAATCATGAGGAAGACTGCTGACTTGACAGATGTCCAGAAGACAGTCATTAACACACTTCAAAAGGAGGATAAGCCACAAAAGGTCATTGCTAATGAAGCTGGCTGTTCACAGAGTGCTGGATCCAAGCATATTGATGGAAAGTTGAGTGGAAGGAAAAAGTGTGGTAGCATAAGGCGCACAAGCAACTGGGAAAACTGCAGCCTTGAAAGAATTGGTAAGAAAAGGCCAATCAAAAATTTGGGGGAGATTCACAAGGAGTGGACTGCGGCTAGAGTTACTGCTTCAAGAGCCACCACACACAGACATATCCAGGACATGGGCTACAAGTGTCGCATTCCTTGTGTCAAGCCACTCATGACCAATAGACAACGCCAGAAGCGTCTTATCTGGGCCAAGGAGAAAAAGAACTGGACTGTTTCTTAGTGGTCCATGGTGTTGTTTTCACATGAAAATAAATTTTGGAAATCAAGGTCCCAGAGACTGCAGGAAGAGTGGAGAGGCCACAATCCAAGCTGCTGGAGGTCTAGTGTGAAGTTTCCACAATCAGTGATGGTTTGGGGAGCCATGTCATCTGCTGGTGTAGGTCCACTGTGTTTTATCAAGACCAAAGTCAGTGCTGCTGTCTACCAGAAAATTTACAGCACTTCATGCTTCTCTCTACCAACAAGCTTTTCAGAGATGAAAATTTTATTCTCCAGCAGAACTTGGCACCTGTCCACACTGCCAAAAGTACCAATACCTGGTTTAAAAACAACAGTATTACTGTGCTTGATTGGCCAGCAAATTCGCCTGACCTTAAGAAGAAGAGGAACATGAGAGACACCAGACCCAACAATGCAGACAAGCTGAAGGCTGCTATCAAAGCAACCTGGGCTTCCATAACACCTCAGCAGTGCCACAGGCTGATCATCTCCATGCCACGCCACATTGATGCAGTAATTGATGCAAAAGGATCCCCGCCCAAGTATTGAGTGCATTTACTGAACATACATTTCAGTAGGCCAACATTTTGGATTTTAAAATCATTTTTGAAGCTGGTGTTATAAAGTATTCTAATTTGCTGTAAGCCATAATAATCAACATTAACATAAATAAACACTTGAAATAGATCATTCTGTTTGTAATGACTCTATATAATATGAGTTTCACTTTTGTAATTGAAGAACTGAAATAAATTAACTTTTTGATAATATTCTTATTATGTGAGAAGCACTTGTATATATGTTAGGATGACACTAGCAATACATTTCATACAACTTAATTTTATTAGATTTTTACTTTGTTTCTGGGGTTCTCAGGGATTCCAGGTGTGTGATGTGATTGTTCCTTGTGACTGACTATAAACTTAAAATCCTAAAATTGGTAGGCTATCTTTACTTATTTCACATTGAAAAACACAACTTAAGGATTTACTGAACTCGTGGACTATACTAAGGGGTTAAACCTTACAAAGTGAGTTGCGGAATTAAGAGTTTGAACCCCATTAGATGCTTATCAAGTATTTGCATAATATCAGACCATCATTTTCACAAGCAAACTTGATATCACACGTTCCTTGATCTGCATTTGCTCTCCACACTTTAAGTGTAGAGCTTCACACTTTTTTGCATGCACAAATTCATAAATTAAACGTAATTAAGGCTGGTAATAAATATTTTCTTGTGCCAAACAAGTAAAGTTTACAATGAACAAATGAGATGTTAATGTTAAAGAGGGAAATTAGCTTTATTAATAATATTTCGTCATGAGAAGTGAAATGTGTAATGGTCATACAACTCACTCGTCTCTACAGTGAGGCAAAAAAGTATTTAGTCAGTCAGTGAGGCAAAAAAGTATTTAGTCAGTCAGCAATAGTGCAAGTTCCACCACTTAAAAAGATGAGAGGCGTCTGTAATTTACATCATAGGTAGACCTCAACTATGGGAGACAAACTGAGAAAAAAAAATCCAGAAAATCACATTGTCTGTTTTTTTAACATTTTATTTGCATATTTTGGTGGAAAATAAGTATTTGGTCAGAAACAAAATTTCATCTCAATACTTTGTAATATATCCTTTGTTGGCAATGACAGAGGTCAAACGTTTTCTGTAAGTCTTCACAAGGTTGCCACACACTGTTGTTGGTATGTTGGCCCATTCCTCCATGCAGATCTCCTCTAGAGCAGTGATGTTTTTGGCTTTTCGCTTGGCAACACGGACTTTCAACTCCCTCCAAAGGTTTTCTATAGGGTTGAGACCTGGAGACTGGCTAGGCCACTCCAGGACCTTGAAATGCTTCTTACGAAGCCACTCCTTCGTTGCCCTGGCGGTGTGCTTTGGATCATTGTCATGTTGAAAGACCCAGCCACGTTTCATCTTCAATGCCCTTGCTGATGGAAGGAGGTTTGCACTCAAAATCTCACGATACATGGCCCCATTCATTCTTTCATGTACCCGGATCAGTCGTCCTGGCCCCTTTGCAGAGAAACAGCCCCAAAGCATGATGTTTCCACCACCATGCTTTACAGTAGGTATGGTGTTTGATGGATGCAACTCAGTATTCTTTTTCCTCCAAACACGACAAGTTGTGTTTCTACCAAACAGTTCCAGTTTGGTTTCCTCAGACCATAGGACATTCTCCCAAAACTCCTCTGGATCATCCAAATGCTCTCTAGCAAACTTCAGACGGGCCCGGACATGTACTGGCTTAAGCAGTGGGACACGTCTGGCACTGCAGGATCTGAGTCCATGGTGGCGTAGTGTGTTACTTATGGTAGGCCTTGTTACATTGGTCCCAGCTCTCTGCAGTTCATTCACTAGGTCCCCCCGCGTGGTTCTGGGATTTTGGCTCACCGCTCTTGTGATCATTCTGACCCCACGGGGTGGGATTTTGCGTGGAGCCCCAAATCGAGGGAGATTATCAGTGGTCTTGTATGTCTTCCATTTTCTAATTATTGCTCCCACTGATGATTTCTTCACTCCAAGCTGGTTGGCTATTGCAGATTCAGTCTTCCCAGCCTGGTGCAGGGCTACAATTTTGTTTCTGGTGTCCTTTGACAGCTCTTTGGTCTTCACCATAGTGGAGTTTGGAGTCAGACTGTTTGAGGGTGTGCACAGGTGTCTTTTTATACTGATAACAAGTTTAAACAGGTGCCATTACTACAGGTAATGAGTGGAGGAAAGAGGAGACTCTTAAAGAAGAAGTTACAGGTCTGTGAGAGCCAGAAATCTTGATTGTTTGTTTCTGAACAAATACTTATTTTCCACCATAATATGCAAAAAAATGATAAAAAAAACAGACAATGTGATTTTCTGGATTTTTTTTTCTCAGTTTGTCTCCCATAGTTGAGGTCTACCTATGATGTAAATTACAGACGCCTCTCATCTTTTTAAGTGGTGGAACTTGCACTATTGCTGACTGACTAAATACTTTTTTGCCCCACTGTATATAGCTATACACTGGCGGACACAGACAGAAAAGGGCCCCTGTGCAAGAACAATATATGGGCCCTTTCCCGACCAAAAGCTCCTAAATATGTAAAATTACACTTGCTTTGGATGTAGAAATGGGCCCTCTTACCTCTTGGGCCCCTGTGTGACTGCATAGGTTGCACCAATGATATGTCTGCCCCTGCAGCTATATATAAAGATGTGAAGGTTAGTTGATGACGGACCAAAATAAGCAAGAATATGTAGTCAAAACTTCTTATCACCAAAAATTACAGAAATATCAAAGTGTTCCCTTCTGAAGCACTACAAACTGGAAACTGTTCTAGTGCAAGTAATGTAAAATCTAAAGCTGCTGTCCTACCACCATCTCATCACAAACCCAGGAAACCTTTGTCACTGGGTTACCGCGACAGTGAAGAACCAGAAGACTGCAGCATCTGATTCCTCCTACTCCTGCACTAATTAGAAGCACTTCACCTTCATATTAAATGGTGCAAGGTTTCTTTTAGCAGTGCAGGGGTTAATCTGCTCAGTAGCGAGCTTCCGAAAGCTTTCCTGCATTAAGGCTCAAGGCTCAATGGTTCACTGTTAGCTACTTCCATCTCCTATACAATCTGGACCCTGGCTAGCACTCATTGTCAGAGAAAGCTTTTGCTGCATGGCTGGAGGTTGTTAGTGATGATTATTGGAGAAGCCATTTGGTGCATTTGTCTTTGACGTTTGCTAGATTTTGACTGTGTGATAATTCCCTTTCTTCTCCTACTTTGGTTTAACCCCATCCTCCACTCCCTGGTGCATTCCTCTGTTGTATATGTGAGTATATTTGTATGTTTTGTATTTTTTGTTACCCCTGTTCATATTACCTTGTTAATCTGGTTGGTGTATTATGGTACACTACTACTCCCCTCTTCCCTGGGTGGGAAAAGGGTTCAGAGTGAGGGTGGACTCTGGAGCTAGGACAAGGTACGTGGCCCCGGTGTCTTCACCATCAGAAGCAATCCAGGGAACAGGGTGAGCTACAGTGCCCCTAGTGTTAGGGAAAGGCAAGGAGCCCCTGGTCCCGGGACTCCTGACAACAGAGTTGTGACAACCTTATTCACTGGTCACCCCATTACTTCCATGTTATTTTTCCAGTTCCAGTTACAAGAAACAAGCTATATACAATCTTTAGTTGCAAAACGGACATCAAGCAACATCTTATGGGTGTATACATGCTAATGAAACCATTTCTCTTCATCACCTCTAATCACCTGGAATGGCTCATATGGTTTCTGGGCAGTAGCCGTCACAAAAACTTCCAAACAGTCGGCTGTGGAATGCCAAGTTCACAACTTTCGTGACATGTTGATTTCTATGGAATATGTGCAAAGATCTCTCGAACCCTCTACACTGCTTTGCCTGTAACACTCAGCCTTCAAGGGGTTTTACATTTACACAAGCATCCTGTGTCCTTAAATTGTCGATACCACCACAAAATGCTCAGGTGACCAGGTGAGTGGCTTTCAAGAGAGGTTGCATGAGTGTACAACATATACTGGTTATTATAGGTCTACTAGTTTGGGGTTTCTATATTATTATTATATCAGAAATCAATAGAAACATGACATATTTTATCAAAAATAGTAAATTGACATACAAGGACATTTGTTTTATTCTAAAACTATACCTATGCAATTGTTTTTTTCCAAGCCGCTCTTCATACCCCATGTTGTTTACTTAAGATTCTTTTCTTTCTCTTTTCTTTGCAAATTCCACTCTGTGATTATTCTTTGATTAAAGAAATGAAAATGCAGAGAGAATGAAGCTGTGTCAAAGACGAACTGATTTCAGCTCACAGTGAGACATGAGAGCTTTCGCTACATGCAGAGAGGGTCATTAAATGCTCATATTATGTCTAAAATAAAAACCCATCATGAACAGAACTAATAGCTTCATGCTAGCAGAAAAGTGAGAATTCTGCCTCTTTGAAAGCAGTATCAAGGTGAAGTCTTTAGTGAAAGGAAATTGTCCATACATTCATATCAAACTTGTTTCTTTACAGAGAATATATTGAAAGTACTGATGTTGATAATGGGGTTGTTGTTTTTTGGAAGAAAAATCTTCACGTGCCCCCTTTAAGAATCCTGTTTTGGTAAAAAAAATATATATACCGTATATACTCGAGTATAAGCCGACCCGAGTATAAGCCGACCCCCCTAATTTTGCCACAAAAAACTGGGAAAACTTATTGACTCGAGTATAAGCCTAGGGTGGAAATTCAGCATTTACCGGTGAATTTCAAAAATAAAAATAGATCATTATTTCCCCATAGCTGTGCCATATAGTGCTCTGCACCGTTCATATTTCCCCATAGGTGTGAACCATATAGTGCTCTGCACCGTTCATTGTGCCCCCTAGCTGTGCCATATACGGTGCTCTGCACCGTTCATTGTGCCCCATAGATGTGCCATATACGGTGCTCTGCACCGTTCACTGTGCCCCATAGCTGTGCCATATACGGTGCTCTGCACCGTTCACTGTGCCCCATAGCTGTGCTGTGCCATATACGGTGCTCTGCACCGTTCACTGTGCCCCATAGCTGTGCCATATACGGTGCTCTGCACCGTTCACTGTGCCCCATAGCTGTGCTGTGCCATATACGGTGCTCTGCACCGTTCACTGTGCCCCATACATAGCTGTGCTGTGCCATATACGGTGCTCTGCACCGTTCACTGTGCCCCATAGCTGTGCCATATACGGTGCTCTGCACCGTTCATTGTGCCCCATAGCTGTGCTGTGCCATATACGGTGCTCTGCACCGTTCACTGTGCCCCATAGCTGTGCTGTGCCATATACGGTGCTCTGCACCGTTCACTGTGCCCCATAGCTGTGCTGTGCCATATACGGTGCTCTGCACCGTTCACTGTGCCCCATAGCTGTGCTGTGCCATATACGGTGCTCTGCACCGTTCACTGTGCCCCATAGCTGTGCTGTGCCATATACGGTGCTCTGCACCGTTCACTGTGCCCCATAGCTGTGCTGTGCCATATACGGTGCTCTGCACCGTTCACTGTGCCCCATAGCTGTGCTGTGCCATATACGGTGCTCTGCACCGTTCACTGTGCCCCATAGCTGTGCTGTGCCATATACGGTGCTCTGCACCGTTCACTGTGCCCCATAGATGTTCCACATAAATTTGTGCCGCCGCTGCCGCAATAAAGAAAAAAAAACACATACTCACCTCCCTTGATTGCAGCTCCCGGCGTCTCGTTCCGGCGCCTCCATCTTCCCGGCGTCTCTGCTCTGACTGATCAGGCAGAGGGCGCCGCGCACACTGTATGCGTCATCGCGCCCTCTGCCTGATCAGTCAGAGAGCAGAGACGCCGGGAAGATGGAGGCGCCGGCCGGGAAGATGGATCGGCGCCCGGCGGCTGGAACGAGGACAGGTGAATATAACATACTCACCTAGTCCTGGCGATCCTCGCGCTGTCCCCTCCTGTCTTCGGTGCCGCAGCTTCTTTCTCTATCAGCGGTCACCGGCACCGCTGATTAGAGAAATGAATAAGCGGCTCCGCCCCTATGGGAGGTGGAGCCGCTTATTCATTTCTGTAATGAGCGGTCCCACGTGACCGCTGAAGAGAGGAAGAAACTGCAGCGCCGAAGCCCGTGGGACGGCAGGGACAGCGCGAGGATCGCTGGGACTAGGTAAGTATACCTCAGCGCCCTCAGCCCCTCACCTGCCGACCCCACCGCTACCGTGACTCGAGTATAAGCCGAGGGGGGCACTTTCAGCCCAAAAATTTGGGCTGAAAATCTCGGCTTATACTCGAGTATATACGGTATATGAATATTAATTTAAATGGTGTTTTTTAATCAAAGATCACAGTCTTTTTCCTCTTCAGAACTAACAAACTGTTCATTATCTGACCACTGCCATGAGCTACTGGATTAGACCCAATAATTTACTGAAATAAAACAGAGATATAAGATAAACATTCAAAAGATGTACAAAAAAAAGAGGAAAAGTAAGACGAGGTGAGCTGGCAACACAGGAAGACATTACTCATTCACGTTTTAGGTTGGCCATATATCTTCTCAACGCCAAGCCGTGAGTCAGAGTGGTCAATGAGTCCAAGGTCAGAAGCCAGGAGGGTACGTCATAAACAGAAGGAAGAGACAAAAGAGTAATAAGGTAACGGTTCTGAGGTCAGAGTATCGGGATGATAACGGATCAGAGCGGAAGGGGTTAAACAGGCGGATGGTCAGAACAAAGTCCAAGGTCAGGAAACAGATCAATCATACAGAACTCATGGAACAGGAAAGCACACACCTCACAGGCTGAATGTACTTGTGGCAGTGTTCTGGGAGACGCAGCTCAGTTAAGAAGCATGGCAATTAACTGGAATAATAAACACATGGATATAGCCGACGCATAACAGTCTCAGATTGGATAGCTGAGCATTCAATCAACACATCGACAGCTCAGCATGCCCTTGTACCAGATTGGATGGCCAAGCTGTCAATCAAAGTACTGACAGCTTCAGCACTCTCTATGACAGATTGGACAGCCGAGCTGTCAGTAAGTGCATCCCAGACACACTGAGGAATGGAACCGTGACATTACGTTAATGAAAGCCCCATACATATGTGTTAGCAGTAGTGTTGAGCATTCCGATACCGCAAGTAACGGGTATCGGCCGATACTTGCGGTATCGGAATTCCGATACCGAATTCCGATACTTCCCGCGTATCGGATACCGGAATCGGAAGTTCCCAGAATTCAAACTGCACGCAGCAGCCAATGAGGAATGAATGGAAGTGTGGGCACATCCTGTTTAGCATGGTGGGCATGTAAGTACTGGCAAGGCTGTGATTAGCTGCTAAAATGATGTCACTCTGCACTATAAAAAACGCTGCCGCCATTTTGCGCTCATTCTGCTGTGATTTCAGTTAGGGACAGGACGCTGTGTTCTAACTGAGGGCCAGTTGAGATAGCTAATTGCTTTATTTTGCTTTTCCAAGGCTAATTTAGCAAACGCTGTGTTCACTGTTCAGTTCACCTTGCTCTTGCCTTGCAGCGCTGTTTTCACAGTGTTCTGCAAGGTCTCTGTGTGTGTGTGTGTGCAGCTCACTCTGTAGTCTGTGTGCAGCCATATACCAGGTTGTATTCAGCTCAGGGGGGGTTCACACTGCCTCACACAGTTCTATCCATTGTCCTTTTTTGCTCATAGTGCAGCCTGCTGCACATTTTTTATAAAATTTCCTATTAGTGTCTTTCCACCCGTCTCCAGCCAAATAGTGGAAAAACACTACATAGGATAACCTAGAGGGGGGTTTTTGGGCCTTGCAGCGCCGTTTACGGCTGTCTGCACGGTCTCCATGTGAGCGCAGCTCGCCCTGTAGTCTGTGTGCAGCCACAGCCGGTTGTATTCAGCTCAGGGTTTGTCACTGCCTCATACTGTAAAATAACTTGTCCTTTTTTCAAATAGTGCAGCCTGTTGAAAAAATTTTTAAAAATTTCCTATTAGTGTCTTTCCACCCGTCTCCAGCAAAATAGTGGAAAAACACTAGATAGGATAACCTAGAGGAGGGTTTTTGGACCTTGCAGCGCCGTTTACGGCTGTCTGCACGGTCTCCGTGTGAGCGCAGCTCGCCCTCTAGTCTGTGTGCAGCCACAGCCCGTTGTATTCAGCTCAGGGTTTGTCACTGCCTCATACCGTTAAATAACTTTTTTTCAACTAGTGCAGCCTGTTTAACCCCTTCCCGACCTGTGACACAGCGTATGCGTCATGAAAGTCGGTGCCAATCCGACCTGTGACGCATATGCTGTGTCACAGAAAGATCGCGTCCCTGCAGATCGGGTGAAAAGGTTAACTCCCATTTCACCCGATCTGCAGGGACAGGGGGAGTGGTAGTTTAGCCCAGGGGGGGTGGCTTCACCCCCCCGTGGCTACGATCGCTCTGATTGGCTGTTGAAAGTGAAACTGCCAATCAGAGCGATTTGTAATATTTCACCTAAAAAACTGGTGAAATATTACAATCCAGCCATGGCCGATGCTTCAATATCATCGGCCATGGCTGGAAACACTACTGTGCCCCCACCCCACCCCACCGATCGCCCCCCCAGCCCCCCGATCTGTGCTCCGCTCCCCTCCGTCCTGTGCTCCGCTCCCCCGTCCTCCTGTCCGCTCCCCCCGTGCTCCAATCACACCCCCCGTGCTCCAATCCCACCCCCCGTGCTCCAATCAAACCCCCCGCACAGCGATCCCCCCCGTTCTCCGATCCACCCCCCCGCACAGCGATCCCCCACCCCGTGCTCCAATCCTCCCCCCGTGTTCCGATCCACCCCCCCGTGCTCCGATCCACCCCCCCGTGCTCTGACGTCCCCCCCGTGCCCTGATCTCCTCCCCCCTTATACTTACCCGGCCTCCCGGGGTCCGTCCGTCTTCTTTCCCGGGCGCCGCCATCTTCCAAAATGGCGGGCGCATGTGCAGTGCGCCCGCCGAATCTGCCGGCCGGCAGATTCGTTCCAAAGTGAGTTTTGATCACTGAGATATAACCTATCTCAGTGATCAAAATAAAAAAAATAGTAAATGACCCCCCCCCCCTTTGTCACACCCCATAGGTAGGGACAATAAAAAAAATAAAGAATTTTTTTTTTTCACTAATGTTGGGGTAAGAACTAGGGTTAGGGTTAGGGGTAGGGTTAGGGGTAGGGTTAGGGTTAGGGGTATGGTTAGAGTTAGGGGTAGGGTTAGGGTTAGGGGTAGGGTTAGGGGTAGGGTTAGGGGTAGGGTTAGGGTTAGGGGTAGGGGTAGGGGTAGGGTTCGGGATGTGCACACGTATTCTGGTCCTCTGCGGATTTTTCCGCAGAGGATTTGATAAATCCGCAGGGCTAAACCGCTGTGGATTTATCGCGGATTTACCGCGGTTTTTCTGCGCATTTCACTGCAGTTTTACAACTGCGATTTTCTATTGGAGCAGTTGTAAAACCGCTGCGGAATCCGCACAAAGAAGTGACATGCTGCGGAATGTAAACCGCTGCGGTTCCGTGCAGTTTTTCTGCAGCATGTGTACAGCGATTTTTGTTTCCCATATGTTTACATTGAACTGTAAACTCATGGGAAACTGCTGCGGATCCGCAGCGTTTTCCGCAGCGTGTGCACATACCTTCAGAATTAGGCTATGTGCACACGGTGCGGATTTGGCTGCGGATTCGCAGCAGTGTTCCATCAGGTTTACAGTACCATGTAAACATATGGAAAACCAAATCCGCTGTGCCCATGGTGCGGAAAATACCACGCGGAAACGCTGCGTTGTATTTTCCGCAGCATGTCAATTCTTTGTGCGGATTCCGCAGCGTTTTACACCTGTTCCTCAATAGGAATCCACAGGTGAAATCCGCACAAAAAACACTGGCAATCTGCGGTAAATCCGCAGGTAAAACGCAGTGCCTATTACCCACGTATTTTTCAAAAATGGTGCTGAAAAATCTCATACGAATCCGCAACGTGGGCACATAGCCTTAGGGTTAGGGGTGTGTTGGAATTAGGGTTGTGGTTAGGGTTAGGGGTGTGTTGGGGTTAGTGTTGGAGTTAGAATTGAGGGGTTTCCACTGTTTAGGCACATCAGAGGTCTCCAAACGCAACATGGCGCCACCATTGATTCCAGCCAATCTTGTATTCAAAAAGTCAAATGGTGCTCCCTCACTTCCGAGTCCCGACGTGTGCCCAAACAGTGGTTTACCCCCACATATGGGGTACCAGCATACTCAGGACAAACTGCGCAACAATTACTGTGGTCCAATTTCTCCTGTTACCCTTGAGAAAATAAAAAATTGCTTGCTAAAACATCATTTTTGAGGAAAGAAAAATGATTTTTTTATTTTCACGGCTATGCGTAGTAAACGTCTGTGAAGCACTTGGGGGTTCAAAGTGCTCACCACATATCTAGATAAGTTCCTTTGGGGGTCTAGTTTCCAAAATGGGGTCACTTGTGGGGAATTTCTACTGTTTAGGCACACCAGGGGCTCTGCAAACGCAACGTGACGTCCGCAGACCATTCCATCAAAGTCTGCATTTCAAAAGTCACTACTTCCCTTCTGAGCCCCGACGTGTGCACTAACAGTGGTTTACCCCCACACATGGGGTATCAGCTTACTCAGGAGAAACTGGACAACAACTTTTGTGGTCCAATTTCTCCTGTAACCCTTGGGAAAATAAAAAATTCTGGGCTTAAAAAATTATTTTTGAGGAAAGAAAACGTATTTATTATTTTCACGGCTCTGCGTTATAAACTTCTGTAAAGCACTTGGGGGTTGAAAGTGCTCACCACATATCTAGATAAGTTCCTTTGGGGGTCTAGTTTCCAAAATGGGGTCACTTGTGGGGGGTTTCTAGTGTTTAGGCACACCAGGGGCTCTGCAAACGCAACGTGACGCCCGCAGACCATTCCATCAAAGTCTGCATTTCAAAAGTCACTACTTCCCTTCTGAGCTCCGACGTGTGCCCAAACAGTGGTTTACCCCCACACATGGGGTATCAGCTTACTCAGGAGAAACTGGACAACAACTTTTGTGGTCCAATTTCTCCTGTAACCCTTGGGAAAATAAAAAATTCTGGGCTAAAAAATTATTTTTGAGGAAAGAAAACATATTTATTATTTTCACGGCTCTGCGTTATAAACTTCTGTGACGCACTTGGGGGTTCAAAGTGCTCACCTCACATCTAGATAAGTTCATTTCGGGGTCTAGTTTCCAAAATGGGGTCACTTGTGGGGGGTTTCTACTGTTTAGCCACATCAGCGGCTCTGCAAACGCAATGTGACGCCCGCAGAGCATTCCATAAAAGTCTGCATTCCAAAACGTCACTACTTCACTTCCGAGCCCCAGCATGTGCCTAAACAGTGGTTTACCCCCACATATGGGGTATCAGCGTACTCAGGAGAAACTGGACAACAACTTTTGTGGTCAAATTTCTCCTGTTACCCTTGGGAAAATAAAAAATTGCGGGCTAAAAAATCATTTTTGAGAAAAGAAATTTTTTTTTTTTTTTTTATGGCTCTGCGTTATAAACTTCTGTGAAGCACTTCGGGGTTCAAAGTCCTCACCACACATCTAGATTAGTTCCTTTGGGGGTCTAGTTTGAAAAATGGGGTCATTTGTGGGGGATCTCCAATGTTTAGGCACACAGGGGCTCTCCAAACGCGACATGGTGTCCGCTAATGATTGGAGCTAATTTTCCATTTAAAAAGCCAAATGGCGTGCCTTCTCTTCTGAGCCCTGCCGTGCGCCCAAACAGTGGTTTACCCCCACATATGGGGTATCTGCGTACTCAGGAAAAACTGGACAACAACATTTGTGGTCCAATTTCTCCTATTACCATTGGCAAAATAGGAAATTCCAGGCTAAAAAATCATTTTTGAGAAAAGAAAAATTATTTTTTATTTTCATGGCTCTGCAGTATAAACTTCTGTGAAGCACCTGGGGGTTTAAAGTGCTCAGCATGCATCTAGATAAGTTCCTTGGGGGGTCTAGTTTCCAAAATGGGGTCACTTGTGGGGGAGCTCCAATGCATAGGCACACAGGGGCTCTCCAAACGCGACATGGTGTCCGCTAACAATTGGAGCTAATTTTCCATTCAAAAAGTCAAAAGGCGCGCCTTCCCTTCCGAGCCCTGCCGTGTGCCCACACAGTGGTTTACCCCCACATATGAGGTATCGGCGTACTCGGGAGAAATTGCTCAACAAATTTTAGGATTCATTTTATCCTATTGCCCATGTGAAAATGAAAAAATTGAAGCGAAAATAATTTTTTTGTGAAAAAAAAAAGTACTTTTTCATTTTTACGGATCAATTTGTGAAGCACCTGGGGGTTTAAAGGGCTCACTATGCATCTAGATAAGTTCCTTGGGGCGTCTAGTTTCCAAAATGGGGTCACTTGTGCGGGAGCTCCAATGTTTAGGCACACAGGGTCTCTCCAAACGCGACATGGTGTCCGCTAACGATGGAGATAATTTTTCATTCAAAAAGTCAAATGGCGCTCCTTCCCTTCCGAGCCTTACCATGTGCCCAAACAGTGGTTTACCCCCACATGTGAGGTATCGGTGTACTCAGGAGAAATTGCCCAACAAATTTTAGGATCCATTTTATCCTGTTGTCCATGTGAAAATGAAAAAATTGAGGCTAAAAGAATTTTTTTGTGAAAAAAAAGTACTTTTTCATTTTTACAGATCAATTTGTGAAGCACCTGGGGGTTTAAAGGGCTCACTATGCATCTAGATAAGTTCCTTGGGGCGTCTAGTTTCCAAAATGGGGTCACTTGTGGGGGAGCTCCAATTTTTAGGCACACGGGGGCTCTCCAAACGTGACATGGTGTCCGCTAAAGAGTGCAGCCAATTTTTCATTCAAAAAGTCAAATGGCGCTCCTTCCCTTCCAAGCCCTGCCGTGCGCCCAAACAGTGGTTTACCCCCACATATGAGGTATCAGCGTACTCAGGATAAATTGGACAACAACTTTCGTTGTTCAGTTTCTCCTTTTACCATTGAGAAAATAAAAAAATTGTTGCTGAAAAATCATTTTTGTGACTAAAAAGTTAAATGTTCATTTTTTCCTTCCATGTTGCTTCTGCTGCTGTGAAGCACCTGAAGGGTTAATAAACTTCTTGAATGTGGTTTTGTGCACCTTGAGGGGTGCAGTTTTTATAATGGTGTCACTTTTGGGTATTTTCAGCCATATAGACCCCTCAAACTGACTTCAAATGTGAGATGGTCCCTAAAAAAATGGTTTTGTAAATTTCGTTGTAAAAATGAGAAATCGCTGGTCAAATTTTAACCCTTATAACTTCCTAGCAAAAAAAAATTTTGTTTCCAAAATTGTGCTGATGTAAAGTAGACATGTGGGAAATGTTATTTATTAACTATTTTGTGTCACATAACTCTCTGGTTTAACAGAATAAAAATTCAAAATGTGACAATTGCAAAATTTTCAAAATTTTCGCCAAATTTCTGTTTTTATCACAAATAAACACAGAATTTATTGACCTAAATTTACCACTAAGATGAAGCCCAATATGTCACGAAAAAACAATCTCAGAACCGCTAGGATCCATTGAAGCGTTCCTGAGTTATTACCTCATAAAGGGACACTGGTCAGAATTGCAAAAAACGGCAAGGTCTTTAAGGTCAAAATAGGCTGGGTCATGAAGGGGTTAAAAATTATTTAAAAAATTCCTATTAGTGTCTTTCCACCCATCTCCAGCTAAATAGTGGAAAAACACTAGATAGGATAACCTAGAGGAGGGTTTTTGGGCCTTGCAGCGCCGTTTACGGCTGTCTGCACGGTCTCCGTGTGAGCGCAGCTCGCCCTGTAGTCTGAGTGCAGCCACAGCCCGTTGTATTCAGCTCAGGGTTTGTCACTGCCTCATACCATTAAATAACTTGTCCTTTTTTTTCAACTAGTGCAGCCTGTTGAAAATTTTGTAAACAATTTCCTATTAGTGTCTTTCCACCCGTCTCCAGCAAAATAGTGGAAAAACACTAGATAGGATAACCTAGAGGAGGGTTTTTGGGCCTTGCAGCGCCGTTTACGGCTGTCTGCACTGTCTCCGTGTAAGTTAAACTCGCTCTGTAGCCCGATCTGCACAAAAAAAAAAAAGTAAAGTTCACCAAACACCACTTAACACTTGTGTAGGCCACATTTTATCAATAATAAAGTCTAGTCCACACTTTACAACATTAGTGTTTCTTACACCTGTTAGGAGGAGCATTTCAGGAATAAGCACACTAAGGCCTTAGTACTTTTCTGCTTATCTTTATCTGTCAACCAAGATGAAGAGGGCAGGGAGTAAGGGTCGTGGGCGTGGGCGTGGAGCAGGGAGAGGAGCAGGGAGAGGACGTGGTGATTCTGTGCCTGCTGCGGGCACCAGTGACTCATCATCACCCAGTTTCAGCAGGGAACAGTCCTTCATGCGCAGCTTTGTCGGAGAGCGCCGTGCACCGCTGCTGCGTGAAGGTCAAATTGAAGCCGTTGTCGGATGGATGGCAGCTAACGCATCGACTTCAATTAGTGCCACATCCTCTCAGGCACAGACCACTGGAGAGCAGCCATCTGTCTCTTCACCACCTGCCAAATTGGCCAGGCAGTCAGAGAGCCCAGGACAGGAGCCGTCTCTACTTCTGTTCTCTGAATCTCTTGGCTTGGAAACAGGGGGCCAGCCAAGCAGTATTGGAGAAATGGAAGAAGAGGCAGTGTGCAGTGATGCCCAACAGCTTTGTCTCTCTGACTCTGAAGAGGCGGGTGGGTCAGTGCCTGCTGTGACCACAGCGCAGTACGCATCTGATGATGAAACTCAGGTGCCGCTTTCTGGTGCGTACTGTGCTGCCGAGACTACTTGAGGAGCAGTTGGTGGCAGAGGGTAGTGGAGATGATGAGGTCCTTGACCCATCGTGGCGTGAGGAACAGGAAGGTGGTGGGAGCAGCTCAGAGGAAGAGATTCCCCTAACGGGCCAAAGAGGGAGAGGGAGGGGGAAGACTGCGGAGCCTGTAGCCTCCACTTTGGCACCCGTTAGGAGCCTGTCTCTTTCAAAAGCCAAAAAGGGCGCTCCCAAGACTTGCAGTGCCTGGTCCTTTTTTGACACAGTTGCAGATGACATTTGTTTTGTCAAATGCAAGCTGTGTCATCAGAAAGTCAAAAGAGGTAAAAGTGTCAGCAACCTCAATACCACAAATATGTGGAAACATGTGCGGACCAGGCACGCGGTAGAGTTACAAAAACACACTGAAGACCTAGGCCAACCAACAGCGGCAGCTACCACCTCTTCAGCTCGTGTTGCCTCTTCCTCTAGCTCACGCACAGCTGGTTTGGCTTCCTCCCCGGATCGCCATGGAAGAACCTCTGGCACTGTTGTCCAGAGACCTAGTGTAATTCCACCCACAGCACCACATTCCTAGTCATCCTCACCCTCCCAGCCTAGTCTACAGCCATCGGTAGTACAGGCATGGGAGAAAAGGCGGGCATTCTCGGCCAACCACCCCCGAGCACAGGCTCTGAATGCAGGCATTGCCAAACTTCTGTCACTGGAAATGCTCTCATTCAGGCTGGTGGAGACTGACAGCTTCCGTGACTTGATGGCATTGGCAGTCCCACAGTACAAGGTGCCCAGCCGCTTTTACTTCAGCAGGCAAGCTGTCCCTGCCCTGCACAAGCATATGGAGGGACACATAAAACACGCGCTACTGAACGCCGTCAGTAGCAAGGTCCACCTCACCACCGATGCGTGGACCAGTCAACATGGACAGGGGCGATACCTTTCCGTCACTGCCCATTGGGTTAATGTTGTTGAGCCGGGTACAGACCGTGCGAGTGGCGCAGGACGTGTCCTGCCCACTCCAAGGATTGCAGGAATCCAGTCTGTACGCATTGACTCCTCCTCTTACACAAGTTCCTCACATTCATCGCTGCAGGATCCGTCACAGTCCACCTCCACATGGACCCGCGAACGTTTACCTGTTACGACTGACATGAGCACAGCCGTGGCCAAACGTCAGCAGGCCGTCTTGAAATTAGTTTCTTTGGGGAATCGAAGCCACACAGCGCAGGAGCTCTGGAATGCCCTAAAGCAGGAGAGCGATGTGTGGTTTGTGCCAGCGAATCTCCAGCCAGGCATGGTAGTGTGTGACAATGGCCGAAATCTGGTGGCAGCTTTAGCCCTTGGCAACCTCACTCACATCCCATGTCTGGCACATGTGCTCAATTTGGTTGTGCAGAGTTTTCTGAGGGACTATCCGGATCTTGATGCACTTCTGCACAAGGCCCGCCTAGAGTGTGCTCACTTGCGGCGTTCCAGCTTGGCAAGATCCCGCATTGCTGCTCTGCAGCGTCGGTTTCGCCTTCCTGAACATCGCATCATATGTGACCTACCTACCAGGTGGAATTCCACGTTACATATGTTGGAGCGGTTGTGTGAGCAGCAGCAAGCAGTAATGGAGTACCAGCTGCATCAGGCGCAAAAAAGTCGCAGTCAGCGCCGATCAGACTTCACAACCACAGAGTGGGCCACTATGAAGGACGTCTACCAGGTTTTGCGTCCTTTCGATTATTCCACGCGGATGGCAAGTGCAGATGATGCACTAGTCAGCATGACTGTCCCCCTTATCTGCTTGCTTCAAGAAACCCTGCAAGGGATAAGGGATGATGTGGAAGAGGTGGAGGATGAGGAGTCACCTTTTCCATCAGCTTCTGGACAGTCAGCGCCACGTGGTTCTTCAAAAAGGGGTCGGCAGGGGACCCTTTGTGAGGAGGATGAGGAGGAGTCAATGGACGAGGAAGAGCTACGTCCAGAGGAGGGAGTTACACCATTGTCCAGTGGTCAGTGTGTACAGCGAGGGAGGGGTGATGAAGAGCGGGCAGAGATCATGTCTCAAGCAGGGGACAGCGTTTCTGGGCCAGTTGGCAGTCTGCAGCACATGGTTGATTTCATGTTGCAGTGCCTGAGAGACGACCGCCGCATCGACCACATTCTCAACGTGCCTGATTATTGGGTGTACGCCCTCCTCGATCCTCGCTACCGTGACAATGTCCAAAACCTCATCCCGGCATTGACATGGGAGCGTAAAATGCGGGAGTACCACGACACACTGGTGAATTCCATCATCTTCTCCAGTCCAACTGAGAGGAGTGCTGCTAGTGCTTTACAAAGCAGCTCAGTGCGTCGAGGCAGTGGAGTAGGAGGCTCTGCACAAAGAGGGAGCAGAAGCAGTGCCTCTGCCCAAGGCAAGCCCAGTATGGCACAACTGTGGAAAACTTTTGTGTGCCCGCCCCAAATGTCACACCATCACCGGCGGCTCCAGTCAGCAGGAGGCAACGGTTCCGTCAGATGGTGACAGACTACATGGCTTGCCCTCTTAGTGTACTTCCAGACGGCTCTTCCCCGTTCAAGTTTTGGGTCTCTAAGCTGGATACATGGCCAGAGCTAAGCCAGTATGCATTGGAGGTGCTGGCTTGCCCTGTGGCTAGTGTCTTATCGGAACGTGTCTTTAGTGCCGCAGGTGGTGTACTAACAGACCGTCGCATGCGACTATCCTCCGATAACGTTGACCGGCTTACTTTCCTGAAAATGAACCAGGCCTGGATCTCGCAGGAATTTGCCACTCCTCTGCCTGATTAAGTAATTGGGTGTCATCCAGGTCTCCTGATGTGTTCATCTTTCTACCACCTGAACTGCTATTCCTGGGCTCCAACACCGCCAGTTGCGGCTCAGAAGTGCAGGCTGCACAGTCAAAACATACGACCCAGTGTTATTGGGTTTCAGTAACGTCAGCTGATCCCCAGCTGTGTAGCCGGCAATGTGTCCTGCGACCGCCACGCTGGCACAACAACCTAAATGTAAGGGAACCTTTCCCCCCCCCCCCCCCCTCGGCGTTTGTTACTGAAAGAGCCATCTTGTGCAGCAGTAATATTGCACAAGGAAAAGGTAGCTCTTTTAGTTTAGCTCCTTGCACACGCAGAACTTAACACTTATAAAATGTGTTCACTGATACCGTTATACCGTCCCGGAGCTGGGACTTTCCTTCATAATGTGACGCAGCACAGCCGTCATTCCTACCCCCTTGGTGCCATGCGCTGCCTCCTCAGCGTTATTTTAAGCTGTCACGGAGCCTGCGCTGTTCTGTTATCCCTTGGCCATGGCCAGTTTGCGCTGCCTGTCTTCTGACATAATTTGGTGTCAGGATGGCTGCCCCTGTGCGCCCGCACTGCCCGAGAACCCGCCTCGCAGTGTCTTCTGATTGAATCACACTGCGAGCCTGGGATCCATGGGCATGCGCAGTGCATATCTTCACCTCGGGCTCTCGCCCATCTCCCTCCGCCTTCTTTAGACTGTGCGCCGTCAGCTGATCCCTAATAGCATGCCACGGCCGTGACGCCGCACAGTCTGAAGAAGAGGGAAGGAGTGGAGTGAGAGTCGAGGATATGCACTGTGCATGCCCATGGATCCAAGGCCCGCAGTGGGATTACATTAGACGACACTGCGAGGTGAGATCTGGAGCAGCGTGGACGCACAGGCACTGACAGCCTGACACCAAATTATGTCAGAAGACAGGCAACGCAAATTGGGCATGGCCAAGGGATAACAGAACAGCGCAGGCTCCGTGACAGCTTAAAACAACGCTGAGGAGGCAACGCACGGCACCAAGGGGATAGGAATGACAGCTGTGCTGCGTCCCATTACGAAGGAAATTCCCACCTCCGGGACGGTTTTACGGTATAAGGTGACACATTTTTAGTGTTTACTTCTGTGTTTGCAAGGAGCATAATTAAAAGAGCAACCTTTTCCTTTTGCATCCTTAGTGCTGCACAAGATGGCTCTTTCAGCTACAAACGTCTTGGGGGGGGTTAAAGGTTCCCTTTCAACTTGCCCCAATCAGGCTTCGGCCTACACTCTGTTCCTCTGCTCCTCCTGCTGTCCCTGGGCTCTAACACCGCCAGTTGGTGCCTGGAAGTGCTGTCTGCACAGTCAACAGTCGCTCCTCTGTTATTGGGGTTCAGTAATGTCAGCTGATCCCCAGCTGTGTGTGCGGCAATACCTCCAATCTGCTCCTCCTGCTGTCCCTGGGCTCTAATACCGCCAGTTGGTGCCTGGAAATGCTGTCTGCACAGTCAACAGTCGCTCCTCTGTTATTGGGGTTCAGTAACGTCAGCTGATCCCCAGCTGTGTGTGCGGCAATACCTCCAATCTGCTCCTCCTGCTGTCCCTGGGCTCTAACACCGCCAGTTGGTGCCTGGAAATGCTGTCTGCACAGTCAACAGTCGCTCCTCTGTTATTGGGGTTCAGTAACGTCAGCTGATCCCCAGCTGTGTATCCGGCAACGTGTCATGCGACCGCCACGCTGGCACAACTAAAATGTAAGGGGACCTGTCCCCTCCCCTAGGCGTTTGTTACTGAAAGAGCCACCTTGTGCAGCACTAATACTGCACAAGGAAAAGGTCGCTCTTGAAATTATGCTCCTTGGAAACGCTGAACTACACACTCATGTAATGTGTCCCCTCACACCGTTCAACCGTCCCGGAGGTGGGACTTTCCTTTGTAATGTGACGCAGCACAGCCGTCATTCCTACCCCCTTCGCACCGTGCGCTGCCTCCTTAGCGTTGTTTGATTCCGTCATGGACCCTGCGCTGTTATGTTATCCCTTGGCCATGCACAGTTTGCGCTGCCCGTCCTCTGACATCATTTGTTGTCGTCCTGGCTGTGCCTTTGCGACCACGCTGCCTGAAATGACACCTCGCAGTGTCGTCTAATGTGATCCCATAGTGGGCCTGGTATCCATGGCCATGCGCAGTGCATATACTAGCCTCTCACTCCCCTTCTTCACGCTTCTTCAGACTAGGCGGCGTCAGCTGATCCCTAATAGCATGCCACGGCCGTGACGCCGCACAGTCTGAAGAAGCAGGAAGGAGGTGAGTGAGAGGCGATGATATGCACTGCGCATGCCCATGGATCCCTGGCCCGCAGTGGGATTACATTAGATGACACTGCGAGGTTGTATCTCGGGCAGCTTTGACGCACAGGAACTGCCAGCCTGACACCTAAATGATGTCAGAAGACGGGCACCGCTAACTGTGCATGGCCAAGGGATAACATTACAGTACGGGCTCCGTGACAGAACCAAACAACGTTGAGGAGGTGGCGCACGGCACCAAGGGGGTTGGAATGACGGCTGTGCTGTGTCACATTACAAAGGAAAGTCCCACTTCCGTGACGGTTTGACGGTGTGAGGGGACACATTATATGAATGTGTACTTCAGCGTTTGCAAGGAGCATAATTTTAGGAGCCACCATTTTCCATGTGCAGTATTACTGCTGTACAAGATGGCTCTTTCAGCAACAAATGTCTGGGGGGGGGGTTAAAGGTTCCCTTTCAACTTGCTCCACTGCAGGCTTCAGCCTACACTCTGCTCCTCTTTGATTCCCTGGGCTTCAACACTGTCAGTTGCCACCTGGAAGTGTTGTCTACACAGAAAAAACACTAGCTGATGTGTCAGTGGGGTTCAGCACCGCCAGCTGTTCCCCTGCTGTGTAGTCGGCAACGTGTCCAGCACAAGCCACGCTGGCACAACAGAACAAAAGCTGCCACCAGTGCAGGCTTCGGCCTACACTCTGCTCCTCTCCTCCTCCTGCTGACCCTGGGCTCTAACACCGCCAGTTTTTGCCCGGAACTGCTAGCTGCACAGAGAAAAACACCAGCCAATGTGTTAGTGGGGTTCAGCACCGCCAGCTGTTCCCCTGCTGTGTAGCCGGCAACATAACCTGCAAACGCCACGCAGGCACATGAACTGAAATTAAAGGGACCCTGCCACCCACCCCAAGGTGTTTCTATGTATAACAGCCACCTTGTACAGCAGTAATGCTGCATTTGTACAAGGTGGCTGACTTTTTCTCCTTGCCAACGTGGAACTCAACACGTACAAAATGTGTCTCATTGAGACCATTCCACTGTCCCTGAGGTGTGACTTTCCTTTCTAATGGTACGCAGCACCACCCTTGGTAGTGCTGCCCGTCTTCTGACATCATTGGTTGGCTGCCTGTGCCTGTGCGTCCGCCCTGCCCGACACTACCCCCCTCGTTGTCTCATATATTTTCGCTGCGAGGGTGTGATTGATGGGCATGTGCAGTGCATATGTTCGCCTGTCTTAACTCATCTCCTTCCGCCTTCTTCAGACTGTGCGGCCTCATGGCCGTGGTAGGCGATAAGGGATCAGCTGAGGCCACCCAGTCTGAAGCAGGTGTAAGGACATGTGTGAGCGGCAAACATATTTACTGCACAAGGCCACAAATCCCAGCCACGCAGTGTGAATTTTTGAAAACACACTGCGGGTCTGGGATTCATGCCCATTGCTACCCGCACCGGCCAACATGAAATGAGGTGAGAAGACAGGCAGCGCTCACAGCGCATGGCCAAGAGATCACAATAGCGCAGACTCCTGTACAGCAAATAACAACGCTCAGGAGGCTGCGCCCAGCACCAAGGCGTTATTTATGTGCACCTGTGCCGCGTCTCCTTAAAAAGACAAGTCACGCCTCCAATACAGTTCTACTGTACAATGGGCAAAATTGTGTACGTCTTTCATTCTTCGTGTGCAATGAGCAAAATTTAAAAAGCAACCTCTCACTTGTGGAGCATTACTGCTGCACAAGGTGTGGCTCTTCTACATTGTAACACCTGAGGGTGGGTTAAAGGTTACCTTTGAAATTGGTTCAATTAGGCTTCGGCCTACACTCTGCTCCTCTCCTCCTCCTGCTGACCCTGAGCTCAAACACCGCCAGTTTCTGCCCGGACGTGCTAGCTGCACAGAGAAAAACACCAGCCAATGTGTTAGTGGGGTTCAGCACCGCCAGCTGTTCCCCTGCTGTGTAGCCGGCATCGTGTCCAGCACAAGCCACGCTGGCACAACTGACCAAAAGCTGCCACCAGTGCAGGCTTCGGCCTACACTCTGCTCCTCTCCTCCTCCTGCTGACCCTGGGCTCAAACACCGCCAGTTTTTGCCCGGACGTGCTAGCTGCACAGAGAAGAACACCAGCCAATGTGTTAGTGGTGTTCAGCACCGCCAGCTGTTCCCCTGCTGTGTAGCCGGCAACGTGACCTGCAAACGCCACGCAGGCACATGAACTGAAATTGAAGGGAGCCTGCCCCCCACCCCCAGGTGTTTCTATGTATAACAGCCACCTTGTACAGCAGTAATGCTGCATTTGTACAAGGTGGCTGACTTTTTCTACTTGCCCACGTGGAACTCAACACGTACAAAATGTGTCTCATTGAGACCATTCCACTGTCCCTGAGGTGTGACTTTCCTTTCTAATGATACGCAGCACCCCCCTTGGTAGCGCTTCCCGTCTTCTGACATCATTGGTTGACTGGCTGCGCCTGTGCATCCGCCCTGCTCGACACAACGCCCACGGTGTCTTACTTACAGTTAGGGCCAGAAATATTTGGACAGTGACACAAGTTTTGTTATTTTAGCTGTTTACAAAAACATGTTCAGAAATACAATTATATATGTAATATGGGCTGAAAGTGCACACTCCCAGCTGCAATATGATAGTTTCCACATCCAAATCGGAGAAAGGGTTTAGGAATCATAGCTCTGTAATCTATAGCGTCCTCTTTTTCAAGGGACCAAAAGTAATTGGACAATGGACTCTAAGGGCTGCAATTAACTCTGAAGGCGTCTCCCTCGTTAACCTGTAATCAATGAAGTAGTTAAAAGGTCAGGGGTGGATTCCAGGTGTGTGGTTTTGCATTTGGAAGCTGTTGCTGTGAGCAGACAACATGCGGTCAAAGGAACTCTCAATTGAGGTGAAGCAGAACATCCTGAGGCTGAAAAAAAAAGAAAAAATCCATCAGAGAGATAGCAGACATGCTTGGAGTAGCAAAATCAACAGTTGGGTACATTCTGAGAAAAAAGGAATTGACTGGTGAGCTTGGGAACTCAAAAAGGCCTGGGCGTCCACGGATGACAACAGTGGTGGATGATCGCCGCATACTTAATTTGGTGAAGAAGAACCCGTTCACAACATCAACTGAAGTCCAGAACACTCTCAGTGAAGTAGGTGTATCTGTCTCTAAGTCAACAGTAAAGAGAAGACTCCATGACAGTAAATACAAAGGGTTCACATCTAGATGCAAACCATTCATCAATACCAAAAATAGACAGGCCAGAGTTAAATTTGCAGAAAAACACCTCAAGAAGCCAGCTCAGTTCTGGAAAAGTATTCTATGGACAGATGAGACAAAGATCAACCTGTACCAGAATGATGGGAAGAAAAAAGTTTGGAGAAGAAAGGGAACGGCACATGATCCAAGGCACACCACATCCTCTGTAAAACATGGTGGAGGCAACTTGATGGCATGGGCATGCATGGCTTTCAATGGCACTGGGTCACTTGTGTTTATTGATGACATAAGAGCAGACAAGAGTAGCCGGATGAATTCTGAAGTGTACCGGGATATACTTTCAGCCCAGATTCAGCCAAATGCTGCAAAGTTGATTGGACGGCGCTTCATAGTACAGATGGACAATTACCCCAAGCATACAGCCAAAGCTACCCAGGAGTTCATGAGTGCCAAAAAGTGGAACATTCTGCAATGGCCAAGTCAATCTCCAGATCTAAACCCAATTGAGCATGCATTTCACTTGCTCAAATCCAGACTTAAGACGGAAAGACCCACAAACAAGCAAGACCTGAAGGCTGCGGCTGTAAAGGCCTGGCAAAGCATTAAGAAGGAGGAAACCCAGCGTTTGGTGATGTCCATGGGTTCCAGACTTAAGGCAGTGATTGCCTCCAAAGGATTTGCAACAAAATATTGAAAATAAAAATATTTTGTTTGGGTTATGTTTATTTGTCCAATTACTTTTGACCTCCTAAAATGTGGAGTGTTTGTAAAGAAATGTGTACAATTCCTACATTTTCTATCAGATATTTTTGTTCAACCTTTCAAATTAAACGTTACAATCTGCACTTGAATTCTGTTGTAGAGGTTTCATTTCAAATCCAATGTGGTGGCATGCAGAGCCCAACTCGCGAAAATTGTGTCACTGTCCAAATATTTCTGGCCCTAACTGTATTTTGACAGTGAGGGTGTGATTGATGGGCATGTGCAGTGCATATGTTCGCCTGTCTTCACTAATCTCCTTCCGCCTTCTTCACACTGGGCGGCCTCATGGCCAAGGCATGCGATAAGGGATCAGCTGAGGCTGCCCAGTCTGAAGCAGGTGTGAGCGGCGAGCATATTTACTGCACAAGGCCACGAATCCCATCCCCGCAGTGTGATATTTTTAAAACACACTGTATGTCTGGGATTCATGGCCATCGCTAACCGCACCGGCCTACATGAAATGAGGTCATAAGACGGGCAGCGCTTACAGGGCATTGCCAAGGGATAACGCAAGAGCGCAGACTCCTGTACAGCAAATATCAACGCTCAGGAGGATGCGCCCAGCACCTAGGTGTTAATTTTGGCACCTGTGCTGCGTCTCCTTAAAAAAACAAGTCACGCCTCCACTACAGTTTGACTGTAGAATGGGCGGAATTGTTTACGTGTTTCATTCAGCGCGTGCAAGTAGACAAATTAATAGAGCAACCTTTGACTTGTGCAGCATTAATGCTGCACAAGGCGTGGCTCTTGTACTTTGTAACACCTGAGGGGGGGTTAAAGGTTACCTTTGAAATTGGTTAAACTAGGCTTCGGCCTACACTCTGCTCCTCTCCTCCTGCTGATCCTGGGCTCTAACACCGCCAGTTTTTGCCCGGGACTGCTAGCTGCACAGAGAAAAACACCCGCCAATGTGTCAGTGGGGTTCAGCACCGCCAGCTGTTCCCCTGCTGTGCAGCCGGCAACGTGACCTGCAAACACCACGCAGGCACATGAACTGAAATTAAAGGGAAACCCTGCCACCCACCCCAAGGTGTTTCTATGTATAACAGCCACCTTGTACAGCAGTACTGCTGCATTTGTACAAGGTGGCTGACTTTTTCTCCTTGCCCACGTTGAATGTAACACGTACAAAATGTGTCTCATTACAGACCATTACAATGTCCCTGAGGTGTATATTTCCTTTTTAATGACACGCAGCACCCCCCTTGGTAGCGCTGCCCGTCTTCTGACATCATTGGTTGGCTGGCTGCGCCTGTGCGTCCGCCCTGCCTGAAACAACGCTCCTCGTTGTCTTACTTATTTTGACTGCGAGGGTGTGATTGATGGGCACGAGCAGTGCATATCTTCGCCTGTCTTTACTCATCTCCTTCCGCCTTCTTCAGACTGTGCGGCCTCATGGCCGCGGCATGCGAGAAGGGATCAGCTGAGGCCACCCAGTCTGAAGCAGGTGTAAGGACATGAGTGACAGGTGAAAAAAATTACTGCGCAAGGCCACGAATCCCAGCCCCGTAGTGTGACTTAAAGAAAAGACACTGCGGGTCTGGGTTTCATGGTCATCGCTAACCGCACCAGCCAACATGAAATGAGGTCAGAAGACAGGCAGCGCTCACAGCGCATGGCCAAGGGATAACAAGAGCGCAGACTCCTGTACAGCAAATAACAACGCTTCGGAATCTGCGCCCAGCACCTAGGTGTAAATTTTGACACCTGTGCTGCGTCTTCTTAAAAAGACAAGTCACGCCTCCACTACTGTTTGACAGTATAATGGGCTAAATAGTGTACGTGTTTTATTCAGCGTGTGCAAGGAGCAAAATTAATAGAGCAACCTTTTACTTGTGCAGCATTAATGCTGCACAAGGTGTGGCTCTTGTACCTTGCAACACCTGAGGGGGGGTTAAAGGTTACCTTTGAAATTGGTTCTACTAGGCTTCGGCCTACACTCTGCTCCTCTCCTACTCCTGCTGACCCTGGGCTCTAACACCGCTAGTTTTTGCCCGGAAGTGCTAGCTGCACAGAGAAAAACACCAGCCAATGTGTTAGTGGGGTTCAGCACCGCCAGCTGTTCCCCTGCTGTGTAGCCGGCATCGTGTCCAGCACAAGCCACGCTGGCACAACTGACCAAAAGCTGCCACCAGTGCAGGCTTCGGCCTACACTCTGCTCCTCTCCTCCTCCTGCTGACCCTGGGCTCAAACACCGCCAGTTTTTGCCCGGATGTGCTAGCTGCACAGAGAAGAACACCAGCCAATGTGTTAATGGGGTTCAGCACCGCCAGCTGTTCCCCTGCTGTGTAGCCGGCAACATGACCTGCAAACGCCACGCAGGCACATGAACTGAAATTGAAGGGAGCCTGCCCCCCACCCCCAGGTGTTTCTATGTATAACAGCCACCTTGTACAGCAGTAATGCTGCATTTGTACAAGGTGGCTGACTTTTTCTACTTGCCCACGTGGAACTCAACACGTACAAAATGTGTCTCATTGAGACCATTCCACTGTCCCTGAGTTGTGACTTTCCTTTCTAATGATACGCAGCACCACCCTTGGTAGCGCTGCCCGTCTTTTGACATCATTGGTTAGCTGGCTGCGCATGTGCATCCGCCCTGCTAGAAATAACGTCCCTCGGTGTCTTATTTATTTTGTCAGCGAGGGTGTGGTTTATGGGCACGAGCAGTGCATATGTTCGCCTGTCGTCACTCATCTCCTTCCGCCTTCTTCAGACTGTGCGGCCTCATGGCTGCGGCATGCGAGAAGGGATCAGCAGAGGCCGCCCAGTCTGAAGCAGGTGTAAGGACGTGTGTGAGCGGCGAAAATATTTACTGCTCAAGGCCACGAATCCCAGCACCGCAGTCTGACTTTATGAAAAGGCACTGTGGGTCTGGGATTCATGGCCATCGTTAACCGCACCAGCCAACATGAAATGAGGTCATAAGACGGGCAGCGCTAACAGGGTATTGCCAAGGGATAACACAAGAGCGCAGACTCCTGTACAGCAAATAACAACGCTTCGGAATCTGCGCCCAGCACCTAGGTGTAAATTTTGACACCTGTGCTGCGTCTTCTTAAAAAGACAAGTCACGCCTCCACTACTGTTTGACAGTATAATGGGCTAAATAGTGTACGTGTTTTATTCAGCGTGTGCAAGGAGCAAAATTAATAGAGCAACCTTTTACTTGTGCAGCATTAATGCTGCACAAGGTGTGGCTCTTGTACCTTGCAACACCTGAGGGGGGGTTAAAGGTTACCTTTGAAATTGGTTCTACTAGGCTTCGGCCTACACTCTTCTCCTCTCCTACTCCTGCTGACCCTGGGCTCTAACACCGCTAGTTTTTGCCCGGAAGTGCTAGCTGCACAGAGAAAAACACCAGCCAATGTGTTAGTGGGGTTCAGCACCGCCAGCTGTTCCCCTGCTGTGTAGCCGGCATCGTGTCCAGCACAAGCCACGCTGGCACAACTGACCAAAAGCTGCCACCAGTGCAGGCTTCGGCCTACACTCTGCTCCTCTCCTCCTCCTGCTGACCCTGGGCTCAAACACCGCCAGTTTTTGCCCGGATGTGCTAGCTGCACAGAGAAGAACACCAGCCAATGTGTTAATGGGGTTCAGCACCGCCAGCTGTTCCCCTGCTGTGTAGCCGGCAACGTGACCTGCAAATGCCACTCAGGCACATGAACTGAAATTGAAGGGAGCCTGCCCCCCACCCCCAGGTGTTTCTATGTATAACAGCCACCTTGTACAGCAGTAATGCTGCATTTGTACAAGGTGGCTGACTTTTTCTACTTGCCCACGTGGAACTCAACACGTACAAGATGTGTCTCATTGAGACCATTCCACTGTCCCTGAGTTGTGACTTTCCTTTCTAATGATACGCAGCACCACCCTTGGTAGCGCTGCCCGTCTTTTGACATCATTGGTTAGCTGGCTGCGCCTGTGCATCCGCCCTGCTAGAAATAACGCCCCTCGGTGTCTTATTTATTTTGTCAGCGAGGGTGTGGTTTATGGGCACGAGCAGTGCATATGTTCGCCTGTCGTCACTCATCTCCTTCCGCCTTCTTCAGACTGTGCGGCCTCATGGCCGCGGCATGCGAGAAGGGATCAGCAGAGGCCGCCCAGTCTGAAGCAGGTGTAAGGACGTGTGTGAGCAGCGAAAATATTTACTGCTCAAGGCCACGAATCCCAGCACCGCAGTCTGACTTTATGAAAAGGCACTGTGGGTCTGGGATTTATGGCCATCGTTAACCGCACCGGCCAACATGAAATGAGGTCATAAGACGGGCAGCGCTAACAGGGCATTGCCAAAGGATAACACAAGAGCGCAGACTCCTGTACAGCAAATAACAACGCTCAGGATGCTGCGCCAAGCACCAAGGCGTTATATGGGACACCTGTGCTGCGTCTCCTTAAAAAGACAAGTCACGCCTCCACTACAGTTTGACTGTAGAATGGGCTAAATTGTGTACGTCTTTCATTCAGCGTGTGCAAGTAGACAAATTAATAGAGCAACCTTTCACTTGTGCAGCATTAATGCTGCACAAGGTGTGGCTCTTGTACTTTGTAACACCTGAGGGGGGGTTAAAGGTTTCCTTTGAAATTGGTTCAACTAGGCTTCGACCTACACTCTGCTCCTCTCCTCCTCCTGCTGACCCTGGGCTCTAACACCGCAAGTTTTTGCCCAGAAGTGCTAGCTGCACAGAGAAAAACACCCGCCATTGTGTCAGTGGGGTTCAGCAACGCCAGCTGTTCCCCCACTGTGTAGCCGGCAAAGTGTCCTGCAAACGCAACGCAGACACAAAGCTGCCTCCATTGCAGGCTTCGGACTACACTCTGCTCCCTCTGCTTACCCTTTGCTCCAACACCGCTAGTTGGGGCTGTAGGAAGACAATCTTTAATAGGCAACGCATCCTGGTTCCAGCACCGTCAGCTGGTTCCGGGTAGTGTCAAGGTCACTGAGACGCCTATGCTTGCCCCGTCGTGTTGTGGTCGGGTTAGCCAACTCCAGGGTGCCTCCAGTTTAGGAGCTTCCTATGTGGGCTGCGTGAATTGGTAGTCAAGGCTGGTTCTGTAGTGCCAGTAGGCCAAGCTCCCCCTGTAGGACTGTTGGGGTTCGGTAACTGCGGCTGCCTCGCGGCCTAGCTGTTCTCTCCTCTCCTGTGGACCTTCTGGTCCACCACCTGGTTACAGCACCGTCAGCTGGTTCCGGGCAGAGCCTTTGGCTTAGGTGCCTCCTCCTGGGTATCCGAGTTCCGCCAACGTCAGGCGGTCCTTGGTAGTGCTTTTAAGCGCGGGCACCTACAGCTTAGTAACCTGGTTCCAGCACCGTCAGCTGGTCCTCGGTGCCATTGGCTCTTGCACACTGGGGCGACGCATCCGGGTTCCAGCACCGCCAGCTGGTTATCGGCAGTGTTTTTGTCACGGGTACTCCCTCGTGCCCAGCCTGGTTCCAGCACCGTCAGCTGGTTCCGGGTAGTGTCAAGCTCACTGAGACGCCTATGCTTGCCCCGTCGTGTTGTGGTCGGGTTAGCCAACTCCAGGGTGCCTCCAGTTTAGGAGCTTCCTATGTGGGCTGCGTGAATTGGTAGTCAAGGCTGGTTCTGTAGTGCCAGTAGGCCAAGCTCCCCCTGTAGGACTGTTGGGGTTCGGTAACTGCGGCTGCCTCGCGGCCTAGCTGTTCTCTCCTCTCCTGTGGATCTTCTGGTCCACATCCTGGTTCCAGCACCGTCAGATGGTTCCGGGCAGAGCCTTTGGCTTAGGTGCCTCCTCCTGGGTATCCGAGTTCCGCCAACGTCAGGCGGTCCTTGGTAGTGCTTTTAAGCGCGGGCACCTACAGCTTAGTAACCGGGTTCCAGCACCATCAGCTGGTCCTCGGTGCCATTGGCTCTTGCACACTGGGGCGACGCATCCGGGTTCCACCACCGCCAGCTGGTTCTCGGCAGTGTTTTTGTCACGGGTACTCCCTCGTGCCCAGCCTCGTTCCAGCACCGTCAGCTGGTTCCGGGTAGTGTCAAGCTCACTGAGACGCCTATGCTTGCCCCGTCGTGTTGTGGTCGGGTTAGCCAACTCCAGGGTGCCTCCAGTTTAGGAGCTTCCTATGTGGGCTGCGTGAATTGGTAGTCAAGGCTGGTTCTGTAGTGCCAGTAGGCCAAGCTCCCCCTGTAGGACTGTTGGGATTCGGTAACTGCGGCTGCCTCGCGGCCTAGCTGTTCTCTCCTCTCCTGTGGACCTTCTGGTCCACATCCTGGTTCCAGCACCGTCAGCTGGTTCTCGGCAGTGTCTTTTGCTCTTGTACCTTCTAGTCCCCATCCTGGTTCCAGTACCGTCAGCTGGTTCCGGGCAGAGCCTTTGGCTTAGGTGCCTCCTTCTGGGTATCCAAGTTCCACCAACGTCAGGTGGTCCTTGGTACCTCCTGCTTAGTAACCGGGTTCCAGTAACGTCAGCTGGTCCTCGGTAGTTCCATTGGCTCTTGGACCTTCGGCTACCCATCCGGGTTCCAGTACCGTCAGCTGGTTCTCGGCAGTGTCTTTTGCTCTTGTACCTTCTGCTCCCCATCCTGGTTCCAGTAACGTCAGCTGGTTCCGGGCAGAGCCTTTGGCTTAGGTGCCTCCTTCTGGGTATCAGAGTTCCGCCAACGTCAGGCGGTCCTTGGTAGTGCTTTTTAGCACGGGTACCTCCTGCTTAGTAACCGGGTTCCAGTAATGTCAGCTGGTCCTCGGTAGTTCCATAGGCTCTTGAACCTTCGGGTAGCCATCCGAGTTCCAGTTCCATCAGCTGGTTCTTGGCATTTTCTCAGCCTTCTTGTACCTTCTGCTACATTTCCAAGTTGAAGACCCTAAAGTCGATGACCCGGAAGACCACCCCGATGACGACGACGACGGCGGAGACGACGACGGCGGAGACGACGACCCTGGAGACGACGACCCTGGAGACGACGACATGGAAGACCGAGAAGCAGAAGAACAAGAGGCTGCAGAACAAAGAGCAGAAGAACATTAAGCATAACACTTAATATCAGAGCAAAAGATATTATCTAAATTATATGCAGAAGAAGACTAAGCAGTGTATGGGGGTGAGTCCGTTCCTCCTCGTGGTGCCCCTGGATAAAGCCTGATGCTGCAGGCCAAACTGAACGCGGACAAATGTAACTTTTGTGACTGGCAGAACGGAAGGTGTAATCTTCAAACTTTTATAGATAACAACTACTGGAATGC
Organism: Ranitomeya imitator; assembly: GCF_032444005.1. Lineage (NCBI taxonomy): Eukaryota > Metazoa > Chordata > Amphibia > Anura > Dendrobatidae > Ranitomeya > Ranitomeya imitator. The sequence continues at coordinate 78,246,689 of NC_091283.1, read as the reverse complement.
CTGTCACAAATGAGAATATGATGAAGAAGTAGAATAGGAAGAATAATAATAGTTGAATAAAATGAATATGAAGAATGTAATAAAAAAAAAATAGGTAGAAGATGAAGAAGAAGATGAATAAGGTGAAGAAGTTGATGTCAAAGATGCTGATGATGAAGAAGATGAAAGTGTGGGAAAAGTTTAAAAAAAAAAGGGGAAGGGCGTGGAATAGTGAAACATCAATATCTGACAAAATAAAAAAAAAATTACATAGTCAATATTTTTGTCACTCCGAACATCTTTAAAAAAAATAATGCTATTCTATTTGATTGGGCTAAACCTCTATGACTTTAATGTCTCCGCCACCTCCCCAAATACATCCTGCATTATTCTTAGTTGTTTTCCTTCATGTAGAATGAACCTACAAGGAAAGGAAGGGTCTATTTTAATTCCGAAATTTTGGTCCCATTGACTTGCATTGGGATCGGGTATCGGTATCGGCGATATCCGATATTTTTTGAATATCGGCCGATCCAATCCGATACCGATACTTTCCGATATCGGAAGGTATCGCTCAACACTAGTTAGCAGTAGATTAATCTCTGTACTGTCCGGCTGTTGAACAGTAAATATATACAGTTAGGGCCAGAAATATTTGGACAGTGACACAATTTTCGCGAGTTGGGCTCTGCATGCCACCACATTGGATTTGAAATGAAACCTCTACAACAGAATTCAAGTGCAGATTGTAACGTTTAATTTGAAGGGTTGAACAAAAATATCTGATAGAAAATGTAGGAATTGTACACATTTCTTTACAAACACTCCACATTTTAGGAGGTCAAAAGTAATTGGACAAATAAACATAACCCAAACAAAATATTTTTATTTTCAATATTTTGTTGCAAATCCTTTGGAGGCAATCACTGCCTTAAGTCTGGAACCCATGGACATCACCAAACGCTGAGTTTCCTCCTTCTTAATGCTTTGCCAGGCCTTTACAGCCGCAGCCTTCAGGTCTTGCTTGTTTGTGGGTCTTTCCGTCTTAAGTCTGGATTTGAGCAAGTGAAATGCATGCTCAATTGGGTTTAGATCTGGAGATTGACTTGGCCATTGCAGAATGTTCCACTTTTTGGCACTCATGAACTCCTGGGTAGCTTTGGCTGTATGCTTGGGGTAATTGTCCATCTGTACTATGAAGCGCCGTCCAATCAACTTTGCAGCATTTGGCTGAATCTGGGCTGAAAGTATATCCCGGTACACTTCAGAATTCATCCGGCTACTCTTGTCTGCTCTTATGTCATCAATAAACACAAGTGACCCAGTGCCATTGAAAGCCATGCATGCCCATGCCATCAAGTTGCCTCCACCATGTTTTACAGAGGATGTGGTGTGCCTTGGATCATGTGCCGTTCCCTTTCTTCTCCAAACTTTTTTCTTCCCATCATTCTGGTACAGGTTGATCTTTGTCTCATCTGTCCATAGAATACTTTTCCAGAACTGAGCTGGCTTCTTGAGGTGTTTTTCTGCAAATTTAACTCTGGCCTGTCTATTTTTGGTATTGATGAATGGTTTGCATCTAGATGTGAACCCTTTGTATTTACTGTCATGGAGTCTTCTCTTTACTGTTGACTTAGAGACAGATACACCTACTTCACTGAGAGTGTTCTGGACTTCAGTTGATGTTGTGAACGGGTTCTTCTTCACCAAATTAAGTATGCGGCGATCATCCACCACTGTTGTCATCCGTGGACGCCCAGGCCTTTTTGAGTTCCCAAGCTCACCAGTCAATTCCTTTTTTCTCAGAATGTACCCAACTGTTGATTTTGCTACTCCAAGCATGTCTGCTATCTCTCTGATGGATTTTTTCTTTTTTTTTCAGCCTCAGGATGTTCTGCTTCACCTCAATTGAGAGTTCCTTTGACCGCATGTTGTCTGCTCACAGCAACAGCTTCCAAATGCAAAACCACACACCTGGAATCCACCCCTGACCTTTTAACTACTTCATTGATTACAGGTTAACGAGGGAGACGCCTTCAGAGTTAATTGCAGCCCTTAGAGTCCATTGTCCAATTACTTTTGGTCCCTTGAAAAAGAGGACGCTATGCATTACAGAGCTATGATTCCTAAACCCTTTCTCCAATTTGGATGTGGAAACTATCATATTGCAGCTGGGAGTGTGCACTTTCAGCCCATATTACATATATAATTGTATTTCTGAACATGTTTTTGTAAACAGCTAAAATAACAAAACTTGTGTCACTGTCCAAATATTTCTGGCCCTAACTGTATGTATTGAGGAACAAATATAACAGATTACAACTGGTATTTCTGATAGCTAAGGATTTGTGATGACCGAACATGCTTGAATCAGATGCAATCCAAAAATACTTTGGTGCTATCCGAGTATCTCGGGCGTGCTTATATAATCTGTTCGAATCCTCGCGACTGCATGTCTCACGGCTGTTAGACGTCCGCAACACATGCAATGATTGCCTGTTTGTTAGGCAATCCGGCAATGTGTTGTGGATGTCTAACAGCCGTCAGACATGCAGTCGCTGTGACTTGAACAACTTATTCGAGCATGCCCAAGATATTCGGATAGCACCCAATCATGCTCAGATATCACCTTATTCGAGCATGTTTGCTCATCACTACTTATCATCTTAGTATATTAAGGAGATAAAAAAGAGAAAATAGGGTCTTATCCTTCGGATTAATTGTAGTTTTTAACAAGGAACTGCTCACCTGATGGCATAAAGCAAAAGCATGTGTGTATTGGCTGCTGCAGATCCATGAGCCGCCCACGCGACCTCCTCAGAGATGTTTGTAAAGGATAATTTGTGGATTAAATCAGCACTGCCACAATGATACAAATTCAGATATATTGAAGAATTTTGGTGGTTTATTCAACGCCTTTCAAGGTCTATCTGAACCCTCCATCAGGAAAATTACCACAAATACAACTCTGTCTTTGTATCATTGTGGCAGCTCGGATTTAATCCACAAATTATCCTTTACATACTTATCATCTTAACATTTTGTCTGTCAGCTTACAAAGTGAAAGTAAAATATGCTCCATCTTCACACATAGGAAACAAGAGCTTCCTGTTTTTTTGGGGTGGTGGTTAACAGATCTGAACTGGCAACATAACACTATTGCTGGAGACAGAAACTCATGCACTATTAAACAGTGATATCAAACATTATTCCTACACTGCCACTCAACAACTATGTTAGTCCCATAGTGGTTTTGAATTCTTCAAATTTGGCTCTTGAAAGTGACTTTGTTAGAACATCAGCTATCATCTGGTCAGTCTCACAATAAACAAACTTAATTATGCCACTTTTTATCAAATTACACAAATGATGATGTTTAATGTCGATGTGTTTGGTTCTCACATTGATCTTCTGACTGCATGCAAGTTTAATGCATCCTTTATAAATCACCGTCATTTGAGTAGATCACTTAGCAAGATGGACTAACAATTGGTTTAACCAAATGTCCCCTTGACTTTCGTGGGCTGCATACACATGCTCTGTTTCTGTAGGTGACAAGGATGCAGACACCTATTTCCTACTAGACCAAGAAATTTAACTTTCTCCAAGCTTGAGCAAAAAGCCAATTGTCAATCTACAAATTACTTAAGCCCAGTCTGCATCCACATAGCCAGTGAGCATTGCATCTCCTGTTGCAGATATCCTTAAATTTATGTATTGAGTCTCTTTCAAATATTGAAGAACTCTCTTAAAGGCATTTTAATTCTTTTTTCCACATATGTGCAGAGAATTCCAATTATTTCTGCGATATTCGGTCGCTAGGCATAGAAGTGCCTCCACTGCCTGTTTGTAATTTTCATTGTTAGGTAACAGATAATCTTCTCCTTCCAACCTTAAGTAGGATGGTTCTATTGGGGTTGATATACCTTTCGCTACTGACATTCCAAACTGATTCAGAATTGAGTTGATTTTTGCGCTTTGGTTTAGAAGAAACCTTCCATCATCTTCTCTTCAGACCTGGATGCCTAGATAATATGTTACATTGCCAAAGTCTCTAGTTTCAAAATGCTGATTCAGAATTGCAGTCATCCTTGCAAAGTTTCTGTTTCTTCTTGATGAACCAAAGTCACATAGTCAACATATAAGAGAATATACATCCACTTTCCATCTGTACATTTTGTGTATAAACACGAATCTGCTTGGCCTCTTTTAAATCCTTCTTCCAATAAGACTTTGTTCATTTTGGTGTCCCATGCTCTTGCCGATTGCTTAAGACCATAGAGATTTACAGTACTTTGCAGATGAGATTCTCTTCACTCTCTTTCATATAACCCTCAGGTTGAGTGATGTACAAATCCTCTTCAATGTCACTATTTAAAAATGCAGTTTTTATGTCCAAATGTCTGACAAATAGACAGCAGCTAAAGCCATAGCCATTAAAATTCTGAATGTGGTCTTCACCATATTTCTGAGAATATCCTTTTGCAACTAATCTTGGTTTAAATCTGTGACCCTTGCCTTCAGAGTCATACTTGGTTTTTAAAACCCATTAACATTTGATCACTGTCTTGCCTTGTGGTAGTTGGGTGGTAGTTTAATGAAGGGACTTTTTTCCTCATTAGCAGCATTAATTTACTTCAGTTTTTCATCTACAGGTAGTTGTTGCATCGTATCTCATGACTATGGCTGATTCAGGTAGCGTTTTGACAAGGTAGGATAGATGCTTAGCTGGTATACCTTTGTTTGATCTCGACAATCTCCTGACTTCAGGTTCACCTGACTTTTCTGTTGCTTCTTCAGTGGTTGAACAAACTAACAATACTTCCACATCCCTTTACTTGTTATTTTGAAATTGTGACTGAGATTGTTGCTGCTTCAGCTGGACTACTGTTATGATGTCATGAAACTTGAGTGACACAAAATTCTCATCAATCATAACATCTCTGTTTATTATGACCTTGTTCATTTCTGGGTGTAGGATTCTACAGTATATCCTTTCTAGGTTTCAATGTAGCCCACCAGGATATCCTCTTTTGCATGAGATTCCCACTTGGTACGTTTTTCTTTGGGAACATGTACTTTATTTCTGAATATTCTTATGTGTTGTAGTTCAGACTTATTGCTGTTCCGTTGCTCAAATTGAGGTTTCTCAGTATCTTTTATGATTGTTTCTCCCGAATATGTTGCTGGCATAAATCTACATCAAATAACACACCCTTTTCACTTTCACAAAGTATCTGGTTCCTCTTTCCACTACACCATTGTGTTCAGGGTTGTATAGTACGGTGGTCTGAAACATGATTCCATTTTTCTTTAAAATGCTTTGTGTCTCATTACTTGTATGTTCAGTTGCATTATCTGCATATGTAATAAGAAGCCGTGATATCTCCGAAGACCTCTTGCAGTATTGCATTATTGAGGAGAAACTGCCATCTGCTGGAATTTCATGTCGGTTGTGAAGCAGAAAGATAACTGTATATCTTGAATAATCATTGATAAATTCGAGAAAATATATTTTCTTTCCAGGAGTTTGAGCACTCATTGGACCGCAAAGATCTGTGTGTATTAAGTCCAGGAGCTATTTTGATTTTGTAGTACTATTCTTAATAAAGGATTTTTTTTACGTTTTCCCTTAAAGACAGCTTGGCTGGTTATCAAAAATGGGAGGGGCCACATGCTTTATTTTCATTATTTATTGAAATAATTGAAAAAAATTGCATGGGGACCCTAATATTTTTGATTACCAGCCAAGATAAAGCTGAGATTTAAGGGTTGTAGTTGGATTTACTGTTTGTTTCATAATGTCCTCTACAAATTTAACCTTTACATTACTATTGTGCAAAAGTATGAAATTGTCCAAGGGCCACAGAACAAAATGCCTTTACTTCCAACCACCCAACAAAAATGACTTTTATTTATAAAATTAGAATACTATTGTGTTGGTGTCTGAGACTCTGAAGAATGCAAGCAATGGCTGACTGAGGCTGCTAGAAATCACTAGTTTACACAAAAGGGTTGTCGAGTCTTAAACTACAAGTCTGTAGTCTTGTGAATCCTCACAGCTCACGTGCTGCGCTATGTGAGGATTCTCCAATGCCGGCACTGGAAGTGTGCGGTAAAGTTACCAAAAGTATGCAATACTCACTCCTGTCCACATTCCGACTATATGGGGCAGCCTTGCTTAATGCAAGTGTATTGAGCGGGGCCAGAAACAGTCTAGTTAGAATGTGGTAATAACAACCCCAAATACATGTTGTGAGATGCAGGGTGTGGCAGAATCTACCAAACACCCAAGCTCTCACTAAATCAGCTCCAAAATATCATATTTTGAATAGGAGAACAATACGGAGCATTGATGAAAAAATATCACAAATATTTATTAAATAAATAGTATCAATACAGCGTGAAATTAAACATCACTTATATTATGCAGTAACATACACAGATGAAATGCCTAGAGATGCTGAAACCCTCCTCCCCAAAATACCCACAAATAGTACCCCCACAGTGGAAAATGGCGCAACCTCCCCCCCCTCCAACGTGGCAGAGAGAGAAGGGAAGGGTAACGTAAGAGCAGGCGCACTATAATAGGCAAGTCACAAACGGCGTACCTCAATAAAAAATTGCACATTTCCCAAAGTCAATGTCCTAAATGGGATCAGAGAAAAAAGTAACATAAGAGCAAACACCCATAAATGAACAAGCCGCAGTGAGCCAAGCTCAATAGCCAGTGCCCATAGCCCAAAAGCAGCGTCCCTCAGTAGGAAAAAACAACCGCTGCTGAAATAGAAAATTAGTAATGAGGACCGGGCTTACCAACAGTGAGGGCAAAGTGGGGAGACAGCCGCTTCCTCAGGGATCCCTGCGTGGTGCCGCGAAACGCGGTAAAAAATTATTCCATTATATTAGTAATCCATTAAAATTAGAAGAATAAAAAAGTTGGCAAAGAAAATTTTAAAAATTCTTACGCATTTCAAGAAGAACAATTGCCCTAAATCATATTTTGTTATGTTATTAGGCGAAAAACACTGATATTAATCGCCTATTAAACGTCCTTTAAAAACAAAAGCTCTGAAACTGCTTGGATCACTGGAGCACCCTGTTAGCTTTAGATCCAGACCAACTTCAGTGCCCCTGTGCTCCTAGGATGCTGCAAATCCAAAACTGCCTCTGCTTGCTGCAATTATTCAAACCTGAACAGGGAATTAGCCCCTTACTATATCAAAATGAAAATGTGAGTACAAGTAATCAATTAGGGGGTAGATAATTAGGGATAATGGGAAAACTGTTTGCAAAACGCCAACTCAAAGGAAAACTTCTGTCTCTTCCCCATTATCCCATAGAATGTAAGTTCGCAAGGATAGGGTCCTCTCGTCTCTGTATTAGTGTTGAGCCACCCCCCTAGTGTTCCAGTTCAGTTCGGTTTGTCGAATTGGGGCGTGTTTGACGAATGTTCGTCGAACCTCGTTGAAACCAATGGCAGGCAAACACAAACACATACAAACACATAGAAAACAAATAAAAAAAGCTGACAAAAGTCCAAAAGCTGACAAACTACTCAGAAGACACAACAAACACATGGAAAAGTCACAAGTACATATAGTCATGCGAAAAAAAAGAGGTGGAGAAGTAAAAGGAGGAGGAGACACAGATATAGGCATGTCATGCCTGTCTAAAATCAAGAAAGGCTGCAGTAAAAATCTAAAATCAGCCTACCAACACCCAGACGTCGTGACAAAAAAATTAAAAAAATAAATATCTTTAGGTAGAATGGCGGCAGGTCCATTCAACACTTTCCTTAGAAAGCAGTGGAATCCCTGTTGGGAGTCATGCCAAAAAAGGAATCCAATACATGCAGACTAATCCACCATTTGTCATATCCAAGGGGCAGGTCAGTAAATGACAACATCAACGCGGAACCAAGTACAGTACTATATACTGTACCTCCTTTGATGAGGCAATCAGGCGGGTCAAGAAGTTGGGAAGGGGCACCCTAATGGCCAAAACAGACATTGAGGGGGCGTTCCAGTTACTACCTGTTCCTTCGAATAGTGTCCACCTATTGGGCTGCTTCTGTGAAGGAGCAAACTACATAGATCACTGTTTGCCCATGGGGTGCTCCATATCCTGCTCACTATTTGAGGCGTTTAGTTGCTTCCTCGAATTGGTTGTCATGGACATTTCTAAGGTGGCACATATTATCCATTACTTCGACGACTTCTTATGCCTGGGCCCAAAAGATTTGCCACAGTATGAATACACGCGGTAGTCCACCTGTGAGAAGGAAAGAGCTGGAGGAAGAGGGGACACCCCAGAGCCGAGGGGTTAGATTGAGAAAAGAAGAAGGCGGTGTAGCTTGCTTATTGGGTGGGGTACTCTAATGAGTAGCAGAAACTGCTACTAGGCCCAAAGTATTGCCTGGGCTAGATGCAGTTAAAAATTAGTACTTAGATAAACAGGCGGTGTAGCTTGCTTCATGGGTGGGGTACTCTGCTGAGTAGCACAAGATGCAACTAGGCCCAAAAGAATTTCCTAGGCTAGATGCAGTTAAAAATTAGTAATTAGATAAACAGGCGGTATAGCTTGCTTCATGGGTGGGGTACTCTGCTGAGTAGCAGAAACTGCTACTAGGCCCAAAGTATTGCCTGAGCTAGATGCAGTCAAAAATTAGTACTTAGATAAACAGGCGGTGTAGCTTGCTTCATGGGTGGGGTACTCTGCTGAGTAGCACAAAATGCTACTAGGCCCAAAAGGATTTCCTGGGCTAGATGCAGTTAAAAATTAGTACTTAGAAAAACAGGCGGTGTAGCTTGCTTCATGCGTGGGGTACTCTGCTGAGTAGCACAAAATGCTACTAGGCCTAAAAGGATTTCCTGAGCTAGATGCCGTTAAAAATTAGTAATTAGATAAACAAGCGGTGTAGCTTGCTTCATGGGTGGGGTACTCTGCTGAGTAGCAGAAACTGCTACTAGGCCCAAAGTATTGCCTGAGCTAGATGCAGTCAAAAATTAGTACTTAGGCTGGTTTCACACTTGCGTTTCAAAACGCATGCGTTTAAAAAAAAACGCATGGTGAAAAAACGCATGTAAACGTGTGCAAACGCTGCGTTTTTTTGACGCATGCGTTTTTGCATGTGGTGAAAAAAACGCGGTGTTTTGATGCGTTTACATGCGTTTTTTCATGCGTTTGCGTTTTTTAAACGCATGCAGATAAATGTATGACAGCTGCCAATCATCAACATAAAGTAAAAAACCCACTATAAACAGAAAGAGCTAGGGTTAGGGTTAGGGGTAGGGTTAGGGGTAGGGATCCTAACCCTAACCCTAACCCTAAAGGGATCCTAACCCTAACCCTACCCCTAACCCTACCCCTAACCCTAACCCTAAAGGGATCCTAACCCTAACCCTACCCCTAACCCTACCCCTAACCTTATCCTTAAAGGGGTTAGGGTTAGGGTTAGGGGTAGGGTTAGGGGTAGGGTTAGGGTTAGGGGTAGGGTTAGGGGTAGGGTTAGGGTTAGGGGTAGGGTTAGGGGTAGGGTTAGGGTTAGGGGAAGGATCCCTTTATCAATTTTATGGTGTGGGGTGGTTTATCAGTGTGTTTTTTTGTGTTTTTTTTTAAAAACGTATGCGTTTTTAACGCATGCAAACGCATGTGGTTAAAAACGCATGCATTTACATAGACAGCAATGCATTTTTTTGCCGCATCGATGTTAACTTGGAGATAATCCTGTACCATCCTCTCTAGGCGTTGGCTATGCGTCAGACTTCTTGTCTCCTGTGGCCTGCAAAGGATGGTCAAAAAAATTCTTGAAACGATTGGAAAAAATTGCTGTTACCACCAGATATGATGTTACTGTTACGGTTTGAATGATGACTCGACAGTCCCATGGTTGACAAGTTAGAACTCATAGATTCACTACGTGCACCACTGGTGTTTTGCGGAAAAGCATATGTAAGATTCTGTAACAGTCTCTGCTGATACTCCTGCATGCGTGAATCCCTTTCTATGGCAGGAATTATTTCGCTAAATTTACTTTTGTACCGGGGATCTTAGAGTGTAGCAACCCTGTAGTCGGCATTACTTTGGATTCTGACAATCCGAGGGTCATGTTGCAGGTAGTGCAGCAAGAAGGCACTCATGTGTCTTGCGCATGCAGGAGGACCAGTCCTTGTTGTCTTGGTGGCGGCGAGATGAGAATCATGCTTCCTTCCTCTGCCCTCTCCCCCCAACCTCGCACAACAGAAATTTGATCAAGGTCTCCCTCATCTGATGAGTCTTCCATGGCCAGCGCCAGTTCGTCCTCCACTTCTTCCTCGGCTCCTGCACCTTCCTCAACAGTTTGGCTGCTACCATGTGCCCTCGGTAATCCCTCTCCCCCACCCTCCAATTGCCAGCCGCCTTGGTGCTGCCGACCATCTGGACCTTGGAGATATTATCCCTTCCGCATACGACTCCTCCTGTTGATCCTCCTACTCCTCTTGTCCCACCACCTGATTCCGAATACTGTTTAAGGTGTGCTTCAGCATGTACATGACCGGAAAAGTCATGCTGATAATGGCATCGTCAGCAATAAACATCTTCGTCGCTATTTCAAAACTGTGCAGAAGGGTGCATAGGTCCCTAATCTGAGACCACTCCTGCAGTGTGATTTGCCCCACCTCTGGATCTCATTGGCCCAGGCTATACATCATAATGTATTGCACTAGAGCTCTTTGGTGCTGCCACAGTCACTGCAACATATGCAGAGTTGAATTCCACCGTGTGGGCACATCACATTTCAGCCAGTGAACTGGCAGGCCCAACGACTTCTGTAGAGATGTAAGTCGTGGAGCTGCGGGATGCAAATGGCGGAAGTGAGCACACAGCGACCGTGCCCTCGGCAGAAGCCCATCTAGTCCGGGATAGTTGGATAAAAATTGCTGGACAACCAGGTTCAAACGTGAGCCATACAAGGCACGTGTGTGACATTGCCCCGGCGAAGTGCCGCACCCAGGTTTGCAGCATTGTCGCACACGGCCTTCCTTGGCTGCAGGTTCAGTGGAGACAACCATTGATGGAACTCGGTCTCCAGAGCTGACCACAATTCCTTAGCTGTGTGACTCACATTTCCCAGACATTTCAAGGTAAGCACTGCCTGATGCCATTGAGCCCTGGTGACAGCATAGTGAGGAGGTGTGCAGGATTCCTTCTGCGCAGTTACAACGCTGGTGGCATTACCAGACAGGCTTTGAGTGCAGGTGGAGGACCGAGAGGAGATTGAGGAGGCAGAAGCAGTGGAGGAACTTCTAGATACAGAGGATCGACGAGCAACTTGTGGCAACGGCAAGACTTGGACAGCAGCCCCTTCTCCTGATGCCACCATAGTTACCCAGTGCCCAGTCACTGACATGTAACACCCCTGTCCATGTCTACTCGTCCAAGTGTCTGTGGTGAAATGCACCGTCACACACAGAGTTTCTCAAGGAAGTGGTGATGTTGTGTGCGACATGCTGGTGTAGCGCAGGCACAGCTTTCTTTGAGAAGTAGTGGCGACTGGGCATCTGGTACTGGGGCACTGCGACGGACATAAGGTCTCGAAAATCCTCTGTGTCCACCAGGTGGAAAGGCAGCATTTCTGTAGCCAACAGCTTGCAGAGGGTGAAATTCAACCTCTTAGCTTTGTTATGGCTAGGAGGAAATGGTCTTTTACTTATCCACATCTGAGGGACCGAGGGCTGGCTGCCGTGCTTAGACGGGGTTGAGCAGGGTGTCTCCGGCAAACTGCTGGTCTGTGAAGAAGGTGCAGGCGGAGATATTATGTTGCCTTGATGAAAATGTGGTGGTCTTGATGTCGGAGAGCGCTCAACACCAGCAGATGTTTCCACTTGCAAAAGTCCTGACGACCTGCCAATCATACTGGCTGTTGCAGGTAAAGAGGTGGAATATATGCGTCCAAAACTATGTGCGACTGCTGTCCCCACAATCACAGAGGATGAAGAGGCCGCGGATGCACTTGATGGGGCAGACAGTGGTTGGCCCGGCCCACTAGGCCGCATTGTAGCACAGTGAGCTTCCCACTGCAACTTATGCCTCATATCCATGTGACGGTTCATGCATGAAGTACTCAAGCTATTCATTATTTGACCTCTACTGAGAAATCTTACAGACAACATGAGTTGGGTCATCCATTGCGATCTCAAAAAAGCCTAGGCTATGCAAGGCTTAGAGCCCGTGCGACCTGAAGAGCCACCACGACTTGTGCGCAGAGGCACAGTTGTGGTTGAGTATGCAGTTGTTGACATGCTTCCAGTACTCCGTCTCTGTCCAAGAAGGCGCAACCTAACCTCATCGTCAGACTCGTCACTAGCATCCTCCTCCACCTCCTTTGCTGACCTCATGGACTGGCGGACTGTGGGTTGACAGTAAGTGGGGTCTCCAAACTCGTCATCATCACCCCGTGTGTTCTCACACCCGTCGTCCTCAGAGCCAACCTCTTCCTGCCTTGACCGAAAAGTCAAGTTTCGTTCCAATCAGGTATCTCAGTCTCATCATCATCTTCCTCATTGTCTCCACCAACAGGAGTTACAGTTTGGGAACGAGGGTCTACATTGTGCTCAGAACCTTCTTCATCTCGGCCTGGATCCGACTCACAAAGATTCTGGGCATCAGTGAAGATCATTTCCTCGTCTGGAGTCACAGAAGCTCTGGAGCAGACCTCTGATTCCCAGGATATAGTATGAGTAAACAGCTCTAGATACACAGGCGGTGTAGCTAGCTTCACAGGTGGGCTACTCCGCTGACATGCAGACACTGCTCCTAGGCCCAAAACTATATACTGGGTAAGATGCAGTAAAAATTTAGATACACAGGCGGTGTAGCTAGCTTCACAGGCGGGCTACTCAGATGACTACCAGACAATGCTGCTAGCCTAAAAGGAATGGCTGAGCTAGATTACGCCAAATGCTGTGACAAACACTTGCACAGCACTGGCACAGACCTGCCTGGCAAAAAGTGCTATGAACTGCTGTAACCTACCCTGAAAAGGGCTGATATTACAACTAGTCTCGACTCCCAACTCCCTAAACCTATCTATCCTAGACTGTATAGCGCCCACAGCAGCAGCGGTGCCGTCTAACACTAATCTGCAGCAGTGAGGAAATGGTGGCGATGGGCAAAATGGCTGGTTCTTATAGGGTAAGGACATGTGACATACACAGCCAATGACACATGCCCTTGCTTGTGCGCATCACATGCACATTGCTGTGTGTGTGTGTGCACTGCTGATAGGCTGAGAGACTGCACCGCCCCACTGTAAACTGTAAATTCTGGAAAGAAAAAAAAATAGAGATCCGCTTTATTTCAGCACAGATCTATTACCTTCCCCCCCCCCCCCCCCCTGCCCACTATACACTGAAACAGTCTATTAACAATGATAAACAGCTTTAATGTGCAAATCAAGTTAGGCTTTTGGTGAACTACCAGTTATTGAACAGAAACTCGACCAGACGAATTTTAAGCAAAAAGTTTGAGTTCGTCGAACGACTCGAACACCGCCCAAAACAGCGCGAATTTGAAATTGGCGAGCAGTTCAACTCGAACACCGCTCATCTCTACTCTGTACCATTCTGTCATCGTAAATTTGTGTACTATAAGCAATATCTACAACTTTGTATGTAACCCCTTCTCATGTACAGCACCATGGAATTAATGGTGCTATATAAATAAACTAGCTGAAGAGCCCGGCGTTGCCTGGGCATAGTAAATATCTGTGGTTAGTTATAGCACCTCACTTCTCTCATTTTCCCATCACGCCTCTCATTTTCCCCCTCACATCTTTAATTTTCCCCCTCACATCTCTCATTTTCTCCCTCACACCTCTCATTCCCCCCTCACTCCTCTCATTCCCCCCTAACACTTGTCATTTCAACCTCACATCTGTCATTTTCCGATCACTCCACTATTTTCCCTCACTCCTCTCATTTTGCACTCACACCTTTTCATTTTCACCTCACACCTCTCATTTTCACCTCACACTTCTCATTTTCCCCTCAGTATATACAAATGTTTGTCATCTCTTATATATAGTATACACCTGTATGTCATCTCCTGTATATAGTATATACCTGTATGTCATCTCCCCTGTATATAGTATATACCTGCTGTATGTCATCTCCTGTATATTGTATATACCTATGTGTCAACTCCTCCTGTATATAGTATATACCTGTATGTCATCTCTTCTGTATATAGTACATACTGTACCTGTATGTCATCTCCTCCTATATATAATATATACCTGTATGTCATCTCCTGTATATAGTATATACCTGTATGTCATCTCCCCTGTATATAGTATGTACCTGCTGTATGGAATCTCCAACTGTACTGTATATACCTGTATGTCATCTCCTCTTTTATATAGCATATACCTGTATGTCATCTCCTCCCCTATATAGTATATACCTGTTTGTCATCTCCTCCTGTATATAGTATATACCTGTCTGTCATCTCCTCTTATATATAGTATATACCTGTATGTCATCTCCTTCTGTATATAGTATATACCTGTAAGTCATCTCCTCCTGTATATAGTATATACCTGTATGTCATCTCCTCTTATATATAGTATATACCTGTATGTCATCTCCTCCTGTATATAGTATATACCTGTAAGTCATCACCTCCTAGTATATACCTGTGTCATCTGCTTTTGTATATAGTATATACCTGTGTGTCATCTCCCCTGTATATAGTATATACCTGTATTTCACCTCCTCGTGTATACAGTATATACCTGTATGTCATCTGCTCCTGTATATAGTATATACCAGTGTGTCATCTCCCCTGTGTATAGTATATACCTGTGTCATCTGCTCCTGTATATAGTATATACATGTGTGTCATCTCCCCTGTGTATAGTATATACCTGTGTGTCATCTCCACTGTTCATAGTATATATGTGTGTGTCATCTGCTCCTGTATATAGTATATACCTGTGTGTCATCTCCCATGTATATAGTATATACCTGTATGTCATCTCCTGCTGTATTAGACCGCGTTCGCATGTTATTTGGTCAGTATTTTTACCTCAGTATTTGTAAGCTAAATTGGCAGCCTGATAAATCCCCAGCCAACAGGATGCCCTCCCCCCTGGCAGTATATATTAGCTCATACATACACATAATAGACAGGTCATGTGACTGACAGCTGCCGGATTTCCTATATGGTACATTTGTTGCTCTTGTAGTTTGTCTGCTTATTAATCAGATTTTTATTTTTGAAGGATAATACCAGACTTGTGTGTGTTTTAGGGCGAGTTTCATGTGTCAAGTTGTGTGTGTTGAGTTTTGTGTGGCGACATGCACGTAGCGACTTTTGTGAGATGAGTTTTGTGTGGCGACATGCGCGTAGCAACTTTTTTTGTGTCGAGTTGCATGTGACAGGTTAGTGTAGCAAGTTGTGTACAGCAAGTTTTGCGCATGGCGAGTTTTGCGCTTGGCGAGTTTTATGTGTGGTGCGTTTTGAGTATGTGCAAGTGTGAGGCAACTTTTGCATGTGTTGCAACTTTTGTGCATGTGGCAATTTTTCCACGTGTGCAAGTTTTGCGTGTGGTGAGTTTTCCATGAGGTGAGTTTTGCACGTGTGGCGAGTTTTGCATGAGCCTAGTTTTGCATGTGGTGAGTTTTGCATGTGGCGAATTTTGCACGTGGTGAGTTTTGAGCGGTGACTTTTGTGTTTCGAGTTTTATGTAGCGAGGTTGGTGTATGTGTGGTGAAATGTGTGCTGAGGGTGGTATATGTGTTCAAGCACGTGGTAGTGTGTGGCGCATTTTGTGTGTGTTTTCATATCCCCGTGTGTGGTGAGTATCCCATGTCGGGGCCCCACCTTAGCAACTGTACAGTATATACTTTTTGGCGCCATCGCTCTCATTCTTTAAGTCCCCCTTGTTCACATCTGGCAGCTGCCAATTTGCCTCCAACACTTTTCCTTTCAAATTTTCCCCATTATGTAGATAGGGGCAAAATTGTTTCGTGAATTGGAACGCGCGGGGTTAAAATTTCACCTCACAACATAGCCTATGATGTTCTTGGGGTCCAGACGTGCAAAATTTTGTGGCTGTAGCTGCGACAGTGCAGGTGCCAATTCCGGACATACATACATACACACATATACACACACACACATTCAGCTTTATATATTAGATATACCTGTAAGTCATCTCCCCTGTATATAGTATATACCTGTATGTCATCTTCCCTGTATATAGTATATACCTGTATGTCATCTCCTCCTGTATATAATACATAGCTGTATGTCATCTCCTCCTGTATATAGTATATACGTGTATGTCATCTCCCCTGTATATAGTATATACCTGTATGTCATCTCCTCCTGTATATAATATATAGCTGTATATCATCTCCCCTGTATATAGTATATACCTATATGCTATTTCCTCCTGGCTGTCAATTTGCCTCCAACACTTTTCATTTCACTTTTTCCCCATTATGTAGATAGGGGCAAAATTGTTTGGCGAATTGGAATGGGCAGGTTTAAAATCTCGCCTCACAACACAGCCTATGACGCTCTCGGGGTCTAGACGTGTGACTGTGCAAAATTTTGTGGCTGTAGCTGCGACGGTGCAGATGCCAATCCCGGACATACACACATACACACATACACCCACACATTCAGCTTTATATATTAGATAATAATAATAAAAAAAAGAAAAATAAAGAAAACACATGGTCCTAAATCCTTGTCATAGAGTGTGCATGCAAGACATAATGATATTTAAAGACAAGTAAATAAAAACCATGCATCAAGCAATAAAAGCACACCGGACTACTAGTTGGAATTGCATATTATAGTTGAGTATATATAGGGTATACATTGAAATAATTCAAATGTGATTCAAATAGTAATGAATATAAGTAATCATAAATATAACTACATCACCAATATGAAAACATATACCCATAGCAAACTTGTTCTGCCCCGTTAGAATGTTGCCAGCCCAGATGTGCGTTCCAAATCAGCATTCATATGGGGCCTCATCAAGTACTGCCTCCTTTATTAAATCCTCCTCTGTCATATGAACACTTCAAGGGTCTACTGCTGATCTCTGTACTTCCTGCTTTGTCCAGACAGACGTGTGACTGCTGCAGGCAATTATTGGCCGCAGCTGTGATCAACGGGTCACCAGTACAGCCAGCAACTGGCAGCAGTAGTCACATTTCCGTCAGGACAAAGCAAAAAATACAGAAACTGTTGGAGTACCTAAGAAGCAGCCAACTTAGACAATCATTTTACATTTCCTTACTGCCCAAAAGTATTTAAGCTCTTAAAGCCAAAATTGATATTTCTGGCATCTGCAAACAATTTACTGTATATTCTGTACTTCCAATATCAGGTTTTTTTTATCCAGTATTTTTAAATTGAATTAAAAACATGTTTAATGGCTGAGATACGTGCACAAGAGGAGAATGGATGTCAACATTTGATGCCATTCATGATTTGAAATTGGTTAACCATCATCCCATTTGTGAATTTTTGCTGAGAGTCATTTTTACAAGGTTTTTAATCAAGCATCAAGCACATTTTATCTAGCTGTAAAACCCCTTTAACCCCTTTACCCCCGAGGGTGGTTTGCATGTTAATGACCATGCCAATTTTTACAATTCTGACCATTGTCCGTTTTTGAGGTAATAACTCTGGAAAGCTTCCATGGATCCCGATGATTCTGACATTGTTTTCTCGTGACATATACTTCATGATAGTGATAAAATTTATTTGATATAACTTGCGTTTATTTGTGAAAAAAAAACAAATTTGTGAAAATTTAGAAAATTTCATAATTTTCCAACTTTGAATTTTCATGCCCTTAAATCACAGAGATATGTCACACAAAATACTTAATAAGTAACATTTCCCACATGTTTACTTTACATCAGCACAATTTTGGAACAACATTTTTTTATGGTTAGGAAGTTATAAGAGTTAAAAGTTAAAGAGCGATTTCTCATTTTTACAACACCATTTTTTTTAGGGACCACATCATATTGGAAGTCACTTTGAGGGGTCTATATGATATAAAATACCCAAAAGTGACCCCATTCTAAAAACTGCACCCCTCAAGGTGTTCAAAACCACATTCAAGAAGTTTATTAACCCTTCAGGTGCTTCACAGGAATTTTTAGAATGCTTTTAAAAAAAATGAACATTTAACTTTTTTTTCACAAAAAATTTACTTCAGATCCAATTTTTTTATTTTACCAAGGGTAACAGGAGAAATTGGACCCCAAAAGTTGTTTTACAATTTGTCCTGAGTACGCTGATACCCCATATATGCTGGTAAACTACTGTTTGGGCGCATGGCAGAGCTCGGAAGGGAAGGAGGGCCGTTTGACTTTTCAATGCAAAATTGGCTGGAATTGAGATCGGACGCCATGTCGCCTTTGGAGAGCCCCTGATGTGCCTAAACAGGGGAAACACCCCACAAGTGACATCAGTTTGGAAAGTAGACCACCTAAGGAACTTATCTAGATGTGTGGTGAGCACTTTGAACCCCCAAGTGTTTCATAGAAGTTTAAATTGTAGAGCCGTGAAAATAAAAAATCATATTTTTTTCACAAAAATGAGGTTTTTGCCCCCAATTTTTGTATTTTCACAAGGATAAAAGGAGAAATTGGACCCCAGAAGTTGTGTCTAATTTGTTCTGAGTACGGCAATACCCCACATATGGGAGTAAATCATTGTTTGGGCGCACAACAGAGCTCGGAAGGGAAGGAGCACCGTTTGACTTTTTCAACGCAGAATTGGTTGGAATTGAGATTTGACACCATGTTGCATTATGAGAGCCCCTGATGTGCCTAAACAGTGGAAACCCCCCAATTCTAACTCCAACCCTAACCCCAACACACCCCTAATCCTAATCCCAACACTACTCATAACCCTAATCACAAACCTAACCCTAACACACCCCTAACCCTAATCCCAACCCTAACCCTAATCCTAGCCATAACCGTAATCCAAACCCTAACCCCAACTGTAACCCTAAGTTTAGCCCCCAACCCTAACCCTAACTTTAGCCCCAACCCTAACCCTAAGTTTAGCCAAAGCCCTAACCCTAGCTTTAGCCCCAACCCTAACCCTAACTTTAGCCCCAACCCTAACTTTAGCCCCAAGCCTAACCCTAACTTTAGCCCAACTCACTTTAGCCCAAGTCTAACCCTCTTAGGAAAATGGAAATTAATACTTTTTTTTTAGGTCGCTGTTATACTGTTAATAACGGTGATCACTCCGGGGTCAGTAAAAAACAACCAAAATCATGTTCTCCGAGACCCTGGAGAAATTCCGAAGCTGGGGGGACTACATCTTTAAACCTCAGCGCCGTTAAAAAGCGGCTCTGTGGTTTAAGTATCCTTAACTGCTGCCATTTAAAGGCGTATCAACGGTCATTAAGGGGTTAAATGTAACTCTCATCGCCGGCAGAGCTGGGGAGAATGATAAGAGCCGTGTTCAGCACCCGGTGCGAGGGAGGGCGCTTACCTCAATGCTTCTTCCCTGCCACCCGTCCGTGTGGTACTGATGCGGCACATGCATGCCGCACGTGTGCCACAAGTATTACACGCACGGACACTGACATCTCCGGTACCGGAAATATCAGGAAGTGTGAAAGAGGCCTTATAGCGGGTTTTTATGTTTGGCTGCTGTGACACGCTATAGCTATCACCAGATAATTTTACAATATTTTGGCCCACAGAGTCATGTGAAGTCTTGTTTTTTGCAGGACGAGCTGACGTTTTTATTGGTATAATTTTTAGGCACATGACATTTTTTGATCACTTTCTATTCCAATTTTTGGGAGACAGAAATTGAATGAGCAAAAGCCAGCAATTCATGAATTTCTTTTTTGGGGGGAATTTATACCGTTCCGTGTGTGGTAAAATTGCTAAGGTAGTTTTATTCTTTGGGTCAGTACGTTTACAGTGATACCTCATTTATATTTTTTTATGTTTTGCCGCTTTTATATAATAGAAAATATTTTATAGAAAAAATAATTGTTTTTGCATCACTTTATTCTGGCAGCTATAACCTTTTAATTTTTATGCTGATGATGCTGTATGGCAGCTCGTTTTTTGCAAAATAAGATGACGTTTTCAGCGGTACCATGTTTAATTATATCCGTCTTTTTGATCACGTGTTATTCCACTTTTTGTTTGGCAGTATGATGATAAAGCATTGTAGAATAAATATTGATTTTTTTAATTATTATTATTATTTTTTTTTTTTAATATTTTTAAAAAAGTTTTACTTTATTCTAACTTTTACACTTTGTCCCACTATTGGACAATCATTTTTGCAGGCTGATCGCTTCCATAACATGCAGATGAAGCAGCATCTGCGTGCTATAGAAGCTGTCAGCGGTGGCCTTACTGCACACTGACCTGTGAGACTTCCTGATCATGCACTGCACATGACCGGGAAGTTTCTCAGCTCTGGTAACCCAGATGTCGTAATGATGACATCGGGTTACCATGGCAGCCCTCTGCCTGCTCCTGGAATGCTGCGATTATGTTCAATCGCAGTATTCTGGAGGTTAAAGGGAACCTGTCACCTGAATTTGGTGGGACCGGTTTTCGGTCATATGGGTGGAGTTTTCAGGTGTTTGATTCACCCTTTCCTTACCCGCTGGCTGCAAGCTGGCTGCAATATTGGATTGAAGTTCATTCTCTGTCCTCCGTAGCACAAGCCTGCGCAAAGCAATCTTGCCTTGTGCAGGCGTGTACTACGGAGGACATAGAATGAACTTCAATCCAATATTGCGGCCAGCATGCAGCCAGCGGGTAAGGAAAGGGTGAATCAAACACCCTAAAACTCCGCCCATATGACCGAAAACCGGTCCCACCAAATTCAGGTGACAGGTTCCCTTTAAAGTGACGGGAGCGGTCTGTGACCTCTCTTGCCACTTAGTGCCAGGTGTCAGCTGACACCCACCCACGATCGGCCGCACACCACCTGTGTGCACGGCCGATCGCTGAGACGTACTATCCCGTCCATGGTCATATGGGTCCAGGGCACATGGACGGGATAGTACGTCGAATGTCACAGAGGGTTTAAAAGGTTGTAGCCTTCTTTGACCAATTACCCCCATCTTGAGGTATTTTGGGTTACTATAAAGGTTATTATCTGCAAAACACGTAAGTTTCACTATTATGAATACAGCATTCCAAGAGATGAGCAGATCTGATAAGATTCAAAATCTTTAAATCACACTACTTTTCCCAGGAAATTCGATTTGCAGCAAACTTAATAATGAATTTAAAGTAATTTATGATGTCCCAGAGCATAATAGTCGTAAGAGAAAAATAGCTAATACTCACTTCATTGCTTACCTCTAGTGGTCATTGTCATTTATATGGTCCTCAGTGCATTCTCTTCGCATTTCATCTTCATGCTAAGCTGTGGCCTCACCATGCACATGCACACCAACATCCCAGGCCTAGCCACACCATCGAGGCTGGGACTACCAGCTACATCTAAGCTCTGGATATGTTATCATATGAAGAGGGAGCATGTGGCAGCATTAAAAGATGTGCTGAGAACCGTGGTCATTAAAATTATTATTTTTTATTATTTTTTTAACCTTTTTGCTAACCCCCTATGGTTTAGAAAAATGTCCTCCATTCAGCCGCTATTTCATTAACTTTGCGAGGAGGCCATTACAAAAAGTCTGTATTCTTGAGAATACAGATTTTTGTAAAATTTTAGAAGAATTCAGTTCCACACTCATAGGCTCCACTTCTATAAGCATCGCCAGTAATCTGCAGCTACCTGATGTTACATAATTGTAATTATTCACATTCGGCAGCCTTTTGTCAGCATAGACAGTACACTCGTTAAAAGCGATTGTCCATTCTTCTTTAAAAGTGGTCCTTCATAATCTAAAAAAAACTAATAAAGCATAATCCTCTATTGATCCCATTCCTACAAAGAAGTGCTAGATCCTAAGGTCTTGTATTTTCTTCCATTAGCAAGCATGTGACTGATACAATCAGTGGCTGCAGCAGTGACTGAAAGTCTCCAAGCATATTAGACTAATGTCGGCCGATAATGACAGGTTTGGCTGATGGTCTAATGTGTATGGGAAATGTCTGTCAGTGACTTTCTTATAGAGAACACAAGACCACTGAACCAATGCTCAGGTGCATGGGAGAGACAGCCGAGAGGCTGCCGGCCAAATCATAGGCTTAACCATGGTTTGGCCTACAGCCATCTAATGTGTATGTGTCATGTGTCTAGATTTGAACCCCTGAGCCTGTGCTTTGTGGTCGGCTTCTCTGTCCACCGAGCCACTGCAGACGCATCTTTTCGCAAGGTGTTTACTTTTTGTTATGCTTGTTGCAGTCTTTTTAGGGTAGCAGATGTTTTCAGTTACTTATTTGTCTGCCCTATCACCTTTTGGGTGTGGCTTTATATACTCTCACCCTGCTGGTATTTCCTGCTGGTATTTCCTGCTGGTGATAGTCTCATTCAGATGTCCAGCCAAACTACTGTACTTTAAGCCTGTCAGTGAAAAACCAGCTAGGGTATATCTCTAGTTAAGAAGTAGGCCATTTATTTTCTAAGGCCGGGGTCACACTAGCATAGAATATGGACGAGTGCTACGAGAGAAAACAATGCATAGCACTCGGACCCGTGTTAATCTATGGGGCAGGTCACATCACCGTTTTTTTCTTGGGCGTATTTAGTGTGCGATTGAAATGACAGCATGCTGCGATTGTACTCGTGTATCGTCCGAGTCTCGCCAATGCAAGGCTATGGGCGTGAAAAGGAACAAGACACCACACGGACCATCAGTGTGACTTGCGACAAATACGCACACATTTTCCTCATTTCAGCCCATTGAGCCATTAAGTTCAATGAGAAAAAGCAGTAAGAAATGTAAAGCCATACTCATGTCATATGGATGCCATATGGATGCATAGGTGCTCTCCTCTCTGGCTCTTTAGGAGGAACATGAAGCACTCAACCACCTTTCAGGCAGCATTGGTCCGAGTTGTCACCATCTAATCTGTGTTTAGGGCACAGACTTTTGTAGTCATTACACTATCATACCAGTATAACTGGTTTTCGTTCAAAGCTGGAAAACCTATGCAGGCAGTGGAATTCATTAGGAATTAGAAGGTCACATTTCTAATAACGATAGTATTTTAATAACATAAATAAAACACAATTTTATGTGTTTGAAAAGAGTTTTTTGTGTTTAGTGTTGTAAAGCAATTTAAAAATAGTGCAGTCAATTGTTATACATCCATATCAAACATTTAGGACTTTTAAGACAATTATGTCTGCAAGGTGAAGCTACGAGTTTATGTCCATCAACTTAAGGAACCACCGTGTTCCTTTACTTAATTCCATATAAACCTGAAAGTAGGAAATTTCATGAAAGAGTGATCAGGAACATAAGTTTCTAACAATTGTTACCCTCCATAAATTAGGAACACTACGTACTTTTTTTGCATCAGAGAATATATTACGCATATTGCTTCTCAAGTATTACAGTCAACGGGGGAGAGAATGAAAAATGATGCGAAAATTGCACACACTGTTTTAGTCAAAACGTCAAAAAACAAAACAAATCAAAGTCAAAACAAATTAACACTTCTCAAAAGGGTGATTTTTTCATTAAAGATAACTATCAACAACTGTGAAAAGCTCCATGACCTCTTCACACTTAAAGAACTTTTCTGGGTTTTTATACTTTTGTTTTGTTTTTATTTTGTCATTTACTTCATACCTGCATAAGGACTGCATAATTCTGCATTTTTTCCGCTGCATTTTTTAGCAAACCTCTACAGCTAGATGTAACATGAATGTGAATAAGATTTGTCATTATAGCCAATTCCGCGTGTTACCATGCAGTTTTCTCAAGCTTTCTTTTTGTATGCATAGTTGTACAGCAATTTTGTACCAAGCTAAACCACTAAGGCTGGTTTCACATTTGCAGTTGTGTCCGCAGCGTTTATGCCGCATTTTTCCGCATGCGTCGTGTATTACTATCTTTAACATTAGGGACGCAGGTGTCTGCGATTGGATGCTTTTTGCCGTGTTTGACGACGCATGCGTCGTTTCATTGTCTGCAGCTTAGTGCGGTAAACGCTACATGTTGTAATTTCAGAGGCGTGAATTTGACGCCTAGAAACGTATGTGGTTGTTAGCGGAAGGAATGCGGTGAAAAAACGCTTTTCAGTCTATGGGAACGCATGCATTCGCAAGCACATGCGTTTGTGAACGCATGCGTTTTTCACAAGTAAACCTGTCTAGACACTAATTAGCCACCCCCACATACAAACTGATAAAAGGAGGGAGTGGGCATTTGCAGGTCACTACTCAGCAGACTGGGAACAAGAGAACAAGCTCTGAAGCTATGAGGAATCTACACTTTGAACAATGTGAGTATCAAAGCCAATGTCTGTCTTTTCTTTTTTCTCTCTCTATATGTCCTAATAATTTCTGTCTCTTTTTTCTTGCTGCATGCATCAGAATGTCATCGTCTTCTTCTGAGGAGCAACGTCTTGGGCCTGAGCAAGGTGGAAATAAAAGTGAAGTGAGTACTCACCTCTTCAGCTTGGTAAGTATTCTCTGTCACATCTACACATGTGACAATTTTTTTTTTCTTTTTCACAACAGTTCTTCAACTGCTTCAGAGGCCGAGCAGGAGCAGCATGGACATGTTTGTGTGGCAAGGCGGCGTTTAAGTATACCTGACCGATTGTACTCTGTTTAGTGTATCCTGACTGTAGAATTCTTGCCTGTTTATTTCTTCATTTTGCTTATTTCTTTACCTTTTTGGTCTTGACTACTGTTTTTTTTATTGATTAATTATTCTTGCCTGTTTTCTGTCTCTGTTGTTTTCTTTATTTTCCTTATTTTAATCTCTCCCACAATAATGTACGAGTATTTCATCTTTTCTAGGTCCCAGAACGGGATGAAGAACTCATTGACAATAATATCCTCATTTCCCTGGTCCATGAGAGAGTTCTGTTGTGGAACACCCGGGTTACTCAGCAATCGGACAACGTGATGATCTGGCAACTATGGAATGAGGTGGCCCTAGCGATGATGGCTGGCTGGGACAACGCCCCAGCTCGGGTCCACAAGGCATTTCGTAATTATTGCAATGCGGTGTGATGGAGCAGTGACCTTGGCCGGGATCACACAACTGTGTGTGATGAGAGAAACTACTCAGAGTTTTTCTTATCACACACAGTTGTGTGTCCCTGGCCAAAAGTGCCTTGTCCTTAACCTTTTTTTTTTTTCAACAGTGCTCAAAGTCAGAACACGTTGGCGTTCGATGAAGGATTGCTTCAACAAGGACCTTCGACAAGAGAGCCAGGTTCCCAGTCGTTCTGGAGCAAGGACAAGAAAATATAAGCATCATCGCATTCTGTCATTTTTGAGACCGGTCCTTGCCCAGAGAATTAGTAAAACACACTAGTTGTACCAAGGTACCATAAAAAATAAAATAATAAATATATAATATATAAAAACCTAAAATCAAGATACCCAGGATCACCAAAGTGTGTCAATAATGTAGTATAGCACTACAGAAGAGCTGAAAAAAGTCGTGCTTATAGCATGTTTAAGACCAAGAAACCACTCACAGCAAAGAATATAAGTAATTAATATTTTATTTATTGCATGGTATACATAAAAAAAAAAATTATCATTAAAAAAAGTTTTTAGTGAAAAAACGAAAAATATTTATTTTTTTAATTTTTTTTAAATGTGTTTATAAAAATTCGTAACAATGTGCCTCCAGGAGTAAGATCACTAAAGGTGCAAACTAAGGAAAAAGTGCAACTGCATAAAGTGCAAAAAGAGACTCTTATAAATAAAGTGCAATAGTTCACATATAAAGCCACTTACTTAAGGGTATATGAGCTGGATGGACTGGTCGCTAAATAGTGTATATTGATATTGTGATATTACTTATATTACATACATATATATTAAATGATATAATTTCTTGTTTTTTAATGATAATTTTTTTTTTTTTTTTATGTATAGCATGCAATAAATAAAATATTAATTACTTATATTCTTTGCTGTGAGTGGTTTCTTGGTCTTAAACATGCTATAAGCACGATTTTTTTCATGCCCAGAGAATGTAAGTATTTTTGTGGTGCATTGGGTTGTGTTGTATTGCCTAATCTGTATTTTTCGATTTCACAGGAGTTGGCGCTTTTACTATTATAAATGTTTTTTACTAATGTTCTTTTTTTGTTCACAGCACCTGGAGCAGCGCTCTTGACCCTGGTTCTGGAGTGGTCCTTCATCAAACAGCCACGGACGCGTCCCCGCCATCCAGCAGTGCAGCAGAAAGTGGGCCTGCAACACAGACTGGAGACCAGGAAGCTGGTCCATCAGGTGTTCCCCTGTCCCAGTCCTCTGCCTCTGCCTCTTTTTTTATTGGCTCTTCCCAGCAGTGGCAGAGGGCCTCGGCCAGGTCACTTATGCCCGAATTTTTGCACTTGAGCTCGATCTTTCATGATGGACTCAAGGCGACGGGAGACAGACTGGATAGTGGCTTCAACCTTATGAATACACTTATCCAGGATGTCACCCGAAGCCTTGATCAAGTGAAAGCCGACCTCCAGAGGCCAGCACATTTTTTTAAATCAAATAGAAAAGGGCATGTCGGAACACCTTACTCCTGATCTCCAGCTCAGTGTCATGCAGGCCTGCAATGCTGATTACATGCAGGCTATGCAGCAGACACGGTATTTTCAGCAGCCAGTGGTGGCATTTCCACCTGTGCCAATACTGTCATGCTTAACCTCAATGCCGAGTTCTACTGCATACCACTGCATGGCCAACACCATTCCAAGCACTGCCGGACACCACTACAGAGCCACCACCATGCCGAGTGCTGTTGGACAGCCCACTGCCACCACCATGCCAACTGCTGCTCCTGCTTGGACATCCTCCACTGCCACCAACATGCAGCAGCAGTACTCGGACGAAGGGTCGGCCACCATCACCAGGTCCCAGCTGCAGCAGCACCCGGACCCTGGCATGGCTTTCACCACCACTAGGATGCAGCAGCAGTACCCGGAGCATGACAGGTCAGCCACCATCACCAGGTCCCAGCTGCAGCAGCAGCACCCGGACCCTGGCATAGCCTTCACCATCACCACCATGCAGCAGCACCAAGACCCTGGCATGGCTGTCACCACCACAACCAGGCAGCAGCAGCCGGACCCTGGCGTGGCCTTCACCACCACCACCATGCAGCAGCACACAGACCATGACAGGTCAGCCACCATCATCAAGAAATAAGCACACCAAGGGTCCGCAGACTGCAGCGCCAATCCCAAAAAGGGAAAAAGAAAAACCAGCAGACTATCGCCATCCGTCCCCCCCCCCTCACCTCCCAATGTGTCTGTGATATCAGGTTTGTCTCGCCCTTCCAGTGTGTCTCTACCGTCCCATGCCTCTAGTACTATCCCTGAACTCCCTGACCTCATTAGTTTAATTGCCCCTTCTCCTGCAATCCCTGCATCGTCTTCAGCCAGCCAGGCCTCACAGTTACATACCCCCAATTCCGTCACTCTACCCCAAGCCGGCAAAGTTTTTTTGTTTTTTTTTTCAATAAATGTCAATGCTTTTTGCCCCCAATATTGTTTGGTTATTTGTGTATTTCACCGCCGGCAACACACACTGTGCGCTGAATAAACACGCTGCACCATACACTTTGTGTTTTTGCCACCTCATAGCTCCAGTAGTTATTGAGTAGAACACTGCAGCTTTGCTTCTTGTGTTTGGTATGGAGATATGAGTTGTCAAAAACTAATATTACTTGTATTTTCTCCATAATCTCTTCAGTCTGCTTAATGTATGTGACGCAGACTGAAGAGACAATGGAGGTAATACAAAGCAGATCTATACTCAACAGGTCATGTGTCATGTCATAGTGAGTTCATGATGCACAAAACCCAGCATCCTGAACTCATTATTTCTGACAACTGACCTGGTGAGTATAGAACTGCCTTGTATAAACTCCATGTTCTCTTCAGTCTACGTAATCTATTTCACACAAACAAAAGAGACAATGGAGGTCATACAAGGCATATCTATACTCTCCTGGAAAGGTGTCAGAAATAGTAAATTCATGAGGCTGGGTTTTGTGCATCATGAAGTTATTATTTCTGACACATGAACTGGTGTGTATAAATCTGCTTTGTATTATACCTCCATCTTCTCCTCATTCTGCATTCAATAGATAAAATGCAGAAGAGATTCAGGATGTAATGACGTCAACTAAGATACCACTGACATCATAAGTGTTTTTTAGAGGAAAGACATAGGAGACTCTGTACAGGTATCAAAACAAGTTGTTTATTAACAACAAATATAAGTAACATTTAAAACATAACTGGTACAGACCCAAACCCAATAGCACATTTTACACAATATCATCTTGCCATGCCACACGTCCGATGTCAGAAACAAAAAAGGTAGCAAATTGGTCCCGCATGTCGGCAACTTCAACAGTTGACCGCAGAGGGTGATGCTGGTAACCTGGCAATGGGTTTGCAACTGGTTCATCCAGTTCAATGTTGGGTCGCTCCTTAGCCATTATATAATTGTGGACGACCACACAGGCTTTGACAACCTCATTGACTGTCTCCATTTTTAGATTAATGGCTGTCCCAAGAGTGCGCCATTTTGAGACAGGAATCCCAAAGGTACACTCAACTGTTCTTCGGGCCCTGGTCAGTCTGTAGTTAAAAATCCTTTTAGTGTGGTTCAAGTCTCGACTGGAATATGGCTTCAGTAGGTTTTCACACATCTGAAAGGCCTCATTCCCAACCATAACAAATGGCATCAGTGGGCGTTGAGGGTTGGGGAGAGGTCGTGGCAGGGGAAAATTAAAAGTTTTGCCATACAAATGTCGGCCCATATCTGAGTTCTTGAAAATCTGGGAGTCATTGCCACGGCCAAAAGCTCCAATGTCCACGGTGATAAAACGACAGTCTGCATCTGCTATTGCCATGAGCACTACAGAAAAATATTTCTTGTAGTTAAAGTACTTCAATCCAGATCTGGGGGGTTTGGTAATCTGTATGTGCTTTCCATCCACTGCTCCCAAACAGTTGGGGAAATTACACACTCTCCAGAATTTGTCGGCAATTTCCATCGACATGTCCGCGGTGGGTAGGGGGATAAATTCATCCCGGAGAACGTTCCACAAAGCCCGGCAGGTGTCTGCAACTATTCCAGACAAGGTGGAAATTCCAAGCCGGTACTTGAAGTGGAGCGATGATAAGCTCTCTCCGTTAGCCAGGAATCTGAAAGGAAAAAAAGATAAAATTACGAACAATTCTATTTATGGTGGGGTTTTGCTAAACACATAAAGAAAATACAAATAATACATGGCAGAACAATAATAATTATGACAGGCATTTTACGTACCTTAGTGTGACCAGGAGCCGTTCCTCTGCAGGAACTGCTCTATGGAGCTGGGTGTCCTGTCTCCGGATGGCTCCTTGGATACGACCAAGCAAATCCTGAAAAGTCTCTTGAGACATCCTGGTATATTCTGGGAATTTGTCCAGGTTGGCATTAAGCTCGCCATATAGCGTGTGGTTGGCTCCACGGCTCTCCCGCAGTTCAATAATGGGGTGTCTCCTATAACATCGACGCCGTGTTCTTCTCTGTCTTTCTCAATTTCTTTGTTGCTCCCAAGCAAACGCATAGGCAAGAAACAGCTTTTACTTAAATACAGGTTGAAATAAAAGATCTCCATGCGAAGATCCATCGTGACACAGGATACAGTACCAAACTGTGAAGATTTCAGCTGACCAAGGGTCTATATAAAGATATCCCATAACACACGCCCACTGTTGTCCCCTTGGCGGTGTCTGTTTGTCTAGATTTTTCTCCTGTAAAATTTTCCACCATGCGCACAGAAAACACAAACGCATGCAAAACGCATGAAATAGCATGTAAACGTTGCGTTTTTTTACTGCATGCGTTAGCTTATGCGTCTAAAAATGCTGCGTTTTGCACGCATTTGCATGCGGTTTATCGTGCGTTTCAGGTTGCGGCATAAACGCTGCGGATTCTACCACAAATATGAAGCTAGCCTAAGGGGAACATTTATGTATTCCAATTACAAACAAAAATAAGTTGTATATTTTGGCACACATTAATATGACCTAAAAAGTTTCTTATTTTTTGTGCCTCCTTTATGTGCTTCCACCTTTCTGAAAAGTGATAACTGTTGGGATTTGTAGGAGCACTAACTACAACCAAACAAACTTAGAAGTAGCAATATTTACCCCTTTGAGATCTTGCCCTTTTTCGTTTTTGCGATTCTGTTTTTCGCTTCCCTTTTTCTCAGAGCCATAACTTTTTTATTTTTCCATCAATATGGCCATGTGAGGGCTTGATGTTTGTGGGACAAGTTGTACTTTTGAACGACACCATTGGTTTTACCATATTATGTACTCAAAAACGGGAAAAAAAATTCCAACTGTGGTGAAATTGCAAAAAAAGTGCAATTCCATAAAAAAGTGGGGATTTTTTTTTACCATGTTCAATAAATGCTAAAACTGACCAGCCATTACGATTCTCCATGTGATTACGAGTTCATAGACATGAAACATGCCTAGGTTCTTTTTTATTTAGGTGGTGAAAAAAAAATCCAAAGTTTGTTAAAAAAAAAAGGTGCCATTTTCCGATACCCGTATCGCCTCCATTTTTAGTGATTTTGGGTAGGGTGAGGGCTTACTTTTTGTGTGCCAAGCTGTCATTTTTATTAATACCATTTTGGTGCAGATATGATCTTTTGATTGCCCATGATTGTAGTTTAATGCAATGTTGCAGCGAACAAAAAAGTAATTATTTCATTTTACTTTTTTTTGCTGCGCCATTTAGCGATCAGGTTAATCCCTTTTTTTATTGATCGATTCTGAATGCAGCAATACCAAATATGTGTTGGATTCATTTTGTTTATTGTTTTATTTTGCATGGGGTGAAAGGGGGGTAATTTGAACTTTTATTTTATTTTATTTTTTTAACATTTTTAAAAACATTTTTTTACTTTTGGCATGCTTCAATAGTCTCCATGGGAGGCTGAAGCTGCCATAACCTAATTGGCTCTGCTTCGTACAGGCGATGATCAGATCACCTGTATGTAGCAAAATTGTTGACTTGCTATGGTCTATTGGTCATGAATGGCTTGACACAGTGATGGAGATGGAAATTTCATTCTCCAGCAGGACTTGGCACCTGTCCACACTGCTAAAAGTACCAATACCTGGTTTAAAAACAACAGCATCACTGTGCTTGATTGGCCAGCAAACGTGCCTGACCTTAACTCCATAGAGAATCTATGAGATATTGTCAAGAGGAAGATGAGACACCAGACCCAACAACGCAGATGAGTTGAAGGCTGCGAACAAAGCAACCTGGGCTTTCTTAACACCTCAGCAGTACCACAGGCTCAGCAGTACCACAAGCTCAGCAGTACCACAGGCTGATCACCTCCATGCCACACCGTATTGATGCAGTAATTGATGCAAAAGGAGCCCCGACCAAGTATTGAGTGAATTTACTGAACATACATTTTAGTAAGCCAAAATTTCGTATTTTAAAATAGTTTTTAAAGCTGGTGGTATAAAGTATTCTAATTTACTGAGATAATGACTTTTGGGTTTTCATTGGCTGTAAGCCATAATCATCAACATAAACAGAAATAAACACTTGAAATAGATCACTCTGTTTGTAATGACTCTATATAATACATGAGTTTCACTTTTTGTATTGAAGAACTGAAATAAATTAACTTTTTAATGATATTCTAATTTTGTGAGAAGCACCTGTATGTACAGTTAGGTCCATATATATTTGGACAGAGACAACATTTTTCTAATTTTGGTTATAGACATTACCACAATGAATTTTAAACAAAACAATTCAGATGCAGTTGAAGTTCAGACTTTCAGCTTTCATTTGAGGGTCTCCGCATTAAAATTGGATGAAGGGTTTAAGAGTTTCAGCTCCTTCACATGTGCCCCCCTGTTTTTAAAGGGACCAAAATTAATTGGACAGATTCAATAATTTTAAATGAAATGTTCATTTTTAGTAGTTGGTTGAAAACCCTTTGTTGGCAATGACTGCCTGAAGTCTTGAACTCATGGACATCACCAGACGCTGTGTTTCCTCCTTTTTGAGGCTCTGCCAGGCCTTCACTGCGGTGGTTTTCAGTTGCTGTTTGTTTGTGGGCCTTTCTGTCTGAAGTTTAGTCTTTAACAAGTGAAATGCATGCTCAATTGGTTTGAGATCAGGTGACTGACTTGGCCATTCAAGAATATTCCACTTCTTTGCTTTATTAAACTCCTGGGTTGCTTTGGCTTTATGTTTTGGGTCATTGTCCATCTGCAGTATGAAACGACAACCAATCAGTTTGGCTGCATTTCGCTGGATCTGAGCACACAGTATGTCTCTGAATACCTCAGAATTCATTCGGCTGCTTCTCTCCTGTGTCACATCATTAATAAACACTAGTGACCCAGTGCCACTGGCAGCCATGCATGCCCAAGACATCACACTGCCTCCGCCGTGTTTTACAGATGATGTGGTATGCTTTGGACCATGAGCTGTACCACGCCTTCACCATACTTTTCTCTTTCCATCATTCTGGCAGAGGTTGATCTTGGTTTCATCTGTCCAAAGAATGTTCTTCCAGAACTGTGCTGGCTTTTTTAGATGTTTTTTTAGCAAAGTCCAGTCTAGCCTTTTTATTCTTGATGCTTATGAGTGGCTTGCACCGTGCAGTGAACCCTCTGTATTTACTTTCATGCAGTCTTCTCTTTATGGTAGATTTGGATATTGATACGCCGACCTCCTGGAGAGTGTTGTTCACTTGGTTGGCTGTTGTGAAGGGGTTTCTCTTCATCCTGGAAATTATTCTGCGATCATCCACCACTGTTGTCTTCCGTGGGCGCCCAGGTGTTTTTGCATTGATGAGTTCACCAGTGCTTTCTTTCTTTCTCAGGATGTACCAAACTGTAGATTTTGCCACTCCTAATATTGTAGCAATTTCCCGGATGTTTTTTTTTCTGTTTTTGCAGCTTAAGGATGGCTTGTTTCACCTGCATGGAGAGCTCCTTTGACTGCATGTTTACTTCACAGCAAAACCTTCCAAATGCAGGCACGACACCTCAAATCAACTCCAGGCCTTTTATCTGCTTAATTGAGAATGACATAATGAAGGGATTGCCCACACCTGTCCATTAAACAGCCTTGGAGTCAATTGTCCAATTACTTTGGGTCCCTTTAAAAACAGGGTGGCACATGTTGAAACTCCTAAACCCTTCATCCAATTTTAATGTGGAGACCCTCAAATGAAAGCTGAAAGTCTGAACTTCAACTGCATCTGAATTGTTTTGTTTAAAATTCATTGTGGTAATGTCTATAACCAAAATTAGAAAAATGTTGTCTCTGTCCAAATATATATGGACCTAACTGTAACTATACAACTATGTAGCGAAGACCATTTTGGCATACACAAGGATTATGGTCGTACTGACAATATTGTCAAGGTATTTTACATATGTCAGTCATATTACATTTCTGTGATGGTTAAGAAACGTAATTTTCATTTTTTTCCAGCATTGTAATTTGAGAATTCCCTAGACATCCCATTCTTCTTAGACTGTCTAACCAAAGTAATTAAACTTCTTGGGATGTTTCTCAGTTTGTGACTCTTCAAGAAATTGATCTCCATAACAAGGATTTACAAGATGCTTTTGAGTGTGAATTGTACAGTAAAATGATGCACATTTCTTTAGATGTTGAAGCTGCAGATCTTATTTCTTGAGTGAGAAAAGTACTAGTCACAGAGAAATGAACACATGGCAGTTGAGCTAGTATATTCAGTCTGTCTCCAAAACAATTGGTTCCATATGATTTGGAAAGAATGGTATGATAATGATTAAATGATGCTTTACAAGTTTTGTAAACAGTGATTTACTATGTTATTGCAATATGTTAGCATTCATATAGGACTAAGTGTTCGGAGCTAGAAAGTGGAACATGTGTATCAGGGCTGGATTATCAGAGGCTACACTTAATTTATTTTTTATTATTTATTATTATAGCGACATTTATTGCATGGCGCTTTACATCTGAAAAGGGGTATACATAATAAAAATCAAGTACAGTAATCTTAAACAATACAAGTCATGACTGGTACAGGAGGAAAGAGGACCCTGCCCGCGAGGGCTCACAATCTACAAGGGATGGGTAAGGATACAATAGTCAAGGGCAGAGATGGTCGTGCAGTGGTTTGGTGGATCGGTGGTTACTGCAAGTTGTAGGCTTTTCGGAAGAGGTGAGTCTTCAGGTTCCTTTTGAAGGTTTCCACAGTTTCTTCACTATGATCAGGGTAGGAAAATTGAATGTGGGCTCAATAACAAAGATGAAATCAGGAATTGAACCAGACTTAGTCAGGATTGAAATCCAAATCCTATCGGGCCACAGAACCATATTCAACAAAAATCCGGAGAGAAGAGTAAATTGGAATAGTACAGACATAAAAAGGTTGAGTCACAGTTAAAACATTAAAGCTTAGGTAGTCAAAATCCTGCCTAAAAAAATATACTACTTGATTACACTATATACTTTCATTGCAATAAGTCCATGAAACCACATGTGTAGACAAATGAGAATGAGTGATCTTCCACCACTTAGATGGCACACCTAAGGATGAAGCAATACCAGCAAGCAAAAAAGAAAAGGGCACACAGCAACAAGTGACAGCAAAAAGTACAGCCAAGAAGCAACGAAGAGTGGTGGTGGTGGGAGACTCACTACTGAGAGGCACAGAAGCAGCCATCTGCAGACCGGACATAACTGCAAGAGAAGTATGCTGCCTTCCAGGTGCGATGATCAAGGATGTGACCGATAGGATACCAAAGCTCTTCAGCTCCAAGGACGTCCACCCATTTCTTCTGATACATGTTGGCACCAATGACACGGCAAGGAAGGACCTACCGACAATCTGCAAAGACTTTGAAGAGTTGGGGAAGAAAGTAAAGGAACTGGATGCACAGGTAGTTTTTTCTTCTATCCTTCCAGTAGATGGGCATGGCACCAGGAGATGGAACAGGATCCTTGATGCAAACAACTGGCTAAGACGATGGTGCACACAACAAGGATTCGGATTCCTGGACCACGGTGTGAATTACTTGTACGATGGACTCCTCGCCAGAGACGGACTACACCTCAACAAACCTGGGAAACACACATTCGCCAGAAGACTCGCTACACTCATCAGGAGGGCGTTAAACTAGAAGAAGAGGGGACGGGAAGAAAAACATTAGACTTGAACAAAGAAGATCCAGGAAAACATACTCAGAAGGGAGGTAAGAACATTTCTAAAACAATCCACAGCGAGGAGATTGGAACAAAACAAAATCCTCTAAACTGCATGCTCGCAAACGCCAGAAGCCTGACAAACAAGATGGAAGAACTAGAAGCAGAAATATCTACAGGTAACTTTGACATAGTGGGAATAACCGAGACATGGTTAGATGAAAGCTATGACTGGGCAGTTAACTTACAGGGTTACAGTCTGTTTAGAAAGGATCGTAAAAATCGGAGAGGAGGAGGGGTTTGTCTCTATGTAAAGTCTTGTCTAAAGTCCACTTTAAGGGAGGATACTAGCGAAGGAAATGAGGATGTCGAGTCCATATGGGTCGAAATTCATGGAGGGAAAAATGGTAACAAAATTCTCATTGGGGTCTGTTACAAACCCCCAAATATAACAGAAACCATGGAAAGTCTACTTCTAAAGCAGATAGATGAAGCTGCAACCCATAATGAGGTCCTGGTTATGGGGGACTTTAACTACCCGGATATTAACTGGGAAACAGAAACCTGTGAAACCCATAAAGGCAACAGGTTTCTGCTAATAACCAAGAAAAATTATCTTTCACAATTGGTGCAGAATCCAACCAGAGGAGCAGCACTTTTAGACCTAATACTATCTAATAGACCTGACAGAATAACAAATCTGCAGGTGGTCGGGCATCTAGGAAATAGCGACCACAATATTGTACAGTTTCACCTGTCTTTCACTAGGGGGACTTGTCAGGGAGTCACAAAAACGCTGAACTTTAGGAAGGCAAAGTTTGACCAGCTTAGAGATGCCCTTAATCTGGTAGACTGGGACAATATCCTCAGAAATAAGAATACAGATAATAAATGGGAAATGTTTAAGAACATCCTAAATAGGCAGTGTAAGCGGTTTATACCTTGTGGGAATAAAAGGACTAGAAATAGGAAAAACCCAATGTGGCTAAACAAAGAAGTAAGACAGGTAATTAACAGTAAAAAGAAAGCATTTGCACTACTAAAGCAGGATGGCACCATTGAAGCTCTAAAAAGCTATAGGGAGAAAAATACTTTATCTAAAAAACTAATTAAAGCTGCCAAAAAGGAAACAGAGAAGCACATTGCTAAGGAGAGTAAAACTAATCCCAAACTGTTCTTCAACTATATCAATAGTAAAAGAATAAAAACTGAAAATGTAGGCCCCTTAAAAAATAGTGAGGAAACAATGGTTGTAGATGATGAGGAAAAAGCTAACATATTAAACACCTTCTTCTCCACGGTATTCACGGTGGAAAATGAAATGCTAGGTGAAATCCCAAGAAACAATGAAAACCCTATATTAAGGGTCACCAATCTAACCCAAGAAGAGGTGCGAAACCGGCTAAATAAGATTAAAATAGATAAATCTCCGGGTCCGGATGGCATACACCCACGAGTACTAAGAGAACTAAGTAATGTAATAGATAAACCATTATTTCTTATTTTTAGGGACTCTATAGCGACAGGGTCTGTTCCGCAGGATTGGCGCATAGCAAATGTGGTGCCAATATTCAAAAAGGGCTCTAAAAGTGAACCTGGAAATTATAGGCCAGTAAGTCTAACCTCTATTGTTGGTAAAATATTTGAAGGGTTTCTGAGGGATATTATTCTGGATTATCTCAATGAGAATAACTGTTTAACTCCATATCAGCATGGGTTTATGAGAAATCGCTCCTGTCAAACCAATCTAATCAGTTTTTATGAAGAGGTAAGCTATAGGCTGGACCACGGTGAGTCATTGGACGTGGTCTATCTCGATTTTTCCAAAGCGTTTGATACCGTGCCGCACAAGAGGTTGGTACACAAAATGAGAATGCTTGGTCTGGGGGAAAATGTGTGTAAATGGGTTAGTAACTGGCTTAGTGATAGAAAGCAGAGGGTGGTTATAAATGGTATAGTCTCTAACTGGGTCGCTGTGACCAGTGGGGTACCGCAGGGGTCAGTATTGGGACCTGTTCTCTTCAACATATTCATTAATGATCTGGTAGAAGGTTTACACAGTAAAATATCGATATTTGCAGATGATACAAAACTATGTAAAGCAGTTAATACAAGAGAAGATAGTATTCTGTTACAGATGGATCTAGATAAGTTGGAAACTTGGGCTGAAAGGTGGCAGATGAGGTTTAACAATGATAAATGTAAGGTTATACACATGGGAAGAAGGAATCAATATCACCATTACACACTGAATGGGAAACCACTGGGTAAATCTGACAGGGAGAAGGACTTGGGGATCCTAGTTAATGATAAACTTACCTGGAGCAGCCAGTGCCAGGCAGCAGCTGCCAAGGCAAACAGGATCATGGGGTGCATTAAAAGAGGTCTGGATACACATGATGAGAGCATTATACTGCCTCTGTACAAATCCCTAGTTAGACCGCACATGGAGTACTGTGTCCAGTTTTGGGCACCGGTGCTCAGGAAGGATATAATGGAACTAGAGAGAGTACAAAGGAGGGCAACAAAATTAATAAAGGGGATGGGAGAACTACAATACCCAGATAGATTAGCGAAATTAGGATTATTTAGTCTAGAAAAAAGACGACTGAGGGGCGATCTAATAACCATGTATAAGTATATAAGGGGACAATACAAATATCTCGCTGAGGATCTGTTTATACCAAGGAAGGTGACGGGCACAAGGGGGCATTCTTTGCGTCTGGAGGAGAGAAGGTTTTTCCACCAACATAGAAGAGGATTCTTTACTGTTAGGGCAGTGAGAATCTGGAATTGCTTGCCTGAGGAGGTGGTGATGGCGAACTCAGTCGAGGGGTTCAAGAGAGGCCTGGATGTCTTCCTGGAGCAGAACAATATTGTATCATACAATTAGGTTCTGTAGAAGGACGTAGATCTGGGGATTTATTATGATGGAATATAGGCTGAACTGGATGGACAAATGTCTTTTTTCGGCCTTACTAACTATGTTACTATATGTTACTATGTTACCAGCTTACAATGATGTTACATGGGGCTGACAATTTATACCGAAGAGAAGCAAAATTTAGTTAATGAGACTAACAGTAAGAATTAGATATGAGCAGATCGTTTTATATTTGAATTCACCAGATTTGCCAAATGTTCCCCAAAAATGTAATTTAGGTCGACTTGAAACACCGAAAAGTCTCTAATTGTTGGAAAAAAAAGAAAGAAGAGACAGATAAAGAGACAGACCGAGAGAAACAAAGAAAAGGGAAACAGACTGAATAAAGGAAGAGAGACAGAGGGAAAAGGAGAGAAACAGAAGAAGAGAAAAGGAGAGAGACAAACAGAGAAAAAAGAGAGGAAAAAACACTGAGGGGTTTAATACTGCCTCTTCTTGTTTCCAGTGCATGAACAATCTACTATAAAATTGTCTATGAGTCACTTCCGTTTGTCTGTCTGTCCTTCTGTCACAGATATTCATTGGTAGCGGCCTCTGTCTGTCATGGAAATCCAAGCCACTGATTGGTCGCGGCAAAACAGCCACGGCCAATCAGCGATGGGCACAGTCCGGAAGAAAATGGTCTCCTTCCTCCCCACAGTCAGTGCCCGGCGCCCGCATACTCCCCTCCGGTCAGCGCTCACACAGGGTTAAGGGCAGAGTTGACCGCTGTGTAACGCACTCCATTAACGCTGCTCTTAACCCTGTGTGACCAACTTTTTACTATTGATGCGGCAGCCTATGCTGCATCAATAGTAAAAAGATCTAATGTTAAAAATAATTATTATTCGTTATATACTCACTGTCCGTCGGCCCCTCGGATCCACAACAGGCCTTTCCCGCTCGTGATGCTCCGTTAACCGTTCCATGCTGCTATCTCGCGAGATGATGACGTAGCGTTCTCGCGAGACCGCTACGTCATCATCTCGCGAGACCGCAATGCACTCTTCAGACCGGAGCGCGCGAGGAGCGTCGGTAACCGCTTCGATCTGGGGGCCGACGGAGGTGAGTATATCACTATTTTTTATTTTAATTCTTTTTTTTAACAGGAATATGGTGCCCACATTGCTATAGACTGCGTGGGCTGTGCAATATATTACGTGGGCTGGGCAATATACTACGTGAGCTGCGCAATGTACTACGTGGGCTGGACAATATGCTACGTGGGCTGGGCAATATACTACGTGGGCTGGGCAACATACTACGTGAGCTGCACAATATACAACGTGGGCTGCGCAATATACAACGTGGGTTGTGCAATATACAACGTGGGCTGCGCAATATACTACGTGGGCTGCACAATATGCTACGTGGGCTGCGCAATATACTACATGGGCTGCACAATATACTACGTGGGCTTTGCAATATACTACGTGGGCTGCGCAATATTCTACGTGGGCAGCGCAATATACTCCGTGGGCTGCGCAATGTACTGCGTGGGCTGCGCAATGTACTACGTGGGCTGCGCAATGTACTGCGTGGGCTGCGCAATGTACTGCGCGGGCTGCGCAATGTACTGCGTGGGCTGGGCAATGTACTGCATGGGCTGCGCAATGTACTGCATGGGCTGCGCAATGTACTGCGTGGGCTGTGCTATACACTACGCATATATATTCTAGAATACCCGATGCGTTAGAATCGGGCTATCATCTAGTAAAAGATAAAGGCTGTAATCAAGGTGCTATTACTGCAGTATGTTACGCTCAAAGGTGGCACATGTGGTTTGTGGACCCACTGTTCCACTGACCGAACTTACCCTGGAGGGGCGTGACTACGCAACTACCTTAGTGTTCACTGGAGCCTCTCATGGTGAGGTCAGGCTTGTACGGCAGGTAGCTGCCCAGGTGCCACTTATGGGCAACCTCCGGCAGTAGCAGCTGACCCCAAGTGTCTAAGCTATTTACTCAGATTCCTAAATAGGGCAGGATGACCACTCAGTGGCGTATCCGGGGGGGGGCAGCCGGGGCATGTGCCCCGGGCGCAGTCGACAGGGGGGCGCCAGCGGGCCATCTGATGATGCGGCGGTCAAAGGAGGTTCCTCGGCGGCGGCATTCTGCCGCCCCCACTCTGAGATAGTCCTGTTCTCTGAGCCGGCTGTCAAATTGACAGCCGGCTCAGAGAAAGTGCTGCGCGTCGAATCCCAAGTGTCAGCGGTGTAACTACCCCACAGCAGAGCCCCTCCACCGCAGAGAGCCGCACACCACAGCTGTTGCTGCCGCTGCTCTGTGCGCACAGGACCTGTGATGAGGTCACAGGAGGGGAGGAGTCAGGAGTCACATGATCAAGGGCCTCCGTGTAGTGCAGGACTCTGCTGGTTCTCATGGTGCTGGATGAAGGTAAGCTTTTGTGTGGGGTCAGGAGTGGTTTGTGTGGATGTAGCAGAGCCGTGTGTGTAAGAGGTGTACAGAGCGGAAGCCATGTGTGCAAGGTGTATGGAGCGGAGCTGGGTTTGTACGAGGTGTACAGAGCGGAACTGGGTGTGTGCAAGGTGTATGGAGCTGAGCCGTGTGTGTCCAAGGTGTACAGAGCGGAGCCGTGTGTGTACGAGGTGTACAGAGCAGAACTGGGTGTGTGCAAGGTGTATGGAGTGGAGCCGTGTGTGTACGAGGTGTATAGAGCGGAACTGGGTGTGTGCAAGGTGTATGGAGCGGAGCTGTTTGTGTATGAGGAGTACAGAGCGGAACTGGGTGTGTGCAAGGTGTATGGAGTGGAGCCGTGTGTGTATGAGGTGCACGGAGTGGAACTGGGTGTGTACGAGGTGTACGGAGCGGAGCCGCGTGTGCACGAGGTGTATGGAGCAGAGTCGCGTGTGTACGAGGTGTATGGAGTGGAGCCATGTGTGTACGAGGTGTATGGAGCGGAGCTGCATGTGTACGAGGTGTACGGAGCGGAGCAGCGTGTGTACGAGGTGTACGGAACAGAGCCGTGTGTGCAAGCTGTATGGAACTCAGCCGCGTGTGTAGGAGTAACTAGGTGTGGCCATTATACTGTACGCAATATGTGTGTGTGTATGTTTGTGCGTGCGTGCGTGCGTAGCACTGCAGGTGAATGTGCAGAGATGTAAATGGTTTTGTGTGTGTACTGGGAGGAGAGGCGAGGGCAATGATGGGGCTGACAGGGAGAGTGCAATAATTGGGATGGAGGGGGAGGAGGAAATTATGGATGTGGTGGAATGGGCAATGATGGGGTGAAGGGGAGGATATGATGGAGGTGGTGGAATGGGCAATGATGGGGGTGGGGGAGGCAATGATGGAGGTGGAAATTGGAATGGGCAATGATGGTGGTGGGGGAGAATGCAATGATGGTGGGGAGGAGGAAATCATGGAGGTCGTGGAAAGGACAATAATGAAGGGGGAAGAAATGATGGAGGTGGTAGAATGGACAAGGATGGTGGTGGTGGAAAGCACACTGATGATATTGGAGGGGGAGAAAATGATGGAGGTGGTGGAATGGGCAAGTATGGTGATGGTGGCAGAAAGGACAATGATGATGGTGGTGGAAAGGGCAATGATGGAGATGGTGGGGGAAGAGAAAATGATGGATATGGTGGAAAAGGCAAAGGAGGAAATGATGGAGATGGTGGAATTGGAAATTATGGGGTGGTGGGAGAGAAAGCAATGATAGTGGTGGTGGTGGAGAAGGCAAAGATGGAGGTGGTGAAGAGAGCAATGATGGGGTGGGGTAGAGGAAAATAATGGGCATATATGAGGAAACAGTACAGGAGAATGGGGGACATATCAGAGGAAACAGTATGGGGGATGGGTGCAGACAGTATGAGGAGCGAACGGGGAATGTATGTGGACACAGTATGAGTAGCGATGTGAAAAATGTATGTGGACAGAGTACGGGGAGTGAGGGTGATGGGATGTGTGCAGACAGTATGGGGAGTCAGGTGAGCAGGCAGTATAGAAAGTGAGGGGTAAATATATGAGGAGACAGTATGGTGAACAGGAGGGATGTGCGAGGAGACAGTATGAGGAGGGAGGGAAATAGTGTGAGGAGACAGTATGGGGAGAAAAGTGAGTGGGCACAGAATAGAAACTGAGTAGTGGGGGTGTAGCATGGGGGGACAGTGTAAGGGCAAAGCCAGGAGGGGACAGTATACCAAGGAGGGGGGAGTGTGATGAGAGAGTACAGTATAAATACTGGGCCCTATAGAGGGGGACACAGTGTGAGAGGACAATGTGAAGAGGGGTGCCGGTATGGAAAGGAGAAGTCAGTGTGAAGAGAATTACTCCAGAGACGACGTCATCTATAAGGTACCTGGATGTAAATGTTATTTGTGATACTGACTAATTTTCATGTTTTTATTTATGTTCGGAGCATTAAAGGGGATGTCCAGGTTAGCAATGAGTGTGCAGTCATTCTTTGTGACTGCAGACTTCTGACTTCTCACAGTGCGCCCTGCGCACTGTCAGGATTCTCTCGTGCTGGCGATTTACATTAATGCGGTCACATGCTGACTAGATATGTGTGACCTCAGTCAATGAAAATGAACTGAGAAAGTCTAGTTGGAATGTGGTCAGAAGTATACAAATCACATACTTGTGCTGACATGACTGTCCACCGGCAAGGGAGAATCCTAAAAGTGTGCAGTGCATTAGTTGTGAGAATTCAGAAGCTGCGATGTCAGGATACAGCTCTGTAGGTTCCAGTAGTCGTCACATGGACATCTCACTCATATGCGATTTTCATACTTATGGTCCTGTGACAACGAGCTTCTCTTCTGCTTCTTTCAGTTTTTCACTGAATATTGAGAGCATTAGGGAGAGGAGCTCGTGGGTACATGACTAAGTGTGCAAATCGCATACAGTGGGGCAAAAAAGTATTTAGTCAGTCAGCAATAGTGCAAGTTCCACCACTTAAAAAGATGAGAGGCGTCTGTAATTTACATCATAGGTAGACTTCAACTATGGGAGACAAACTGAGAAAAAAAATCCAGAAAATCACATTGTCTGTTTTTTTAACATTTTATTTGCATATTATGGTGGAAAATAAGTATTTGGTCAGAAACAAAATTTCATCTCAATACTTTGTAATATATCCTTTGTTGGAAATGACAGAGGTCAAACGTTTTCTGTAAGTCTTCACAAGGTTGCCACACACTGTTGTTGGTATGTTGGCCCATTCCTCCATGCAGATCTCCTCTAGAGCAGTGATGTTTTTGGCTTTTCGCTTGGCAACACGGACTTTCAATTCCCTCCAAAGGTTTTCTATAGGGTTGAGATCTGGAGACTGGCTAGGCCACTCCAGGACCTTGAAATGCTTCTTACGAAGCCACTCCTTCGTTGCCCTGGCGGTGTGCTTTGGATCATTGTCATGTTGAAAGACCCAGCCACGTTTCATCTTCAATGCCCTTGCTGATGGAAGGAGGTTTGCACTCAAAATCTCACGATACATGGCCCTATTCATTCTTTCATGTACCCGGATCAGTCGTCCTGGCCCCTTTGCAGAGAAACAGCCCCAAAGCATGATGTTTTCACCACCATGCTTTACAGTAGGTATGGCGTTTGATGGATGCAACTCAGTATTCTTTTTCCTCCAAACACGACAAGTTGTGTTTCTACCAAAAAGTTCCAGTTTGGTTTCATCAGACCATAGGACATTCTCCCAAAACTTCTCTGGATCATCCAAATGCTCTCTAGCAAACTTCAGACGGGCCCGGACATGTACTGGCTTAGGCAGTGGGACACGTCTGGCACTGCAGGATCTGAGTCCATGGTGGCGTAGTGTGTTACTTATGGTAGGCCTTGTTACATTGGTCCCAGCTCTCTGCAGTTCATTCACTAGGTCCCCCCGCGTGGTTCTGGGATTTTTGCTCACCGTTCTTGTGATCATTCTGACCCCACGGGGTGGGATTTTGCGTGGAGCCCCAGATCGAGGGAGATTATCAGTGGTCTTGTATGTCTTCCATTTTCTAATTATTGCTTCCACTGTTGATTTCTTCACTCCAAGCTAGTTGGCTATTGCAGATTCAGTCTTCCCAGCCTGGTGCAGGGCTACAATTTTGTTTCTGGTGTCCTTTGACAGCTCTTTGGTCTTCACCATAGTGGAGTTTGGAGTCAGACTGTTTGAGGGTGTGCACAGGTGTCTTTTTATACTGATAACAAGTTTAAACAGGTGCCATTACTACAGGTAATGAGTGGAGGAAAGAGGAGACTCTTAAAGAAGAAGTTACAGGTCTGTGAGAGCCAGAAATCTTGATTGTTTGTTTCTGACCAAATACTTATTTTCCACCATAATATGCAAATAAAATGTTAAAAAAACAGACAATGTGATTTTCTGGATTTTTTTTTCTCAGTTTGTCTCCCATAGTTGAGGTCTACCTATGATGTAAATTACAGACGCCTCTCTTTTTAAGTGGTGGAACTTGCACTATTGCTGACTGACTAAATACTTTTTTGCCCCACTGTATGTCCTGGGGGGGGCACCAAAATGTATTCTTGCCCCGGGTGCCAGAAACCCTAGATACGCCTCTGTGACCACTAGTACATGTTCAGTCTGTGCAGTCCCCGCATAGCAGGTGGGACAGCCGCAGGGACAGTTTCAAACTGAGCAGTCTCTGGATAGCAGACGGGACAGACACAGTGACAGATACAGACTGTGCAGTATCCGGATAGCAGACAGGATGGCCACAGGGACAGGTTCAG
This sequence comes from Ranitomeya imitator, assembly GCF_032444005.1. Taxonomy (NCBI): domain Eukaryota; kingdom Metazoa; phylum Chordata; class Amphibia; order Anura; family Dendrobatidae; genus Ranitomeya; species Ranitomeya imitator. The sequence continues at coordinate 78,201,701 of NC_091283.1, read as the reverse complement.
AGTTTGTCGACAGGACGGCCACAGGGACAGGTGAGAACCACTGGTCTCAGGAAACAGTCCAGGTACCGTCGATGCAGTTTAAAGGCATTGACACAGCCAGAACGGACACAGAAACAAAGACTAACTATACTGGACTAATGAGACACAGAGTACAGGAAACATTAACAGACTAGAGGCAGGGGACTTGGCAACAAACAGTGCAAACACTAAACCACCTAACAGTAACTAAAAGGGTTTGCTCAGGCACCTGGGGGCATTTTACCATGTGCACGTGCTGCTCCTTTAAGAATAGGGGAGCACACGCACTAGGTATACCACTGGATCACAGTGCAATGTGCACAGGTAAGGTGCAGAGCGCACACGAGGACCGCGATGGGGTCAGAGTGGTGAGTAAGCTGGCATCACTGCATGGAGGATAAAGGGGGCATAATGCTGGGGCACAAGGTTATAGCGCTACAGTCCCCACCCCTTACGCCCCCTCTTCTTCAAGCCTGAGAGGACTCTTTGAAAAGAAATTGGAAGTCGACATCTTTTCACGGACTCCCTCAACTTCTCATTAGGACCACGACTTCTTCTTTCACCTAGAAGAAAAGTGACAACTTCCCGACTAGGATGCTTCTCCCCATCAAGCCATCCACAGCATAGGACGAAGCAGGCGTGGTACCAGGAACTTGGTATTGGGAAGCCTCACTTGATATGTTGAGATCAGGTACCACCCCAGAGGATTTGACGGCCGACTGAAGTTCCTCCGCCTGCTTGGTGGGTTGAAGATGCTTGAAAGATGCCACTACTTTGACGTTCTCTTCACCAGACCTACTAGCAACTGAAGATACCTGCTCAGGATCCATATTTTACCTGGTCTGCATGATAACAAGTCTACAAGGCGGTGAGGTTCCAGGGGGAAGGTCATTGGTACAATTGTTGGGACTGGGTGGGGACATCACCTCCACTTCCCCTTCTTCGGAGACACCAGCACACGGAGACTTGTGACTAGCAGACCTGGTGGAGAACATGGTGACAGTGCTGGCTGACCTGGATGTATGGAGACCAGCCATGTCTTGTGATTCAGCTGTCCCCAACGAAGCACCACACAGGGTCTCCAGACCAAAATGGGCCCTTGAGTTTGCAGCTCTGGAAGACCAATGGAAATATCAGGCAGCAGATGGAAGGCGATCTTCTCTGTATATAACGTTCCGATCTGACTTGACTGCTTCTGGGAAGGGCTCATCCTTCACTTGACAACAACCTCACTGGATTCTGGAGCTGTCAGCAGTCTGAAACTGACTCTTTACGGCTTGCAGCATGAACTCTCCCACTAAACTGAAGCCTCCACTTGCCATGGATACAGTCATAGTCATTTGTGGAGAGGAAATGTTCCCTCCAAGGGCAGCCTCTCCCATTGGCCCAAGGTTTTGGACTTTTTTAGGCTTCAATGGAGAAAGACCGTCAGGATGTTCCACACAAATGCAGCGATACTGCAATCCTAAATCGTGACTGATTTCCTGCTTCTGCTTAGCCTGCCAAGCAAGGTCAGACTTCATAGATTCTACATGGGTAGCTGCCTCAGCAGGCTGGTGAATGAGTGGTCTTTGACAGGACAGGGCCAGACGTGATGGTTTACTCACACACGTCATCCGTCTTGTCTGCTCCTGGAAGTTGGGAAGGGAGGTTTTTTCAGGAGATTCTGGGTTCCACTTATCAAAGACCATACAGAAGGCCACCAGGAAGGCTTGCAAGTCTGACGTGATAGGATCCCCTGTTTCCCATAGGGGACTGAGCCATGCCAGGGCATCTCCAGCTAGATAGGACATCAGGAATCCCACTTTAACCCAATTGGAGTAAAATTGAAAAACAAAAAACTCATAGTGCTGCATGCACTGTCCCAGGAACCCACAACACTGCTTCGGATCCCCATTGTACTGAGGAGGATCCAGCAGGACGGGTTCCATTCTGGGAGCGCAAGTCACAAATTGAATAGGCTCGGCCGCAGGAACTGCGACTTGGGCTGGTGCAGCAAAGGTCAGTTATTCCACTCAGGAAAAAAATGTCATCTTGTTGCTCATACTGACCAAACAATCATTCAAATAAGTCCAAAAAAGGGGAGTCATGGGGTCATCAGGGCCCATGGCTTTAACTAACTGTTACACTCGAAGGTGGTGCACTTTGTTCATAGACCTACTGTGCCACTGACTGGGCTTACCCTAGAGGGCCATGATTAAGCAGCTACCTTGGTGTTCACTGGAGTTTATTGTAGTCAGATTAGGTTTGTGTGGCAGGTAGCTGTCAAATGCCACTCCAGGGCAGTGGCAGCCGACCCCAAGGGTGTAAGCCATTTACTCAGATTCTTAGACAGGACAGTATGACTACTTTGGACAGGTTCAGACAGTGCAGTCTCCGGATAGAAGATGGGACTGCCACAGGGACAGGTTCAGACTGTGCCAAAAGGACGGCCACAGGGACAGGTTAGACACACTGGTCTTAAGAAACAGATCAGGTACCTCAGATGAGATATAAGGGTATGGACACCACCAAAGTGGAGACAGGAACAAAGACTAACTATACTGGATTAATGACTGGACACAGGATACAGGAAACAATAGACTAGGGATGGGGGACCAGGCGACATACAGTTGCAAATACTTAATCACCTAACAGTAACTAAAGGGGTTGCTCAGGTGTCTTGCTATTGGGGAGCGTGTATTTTATATAAGATGCCTCCCAGCTATTGGCTTTGTGTCCTGCCCTTTTGGTTCAGTCTGTGTTTTTTTAATTTTTGAGTATTGATTATTAATTAATTATTGCTCAAGTAAAATTTACATATTCTTAATATATTTTCTTTTATGGTCTTTTCTTGCACCAATTCTTTATATGATCTACACTAAAATTTACCAAATTTAGGTTTTCAGTTATAAAAAGTCATTATGTAAGATATGTAGGAAAGGAAATAGCAGATATTCTGCATTGCTGGTGTGCAAACAATAAAGGATTCGGAATCTAGTGAAAATGTTGACAGTGCTGTTTATTCTCGAGATATAAAATTTAAAAGATATAAAATTTGGGTTTGCTTAATATAATACTAAATAATAGTGAACATACATTCACTAGTGGCTATGTATCATGATGGGGAATAATTAATAATAATTGTCTGTCACGTTGCAGAATCATAGCTGTGTTTGAATGCTTGGAAATTGTAAAGGAACTCCTATTGGTTTACTGTGTGATCAAAAATTAGAACAATCGTATCAGAATGACTTGCTACTAAATGCAACATTTGATCAACTGTAGTCTATAACTCCCTCAAAATGACATTAAAGTAGTTAGCCAGCATTATTTAGAGCTACTTTCCCCAAAACACAAACACGATTGGCAGGTATTGTGGTATTCTAATGAACAAGACACATGTACGATAACTGCTGATCTTACACACCACTCACTTCCAATGCAATGTTAAGGAGTTCTGGATGTCGCCGGTTAACCACTTTTATGCAACTTGCAGTTGGTAAGATGAATTGGAATGACTGAAATTAACATTTTCCTGTCGTTAATTGTTGTGTCCACTTTCATGTTCATTACCTCTGTTTCTTCTTCTGTCACTGGGACACGCAGCAGTGTGGTTTATTCTGGGCTAGTGGTACTTGAAATTCTAGAAGCTTAGGAGTTAACTCCTGAACTTATTACCTAAAGTGCTCTTTTCTGTGATCCTGGAAAGGGATCACACAATTGAATCTCCTGACTTTCATCACGGATTGCCAGGTATATGCTTTGCTTCCTAATTACTTGTCTTAAAGACTCTAATCTGCTTTTTTAATTCCTGTACTTTGGCCTTGGTCTTTATTTTGACAACCCTTCTGTGTGATGATTCTGCTCTTTTTAGCAACAGAGCCTCAGTGACAGTCATATTTTCAGTGTCTTATATAATTCTCCAAACTAGTATATAAATGTTCATAAAATAGTTTGGAAAGTTATCTTCTTATTCTCCTTCAGTTTTTACAACTTTTTTGAGCATTACCAAACCTTATGTATGTTAATGAACCAAACTACTTCTCCTACCACTTGCCAGTCACAAGTTCCATCTCCTTCAGCCTCACTTTAAAATATAGGTATGGCTTTTACATAGAAAAGTTGTTTCGTATTGAGCTGTTAAGTATCTATCATCTAAAGACATGAGGTGGCAATTCAAAGGACCTTGTCAGATGTGCTGCACAGTATGAGGCCAGAAGGAAAGAACTTAAAGTTGGTTTTATTAAAGAATGATGGACACAGTGACATTGAAGACAAAAATAAAACAGTAATTACTTATCCTTAGCAAGTGAAGACATCAAAAAGAATCTTGAAAATGTGCCGATATTTTCATAAATATTCTGCTGTCACAATGTTCTCCACCTAGAAGCTATTTTAAAAAACTTTTGTCAGGCAGATGGAGCACATAATGTGGATGTAAACAGTATCTCTCGATGCTCAAAAATCATTATGAACCCATACAATGAGTAAAAGTTGACATCTAGATATTTTGTTCTTTATTCTAGTCTTACAGGCATCCGCTATCTAGTGAAAAATCTTTATACTTTAAAGATTACAAAAAAATACTAGAATATACAGATGAATTCCCTTATATTAGCCATATAACATAGTGAAGCTCTAATTACATGGTGCGCTGAACATATTCAAAAGAATAAAAAGCTATATTGAGGATGTTGCATAATGATATAACCAGAGGTTGTAGGCCACGTTTTACTCTTTTTAAATGTAATGTTAATTTCTAGATAAAAGTGCTGTGATCCAAATTTCTAGTTAAGAAATGTTATTATCCAGGTGATCCAATTTAATAATCCTCTCAATAGACATGGAATTAAAATATAGCATTCAGGTTGAAGCCACTAATAAAAGGAGTTTTGGAGCTTACATGACATTAACAGTAATGGGCTAAACTGCAATGGAGTGATGATCTAGGGCAGCTCGGTGGCTCGGTGATTAGCATAGTTCTAGTGTTGGGGTCCAGGATTTAATTTCCACCAAGGACAGCATCTATAAGGAGTTTCTATGTTCTCCCCATGTTTGCAGTGGTTGCCTCCCACACCACATAGACATGCAGATAGATTGTGGACAGCAATGGGGACAGTCATGTTGATATCTGTAAACTGATGTGTACATTAATAATGCTACATAAGCGAGTAAAATGAATAAGTCTGTTCTTCAGCTTAAAGCAGTTGTCCAGAACTGAGATATTGATGTAGAGTAAGTAAAGTAAGTCACCAATATAAAATTAATGGAGGTCCAATACCCTACCATTTATAGTTTACCTGTTGATACTGAGCTTGGACACAAGGAAAAGTGCTGCCTTATACTACAGAGTCTGCCTGTGATGAGGGGGGCTGCCTTATACTACAGAGTCTACCTGTGGGGAGGGGGTCTGCCTTGTACTACAGAATTGGCCTGTGGGGAGGGGGGCTGCCTTGTACTACAGAGTCCGCCTGTGGGGAAGGGGGTGTGCTGCCTTATACTGCAGAGTCTGCCTGGGGAAGGGGGGTACTGCCTTATACTACAGAGTCTCCCTGGGGAAGGGGGGTGCTGCCTTATACTACACAGTCTGCCTGGGGAAGGGGGGTGCTGTCTTATACTACAGATTCTGCCTGGGGAAGGAGGTGTGCTGCCTTATACTACAGAGTCTGCCTGGGGAAGGGGGGTGCTGCCTTATACCACAGAGTTTGCCTGGGGAAGGGGGGCGCTGCCTTATACTACAGAGTCTGCCTGTGGGGAGGGGGGCTGCCTTGTACTACAGAGTCTGCCTCTGGGGAAGGGGGGTGCTGCCTTATACTACAGAGTCTGCCTGGGGAAGGGAGGTACTGCCTTATACTACAGAGTCTGCCTGTGGGGAGGGGGACTGCCTTATACTACAGAGTCTGCCTGTGGTGATGTGGGACTGCCTTATACTAGAGTCTGCCTGTGGGGAGGGGGGTTCTGCCTTATACTAGAGTCTGCCTGTGGGGAGGGGGGTTCTGCCTTGTACTAGAGTCTGCCTGTGGGGAGGGGGGTGCTGCCTTATACTACAGAGTCTGCCTGGGGAAGGGGGGTGCTGCCTTATACTACAGAGTCTGCCTGTGGGGAGGGGGGCTGCCTTATACTGCAGAGTCTGCCTGTGGGGAGGGGGGCTGGCTTATACTACAGGGTCTGGCTATGGGGTGCTGCCTTATACCAGAGGGTCTGCCTATGGGGGGCTGCCTTATACTACAGAGTCTGCCTATGGGGTGCAGCCTTATACCAGAGGGTCTGCATATGGGGAGCTGCCTTATACTGCAGAGTCTGCCTATGGGGGTGCTGCATTATACTACAGAGATTGCCTATGGGGTGCTGCCTTACACTAAAGAGTCTGCCTATGGAGTGCTGCCTTATACTACAGAGTCTGCCTTATGCTATAGAGTCTGCCTATGGGAGCTGCCTTATGCTATAGAGTCTGCCTATGGGGAGTGCATTATACTATAAGGAGGCCTATGGGGAGTGCATTATACTATATTGAGGACTATCTGATGCATTATACTATATGGAGGCTATCTAGGGGGGCATCATACAGTGTAGGGATTACATTGATGGGGTCATCTTACAGTGTCGGAGCCATCAAACATTTTGGGGGCTATTAAGGGGCCAGTATACTGTGTGGGTGGTACTATACAGTGAGGGGGCATTACACTGTGTTTAAGAGAGCATCACCTTGTGTATAAGTGAGCTGTACAGGGGGGAGACTCGGTACATTATTCAATGTAAATTGGGCACTTATTGTTATAGGGGAATTCAGGTTTCTGTGACTGTTAGATGCACACAGGGCATTATTACTTTCTAGAGGGCAAAATGTAGGCACTGTTTTCTAGGGCACTTGCACCCGGCATTACTATATTATAGAGAGTTGCTTTAGAATTTAGAAGGCAGAGAACCACACAGCAGGTGCAGTAATAAGAACACATACGGCAGCAGAGGCTCAGTATTGGGGTACTAGGTGCAGTAATAGGGACACATACGGCAGCAGCGGCTCAGTATTGTGGTATCAGCAGGATGACGAGTTTGTGCAGGTTGGGAATAGATGGTGATGGGGCTGGAATATGAGAAGTGAAATGTGTCTTTGGCTACGTTCACACTAGCGTTGTGCGCCGCTGCGTCGGCGACGCGACGCACAAAGCACCGAAAAACGCGTGCAAACGCACGCAAAAACGCTGCGTTTTTCGACGCGTGCGTCGTTTTTTGACGAAAATCGGACACAAGAAAAATGCAACTTGTTGCGTTTTCTTGGTCCGACGCTAGCGTAAAAAAAGACGCACATGTCGGAAAACGCAACAAGCAAAAACGCATGCGTCCCCCATGTTAAACATAGGGGCGCATGACGCGTGCGTCGCCGCTGCGTCGCCCCCGACGCTAGCGCGACGCACACTAGCCGAACGCTAGTGTGAACGTAGCCTTAGTTGTATTCTCTGCAGACGAGTCCTGGCTGAAAGAAGTTGTCATGTCAGTCTGTGCCAGATGAAAAAGACGGGAAAAATTAACGATTCCATCAGAGAACATCAGTGGTAAGACATTATCTGTAACTGTGCTGTGATCTCTTATATGTTCTGTAGGGCTGGTTTCTACCACTGACCATAATATCCATGTTGGTCGTTATATAGAGATTATTTTCAGTAACAGCGCAGTCATCTGCTGAGGTTCTCCTCCACTATTAGGACCCAGCTGTAATCAAGGTTACCTGGTTAGGGGCCCACTCAGAAGCTTCGCCCCCCCGAACCAAAACCCTAGCTACGCCTCTGATGGGAGTACGTCTTTAAATAAAAACCGTTCATAGTAAAATTAACATTTCCTCAAGGAAATGATTTTCCAATAGGTTGATTTTCCCAAAAGTTTCTCAAAGCAAAGGATGACTGCAAGCAAACAGGAACTCTGAGCAGCGGTTCTTTGAAATGATAGAAGCAAATTTGTATGCAATTGAAGTGAATCAAATGAAACATCTTCACAAATTCTCAGAAACCATTTTTTTGTATCAATATAACTTCTATTACAACTGAAAACCTGAAATGTCATTTCAACAAATAATTGTTGTTATTATCCAGTCAGGTGAGGTAAAAATGGTCTCAGATTGTGAAGCATGAGTGAAATTACTTATTCTGCATGTAGACTCTCATTTCCCAACATCTTAGGGTCAAGTCAAGGGAGCAACTGTGCACAACAAAAAAGGATGCTACTAATCCTAACCAATATAACATGCAAGGAAGCAAGATGCCTAAGCAGGATTGCAGTAGACAGAATCAAAATGCCTTTCAATGTGGGTTATATTAAAATTAATTTTAACACCCCTTTAAGCCACCTTCGATGACAGGGTGTCCCTTAGATCACACCACAGTTTAGCACAGTGCTTCAACCTGGATCTTGTTGTGACCTCTAGGGTAATGCAGGAGGGCCTTCCTGTTCTGCTGGTGTCAACTCTGGAAACCCATGTCCACACATGGTACACACTCACAAGAGATGAGATTAAAACAACACAACAGGTTTATTGTATAGGAAAAAAAAGGTGCAAAAGGCCGAGGGCATAACAAGGAACAGTATACAAATGTTATCACACAAATAAAACAGATATGTGACACGCACAAAGGTAAAGGATGTGCTTTGCAGCAGATCCAACAGTGGGGTCTGGTTGCCGCAGATGTTGGCGCACTTTCAGGAAATGTTGGTGCACTTAACGACTCAATAAGAGCAAAATCCTCTTCCTGGATCATCCTGTTATAAACTTATTGCACGTGGAGCCCTAAGTCCCAACAATAGTCCCTTAGCAATTAGTTCGGTTATAAAAACAGTGGAATCACAAGTCCCAGCAGTAGCTACTCACTCCTTGATGTAGCAGATCTGGGATCACACAGGGATCCAGCTTGTGTCTGCAGAATTCCTGGGACGAAGGGAATGGATCACAGGATCCTGAGGTAAGCCAGGCAGTAGTCGATATCTCCTGATAATCTGACTGCCTTGCAGATTTGGTTAAGCTCCATGATTATGTTATCCTCTTGCACACTGAGCTGCTGGGCTGTCAGCACTCACTCTGTGTCCCTGTTCTGTTCACCAATATCAGGTTCTGACCTGTCTTCAATAGTGAAGCACACACATGTCCTTGTGCCAAGCTAGTGGACCAGCCCAACCAGGGCAGCGGGGTACTCGGTACTGGGTCCTGTCTTAAAGGGGATGTCACGGTGGTTGCGACCCTGTCCGTGGCCCTGGGCATCCAATTAAAGGGATTTATAATGTCTATGTTCATGATGCCACCTGTGGTGTTCGGTCAGTAGGGACCGACGCTGCTTAAAGGGGTCCTCTGAGGTGATGTTGTTGCAGCAAGATGGTAACACTTCCCACAGGTGAAGCGGGGTCCCCAGGGCTTCCCAGGTGTATGGCAAGATGGTGTAAGCCGATAAAGGCACAAAGAACAAGGACAAAGGTTTGCAAGTCTTTACCTGGTTTACTGATGGTAGTAGTAGTCCTCAGTCCAGGGTACCAAGTACAGGGTAGCTGTGGTCCGGCCGGCTTTGAGGCATTAAGAGATCCTTTTACCAGGTGAGGTCCGTAAGCCTTTCCTGCTAGCCCCGTATAGTTAATTAGGTCCCTGCTGCTTGAAGCTCAGTGCAAGTCCCCTCTTTCCTGTCCTAAGACAGGTGTCTGTACGACAGGCAGTTTGAGCCTGTTTATAGGATCTCTTAGATGACCCGGCTCTCACAGTCACTGCTTCGCCTCAGACTTGTTGCAGGCAATTGACATGCAGTACTTTGCCCACCGATTCTGTCTCGTGTCCTGGAGAACAACACGACCTCGGGCTCCCGGTACCCAGCTTCTGTGCTCTGACTCTGAGGGTGTCCTTCCCCTGTTCCCCTCCTGAGCCCTTTCCTCCTCTATGCTTCTTTCCTCAAAGCTCCTCCACAATTCAACCCCCCTTCTGCTTCTCTTTCCATGGCTAGCAGCTCCCTTACGGCTGTTCGGCCCCCATGTCTGCATCAGACATCATTCAACATCTTAGGGTCAAGTCAAGGGAGCAACTGTGCAAAACAAACAAGGATGCTACTAATCCTAACCAATATAACATGCAAGGAAGCAAGATGCCTAAGCAGGATTGCAGTAGACAATGGTTTACAATGCTTCTGTCCTCTAAGCTACTGGAGACCAACTGTCTCCCTCCACTGCCTCTCTCTGACTCCCTGAGACTAACTGGCTCCTCCTCCAGACCAGGATACATAAAGTGTAAGGGAGCTCCCCTGAATCTGGGTCCTGAGCTCCCCCTCCTGGCCTAGATTCAGAATGTGTTGAATGCGAGTGCCTTACCTGATAGACAGAATCCCCCTTGCCTCCAAGCATGACATCACCCTCCCAGAAAGGAAGGTAACATCACTGCAGCAGCCGGTTACCTGGGGTGCTGCACTAGCTTTCTCCTTCTTCTCCAATGTGCTCAACCCACCAGTCTCTTCCTTTCAATAGCGTGGCTACTAGGGGGGCAGAGGGTGAGGCCGCCCCGGGCCCACCACTCACAGGGGCCCACCCGGAGCTACACTACCCTTAATTATATCATTGTGCACCCACCGATATAGATAAGCTCCATGGTACAGCAGGGAGATACGATCTACCTGTATTACCTTGGGCAGTGGCTGGAGAAAGGCAGTGAAGCATTTAACCCCCCCCCCATGTCGACACTGTACCTGTATCCAGTAACCGGCAGACAAGCCCACATTGCACGCTCAGTGAACTTGTCTGCTGCAGAGAAGTCAGGACCATGGCACTGGGTCTTCCCTCCAGGGAGGAGCAGGACAGGACTCAGTGCTGTAAGTAACAGCTCAGTAGCTCACACTTCTGCCTGTACAGGCTGGAGGTGTCTGCACTGTGCAGGGAAGAGGTTGCGGGATGCTGCTCCTCTCCTGATAAGCCCCGACTGGATTCTTGTGCTGTATCTGCAGTCTCTGAGACACTGTAGATTTATGGCGGCACCTTAAATTTTTAAACAGATGGGGTCGCTGTCAGAGCAAATCGACCTAGCATCACCCGATCTGTAAAAAACTTCAGAGCAGCAGCCATAAATCTCATGGTTCCTTAGATAGGGAGACAACACTGGTCAGTAATGTGCCCTGATAGGCGTGACCCCGGCTGCAGGACCCCACAGATGAGGATATATGTCTCTTTTACATACATATATCCTTCTCTGTGGGGTCCTGCAGCTGGGGTCACATCTATTAGTGCACATTACTGACCAGTCTTGTCAGTATATATACCTTGGATTTACTTATATGAGATCATACAGACATTGGACTGATAGGATCCTGACCCCGGCTATAGGAAATTTTATATATATATATATATATATATATATATATATATATATATATATATATATATATACACAGTTAGGTCCATATATATTTGGACAGAGACAACATTTTTCTAATTTTGGTTCTAGACATTACCACAATGAATTTTAAACAAAACAATTCAGATGCAGTTGAAGTTCAGACTTTCAGCTTTCATTTGAGGGTTTCCACATTAAAATTGGATCAAGGGTTTAGGAGTTTCAGCTCCTTAACATGTGCCACCCCTGTTTTTAAAGGGACCAAAAGTAATTGGACAGATTCAATAATTTTAAATAAAATGTTCATTTTTAGTACTTGGTTGAAAACCCTTTGTTGGCAATGACTGCCTGAAGTCTTGAACTCATGGACATCACCAGACGCTGTGTTTCCTCCTTTTTGATGCTCTGCCAGGCCTTCACTGCGGGGGTTTTCAGTTGCTGTTTGTTTGTGGGCCTTTCTGTCTGAAGTTTAGTCTTTAACAAGTGAAATGCTGCTCAATTGGGTTGAGATCAGATGACTGACTTGGCCATTCAAGAATATTCCACTTCTTTGCTTTAATAAACTCCTGGGTTGCTTTGGCTTTATGTTTTGGGTCATTGTCCATCTGTAGTATGAAATGACGACCAATCAGTTTGGCTGCATTTGGCTGGATCTGAGCACACAGTATGTCTCTGAATACCTCAGAATTAATTCGGCTGCTCCTGTCCTGTGTCACATCATCAATTAACACTAGTGACCCAGTGCCACTGGCAGCCATGCATGCCCAAGCTATCACACTGCCTCCGCCGTGTTTTACAGATGATGTGGTATGCTTTGGATCATGAGCTGTACCATGCCTTTGTAATGACCGGAGGTCCGAATATGATCCAGTGAGTCACAAACCAAGACCAAGGCTGAAATCTCCAACGGTATTTACTCAAAGGCAAAATAATCAAGGTAATATGGAGAATATTAAGGCAGATGCACGCCAAAGATACACTAGCTCAGCAGCAGCTGAAATCACTGTGCCACTCCAAGGTCTCCTGAGAACTGTATACTACAACAGACTAGTAAGAAATTTACCTAACAGGCAACTAAAAACAGGAACAAGTGTAAATTGAATGTAGTGTTATTAAGGGAGCCCCTGGAATGGCACATTGAGTATAACTTACACAACTCTAATATAAGATACACCTCTAAAGTAACAACTTAACACTCTGAGCAGAGATACCCGGGTATCTATAACTATGGTACCGTATCCTGAGATAGATTTCCTCTCAGGCAGGAATCCGCACAGGCTGTAGTCAGTCCATATCTTCAGCGCCAATAAGTTACAGCAAGCTCCTCTTGTCTTGTCGGCCGATGCCGAGCCCAAACGCCGGGGACTTAGTTAGTGGTCTCACGATGTTGTCTCTGCTTCTGTAGCTCCTAGGAATGCTTCCACGACAATCCGTCCGTCTCTGTATCAGCCGTCTGTCCAGACTTGTTTCTCCACTCAATGCACAGGGAATCCACAGACTTCCAAATTCGTACTGGGTTCTTAGTAAAGTCTCAGTCTTTTCTTAGATAAAGGGTTAGCTCTTCTCCAGGAAACGTTAGCAACACAAGTCTCTCACAGAGTTAAACAAAAGGTTAGCTCTTCTCCAGGGGAACGTTAGCAACAAAAAGTCTCTCAAAAGCTTCTTTTCCTCCAAAAACATTTGCAGTAAAATCCACACACAGTCTCTTTTTTTAAGATCTCACAGCAGCTTCTCCTTTGCTTCCCGCCTTTTCTCTCTCAGCTCTCACTTCCTAGTTTCACTTCACACACGAGACACTGGACCCCACCCCCCAGCACACATTGTCTCTGGGAGTTTTGCAGTGTCTGTCTTCTGCTGCAACAGGCAAAAACCACAGGGTCCTAGTGCCCTCTCAGTGGGACTACAGTTCACCCTCTTACATGCCACCCCACTAGAGGTTGGCGTCCTCGACATACCTCCCCACTCAAATTCATCTTGAGCATATCGCTGAGGCGGTATTCCTGCCGTAGATCGTGTAGTTCTCCTGAGTCCTACATCAACAGGTGCGACCTTAGAGGGAGCTAGAGTCTCTTCCGTGGTCGTGTTAGTGGGCGTAAGTGGAGTTGTCTCCTCCTGCGGCTCAATGTCCTGTGATACAGCGTCAGGACCAAGCAGTTGACCTGATGCACTCTCCTCAACAACATCCTCCATATCCCCAACATTCTCATCACCCGAGGCCAGATCGGTCACAGGGGGCAAATAAGCAGGCGCAGGAGTAAGCACACCATCAAACTCAAGATCATTCAGAGCTTCCGCCCCTTGAAACATGGCCTCTGGCTCTAGGGGGGTAGGCGCCGAATCTTCAAACCAGCACCGCTGTAACATGTTACGATGCAAATTACGGGTTGGCCCCCCTGTCCCCACCGGTTCGACCTCGTACACTGGAATCTCAGGGTTCACCTGTTTTTTTATCAGATACGGTATCGCCTCCCATCGGTCACTCAGCTTTCCTGACCGTCGTTTTGTCCTCACCAACACTCTGTCTCCCGGAGAGAACAGCTCTGTTTGTACAGGTCGCATGTCCTTATGGACCACCTGGCGAAGGCGGTCGCCCACCACCTGATGCACCACCCTCAACCGCCGCCGATGCTCTCGTACCCACTCGGATGCAGTCCGAAGGGGGGCGGAGGAGGGATCTGGCATGTTCAAATCCTCAATGTCTCGGCCAGGTCTACCAAACATCAACATGTGTGGTGAGTAACCAGTAGTACTGTGCACCCTGTTATTGTAAGCCCACATCAATTCGGGGAGATACTCAGGCCAGCATGTCTGTTGCTGACTCTCTAAGGACCTCAACATTTGCAACAGGGTCCGATTAAAACGCTCACACGCCCCGTTACCCTGAGGGTGGTAAGGCGTTGTTCTCGACTGCTCGATACCATAGAGCTGGTGCAACTCTTTCATCAGCGTCCCCTGAAAGCAGGCCCCTTGATCTGAATGTATTCTCTGCGGACACCCGAACACTTGGAAGAAATGTCGGCACACTGCCTCAGCCGCCGACTTGGCCGTCTGATCTCTTGTCGGCACCGCTACAGCATACTTGGTAAAGTGATCTGTCATCACCAGGCAATAGGAGTACCCTGACGTAGAGTATCCTATCAACACATAGTCAATCATGAGTAGTTCCAGTGGAGCTGAAGTCTTAATAGACTGTGTGGGAGCCCGCTGCTCAGGGCTTTTGTTGAGCCCACAAATTCGGCACTGCCGACACGCGTCGGCCACCATCCCTCCCAACTCAGGGCAGTAGAGGACTCGCTGCAACCACTAAAGTGTCTTTTCACTTCCAAAATGGGCCCCCTTCGCATGCGCCTCACGAGCGACCACTGGCCCCATCCCCACAGGAATTATCAGTTGGTACCGATGCTGCAGCTCCGATGGCAGGTACACCTTACGATACAAAAGAACTTGTTCCACACACAATTTATCCCATTGTCGAAGGAGTTTCATTCCTTCCATGGACAACTGAGCCTTGTCGTCTGCACTGGGCCAGGCCTTGTTTTGTACCCAACGGCACACAAGTGCAACGTCCGGACACTCATCCTGGACTCTTGTCCAATCTGAGGGTGTTTTACCCAGGACACAGGGCATCCCGGTGGCCACCCCACTTGAGTGTACCACACTTTGGAAGATAGGTATTTGCCCCAAAGCTGGAGTTTCAGTATCCTCAAGTTGTTCGTCAACATCTTCCCCGGATGACCCAAGGGGCACTCTTGACAATGCATCTGCATTGCCGTTCTCTCGACCAGAGCGAAATTTAATGCGGTAATTGAACTTGGCCAGTCTGGCGACCCACCGCTGCTCCAACGCCCCCAGTTTTGCATTCTCTAAGTGAGCTAGCGGGTTGTTATCTGTCATGACTAGCACCTCAGCTCCTGTTAGATACTCGGCGAAGCGTTCTGTCATTGCCCACACCAGGGCCAGCAATTCCAGCCGGAATGAGCTGTAGTTAGCCGGATTTCGCTCGGAGTCTCTTAAAGATCTGCTGCCATAAGAAATCACTCGTTCTCGGCCGTCCTGCACCTGTGCTAGTATTGCCCCCAACCCATAAAGACTACCATCGGTATACAACAAAAAAGGGGTGTCAAACCGGGCGTAGGCCAGCAATGGGGCACTCGTTAGGGTGGTTTTCACTCCATCAAATGCCTTTTTCTGTAGGGGCCCCCATGGAATGGGGCGATTTCGAGGACCCAGCGCTGTCCCTCTCAAAAGTTCATTCAAGGGACTCACCACTTGTGAGAATTTAGGTACAAACCGCCGATAGTATCCTGCTAGGCCCAGGAAGGCCCGCACTTCTCGCAGGTCACAAGGAGGTGGCCACTCTTGTACCGCCTTAATCTTACTGGCTAAAGGTAGTAACCCATCCGGGGTCACCAGATGCCCCAAATATTCAATCTGGTTTCGTAACAGTTGACATTTTTTTGGCTTTATTTTCAGGCCGTAGCTCTTGAGCCGCCGGAGAACTTGACGCAGCTTCTCCAAATGATCTTCAAATGAGGTTCCGAACACCACAATGTCGTCTAGATATATCAGGACTGATTCAAAATTTAGATCGCCCAAGCAATGTTCCATCAGGCGTTGGAAGGTTCCCGGGGCGGTAGCGAGGCCAAAGGGCATCCGGTTGAACTCAAAGAGCCCCATTGGCAAGACAAACGCCGTCTTGGCCCGATCTTTTTCAGCCATTGGGACCTGCCAGTACCCGCTTGCCAAATCCAACGTTGAGAAATACTTGGCCCGACCCAGGGCCGACAGGGATTCTTCAATACGGGGTAAAGGATATGCGTCCCGTACGGTGTGGGCATTCAATTTCCGATAGTCCAGACAAAATCGGAGTGTCCCATCCTTCTTGCGGACCAAAACTACAGGGGCCGCCCAGGGACTCCGGCTCTCTCGGATCACTTGGTTGTCCAGCATACTGGCCACCATGCTCTTCACCTCTTGATAGAGCGCCGGAGGAATTTGACGATATCTTTCTCTAATGGGTGGAGTATGCCCCGTTGGAATCTCATGCTCAATCGTCTGGGTACACCCGAAGTCCTCTCCATGTCGGGAAAAGGTCTCTTGATGTTCCCACAAAACTCTCTCCAACTGCACGGGGGTCAGCTTCTCCCGATCCACTCCCATCTGCTCCATGATCACATGAACATTCCATTCCTCCGTAGGAGGTTCAGTCCGGCCTACCTCGACCGCGAATGTCCAGGATGACTGTTGGTCTGGTCGCAATTCGAACCCTGCATTTTCCGGCACCTTCTCTGCCGGCACGAACAGTTCAGCCAGTATGGTCCCAGCGGGAATTGCAACAGCTTCATCTAAAACATTGATGCATCGGACCGGCACTCGTCCATTCTTCACAATCGCCAAAGACCGGGCCACATGTACCTTGGCAAATGAGGAACCCTCTCGGGCGGGCTCAAGTAGCACTTCAAGCCCATTCAATCTCTGTGCAGCTCCCACAGGCAGCATTAAGAGTTCCTCTTGTCTGGGTCCCAGCAGGATCGGGGCCCTCGAAGTCAATCGGACCCGGCCCACCCGGCCACCTGGGACCGCACTTTTCAGCAAGTCGCAACTCAGCACTAGACGGTGTAGAATTCTCTGTGTGGGTCGGTGTCTTGTCGCACGGGCCCAGTATCGGGGTCCTTCACTGGCATACATCTGGTGATTCAAATCTCGCAGCACGTTCATTCCGCGCGTCACTTCCATCCCTCTTCTAGGGGGGTGATCCACCAGTACTACCCCTTTCTGCCCCAGCTCTTGACCAAACATTTTTAGTTGCATCCACACGATCCCTTTGACTGACAATTGACCATTTTTTGCGGCGGTCAGTCGTATCACTCGGCCATCCTCTGGAATCACTAGTCGACTGAAGTATCTCTCATATACTTCTAGAGGCATTATAGTACATTCGGATCCCGTGTCAACCAAGCACCTCATCTTCCGCCCTTCAAACTCTGCTTCTATCACTGGACTACATGCAAACAAATCTTGTTCATTCCGTCGAGGGCTTTGTGTGGGTGGGGCCGCTGCTGCTTGCCCTCTCATGGCAGCGGCCGGAAGTTTAAAGCCGGCGACGTGGTTTCTGGGGCTGTAAGCGCCCGGCAGTAACGCGAGATGTGTCCCTGGCGGCCACACTTCCAGCAGGTGATTGTTCCTCGTGGGCGAGGGTTTGACTCATTCTGATAGGACGACCTGGCCATTTGCGGGGTCACCGTTCCAGGGGGTGGGGCAGGAGGTTCCCGTGAGGGGGTAGAGGCGGGATCAACTGTCAGTTGAGACAATTTCAGCTTCAACTCCTTCACCTCAGCACGCAAAGCTTGTACCACGCTTACCAGCCCCTCTCCCCCCGACCCTGATGACCCACCTTCCTCCAGCTGGGCACTGTTCACTGACCCCTCGGGAACATAGGCTGATTTCTCTTCCCTTTCCACTGCAGCTCGGTAAATCTGTCAGAAAGATAACTCTGGTGCAACCCGGGCCATTTCCAACAGTTTGTCCCGGAGAAGTCTATTGGCTAAACCGGTGATGAATTGGTCCCGGAGCAAGCGGTCTACCTCCCGGAACGCCCCCATGGCCCCCGGGTCTAGTCGCTGCATCTCATTCAACATCTCTTGCAAAATATTAGAGTACTGCATCAGGGACTCACACTCTCTCTGGGGACGATTAAAGAATAGGGACCGAAGCTGGGCCACACTCGCTCGGCCCCCCAAACTCCCCTCTAACAGTTCCAAAATCTTTTCTAATGTATCCCTCTCTGATTCTGGGCGCACCATCACCATACGCCTAATATCACCCTCCAGTGCATTTAATGCCAGCTCAGCGCGTAACGCGGGGGTCAAATTACACATGCGCAGAATACTCCGGATTCTCTCAGCCCAATCTTGCAACGCCATATTGCGCCCATCGTATTTCGGCATGTGCTGAAGTAAAGCCCCTACAGGCACATACCCTCCCAGGGTCGCCGCGGCTGCCAGGGGAACCCCAACCCCCGAGGAGGATGCGGATACAGCGGGGTCATTTCCACCCTCGCCCTCGTCCATGACAAACACTGGATCCTGCCGACTAAGCCAAAAATGTAATGACCGGAGGTCCGAATATGATCCAGTGAGTCACAAACCAAGACCAAGGCTGAAATCTCCAACGGTATTTACTCAAAGGCAAAATAATCAAGGTAATATGGAGAATATTAAGGCAGATGCACCCCAAAGATACACTAGCTCAGCAGCAGCTGAAATCACTGTGCCACTCCAAGGTCTCCTGAGAACTGTATACTACAACAGACTAGTAAGAAATTTACCTAACAGGCAACTAAAAACAGGAACAAGTGTAAATTGAATGTAGTGTTATTAAGGGAGCCCCTGGAATGGCACATTGAGTATAACTTACACAACTCTAATATAAGATACACCTCTAAAGTAACAACTTAACACTCTGAGCAGAGATACCCGGGTATCTATAACTATGGTACCGTATCCTGAGATAGATTTCCTCTCAGGCAGGAATCCGCACAGGCTGTAGTCAGTCCATATCTTCAGCGCCAATAAGTTACAGCAAGCTCCTCTTGTCTTGTCGGCCGATGCCGAGCCCAAACGCTGGGGACTTAGTTAGTGGTCTCACGATGTTGTCTCTGCTTCTGTAGCTCCTAGGAATGCTTCCACGACAATCCGTCCGTCTCTGTATCAGCCGTCTGTCCAGACTTGTTTCTCCACTCAATGCACAGGGAATCCACAGACTTCCAAATTCGTACTGGGTTCTTAGTAAAGTCTCAGTCTTTTCTTAGATAAAGGGTTAGCTCTTCTCCAGGAAACGTTAGCAACACAAGTCTCTCACAGAGTTAAACAAAAGGTTAGCTCTTCTCCAGGGGAACGTTAGCAACAAAAAGTCTCTCAAAAGCTTCTTTTCCTCCAAAAACACTTGCAGTAAAATCCACACACAGTCTCTTTTTTTAAGATCTCACAGCAGCTTCTCCTTTGCTTCCCGCCTTTTCTCTCTCAGCTCTCACTTCCTAGTTTCACTTCACACACGAGACACTGGACCCCACCCCCCAGCACACATTGTCTCTGGGAGTTTTGCAGTGTCTGTCTTCTGCTGCAACAGGCAAAAACCACAGGGTCCTAGTGCCCTCTCAGTGGGACTACAGTTCACCCTCTTACATGCCACCCCACTAGAGGTTGGCGTCCTCGACATACCTCCCCACTCAAATTCATCTTGAGCATATCGCTGAGGCGGTATTCCTGCCGTAGATCGTGTAGTTCTCCTGAGTCCTACATCAACAGGTGCGACCTTAGAGGGAGCTAGAGTCTCTTCCGTGGTCGTGTTAGTGGGCGTAAGTGGAGTTGTCTCCTCCTGCGGCTCAATGTCCTGTGATACAGCGTCAGGACCAAGCAGTTGACCTGATGCACTCTCCTCAACAACATCCTCCATATCCCCAACATTCTCATCACCCGAGGCCAGATCGGTCACAGGGGGCAAATAAGCAGGCGCAGGAGTAAGCACACCATCAAACTCAAGATCATTCAGAGCTTCCGCCCCTTGAAACATGGCCTCTGGCTCTAGAGGGGTAGGCGCCGAATCTTCAAACCAGCACCGCTGTAACATGTTACGATGCAAATTACGGGTTGGCCATACTTTTCTCTTTCTATCATTCAGGTAGAGGTTGATCTTGGTTTCATCTGTCCAAAGAATGTTCTTCCAGAACTGTGCTGGCTTTTTTAGATGTTGTTTAGCAAAGTCCAGTCTAGCCTTTTTATTCTTGATGCTTATGAGTGGCTTGCACCGTGCAGTGAACCCTCTGTATTTACTTTCATGCAGTCTTCACTTTATGGTAGATTTGGATATTGATACGCTGTCCTCCTGGAGAGTGTTGTTCACTTGGTTGGCTGTTGTGAAGGGGTTTCTCTTCACCATGGAGATTATTGTGTGATCATCCACCACTGTTGTCTTCCGTGGGCGCCCAGGTCTTTTTGCATTGATGAGTTCACCAGTGCTTTCTTTCTTTCTCAGAATGTACCAAATTGTAGATTTTGCCACTCCTAATATTGTAGCAATTTCTCGGATGGGTTTTTTCTGTTTTCGCAGCTTAAGGATGGCTTGTTTCACCTATACGGAGAGCTCCTTTGACCGCATGTTTACTTCACAGCAAAACCTTCCAAATGCAAGCACCACACCTCAATCAACTCCAGGCCTTTTATCTGCTTAATTGAGAATGACATAACGAAGGGATTGCCCACACCTGTCCATGAAATAGCCTTGGAGTCAATTGTCCAATTACTTTTGGTCCCTTTAAAAACAGGGTGGCACATGTTAAGGAGCTGAAACTCCTAAACCCTTCATCCAATTTTAATGTGGATACCCTCAAATGAAAGCTGAAAGTCTGTACTTCAACTGCATCTGAATTGTTTTGTTTAAAATTCATTGTGGTAATGTCTATAACCAAAATTAGAAAAATGTTGTCTCTGTCCAAATATATATGGACCTAACTGTATATATATATATAATTTCCTATAGCCCGGGTCAGGATCCTATCAGTCCGATGTCTGTATGATTTCATATCAGTAAATCCAAGGTTGTAAACACAAACCCCCCATTATAGAACCTTTTATTTAAAAAAAAAGTTATTGGTGAGTTTATGCAGCATGATAAATAGCCAGACAAAAGCAAAAAGAAACACAAGTGTGTACAGAAAATCACATATGAGTGAGGGCCCCTGAACATATACTCAGTCTAGACTACAAGACCCCAAAGGGGGAGGAGGGAAAAAGAGAGGAGCAGACGAGCCAGGGGATGTACTTTCTTCTTTAGATTGGTAATATTCTACCTCCCCCTCTTTCTTCTGGTTGCCTCCTTTCCTTTTCCCTCTTTGGAGTCTTGTCCAGACAAAAGTATTTTTTATGGTTACCTGGATACATTCAGGGAGCTATAGCCATACACTGGCCACTATATGCACCCACTGGCTGTTTCTACTTTCTTCTATTTAGCGCTTTGTTAAGTATATCAGGGCTGTACAAGTAGGGACGGACAGCAACCGGATTCCAAGGAGTGAGAGCTATTGCGGGTTTCATTATTCAGTGTGGGAGATAATGTTAGACAGTTTGAAGGCTGCTGTCGGGCCATCATAGAGTGTAGGGGCGTATATACAGTGTGGGAGCTACTGTTGGGGGTCGTTATACAGTGTGGGGAATACTGTGGGGGGCTGTAAAGAGTTTGGGGCTACTGTGAAGGTACATAGACATTTTACTATGTAAGGGCACAATGGTGGCATTACTATGTGAAGCAGTATGAGGAGCAATGCTTTTGTACCACACAGCAGGGGCAGTAATAGGGACACATACGGCAGCAGTGGCTCAGTATTGGGGTATCCGGGGCAGTAATAGGGACACATACAGCAGCAGCGGCTCAGTATTGGGGTATCAGGGGCAGTAATAGGGACACATACAGCAGCAGCGGCTCAGTATTGGGGTATCAGGTTCAGTAATAGGGACATACAGCAGCAGCGGTTCAGTATTGGGGTATCAGGTGCAGTAATAGGGACACATATGGCAGCAGCAGCTCAGTATTGGGGTATCAGAGGCAGTAATAGGGACATACGGCAGCAGCGACTCAGTATTTGGGTATCAGGTGCAGTAATAGGCACACATAGGGCAGCAGCGGCTCAGTATTGAGGTATCAGGTGCAGTAATAGGGACACATATGGCAGCAGCGGCTCAGTATTGGGGTATCAGAGGCAGTAATAGGGACATACGGCAGCAGCGACTCAGTATTTGGGTATCAGGTGCAGTAATAGGCACACATAGGGCAGCAGTGGCTCAGTATTGGGGTATCAGGTGCAGTAATAGGGACACATACGGCACCAGCGGCTCAGTATTGGAGTATCAGGGGCAGTAATAGGGACACATATGGCAGAAGTGGCTCAGTATTGGGGTATCAGGGGCAGTAATAGGGACACATATGGCAGAAGTGGCTCAGTATTAGGGTATCAGGGGCAGTAATAGGGACACATACAGCAGCAGTGGCTCAGTATTGGGGTATCAGGGGCAGTAATAGGGACACATATGGCAGCAGCGGCTCAGTATTGGGGTATCAGGGGCAGTAATAGGGACACATATGGCAGAAGTGGCTCAGTATTAGGGTATCAGGGGCAGTAATAGGGACACATACAGCAGCAGTGGCTCAGTATTGGGGTATCAGGGGCAGTAATAGGGACACATATGGCAGCAGCGGCTCAGTATTGGGGTATCAGGGGCAGTAATAGGGACACATATGGCAGCAGTGGCTCAGTATTGGGGTATCAGGTGCAGTAATAAGGACACATACGGCAGCAGCGGCTCAGTATTGGCATATCAGGGGCAGTATTAGGGACATAAGGCAGCAGTTTCTTAGTATTGGGTATCAGGTGCAATAATAAGGACACATAGGGCAGCAGCGGCTCAGTATTGAGGTATCAGGTGCAGTAATAGGGACACATACGGCACCAGCGGCTCAGTATTGGAGTATTAGGGGCAGTAATAGGGACACATATGGCAGCAGTGGCTCAGTATTGGGGGATCAGGGGCAGTAATAGGGACACAAAAGAGCAGCAGTGGCTCAGTATTGGGGTATCAGGGGCAGTAATAGGGATACACACGGCAGCAGTGGCTCAGTATTGGGGTATCAGGTGCAGTAATAGGGACACATATAGCAACAGCGGCTCAGTATTGGGGTATCAGGTGTAGTAATAGGGACACATATAGCAGCAGCGGCTCAGTATTGGGGTATCAGGTGCAGTAATAGGGACACATATAGCAGCAGCGGCTCAGTATTGGGGTATCAGGTGTAGTAATAGGGACAGATACGGCACCAGCGGCTCAGTATTGGAGTATCAGGGGCAGTAATAGGGACACATATGGCAGCAGTGGCTCAGTATTGGGGGATCAGGGGCAGTAATAGGGACACATATGGCAGCAGCGGCTCAGTATTGGGGTATCAGGTGCAGTAATAGGGACACATACGGCAGCAGCGGCTCAGTATTGGCGTATCAGGGGCAGTCTTAGGGACATAAGGCAGCAGTGGCTTAGTATTGGGTATCTGGTGCAGTAATAGGAACACATAGGGCAGCAGCGGCTCAGTATTGAGGCATCAGGTGCAGTAATAGGGACACATATGGCAGCAGTGGCTCAGTATTGGGGGATCAGGGACAGTAATAGGGACACATATGGCAGCAGCGGCTCAGTATTGGGGTATCAGGGGCAGTAATAGGGACACATATGGCAGCAGCAGTGGCTCAGTATTGGGGTATCAGGTGCAGTAATAGGGACACATATGGCAGCAGCAGCTCAGTATTGGGTTATCAGGTGCAGTAATAGGAACACATACGGCAGCAGCGGCTCAGTATTGGGGTATCAGGGCAGTAATAGGGACACATACGGCAGCAGCGTCTCAGTATTGGGGTATCAGGGCAGTAATAGGGACACATACAGCAGCAGCGGCTCAGTATTGGGGTATCCGGGGCAGTAATAGGGACACATACAGCAGCAGTGGCTCAGTATTGGGGTATCCGGGGCAGTAATAGGGACACATACAGCAGCAGCGGCTCAGTATTGGGGTATCAGGTGCAGTAATAGGGACATACAGCAGCAGCGGCTCAGTATTGGGGTATCAGGTGCAGTAATAGGGACACATATGGCAGCAGCGGCTCAGTATTGGGGTATCAGAGGCAGTAATAGGGACATACGGCAGCAGCGACTCAGTATTTGGGTATCAGGTGCAGTAATAGGGACACATACGGCACCAGCGGCTCAGTATTGGAGTATCAGAGGCAGTAATAGGGACACATATGGCAGAAGTGGCTCAGTATTGGGGTATCAGGGGCAGTAATAGGGACACATACAGCAGCAGTGGCTCAGTATTGGGGTATCAGGGGCAGTAATAGGGACACATATGGCAGAAGTGGCTCAGTATTAGGGTATCAGGGGCAGTAATAGGGACACATACAGCAGCAGCGGCTCAGTATTGGGGTATCAGGGGCAGTAATAGGGACACATATGGCAGCAGCGGCTCAGTATTGGGGTATCAGGGGCAGTAATAGGGACACATATGGCAGCAGCGACTCAGTATTGGGGTATCAGGGGCAGTAATAGGGACACATATGGCAGCAGCGGCTCAGTATTGGGGTATCAGGTGCAGTAATAAGGACATATACGGCAGCAGCAGTGGCTCAGTATTGGGGTATCAGGTGCAGTAATAGGGACACATACGGCAACAGCGGCTCAGTATTGGCATATCAGGGGCAGTATTAGGGACATAAGGCAGCAGTTTCTTAGTATCGGGTATCAGGTGCAGTAATAGGGACACATAGGGCAGCAGCGGCTCAGTATTGAGGTATCAGGTGCAGTAATAGGGACACATACGGCAGCAGCGGCTCAGTATTGGAGTATCAGAGGCAGTAATAGGGACACATATGGCAGAAGTGGCTCAGTATTGGGGTATCAGGGGCAGTAATAGGGACACATACAGCAGCAGTGGCTCAGTATTGGGGTATCAGGGGCAGTAATAGGGACACATATGGCAGAAGTGGCTCAGTATTAGGGTATCAGGGGCAGTAATAGGGACACATACAGCAGCAGCGGCTCAGTATTGGGGTATCAGGGGCAGTAATAGGGACACATATGGCAGCAGCGGCTCAGTATTGGGGTATCAGGGGCAGTAATAGGGACACATATGGCAGCAGCGACTCAGTATTGGGGTATCAGGGGCAGTAATAGGGACACATATGGCAGCAGCGGCTCAGTATTGGGGTATCAGGTGCAGTAATAAGGACATATACGGCAGCAGCAGTGGCTCAGTATTGGGGTATCAGGTGCAGTAATAGGGACACATACGGCAACAGCGGCTCAGTATTGGCATATCAGGGGCAGTATTAGGGACATAAGGCAGCAGTTTCTTAGTATCGGGTATCAGGTGCAGTAATAGGGACACATAGGGCAGCAGCGGCTCAGTATTGAGGTATCAGGTGCAGTAATAGGGACACATACGGCAGCAGCGGCTCAGTATTGGGGTATCAGGTGCAGTAATAGGGACACATACGGCACCAGCGGCTCAGTATTGGGGTATCAGGTGCAGTAATAGGGACACATACGGCACCAGCGGCTCAGTATTGGAGTATTAGGGGCAGTAATAGGGACACATATGGCAGCAGTGGCTCAGTATTGGGGGATCGGGGGCAGTAATAGGGACACATACAGCAGCAGTGGCTCAGTATTGGGGTATCAGGGGCAGTAATAGGGATACACACGGCAGCAGTGGCTCAGTATTGGGGGATCAGGTGCAGTAATAGGGACACATATAGCAGCAGCGGCTCAGTATTGGGGTATCAGGTGTAGTAATAGGGACACATATAGCAGCAGCGGCTCAGTATTGGGGTATCAGGTGCAGTAATAGGGACACATATAGCAGCAGCGGCTCAGTATTGGGGTATCAGGTGTAGTAATAGGGACACATACGGCACCAGGGGCTCAGTATTGGAGTATCAGGGGCAGTAATAGGGACACATATGGCAGCAGCAGTGGCTCAGTATTGGGTTATCAGGTGCAGTAATAGGGACACATACGGCAGCAGCGGCTCAGTATTGGGGTATCAGGGCAGTAATAGGGACACATACGGCAGCAGCGTCTCAGTATTGGGGTATCAGGGCAGTAATAGGGACACATACAGCAGCAGCGGCTCAGTATTGGGGTATCCGGGGCAGTAATAGGGACACATACAGCAGCAGCGGCTCAGTATTGGGGTATCCGGGGCAGTAATAGGGACACATACAGCAGCAGCGGCTCAGTATTGGGGTATCAGGTGCAGTAATAGGAACATACAGCAGCAGCGGCTCAGTATTGGGGTATCAGGTGCAGTAATAGGGACACATATGGCAGCAGCGGCTCAGTATTGGGGTATCAGAGGCAGTAATAGGGACATACGGCAGCAGCGACTCAGTATTTGGGTATCAGGTGCAGTAATAGGCACACATAGGGCAGCAGCGGCTCAGTATTGAGGTATCAGGTGCAGTAATAGGGACACATATGGCAGCAGCGGCTCAGTATTGGGGTATCAGAGGCAGTCATAGGGACATACGGCAGCAGCGACTCAGTATTTGGGTATCAGGTGCAGTAATAGGGACACATACGGCACCAGCGGCTCAGTATTGGAGTATCAGGGGCAGTAATAGGGACACATATGGCAGAAGTGGCTCAGTATTGGGGTATCAGGGGCAGTAATAGGGACACATACAGCAGCAGTGGCTCAGTATTGGGGTATCAGGGGCAGTAATAGGGACACATATGGCAGAAGTGGCTCAGTATTAGGGTATCAGGGGCAGTAATAGGGACACATACAGCAGCTGCGGCTCAGTATTGGGGTATCAAGGGCAGTAATAGGGACACATATGGCAGCAGCGGCTCAGTATTGGGGTATCAGGGGCAGTAATAGGGACACATATGGCAGCAGCGACTCAGTATTGGGGTATCAGGGGCAGTAATAGGGACACATATGGCAGCAGCGGCTCAGTATTGGGGTATCAGGTGCAGTAATAGGGACACATACGGCAACAGCGGCTCAGTATTGGCATATCAGGGGCAGTATTAGGGACATAAGGCAGCAGTTTCTTAGTATTGGGTATCAGGTGCAGTAATAGGGACACATAGGGCAGCAGCGGCTCAGTATTGAGGTATCAGGTGCAGTAATAGGGACACATACGGCACCAGCGGCTCAGTATTGGAGTATTAGGGGCAGTAATAGGGACACATATGGCAGCAGTGGCTCAGTATTGGGGGATCAGGGGCAGTAATAGGGACACATACGGCAGCAGTGGCTCAGTATTGGGGTATCAGGGGCAGTAATAGGGATACACACGGCAGCAGTGGCTCAGTATTGGGGTATCAGGTGCAGTAATAGGGACACATATAGCAGCAGCGGCTCAGTATTGGGGTATCAGGTGTAGTAATAGGGACACATATAGCAGCAGCGGCTCAGTATTGGGGTATCAGGTGCAGTAATAGGGACACATATAGCAGCAGCGGCTCAGTATTGGGGTATCAGGTGTAGTAATAGGGACACATACGGCACCAGCGGCTCAGTATTGGAGTATCAGGGGCAGTAATAGGGACACATATGGCAGCAGTGGCTCAGTATTGGGGGATCAGGGGCAGTAATAGGGACACATATGGCAGCAGCGGCTCAGTATTGGGGTATCAGGTGCAGTAATAGGGACACATACGGCAGCAGCGGCTCAGTATTGGCGTATCAGGGGCAGTATTAGGGACATAAGGCAGCAGTGGCTTAGTATTGGGTATCAGGTGCAGTAATAGGGACACATAGGGCAGCAGCGGCTCAGTATTGAGGTATCAGGTGCAGTAATAGGGACACATATGGCAGCAGCGGCTCAGTATTGGGGTATCAGAGGCAGTCATAGGGACATACGGCAGCAGCGACTCAGTATTTGGGTATCAGGTGCAGTAATAGGGACACATACGGCACCAGCGGCTCAGTATTGGAGTATCAGGGGCAGTAATAGGGACACATATGGCAGAAGTGGCTCAGTATTGGGGTATCAGGGGCAGTAATAGGGACACATACAGCAGCAGTGGCTCAGTATTGGGGTATCAGGGGCAGTAATAGGGACACATATGGCAGAAGTGGCTCAGTATTAGGGTATCAGGGGCAGTAATAGGGACACATACAGCAGCTGCGGCTCAGTATTGGGGTATCAAGGGCAGTAATAGGGACACATATGGCAGCAGCGGCTCAGTATTGGGGTATCAGGGGCAGTAATAGGGACACATATGGCAGCAGCGACTCAGTATTGGGGTATCAGGGGCAGTAATAGGGACACATATGGCAGCAGCGGCTCAGTATTGGGGTATCAGGTGCAGTAATAAGGACATATACGGCAGCAGCAGTGGCTCAGTATTGGGGTATCAGGTGCAGTAATAGGGACACATACGGCAACAGCGGCTCAGTATTGGCATATCAGGGGCAGTATTAGGGACATAAGGCAGCAGTTTCTTAGTATTGGGTATCAGGTGCAGTAATAGGGACACATAGGGCAGCAGCGGCTCAGTATTGAGGTATCAGGTGCAGTAATAGGGACACATACGGCACCAGCGGCTCAGTATTGGAGTATTAGGGGCAGTAATAGGGACACATATGGCAGCAGTGGCTCAGTATTGGGGGATCAGGGGCAGTAATAGGGACATATACGGCAGCAGTGGCTCAGTATTGGGGTATCAGGGGCAGTAATAGGGATACACACGGCAGCAGTGGCTCAGTATTGGGGTATCAGGTGCAGTAATAGGGACACATATAGCAGCAGCGGCTCAGTATTGGGGTATCAGGTGTAGTAATAGGGACACATATAGCAGCAGCGGCTCAGTATTGGGGTATCAGGTGCAGTAATAGGGACACATATAGCAGCAGCGGCTCAGTATTGGGGTATCAGGTGTAGTAATAGGGACACATACGGCACCAGCGGCTCAGTATTGGAGTATCAGGGGCAGTAATAGGGACACATATGGCAGCAGTGGCTCAGTATTGGGGGATCAGGGGCAGTAATAGGGACACATATGGCAGCAGCGGCTCAGTATTGGGGTATCAGGTGCAGTAATAGGGACACATACGGCAGCAGCGGCTCAGTATTGGCGTATCAGGGGCAGTATTAGGGACATAAGGCAGCAGTGGCTTAGTATTGGGTATCAGGTGCAGTAATAGGGACACATAGGGCAGCAGCGGCTCAGTATTGAGGTATCAGGTGCAGTAATAGGGACACATATGGCAGCAGCTCAGTATTGGAGTATCAGGTGCAGTAATAGGGACACATATGGCAGCAGTGGCTCAGTATTGGGGTATCCGGGGCAGTAATAGGGACACATACAGCAGCAGTGGCTCAGTATTGGGGTATCAGGGGCAGTAATAGGGACACATACGGCAGCAGTGGCTCAGTATTGGGGTATCAAGTGCAGTAATAGGGACACATGGCAGCAGCGGCTCAGTATTGGGGTATCAGGGGCAGTAATAGGGACACATATGGCAGCAGCAGTGGCTCAGTATTGGGGTATCAGGTGCAGTAATAGGGACACATATGGCAGCAGCAGCTCAGTATTGGGTTATCAGGTGCAGTAATAGGGACACATACGGCAGCAGCGGCTCAGTATTGGGGTATCAGGGCAGTAATAGGGACACATACGGCAGCAGCGTCTCAGTATTGGGGTATCAGGGCAGTAATAGGGACATATACAGCAGCAGCGGCTCAGTATTGGGGTATCCGGTGCAGTGATAGGGACACATAGGGCAGCAGCGGCTCAGTATTGGGGTATTGGGTGCAGTAATAGGGACACATAGGGCAGCAGCGGCTCAGTATTGGGGAATCAGGTGCAGTAATAGGGACATACGGCAACAGCGGCTCAGTATTGGGGTATCAGGTGCAGTGATAGGGACACATAGGGCAGCAGCGGCTCAGTATTGGGGTATTGGGTGCAGTAATATGGTCACTTACGGCACCAGCGGTTCAGTATTGGGGTATCAGCAGGATGAGGAGTTTGTGCAGGTTGGTAATAGTCCCATTGGTGACAGTGCTGAAAATGTGAGAAGTGAAACGTGTCTTTGTTGTATCCTCTGCAGGTGACTCGTGGCTGGAAGAAGTTGTCATGTCGGTCTGGGCCAGATGGAAAAGACGGGAAAAGTGAACGATTCCATCAGAAAGAATGTCAGCGGTAAGACATGATCTGTAACTGTGCAGTGATTTCTTATATGTTCTGTAGGACTGGTATCTACCACTGTATGGTCACAATATGGCGGTAATATCATTGTTGGTCTTTGTGGAGATTTTTTTTAGTTACAGGAGGATCATCGGCTGATGTTCTTATACCCACAATTACAGTGTGATACCGTAGTTGTAATCAGGGGTTAGGGGCCCACTCATATGTCTCACCCCCCTGAGCTGAACCCCTAACTACGCCTCTGCTTCCTTTGCTACTCCTTCCTTCCAGGATGTAAAGAGGAACAATGTCTGCTGGAAGTTGTAGTCCGGCGCAGTGCAGCAAAAAAAGCATTAATGTCTGCTGCGATGAATGTCTGTGTAAGCCCAACAGCAGTACTCTGTACACATAGCTCCCACTGCAAATGTTACATAAATATAACATTTTGTATATAGCTTCCATGTGAACTGATGGTCTAGTCCTCTTCATGATAATTTTTTCACAATATCAGTTGTAGATGGGGCTTTTTCTGATTTGATTGTTAGTTAACCCTTGATTTGGTTAACACCTTTCCGACGTGCGCCGTACTAGTACTGCGCTGAGAGAATTGCATTTCTGCATAGAGCAGTACTAGTACGGAGGCACGATCACACGGTCTCACGGTGAGGGCCGCGGCGATCACGTGTGGGTATCTGCTGTATGTGACAGCGGACACCCCGCAGCTATGTCCACGATCGGTGCTAGCACGGATCGTGGGCATTTAACCCCTCTGATGCCGCTGTCAGTAGTGACAGTGGCATAGAGAACAGTTGCGCAGGGAGGGGGTTCCCTGCACACTCCCACCGGAACAACATGATGCGATCGTGTTGTTTCGGTGGTCTCCATGGAGACCCCTGGCTCCAAGATAGCTACGGGGTCCTTATGAGTCCTTCAGTGAGGTGGCTTGTCAGCGCCTGCTGAGAGCAGGTGCTGGCAAGTCTCCTACACTGCCTGTCAGATTGCTGATCTGACACTGTGCTATGCAAAGTGTCAGATCAGCGATCTGACTTCATATAGTAATGTCCCAACCTAGGACAATGTTATAAAGTTTAAAAAAAATTTAAATGTGTAAAAATATATATATATTTTTTTTTTTTAAATCCCCAAATAAAGAAAAAAATGTGTATATTCTTCCAATAAATCCATTTGTTTATGTAAATAAAAAAGCACAGTAAAAGTACACCTATTTGGCATCGCCACGTCCGTAACGACCCACTCTATAAAATTCTCCCACTAGTTAACCCCTTCAGTGAACACCGTTAAAAAAATAAATAAAAAACGAGGCAAAAAAATGCTTTATCATCATACCGCCGAACAAATTGTGCAATAAAACGCAATCAAAAAGACGGATGTAAATAAAAATAGTACCGCTGAAAACATCATCTTGTCCCGCAAAAAAACAAGCCTCAATACAGCTCCATCAGCAGAAAAATAAAAATATTATAGCTCTCAGAATAAAGTGATGCAAAAAGAATTATTTTTTCTATAAAATAGCTTTTATTGTGTAAAAGCACCAAAACATAAAAAAATGATATAAAAGAGGTATCGCTGTCATCATACTGACCCAAAGAATAAAACTGCTTTATCAATTTTACCACACGCTGAACGGTATAAACGCCTCCCCCAAAAGAAATTCCTGAATTGCTGGTTTTTGTTCATTCTGCCTCCCAAAAATAGTAATAAAAAGCGATCAAAAAATGTCATGTGCCCGAAAATGTTACCAATAAAAATGTCAACTCGTCCTGCAAAAAACAAGACGACTCTGTGGGCCAATATATGGATAAACTATAGCACTCAAAGTGTGGTGATGCAAAAAATATTTTTTGCAATAAAAAGCGTCTTTTAGTGTGTGACAGCTGTCAAACATAAAAACCCAATATCAAACCCCGCTATAAATAGTAAATCAAACCCCCCTTTATCACCCCCTTAGGGAAAAATAATGAAATAAAAAAGTATTTATTTCTATTTTCCCATTGGGGTTAGGATCAGGGTTGGGGTTTGGGCTAAAGCTAAGGTTAGGGTTGGGATTAAGGTTAGTGTTGGGTTAGGGTTGGAATTAGGGCTAGAGTTGGAATTAGGGTTTGGGTTGGAATTAGGGTTAGGGTTGGGATTAGGGTGAGGAGTGTGTTAGGGTTAGGTTTGTGGTTAGGGTTATGGTTAGGGTTGGGATTAGGGTTAGGGTGTGTTGGGGTTAGGGGTGGATTTAGAATTGGGGGGTTTCCACTGTGTAGGCACATCAGGGGCTCTCTAAATGTGACATGGCGTCTGGTCTCAATTCCAGCCAATTTTGCTTTTAAAAGTCAAACAGCGCTCCTTCCCTTCTGAGCTCTGCCATGTGCCCAAACAGTGGTTTACCTCCACATATGGGGTATCAGCATACTCAGCATATGCAGGATAAATTGCACAACAACATTTTGGGTCCAATTTCTCCTGTTACCCTTGGGAAAATAAAAAATTGGGTACGAAAAAATCATTTGTGAAAAAAATATGATTTTTTTTACGGTTCTACATTATAAAACTTCTGTGAAGCACTTGGGGGTTGAAAGTGCTCCCTAGAC
This sequence comes from Ranitomeya imitator, assembly GCF_032444005.1. Classification (NCBI taxonomy): domain Eukaryota; kingdom Metazoa; phylum Chordata; class Amphibia; order Anura; family Dendrobatidae; genus Ranitomeya; species Ranitomeya imitator. Next base: position 78,169,017 of record NC_091283.1, on the reverse strand, counting down.
ATCTAGATAAGTTCCTTAGGGGGTCTACTTTCCAAAATGGTGTCACTTGTGGAGGGTTTCACTGTTTGGGCACACCAGGGGCTCTCCAAAGACGACATGGCATCCGATCTCAATTCCAGCCAATTTTGCATTGAAAAGTCAAATGGCGCTCCTTCCCTTCCGAGCTCTGCCATGCGCCCAAACAGTGGTTTATCTTCATATATGAGGTAACAGCGGGATCCGTTGAAGCGTTCCAGAGTTATGGCCTCATAAAGTGACAGTGATCAGAATTTTTTTAAAAATGGCCCTGTCAGGAAGTTGAAAACGGGCTTCGGGGTGGGTGAAGGGGTTAAAAGTAGTACTCCACCGATATGTTACCGCTATGCAATCTGTTATATCCCAGTTCAGTTGCATCTGAGCCTTTAATATGGGCAGAAGTTTCATGTAATCTTCAGTCTGATGTCCTGGGAGCCACATATTTACGTAATCATTGATCAAATCCCTTCATTCTCGTAGACCTGACCCAACCCACTCCACCCAGATCCACCTTCCTTGTTCCTCTGTTTGCCCCTCCTTACAATTAAATATATACTATATACACAAAAGTGTGGGGACCACTAAACATTACAGCTACAGGAGTCTTTAGAAGATTCCATTCTTAATCCAAAAGCGGTACTATGGAGCTGGTCTCCTCTTTCCAACTTAAACCGATTCAACTTTTCTTTGAAGGCTTTGTGCAAGATTCTGGAGTGTGTCTGTACAATAAAAAAATAGTCCTTTCTGGTTTAATGCCGCAAATGAAAAATAGCCAAAAAGACACTCAATAGACCTGCTCACCTTACTAGTTGCGTTTTCTACACAACAACATTCTCGAGTCCAAAAAAAATCGCGCTCTTCCCTCTGCTCTGACCAATAGTCCAAACAATCAGCATCACGAAAGAGTAAACTTAATATGTATAGCTACAGGGAACCAAAAAAAATGTAACAGTCAGACCCTTGCTGGATGACAGCAATATGAATACCACAGGACTGTGACTCATTTTTGCCATTTGCAGGAATAAGAGATTCCATCATAAACTTAAAATTTTAACCACTAAATTTTTGATTTTTCAATTTGTTTTTCCCTCTTTTCTTCCCAGAGTCATAACTTTTTTATTTTTTCATCGACGTACTCATATAAAGGCTTGTTTTTTCGATCACAGGTTAAGTTGTTTTGAATGACACAATTTGTTTTATCATATAATGTACTAAAAAAAAGCAAAAGGTATGAATTGGGATATAAAATGGTGTGCATGCCGCATGCATGTGCACATTCACACTAGCCACTAAACAGAAGAAAACAAAGGCAGAAACACAATTATTAACCACTTAACGACTGCTTATACACCTTTTTAAGGGTACTTATGCCTTATCACCGCTTTTTAATGGCGCTGAGAAATAAGTGGATAGATCCTTCCCAGCGTCGGAAAATCTCCAGGGGTCTTGGCTACCGGGGGGTAGCTGAGACCTTAAGAAGATGATTTGGGTTGATTTTTACTGACCCCAGTGTTGCAATCACCATTATTCACGGAATAACGGCGACAGCAAAAAAAAGTCTGATTTCCTATTTATTTCTCCTCTGATATGAGGAGAGAGAAATAAGGTCCCCCAATCCCCCCCGGTACCTGCAATGTCTGCAGTTCCCTCTGGCTGCGTCGCCCAGCCCTCTGCATTTTTCTTCCGGGAAGAAAATGGTGGGCGAATGTGCAGTAAGCCCACCAAGATCTGTCGGACGGCACCCGGCAACAATAGATTTCTCCTATTGGTTCATTTTGATCACTGTGATAGACCCTATCACAGTGATCAAAATAAAAAAAATAGTAAATCAAACCTCCCTTTATCAACCCCTTAGTTAGGTAAAATTAATAAAATTAAAAAAATCTATTTATTTCCATTTTTCCATTAGAGTTAGTGTTAGGGTTGGGGCTAAAGTTGGGGATAGAGCTAGGGTTAGGGTTGGGCTAGGGTTATTGTTGGGGCAAAGGTTAGGGTTGGGCTAAAGTTAGGGTTGGGACTAGGGTTAGAGTTAGGGTTGTGTTAGGGTTAGGATTGAGTTGGGGTTAGGGTTGTGGTTAGAGTTTTATTTAGGGTTGTGATTAGGGTTATGGGTGTGTTGGGGTTAGGGTTGGGATTAGGGCGGTGTTAGGGTTGGAGTTAGAATCAGGGGGTTTACACTGTTTTGGTACATGAGGGGTTCTCCAAATGCAACATGGCACTTGCCATTGATTCCAGCTAATTTTGCTTTCAAAAAGTCAAACTGTGCTCCCTCCATTTTGAGCCCTGCCATGCGCCCAAACTGCAGCTTACCCCCACATACAAGGTATCGGCATACTCAGGAAAAATTGCACAACAAATTTTGTGGTCATTTTCTCCTGATACCATTGTAAAAATAAGTTACATTTTTTGTGAGAAAAGTAACATGTTTATTTTTCCTTCCACATTGCTTTAGTTCTTGAGAAGCACCTGAAGGGTTAATAAACTTCTTGAATGTGGTTTTGCGCACCTTGAGGGGTGCAGTTTTTACAGTGGTGTCATTTTTGGGTATTCTCTGCTATATAGACCCCCCAAACTCACTTCAAATGTGAAGTGATCCCTAAAAAAATGGTTTTGTAAATTTTGTTGGAAAAGTGAGAAAATCGCTGGTCAACTTTTAACTAGTGATGAGCGAGTATACTCGTTGCTCGGGTTTTCCTGAGCATGCTAGGGTGGTCTCTGGATAATTATTAGTGCTCAGAGATTTCGTTTTTGTTGATGCAGCTGCAGGATATATGGCTGCTAGCCAGCCTGATTATATGTGGGGTTTACCTGGTTGCTAGCGAATTCCCGCATGTATTCAAGCTGTCTAGCAGCCATAAATCATGCAGCTGCTTTGACAAAAACTTAATCTCCGAGCACTAACAAATACTCGGATATCACCTGAGCATTCTCGGGGAGACCCGACAACAATGCTTTTCGCCCATCACTATTCTAAACCCTTATAACGTCCTAACAAAAAAAAGTTTCCAAAATTGTGTTAATGTAAAGTAGATATGTGGGAAATGTAATTTATTAATTATTTTGTGTGATATGACTCTCTTATTTAAGGGCACAAAAATTCAAAGTTTGAAAATTGCAAATGAGCCAAGGGAGACCATGTGGATATAAAGGCGTGGCCTGCCTTTCTTTTGAGCTGGACATAATTGATGTGGTATCACTCCTAGAATACTTTTGTCATCATTGGGCAGAAAAGTATGGACATCGATTTTTCTGACTAACACGGTACCACAATACAATTTGTTATTGTATATTATATATAGAGTCATTACAAACAGAGTGATCTATTTCAAGTGTTTATTTCTGTTAATGTTGATGATTATGACTTACAGCCAATGAAAACCCAAAAGTCATTATCTCAATAAATTGGAATATTTTTTACCACCAGCTTGAAAAATTATTTTAACTCCTTAACCCCGGGAGCTTTTTTTGGTTTTGCGTTTTCGTTTTTCACTCCCCTTCTTGCCAGAGCCATAACTTTGATATTTTTCCATCCATATGGCCAGGTGAGGGCTTGGGTTTTTTTTGGTGGACGAGTTGTACTTTTGAATGACACCATTGGGTTCACCATGTCGTGTAGTAGAAAATAGTTACAAAATTCCAAGTGAAATTGCAAAAAAAGTGCAATCCCACGCTTATTTTTTGTTTGGCTTTTTTACTAAGTTCACTAACTGACCTGCCACTATGATTCTCCAGGTCATTACGAGTTCATAGACACCAAACATGTCTAGGTTCTTTTTTATCTAAGTGGTGAAAAAAAATTCCAAACTTTGTTTAAAAAAATTGCTCAATTTTCCGATACCTGTAGCGTCTACATTTTTCATGAACTGGGGTTGGGTGATTGCTTATTTTTTGCGTGCTAAGCTGACATTTTTATTGATACCATTTTGGTGCAGATACGATCTTTTGATCACCCATTATTGCATTTTACTGCAATGTCGTGGCAACTAAAAAAACGTAATTCTGACATTTTGACTTTTTTCTCTCCATGCCATTTAGCGATCAGGTTAATCTTTCTTATATTGATAGATTGGGCGATTCTGAACCCGGCGATACCAAATATGTGTATGGGTTTTTTTATTGTTTTACTTTGAATGTGGCGAAAGGGGGTTTATTTGAACTTTTCTATATATATATATATATATATATATATATATATATATATATATATATATATATATATATATATATATATATATGTATATATATACACTAGCTGAAGAGCCCGGCATTGCCTGCGCATAGTAAATATCTGTGGTTAGTTATAGCACCTCACGTCTCTTATTTTCCCATCATGCCTCTCATTTTCTCCCTTACACCTCTCATTTTCCCCCTCACTCCTCTTATTTTCCCCCTCACTCCTCTCATACCCCCTAACACTTGTCATTTCGACCTCACATCTGTCATTTTCCGATCACTCCACTATTTTCCCTCACTCCTCTCATTTTGCACTCACACCTTTTCATTTTCACCTCACACCCCTCATTTTCACCTCAGTATATACATGTTTGTCATCTCCCTTATATATAGTATACACCTGTATGTCTTCTCTTGTATATAGTATATACCTGTATGTCATCTCCCCTGTAAATAGTATATACCTGCTGTATGTCATCTCCTCCTGTATATTGTATATACACATGTGTCATCTCCTCCTGTATATAGTATATACCTGTATGTCCTCTCCTGTATATAGTATATACCTGTATGTCATCTCCCCTGTATATAGTATAAACCTGCTGTATGTAATCTCCTCCTCTATATACCTATGTGTCATCTCCTCTTTTATATAGTATATACCTGTATGTCATCTCCTCCTGTATATAGTATATACGTGTGTCATCTCCTCCTGTATATAGTATATACCTGTATGTCATCTCCCCTGTATATAGTATATACCTGCTGTATGTCATCTCCTCCTCTATATAGCTATGTGTCATCTCCTCCTTTATATAGTATATACCTGTATGTCATCTTCTCCTGTATATAGTATATACGTGTGTCATCTCCTCCTGTATATAGTATGTACCTGTAAGTCATCTCCTCCTGTATATAGTATATACCTGTGTATCATCTGCTCCTGTATATAGTATATACCTGTATGTCATCTCCTCCTGTATATAGTATATACCTGTGTGTCATCTCCACTGTATATAGTATATACCTGCGTGTCATCGCTCCTGTATATAGCATGTACCTGTATGTCATCTCCCCTGTATATAGTATATACCAGGTTGTCATCTCCTCCTGTATATAGTATATACCTGTATGTCATCTCCTCCTGTATATAGTATATACCTGTGTGTCATGTCCTCCTGTATATAGTATATACCTGTATGTCATCTCATGTGTATAGTATATACCTGTGTGTCATCTCCCCTGTATATAGTATATATGTGTGTGTCATCTCCTCCTGTATATAGTATATACCTGTGTGTCATCTCCTCCTGTATATAGTATATACCTGTGTGTTATCTCCTCCTGTATATAGTATATACGTGTGTCATCTCCTCCTGTATATAGTATATACCTGTAAGTCATCTCCTCCTGTATATAGTATAGACCTGTGTGTCATCTCCTCCTGTATATAGTATAAACGTGTGTCATCTCCTCCTGTATATAGTATATACCTGTGTGTCATCTCCTCCTGTATATAGTATATCTGTGTGTCACCTCCTCCTGTAGTAGACCGCGTTCACACATTATTTGGTCAGTATTTTTACCTCAGTATTTGTAAGCTAAATTGGCAGCCTGATAAATCCCCAGCCAACAGGAAGCCCTCCCCCGGCAGTATATATTAGCTCACACATACACATGATAGACAGGTCATGTGACTGACAGCTGCTGGATTTCCTATATGGTACATTTGTTGCTCTTGTAGTTTGTCTGCTTATTAATCAGATTTTTATTTTTGAAGGATAATACCAGACTTGTGTGTGTTTTAGGGCGAGTTTCATGTGTCAAGTTGTGTGTGTTGAGTTGCGTGTGGCGACATGCATGTAGCGACTTTTGTGAGATGAGTTTTGTGTGGCGACATGCGTGTAGCAACTTTTTGTGTGTCGAGTTGCATATGACAGGTTAGTGTAGCAAGTTGTGTGCAGCAAGTTTTGCGCATGGCGAGTTTTGCGTGTGGCGAGTTTTATGTGTGGTGCGTTTTGAGTATGTGCAAGTTTTGTGTAAGGCAACTTTTGCATGTGTTGCAACTTTTGTGCATGTGGCAATTTTTCCGCGTGTGCAAGTTTTGCATGTGGCGAGTTTTCCATGAGGTGAGTTTTGCACGTGTGGCGAGTTTTGCGTGAGCCTAGTTTTGCATGTGGCGAGTTTTGCGCTTGGCGAGTTTTGAGCTGCGACTTTTGTGTTTCGACTTTTATGTGGCGAGGTTGGTGTATGTGTGGTGAAATGTGTGGTATATGTGTTCAAGCACGTGGTAGTGTGTGGCGCATTTTGTGTGTGTGTTCATATCCCCGAGTGTGGTGAGTATCCCATGTCGGGGCCCCACCTTAGCAACTGTATGGTATATACTCTTTGGCGCCATCGCTCTCACTCTTTAAGTCCCCCTTGTTCACATCTGGCAGCTGTCAACTTTTTCTTTCACTTTTTCCCCATTATGTAGATAGGGGCAAAATTGTTTGGTGAATTGGAAAGCGCGAGGTTAAAATTTCACCTCACAACATAGCCTATGACGCTCTCGGGGTCCAGACGTGTGGCTGTGCAAAATTTTGTGGCTGTAGCTGCGACGCCTCCAACACTTTTCCATTCACTTTTTCCCCATTATGTAGATAGGGGCAAAATTGTTTGGTGAATTGGAATGCACGGGGTTAAAATTTCGCCTCACAACATAGCCTATGACGCCCTCTGTCACACAGACAGCTCTCCAGCGACCAACGATCCCGAGGTCCCCGGTAACCAGGGTAAACATCGGGTTACTAAGCGCAGGGCCGCGCTTAGTAACCCGATGTTTACCATGGTTACCAGCGTAAATGTTAAAAAAACAAACACTACATACGTACCTTCAGCTGTCTGTCCTCCGGCGCTCTGCTTTCCTCTGCACTGTCAGCGCTGGTCAGCCGGAAAGCAGAGCGGTGACGTCACCGCTGTGCTTTCCGGGTGGCCGGCGCTGACACAGGATGCAGGAGGAGTGCAGAGAAGCAGAGCGCCGGGGACAGACAGCTGAAGGTAAGTATGTAGTGTTTGTTTTTTTAACGTTTACGCTGGTAACCAGGGTAAACATCGGGTTACTAAGCGCGGCCCTGCACTTAGTAACCCGATGTTTACCCTGGTTACCAGTGAGGACATCGCTGGATCGGCGTCACACACGCCGATCCAGCGATGTCAGCGGGAGATCCAGCGACGAAATAAAGTTCTGGACTTTCCTCAGCGACCAACGATCTCCCAGCAGGGGCCTGATCGTTGGTCGCTGTCACACATAACGATTTCCTTAACGATATCGTTGCTACGTCACAAAAAGCAACGATATCGTTAACGATATCGTTATGTGTGACGGTACCTTAAGATTGATTTCAGTGATCCATTGAGCCCTGAGACACAATACCATCCATGAGTTTAGTTGAAAAACAAAACAATTAAATCTTTATGACACTTAAATCCAATTTGCATAATAATTTGGAACATGGTGTAGCCAGAGGTCGGTACACAGAGCAGCAGTATAGTTGGGAGGATAAGCTTGTAATGTAGTCAGGGTTTGGCCAGAGGTCAGTACATGGAGCAGAAGTAATATCTTGAGGATAAGCAGCAGGTGGGAAGAAGCTATACTAAAGGCTGGGAGCTCAATAATCTCACAATGAAGGAAGTGCAATGCCAGGTTTAATCAGGGTGCTCAATCAGGAGATCACAGGGTGAGCTGATCAGGAACTCGGAGTGTAGACATCAGGAACTCAGGTTGGAGACATCAGGAACAACACAGGTACTAGTGATTTAGCAAGGAACTGACCAGTGAGGGAAAAGCTGCCGCCTGGTGCACAAAGCTGTTGGCTTTTAATCCTGACCATTACACCAACTAACCACCCATAAAACCTATTCTTTTAGGGAGCACAGTTCGGGGATACACTTGTCTCTTTTTGTAGGGTTTTTTTTACCTCCTTTATATCTTTTAGCCGATTGTTCTCACCGTTCTCTAATATTGTGCTGTTATATTATTGTTTTGCTGTACTAATATATTTCGATACTCTCTTTCTAAATCCTTGGTCTAAGTGTGTTCTTTTTCTGTGTTATAAATTTGGAGTATCAGTGTACATATCGTTCAGTCATTTGAAGATACTCATCCCTTTGGTTTTCATTAACTGACATCATTGTCACTGACGCTGAGGGCAGGGAGACCAGGCGACAATGATGAGCACCCGACACCGGGGAACAGCGCTAATTGTACTGCTTTTTCCAGGTGCCGGTATGTGTCACACTGATGACACATGGATGTCATCTATGTGTCATCAATGTGCACGTGTGTCGCACGCATTTTGACCGTGTTACGTGAAAATTACAACATGTCTGCACATGGTGCAAATGAAAAAGATGACATGTGCACACCACCATTGAATACAATTAGTGTGCATTATTTCATATTTGCAGTCCTTAGAAAACGGACCACATACAGACATGAAAAACGGAAAGGTAAAGGGGGCTATGATAAGATACACTGAAGCTTGGCAGTATGTCGGGACAGCAGGTATATATCGCTATTGTAACTGCCAAAACTACAAATGCAGCACGATGAGACTCTGCCTCCTCTGAAAAGCCAGAGACATCATGGGAAATGTAGTTGGCGTTAGAGGACCCACATCAGAAAGAGTGTAAGAATCCACATGGCTGACAACCCATCAATAGCACATCAACTAAAACAGGTATATACAAATCACACTCCAAAGAACCTGACATTATTCTTTAATAATATCATATTCTGCAATATATAGGCAGAACAAAATATTTGCTGGAGTATTGCTGCTTTAAATATTCAGGAGCATTTAAACCAGATTGTTATAAAATGAAACTGCTTGAAAGTACAAAGTTCTATGAAAAACTAGTGAGATGTATTTTTCAGTCTTAAATTTAAATAGCTTCTTCGTTTCCTTCCTTTACATCTTTATGATGAGCTTTTATTATATACAGATAATTATTGTCCCCGCAGCATATGTTTCTGCGGAAAATGAAGTGCTCAATTATCATTTAGCTTTTATGGCTTGAATATATTATGCACACAATGTTTACCATGATAATTAGGAATTCCTACATCTCTGTACTTATATTCTTTACTTCTCTGGAATAATTTTTAAACTATATATAGTATAAAAAAGAAGTGCTGATGTATTATTTAGTATTCATTACAATTTTTTTTAATATATAACCTGTAGAAACGCTTGCCACTTACTGAGCAAATCAAGTAAGTAGATATTCTTCAGTATTTGGGGGCACATTTCAGTAGGTACATGAACCTAGAAAATTAGAATTTAACAAAATAAATGTAAAATGTAACAAATCCCCGCATCCCAATGGAGTTCTCTCAAAGTTTTTTACTTTTAGAAGTGTGAGATTTCAACTACTATCTCCAGGATAGTATTGAACAGGCACTGTAGTTACAGTATATATGCAACACCTTTTATTTGAAGATATTAAGGAAAATTTGCCAAGCTAAATCCAGAAATTTGGCACAATTTGCGTGAAAAAGGTTCTTAATGTGCATCATATTTATTATGGCCCGATTCATCATTTGCATTTTTTGAAGTAACTTTTGGTATTAGTTACTGTTTTGGGTGCCAAATTCTTCAAATTGGAGCAAGCAATTCATGAATTTGGCGCAAAGTCAAAAATGGTCTTTTGTACTGTCTTGAACTGTTTTTGCAACTCTTTGGTTTCAAAATTCACAGTTTGAACAAAAACGGAGCAAAAATTAAGCCACAAGGAGGGGGACTGGAGTGGAGTTGTGCCAAATTTTGTGACTTTTTTAAAAGTTGTAATTGATGGATTGGTTAGAAGCATCTGGAATCAGTAAACTTCACCCACAAAGCGGAAAAAAACAAAAACAATAAAAACGGGAGCTCATATAAAATAGAATTTAAAAAGGCACAATAAATTGGGTGCAAACCAAAAAAAAAATGGCACAAAATTAGACAAATGACAGGGGCAAAGACCATGATGAATCAAGGCATATCTGTTTTAGACAATTTTAGTGCTTTTTCTGACAAGTGGGCATGGCTTCACTGAAAATGGATGTGGATAACTGAAAACTTAATATGAGAAATTGTGTGCCAAAATTCTCAGATAAGTTTCTGGCACGAAGTATTCCAAATAATAGGTGGTAATAATTTAGTCTAAAGATGCACCAAACTTATCAAACAGCATGAAACACTATGATAAATCAGGCACATTGTAAGTCCGTTCAGTCTAACTCTGCCTTGTCCGGCAATTACACAGTATTGATAAATATGTGCCAGCGCGTTTTACATTGGCAGACACCCTATAAACAAAATTTTATTAAAAAAAAGTATCAAATAATATTTACAGTTTTTTTTGTCATAGTAACATAGTAACATAGTTAGTAAGGCCGAAAAAAGACATTTGTCCATCCAGTTCAGCCTATATTCCATCATAATAAATCCCCAGATCTACGTCCTTCTACAGAACCTAATAATTGTATGATACAATATTGTTCTGCTCCAGGAAGACATCCAGGCCTCTCTTGAACCCCTCGACTGAGTTCGCCATCACCACCTCCTCAGGCAAGCAATTCCAGATTCTCACTGCCCTAACAGTAAAGAATCCTCTTCTATGTTGGTGGAAAAACCTTCTCTCCTCCAGACGCAAAGAATGCCCCCTTGTGCCCGTCACCTTCCTTGGTATAAACAGATCCTCAGCGAGATATTTGTATTGTCCCCTTATATACTTATACATGGTTATTAGATCGCCCCTCAGTCGTCTTTTTTCTAGACTAAATAATCCTAATTCCTAAGAAAATGTTTGTTCTTTTGAATAGACATGTATTAATGAGTTTTCCCTATAGTCTACTTGCAACCTCTAGTGTTCAATATGTAGAATTGCAATTTAATGTGCTGGTGACAAAAACCGGTTGTGAAAAAGAAGGCTATGTACATTGTTTGTTTGTTTGTTTGTTTGTTTGTTTGTTTTTATTTGCTCCTTTTAGCAACTTTTTAAATAGCCTTCATTAAAAATCCTCAACCATTTTGCATCTGCAGAGTTTTAAAGATCAGTGCTTCAGCAAAAATTTTTCAAATCTGTCAGATCTCTTGATCCCATTTCTGAAGCCTCTCTGCTCCACCTCACTAATCTGAGTGCCGGTGATAACAAGAGAGAGGAGGTTATATGCAGCTTTGCAGTGGAGAGGGGAGAAAGTATTTCAGGGAGCATAGAGAATACAGGCTATAGATAAGCAACAAACCCATGGAGAGGAATTTAGTGCAACATTGGTGCTGTGCTAACATATGAAGGCAAGTAAGGATACCAGCTTCATGAACACACCTGGACCTAATATCCAGCCTATATTACTGACACTCTCACAAGGGAAAAATGTGAAACTTGGATCAACTGTATATCAGTGGGTCTAAAGATGGAATGAAGAGTTCTGCTTGAAGTTTAGTGCAATTACCGTATATACTCGAGTATAAGCCGAGATTTTCAGCCCATTTTTTTAGGCTGAAAGTGCCCCTCTTGGCTTATACTCAAGTCATTGTCACAGGGGGTTGGCGGGGAGCAGCAGGAGTGGCGGCTGTCACATCATCCTCACCTGCTCCCTGCGCGGTCCCTGCTTCTCTGATAGTCTCTGGTGCGAACCGGCAGCTTGTTCCTGTGTTCAGCGGTCACGTGGTACCGCTCATTAAAGTAATGAATATGGACGCAACTCCACTCCCATAGGTGTGGAGCGCATATTCATTACTTTAATGAGCTTTACCATGTGACTGCCGAACACAGGAACAAGCTGCCGGCGCGCGCCAGAGACCATCGTAGAAGCAGGGACGGGCAGACCGCACCAGGAGGGTGAGCATGACAGGGGAGGGTGAGCCATGCGATATTCACCCGCCCCAGTTCCACCGCCGCGTCCTCTGGCTGTGATGTTCAGGTAAGAGGGCGCGATGGCGTGGTTAGTGTGCGCCCTCTGCCTGAACAGTCACTGCATAGACCCAGAAGACAGCAGTGTGCGGTGGTGGAACGGGGACAGGTGAATATCGCAAGTGCCAGGGGCCTGAGCCAGCGGCGACTCCGGCACCTGGCGCCCAGCAATGAGAGGTGAGTATGTCTTTTTTTTTTAATTGCAGCAACAGCATATGGGGCATATTATTCTATGGAGCATCTTATGGGGCCATTATTAACCTTTGTGCAGCATTATATGGGGCATATTTTTTGTATGGAGCATCTTATGGGGCCCATCATGAACTTTATGGAGCATCATATGGGACATATTTTGTATGGAGCATTATATGGAGCTCTTGATTCAATATGGATATTCAAAAACACTTAACCTACTGATGTCTCAATCAATTTTACTTTTATTGGTATCTATTGGTATCTATTTTTATTTTTAAAATTTATCAGTAGCTGCTGCATTTCCCACCCTAGGCTTATACTCGAGTCATTAAGTTTTCCCAGGTTTTTGTGGCAAAATTAGGGGTCTCGGCTTATACTCGGGTCGGCTTATACTCGAATATATACGGTATATTACCGAAAGGTTATATTTTTTCTAAAATATTTTTTCCACATCACAGGTTCACATAGCCTTTAACACCTTTACCCATGGGCTATTTTTTCTCCCCTTCTTCCAGGAGCCATAACTTTTTTATTTTTCCATCAATATAGCAGTGTGGGAACTTGTTTTTTACAGGACAAATTGTACTTTTTAATGACACCACTCATTTTATCATATGATTCACTGGAAAGTAGGAACGAAAAATCCAAGTGTGTTGAAATTGAAAAAAGTGCAATTTCACAATTGTTTTTTGTTTTATGTACCATATTTACTATATGGCAGAATTGACGTGCAATTCTGCAGATACCAAATATGTATAAGTTGTTTTTTTTTAAGCGGTGAAAAAAAATTCAGAAATTCATAAAAAAACCTTTTACTGTATTGTGTCCCCATTTTCCGAAATCCTAAACTCTTTCAATTTTTGGCTATGGGGCTGCGTGATGTTTTTTACGCCATGAGCTGATGTTTTTATTTATATCTTTCTGGGATATATACAATTTTTTGATCGCCTCTTATTGCATTTTAGAGCAATGTTGCAGCAGCCCAAAAAACGTTTGGATTACCGTATATACTTGAGTGTAAGCCGACCCGAGTATAAGCCGACCCCCCTAATTTTGCCACAAAAAACTGGGAAAACTTATTGACTCGAGTATAAGCCTAGGGTGGAAATGCAGCAGCTACCGGTGAATTTCAATAATAAAAATAGATCATTATTTCCCCATAGCTGTGCCATATAGTGCTCTGCGCCGTTCATTATTGCCCTATAGCTCTGCCCCATATAGTGCTCTGCACCGTTCATTATTGCCCTATAGCTGTGCCCCATATAGTGCTCTGCACTGTTTATTATTGCCCTATAGCTGTGCCCCATATAGCGCTCTGCGCCGTTCATTATTGCCCTATAGCTGTGCCCTATATAGTGCTCTGCACCGTTCATTATTGCCCTATAGCTGTGCCCCATTTAGTGCTCTGCACCGTTCATTATTGCCCTATAGCTCTGCCCCATATTGTGCTCTGCGCCGTTCATTATTGCCCTATAGCTGTGCCCCATATAGTGCTCTGCGCCATTCATTATTGCCCTATAGCTGTGCCCCATATAGTGCTCTGCACCGTTCATTATTGCCCTATAGCTGTGCCCCATATAGTGCTCTTGCACCGTTCATTATTGCCCTATAGCTCTGCCCCATATAGTGCTCTTGCACCGTTCATATTGCCCCATAGAAAGCTCTGCCCCATATAGTGCTCTTGCACTGTTCATATTGCCCCATAGAATGCTCTGCCCCATATAGTGCTCTGCACCGTTCATATTGCCCCATAGAAAGCTCTGCCCCATATAATGCTCTTGCACCGTTCATATTGCTCCATAGAAAGCTCTGCCCCATATAGTGCTCTTGCACCGTTCATATTGCCCCATAGAAAGCTCTGCCCCATATAGTGCTCTTGCACCGTTAAGTCTGTTACAGTCTGTTTAGAAAGGATCGTAAAAATCGGAGAGGAGGAGGGGTTTGTTTCTATGTAAAGTCTTGTCCACTTTAAGGGAGGATATTAGCGAAGGAAATGAGGATGTCGAGTCCATATGGGTCGAAATTCATGGAGGGAAAAATGGTAACAAAATTCTCATTGGGGTCTGTTACAAACCCCCAAATATAACAGAAACCATGGAAAGTCTACTTCTAAAGCAGATAGATGAAGCTGCAACCCATAATGAGGTCCTGGTTATGGGGGACTTTAACTACCCGGATATTAACTGGGCAACAGAAACCTGTGAAACCCATAAAGGCAACAGGTTTCTGCTAATAACCAAGAAAAATTATCTTTCACAATTGGTGCAGAATCCAACCAGAGGAGCAGCACTTTTAGACCTAATACTATCTAATAGACCTGACAGAATAACAAATCTGCAGGTGGTCGGGCATCTAGGAAATAGCGACCACAATATTGTACAGTTTCCCCTGTCTTTCACTAGGGGGACTTGTCAGGGAGTCACAAAAACACTGAACTTTAGGAAGGCAAAGTTTGACCAGCTTAGAGATGCCCTTAATCTGGTAGACTGGGACAATATCCTCAGAATTAAGAATACAGATAATAAATGGAAAATGTTTAAGAACATCCTAAATAGGCAGTGTAAGCGGTTTATACCTTGTGGGAATAAAAGGACTAGAAATAGGAAAAACCCAATGTGGCTAAACAAAGAAGTAAGACAGGCAATTAACAGTAAAAAGAAAGCATTTGCACTACTAAAGCAGGATGGCACCATTGAAGCTCTAAAAAACTATAGGGAGAAAAATACTTTATCTAAAAAACTAATTAAAGCTGCCAAAAAGGAAACAGAGAAGCACATTGCTAAGGAGAGTAAAACTAATCCCAAACTGTTCTTCAACTATATCAATAGTAAAAGAATAAAAACTGAAAATGTAGGCCCCTTAAAAAATAGTGAGGAAAGAATGGTTGTAGATGATGAGGAAAAAGCTAACATATTAAACACCTTCTTCTCCACGGTATTCACGGTGGAAAATGAAATGCTAGGTGAAATCCGAAGAAACAATGAAAACCCTATATTAAGGGTCACCAATCTAACCCAAGAAGAGGTGCGAAACCGGCTAAATCAGATTAAAATAGATAAATCTCCGGGTCCGGATGGCATACACCCACGAGTACTAAGAGAACTAAGTAATGTAATAGATAAACCATTATTTCTTATTTTTAGGGACTCTATAGCAACAGGGTCTGTTCCGCAGGACTGGCGCATAGCAAATGTGGTGCCAATATTCAAAAAGGGCTCTAAAAGTGAACCTGGAAATTATAGGCCAGTAAGTCTAACCTCTATTGTTGGTAAAATATTTGAAGGGTTTCTGAGGGATGTTATTCTGGATTATCTCAATGAGAATAACTGTGTAACTCCATATCAGCATGGGTTTATGAGAAATCGCTCCTGTCAAACCAATCTAATCAGTTTTTATGAAGAGGTAAGCTATAGGCTGGACCACGGTGAGTCATTGGACATGGTATATCTCGATTTTTCCAAAGCATTTGATACCGTGCCGCACAAAAGGTTGGTACACAAAATGAGAATGCTTGGTCTGGGGGAAAATGTGTGTAAATGGGTTAGTAACTGGCTTAGTGATAGAAAGCAGAGGGTGGTTATAAATGGTATAGCGCCATGGAATAAATGGCGCTATAAAAATGTATAATAATAATAATAATAGTCTCTAACTGGGTCGCTGTGACCAGTGGGGTACCGCAGGGGTCAGTATTGGGACCTGTTCTCTTCAACATATTCATTAATGATCTGGTAGAAGGTTTACACAGTAAAATATCGATATTTGCAGATGATACAAAACTATGTAAAGCAGTTAATAAGAAAGAGAAGGAGATCCAGCTCGACGATAGTGAAAAATCCATAGTTTTATTCCACTTCAAAATATAGTGTAAGGATAAAACATCAGCATACAAAAAAATTAAGAACCAAGGTCAACGCGTTTCCGGTGGCTAAGCACCCTTAATCATGATACCTGGTACATGGCATGTCTTATACAGTATAAAAGTATAAGACATGCCATGTACCAGGTATCATGATTAAGGGTGCTTAGCCACCGGAAACGCGTTGACCTTGGTTTTTAATTTTTTTGTATGCTGATGTTTTATCCTTACACTATATTTTGAAGTGGAATAAAACTGCATTTTTCACTATATCGTTGAGCTGGATCTCCTTCTCTTTCTCTCTCTTTCTTGTTTGTCTACGCCCTGACACAGCGGTTCCGTGCTCCGAGCCCTTGGGAATGTCGATATGGTGAGCTGGACTTTGTTTTTTCTTCCTAAAGCAGTTAATACAAGAGAAGATAGTATTCTGCTACAGATGGATCTGGATAAGTTGGAAACTTGGGCTGAAAGGTGGCAGATGAGGTTTAACAATGATAAATGTAAGGTTATACACATGGGAAGAAGGAATCAATATCACCATTACACACTGAACGGGAAACCACTGGGTAAATCTGACAGGGAGAAGGACTTGGGGATCCTTGTTAATGATAAACTTACCTGGAGCAGCCAGTGCCAGGCAGCAGCTGCCAAGGCAAACAGGATCATGGGGTGCATTAAAAGAGGTCTGGATACACATGATGAGAGCATTATACTGCCTCTGTACAAATCCCTAGTTAGACCGCACATGGAGTACTGTGTCCAGTTTTGGGCACCGGTGCTCAGGAAGGATATAATGGAACTAGAGAGAGTACAAAGGAGGGCAACAAAATTAATAAAGGGGATGGGAGAACTACAATACCCAGATAGATTAGCGAAATTAGGATTATTTAGTCTAGAAAAAAGACGACTGAGGGGCGATCTAATAACCATGTATAAGTATATAAGGGGACAATACAAATATCTTGCTGAGGATCTGTTTATACCAAGGAAGGTGATGGGCACAAGGGGTCATTCTTTGCGTCTGGAGGAGAGAAGGTTTTTCCACCAACAGAGGATTCTTTACTGTTAGGGCAGTGAGAATCTGGAATTGCTTGCCTGAGGAGGTGGTGATGGCGAACTCAGTCGAGAGGTTCAAGAGAGGCCTGGATGTCTTCCTGGAGCAGAACAATATTGTATCATACAATTATTAGGTTCTGTAGGACGTAGATCTGGGGATTTATTATGATGGAATATAGGCTGAACTGGATGGACAAATGTCTTTTTTCGGCCTTACTAACTATGTTACTATGTTACTATATTGCCCCATAGAAAGCTCTGCCCCATATAGTGCTCTTGCACCGTTCATATTGCCCCATAGAAAGCTCTGCCATTGTCGCTGCTGCTGCAGTAAAAAAAAAAAAAACACATACTCACCTCTCTTGCTTGCAGCTCCCGGCGCCTCGTCCCGGTGTCTCCACTCTGACTGATCAGGCAGAGGGCGCCGCGCACACTATATGCGTCATCGCGCCCTCTGACCTGAACAGTCAGAGCGCAGAGACGCCGGGAAGATGGAGGGACGCCGGGAAGATGGAGCGGCGCCCGGCGGCTGGAACGGGGACAGGTGAATATTACATACTTACCTGGTCCTGGCGTCCGGCTCCTTCTCCCGGACAGCTGTCTTCGGTGCCGCAGCTTCTTCCTCTATCAGGGGTCACCATTACCGCTGATTAGAGAAATGAATAGGCGGCTCCACCCCTATGGGAGGTGGAGCCGCCTATTCATTTCTCTAATGAGCGGTCCCACGTGACCGCTGATAGAAGAAGAACTGCAGCACCGAAGACCGTGGGACGGCAGGGGGAGCGCCAGGATCGCTGGGACTAGGTAAGTATGCCTCAGCGCCCTCTCCCCCTCACCCGCCGACCCCACCGCCGACCGTGACTCGAGTATAAGCTGAGAGAGGCACTTTCAGCCCAAAAATTTGGGCTGAAAATCTCGGCTTATACTTGAGTATATACGGTAATTTGTTTTATATTTTAATAGATCAGTCAATTATGAACATAGTGATACCAAATATGTGTATTTTTTATCATTATTATTTGCTTTTAATGGGGCAAAAGGGGAGCGATTTGAACTTTTGGGGGGGTAGAGACACTTGGGGGTCAGCGGGCATCGTGGTCCGCTAGCAGAAACTGCAAGGTGTCATCCCTCTGAACGCCCGCTCTCCTTTCGACATGGGCATAACACTACTCAGACAACACAAGGTGAGGTTAAAACAGTGTAGCAATACTTTACTGAACCACAAAACAGGCAGATAACACATAGAACAGTCCCAGCAAAATACCTAAGATGGTGCACATTGCAGAGTCTCACCTTACCGCTGATTCACCGGGATAAGAGCAGCTGTGATATCAGAGCTTCCAGGTCCGACTACCTCCATCTGTGGCATGCTCAGAGAGAAGGTAATGACAAGCTTATTAAGATGACAGTCCATTCAGGTACAAGGCCAGGTGACCGGAGGGTCACAACCTGGCTTCTCCTAACATCTCCATGGAGCTAGGAGACCGTTGGGCCCTAATCCTGGCTTTCACAAACGTATGCATGGGGCTCAGGCAACTGGTGGCAACGTCTACAAGGAGTTTGTATGTTCTCCCCGTGTTTGAGTGGGTTTCCTCTGAGTTCTCTGGTTTCCTCCAACACTCCAAAGACGTACTGATAGGGAATTTAGATTGTGAGTCCCAATGAGAACAGTGACTGGGATGTCTGTTAAGTGCTGTAAAAGTATGACAGCCCTGTATAAGCAAAGCATAATAATGATATGAGATTTCCTTTGAAGGAGAATTCTGATTAAAAAAAATAATTGTAAATGTTCATATATTTGGCCCATCAGCCCTTCCAGTCTGAACTGACATCAAATGTACTCCTGAAAATCTGAGTTTAATGAACGGCAAGGATATTTCTGATATAGCCAACAACAAGATATGTTTTAGTTCTTAGTTTATATATTAAAGGAATTGTCAGTGTAGTCATTTTTTTACTTAAATATGATGAATGGGTTAAAAAAAGCAATATTCCCTTTACTGATCACCCGATGCTCCTTTTGCAGCAGTGTCCAGTCCAACATAGTCTCTACTTCCTGCTGCAGCTAGGACATCCTGTCACTTGTTATTTACCATACCTCATGTAACCATACCTCGCCTGGATCCAGCGCCGGGTGCTGTGTCCTCTTCATCCTGCCTCCAGTTTCCTCTGCCCAACTGTTTGTTGGGTTGCATGACCACTTGACTTCCATGACATCAATCTCTTAGGCTACATAGCCCATTTCAGGCAGACTGACACTGCCTGAGTATTTAAGGATTTGGCGTCCATGCAACTGCCATAGAATTCTGCCGAGTTTTGCCATATAACTGTGCCAACTCTGTCACTGAATCAACATTTCTGTGTTGCCGTGCCAGCCCCACAATATTATTATTATTATTATTACAACATTAATAGAGGACCCGTAGAAGCGCAGGAGCACGAAACGGCTGTCGTCCATTCAGTCCACTTGTTCTGACCAACACATGGCCCAATTATTCTCTATGCCCCAGCTCCTATCTGCCGAATGAATGGAAACTAGGTCAATGACCTGTAGTTACCTTCATTCACAGTGAGGCGCCCTCTGCTGGATGTCCTTCGAGCGTGGGAAAAAAAATCAGAAAAGTTCCCAGGCTCGAGTTCATATGAGGACAACCAGCAGAAGGCGCATCACCGCCCTCACCGCGAATGAAGGTAACTACAGGTCATTGACCTAGTTTCCATTCATTCGCTGGGGTTTTACAGTCAGGAACACAGCTGCATTATAGCAGAGCTCCTGGCTGTAAAAAAAAATTAACCCCTTCAGATGGATTTACATCGTGGGACGTGACAGATCCTCGGAAGGTACGTATATTGTTGGTTTATTATTTTTTCTTTGTCACAGAGCGAGGGTCTTCAGGTGGATTACCAGAATAATAAAATATTCAAACAACCTGTGTTTTTATTTCATTAAAAGACTTTTTAATAATGTATTTGTGGTTTTTTTAACCATTTCAGACTATTGGATTAATAATGGATAGGTGTCATAATTGACGCCTCTCCATTATTAATTTGGCTTAATGTCACCTTACAATAGCAAGGTGACATTAACCCTTCATTACCCCATATCCCACCGCTACACGGGAATGGGAAGAGAGTGGCCAAGTGCCAGAATAGGCGCATCTTCCAGATGTGCCTTTTCTGGGGTGGCTGGGGGCAGATGTTTTTAGCCAGGGGGGGGCCAATAACCGTGGACCCTCTCCAGGCTATTAATATCTGCCCTCAGTCACTGGGTTTACTACTCTGGCAGAGAAAATTGCGCGGGAGCCCACGCCAATTTTTTCCGCCATTTAACCCTTTAATTTAATAGCTAGAACGGCCAAATTTTGCACATACACCATACTAACATTAGTAGTGTGAAATATACAAAAAAATGGGAATATGACATGGTTTACTGTATGTAAACCATGTCACATATCATGTCGGGTTTTGGAAGGAGATAGCAAAAGCCGGCAATTGAATTACCGGCTTTTAAGCTAATTCGCGCTGGATGAAATATTAATATATATATATATTAATATATATATATATACATTTACATATATATATATATATATATATATATGTGTGTGTGTGTGTCTCACTAACATATATATATATATATATATATATATATATATATATATATATATATAGTGGGGCAAAAAAGTATTTAGTCAATCAGCAATAGTGCAAGTTCCACCACTTAAAAAGATGAGAGGCGTCTGTAATTTACATCATAGGTAGACCTCAACTATGGGAGACAAACTGAGAAAACAAAATCCAGAAAATCACATTGTCTGTTTTTTTAACAATTTATTTGCATATTATGGTGGAAAATAAGTATTTGGTCAGAAACAAACAATCAAGATTTCTGGCTCTCACAGACCTGTAACTTCTTCAAGAGTCTCCTCTTTCCTCCACTCATTACCTGTAGTAATGGCACCTGTTTAAACTTGTTATCAGTATAAAAAGACACCTGTGCACACCCTCAAACAGTCTGACTCCAAACTCCCCTATGGTGAAGACCAAAGAGCTGTCAAAGGACACCAGAAACAAAATTGTAGCCCTGCACCAGGCTGGGAAGACTGAATCTGCAATAGCCAACCAGCTTGGAGTGAAGAAATCAACAGTGGGAGCAATAATTAGAAAATGGAAGACATACAAGACCACTGATAATCTCCCTCGATCTGGGGCTCCATGCAAAATCCCACCCCGTGGGGTCAGAATGATCACAAGAACGGTGAGCAAAAATCCCAGAACCACGCGGGGGGACCTAGTGAATGAACTGCAGAGAGCTGGGACCAATGTAACAAGGCCTACCATAAGTAACACACTACGCCACCATGGACTCAGATCCTGCAGTGCCAGACGTGTCCCACTGCTTAAGCCAGTACATGTCCATGCCCGTCTGAAGTTTGCTAGAGAGCATTTGGATGATCCAGAGGAGTTTTGGGAGAATGTCCTATGGTCTGATGAAACCAAACTGGAACTGTTTGGTAGAAACAAAACTTGTCGTGTTTGGAGGAAAAAGAATACTGAGTTGCATCCATCAAACACCATACCTACTGTAAAGCATGGTGGTGGAAACATCATGCTTTGGGACTGTTTCTCTGCAAAGGGGCCAGGACGACTGATCCGGGTACATGAAAGAATGAATGGGGCCATGTATCGTGAGATTTTGAGTGCAAACCTCCTTCCATCAGCAAGGGCATTGAAGATGAAACGTGGCTGGGTCTTTCAACATGACAATGATCCAAAGCACACCGCCAGGGCAACGAAGGAGTGGCTTCGTAAGAAGCATTTCAAGGTCCTGGAGTGGCCTAGCCAGTCTCCAGATCTCAACCCTATAGAAAACCTTTGGAGGGAGTTGAAAGTCCGTGTTGCCAAGCGAAAAGCCAAATACATCACTGCTCTAGAGGAGATCTGCATGGAGGAATGGGCCAACATACCAACAACAGTGTGTGGCAACCTTGTGAAGACTTACAGAAAACGTTTGACCTCTGTCATTGCCAACAAAGGATATATTACAAAGTATTGAGATGAAATTTTGTTTCTGACCAAATACTTATTTTCCACCATAATATGCAAATAAAATGTTAAAAAAACAGACAATGTGATTTTCTGGATTTTTTTTTCTCAGTTTGTCTCCCATAGTTGAGGTCTACCTATGATGTAAATTACAGACGCCTCTCATCTTTTTAAGTGGTGGAACTTGCACTATTGCTGACTGACTAAATACTTTTTTGCCCCACTATATATATATATATATATATATATATATATATATATATATATATATATACAGTACATATGTTTTTTTTATTTTTTGAGCACATGGATCCCTTGTATATCCGTATGTCGGTTTTGCAAGCCTGCGAGAAAATCTCGCAGTACGGATGCCATACGGATTACATACGGAGGATGCCATGCGCAAAGTACGCTGACACACCCTGCCTACGGAGGAGATACGGACTACTATTTTGGGGACTTTTCAGCGTATTACGGCCGTATATTACGGACTGTATTTTTATACGCTAAGTGTGACGCCGGCCTTACTCTGCAGGATTTATCAAAACCAACTACTGATAACATGATAACTAGGGGTCTCTGATGGAAGATAGGTGGAATATCAATGGCATGTTAATAAATATAATTTAGTATTCTACTATATAATTGTCTAAGGGTCACTTCCGTCTGTCCTTCTGTCTGTCACGGATATTCATTGGTCGCGGCCTCTGTCAGTCAAGGAAATCCAAGTCGCTGATTGGTTGTAGCAAAACAGCTACGACCAATCAGCGATGGGCACAGTCCAGAAGAAAATGGCCGCTCCTTCCTCCCTGCAGTCAGCGGCCGCTCCATACTACCCGCAGTCAGCGCCCGCTCCGTACTCCCCTCCGGTCACAGCGCCCACTCCGTACTCCCCTCCGGTCACAGCGCCCGCTCCGTACTCCCCTCCCATCACAGCGCCCACTCCGTACTCCCCTCCGGTCACAGCACCCGCTCCGTACTCCCCTCCGGTCACAGCACCCACTCCGTACTCCCCTCCGGTCACAGCGCCCGTTCCGTACTCTCCTCCGGTCACAGCGCTCGCTCAGTACTACCCTCCGCTCAGTGCTCACACAGGGTTCATGGCAGCATTGACCGTGGTGTAACGCACTCGGTTAATGCTGCCATTAACCCTGTGTGACCAACTTTTACTATTATGCAGCATGAATAGTAAAAATATCTAATGTTAAAAATAATAAAAATATAAAAAATAGTTACATACTCACCTTCTGGAGCCTTCGGATCGAAGCAGCCGGTTACTGATGCTCCTCGCGATGCCCCAGTGACCGCTGCATGCAATGCGGTCTCGCGAGATGATGACGTGCAGTCTCGCGAGACCGCTACGTCATCATCTCGCGAGACCGCAATGCAATCTTCAGACCGGAGCATGCGAGGAGCATCAGTAACCGGACGCTTCGATCCGGAGGCTCCAGAAAGTGAGTATGTAACTATTTTTTATTTTAATTCTTTTTTTTTAACACGGATATGGTGCATACTACGTGACTGGCCAATATACTACGTGACTGGGCAGTATACTACGTGGCTCTGTGCTGTATACTACATGGCTGTGTGCTGTATACTACGTGACTGGGCAATACACTACGTGGCTGGGCAGTATACTACGTGGCTCTGTGCTGTATACTACGTGACTGGGCAATATAATATGTGGCTGGGCAATATACTACGTGGCTGGGCAATATACTATGTGGCTGGACAATATACTACGTGGGCTGCGCAATATACTACGTAGGCTGGGCAATATACTACGTGGCTGGACAATATACTATGTGGGCTGCGCAATATACTACATGGGCTGCGCAATATACTACGTGGGCTGCGCAATATACTACGTGGACTGCGCAATATACTACGTGGCTGGACAATATACTTAGTGGGCTGGGCAATATACTACATGGGCTGCGCAATATACAATGTGGGATGCGAAATATACTACGTGGGCTGCGCAAGATACAACCTGCGCTGCGCAATGTACTATGTGGGCTGGGCAATATACTACGTGGGCTGCGCAATATACTACGCGGGCTGGGCAATATACAACGTGTACTGTGTGGGCTGCGCAATGTACTTTGTGGGCTGCGCAATGTACTGCGTGGGCTGCGCAATATACTACGCGGGCTGGGCAATATACAACATGTACTGTGTGGGCTGCGCAATGTACTTTGTGGGCTGCGCAATGTACTGCGTGGGCTGTGCTATACACTACGCATACATATTCTAGAATACCCGATGCGTTAGAATCGGGCCGCCATCTAGTACAATATAGTTTTATAGAGATTCACAATTTGATATTACCTTAGCAATGGTTATCATATGAAGAACATTTATCAGATATTCACATGTTAGATGCTAAATTTAATGTTTGTGGGGGTTGTGGCAGTCAAGTCTGCCAAGTAGGGGCAGATATACTGCCAGTGCAGCTGCATCGGGGCCCGGAGGTGGAAAGGGCCCCTGCAGGACAGCTAATACTGAGGGCAATTTGACCTGTTTCTTGGAGCCCGAGGCTCCGGAGGACCCATGGCCAGATTGCCCTTATCATAAGCGGCAGGTATGGAGTGATCACTGCAGCTCTGCTACCTACAGGAAAAAAAATGGCAGAGGAGCTGCAGGAATCCATCCTCTGCTTCCTGCCCGGAGCTTTCTCCCTGACACAGACACGTGCGGCAGGATGACGTCCAGCAAGCAGCACACGCCTGTATCAGAGAGAAAGTTGCCAGCAACAACTATGTATGCTGCAGGGGAATGATCAGAGAGGTGAGTGATAGTGTGTTTTTTTAAAAAACCAATACTCTTGGGAGAGAACACTCAGACGTGGTGGGGAGAAAAATGATGGGGGTCATGGAGAGGACAATGATCACACATTTATTCCCTATTCTGTGGATATGTGATAAATATAGTTCATGGCATAAACATTTTAATAACTGAAGATTTTTGCAGACTACTTTTGACTGTGTTGTCTCTTGATCTATTAAAGCGGATATCCAGGACTTTGTCAAGAACAAAAAAATAATTTGCCTTAGCACAAACAGATGCTCCGTCCCTGCCTGTTATGCCTGATGCCATTCTTCCCCTGCACAGAGTAGTCACAGACCGCTCCTGCCAGGGATTCAGCTGTGTCTGCTGATGTCACATCGATAGAGCTGCAGATTCTTTTCTGTTATGCTCTGTTGATGGCAGGGGTCTTCAACGTCATTCTGATTGACAGCCACATTTCTAGTGCCTAACTGGGGAAAGCCGACTGTCAATCAGAATGATGTCAGCAGTCACACATCGTTTATAGAGCAAGACAGAAAAGATGTCGCCGCTCTGTCAACATGACATCACCAGAGGCAGCTGAATCACCGGCAGGAGTGGTCTGTGACTGCTCTGTGGTGGGAAAGAATGCTGCCTGGCACAACAAGCAGCTAGGTAACAATTACCTGCCTGTTAGTGCTTAGGTACATTTTTTGTTTTTCACAAAGTCCCAGAAATCCCTTTAATGAATATTGAGGTCACAGAGTAGTTGGAAACTGACTTTTTGATAATTAGTTGTTGTTCATCACAACTTCCATGTGAAAAAGTTTGTCTATGGTGGGACAACTTTAAGAAATAATTTGGAAGATGAAGTTCTGTAAAGAGTCTGCTTTTTATGTTGACGACCTAACCTTTGGTATAAATCAATAATGTTGTTTGATATAAATGATCACTGTTCTGATTGATAGCTTGCTGTCTCGCTGACGTCAGGAAATCTTGAGCCTGCTCACAAATGGTCCCTGCACATATGCTGTAAGGTGTTCTTCTGAAGGTACTGGCCTCAGCATGCTGCTATTGCACATGCAGCGCCCATTAAAGTAGACCTTCAGGAATTTCCTTCGTCAAACAGGTGATAATGATACACATTCATTAACTAAAAAAGAAAAAGCTATATAGGAGAATTAAAACTGAGTGAGGAACAGCCAAACTCCACTATAAAGGTGAGGGTGTGGAAGACAGTTTCATGTTAGGGGTCATACACCGTGGCAAGAAAAAGCACAGCAATAAGACACAAGGTATTTATACTGCATCAGAAAGGTCTTTTCAAGGTAAGATTTAAGAGCAGACTAGGGTTACAAAATGTGCTGTTTAAGCTCTTTTGAAGTTTCACCAGGAAATAGGCCACGTTGAGGATCGTAGAAGCAGTGGTCTGTAAGGGGGTTACCTTCTCTGCTCCATGCTTGGAACCACTTAGCTGTGCAGCAGGTTTCCCTGGGGCAGACTTAGAGGCCGGGACAGGAAGGAAGCCGGGCTGAGAGAGAAAAGAGGCGTGCTTTCCAGGGCTAGAGCAGCGTGCACAGGAGAGAGAGCAGCATGCACAGCAGAGAGAGCAGAGTGTGCAGCAGAGAGAGCACCGTGTGCAGCAGAGAGAGCAGCGGATACAGCATACAGAACAGCATGCAGCTGCGCTCCGGGGAGGAGAGAGAGAGCTCCCGGTCGGAGGACTGAGACAGGAAGATTGTCCAGAAAGACTGCATCTTGTGAGTACGTGAAAGCGGACTCTGCTGTGACTGGAGAGGTGCGCCCTGACGCTCATGCAAAGACATTGACCCGTGCAAAGACAGTGACCTGTGCAGAGACAGTGGCCCCTAGCACCCACGGCATTAGTGCAGAGCCCCTGATTCCTGTTGGGAGACCCAATAATAGACTGAGCATCGTTCTCCCGAGATTGAACCCAGATTGAGTCCAGATTGAACCCAGCAGAGTTTACCAGCTGCCGTCAGGAATATTGGTTGCGTGGTCCCTGGCTACCGTGCGGGACAGTACTGTCCTTGTGCGCTGCATGAATTTGGGGGAGACAGATGCAACTTTACCCCCCAGGAGTGAAGTCGCCCAAGTCCTGGGCCTCCCAGATGAGCTGGTCCCATCGGAAACGGTGCAGCTGACCGCTAGGCCAGAAGATCCATGGCTGGTGACCGTCAAAGCGGAGGCAGCTCCGGACCCCAGACTGCTGCAAGAAGGGCGACAGATATTGGAACGCATGAGGGCGGAGCTCTCAGAACCTACCCCACAGCAGGTACCTAAGGTGGAAGCCTTATTGGGGAAATATCAAGAGGTGTTCGCCAGAGACGAAGATGACTTTGGACGGACCACGGCCATCATCTGTGAGATACCCACCGGGGATGCGGCCCCAATCTGGGTACGGTACCGCAAAATACCCTCACAGATGTACCAGGAGGTGAAGAGAATGCTGTCACATATGTTGAAGAAGGGAGTCATACATGAGAGTCAGAGCCCATGGGCTGCCCCTATAGTTTTGGTGAAGGACGGGTCCTTGCAGTTCTGTGTGGACTATCGCCGGCTCAATACTTGCACTGTGCAGGACTCATACCCACTGCCCAGGATAGAGGAGTCCCTGTCAGCACTGGGTAATGCCAGATATTTCTCCACGTTAGACTTGGCCAGCGGCTACTGGCAGGTGCCCATGTCCGAGCGAGACCGAGCCAAGACTTTCATCCTTCCGATGGGACTGTATAAGTTCGACCGGATGCCTTTTGGCCTAGCCAATGCCCCTGGAACATTTCAGCGACTCATGGAGAGATGTCTGGGAGACTTGAACTTTGAAGCCACTTTGATTTACTTGGATGATATCATCGTCTTTACCTCCACCTTTGAGGAGCATCTGCAGAGACTGTGGCAAGTTCTGAGTCGGCTACCGAAGTACGGCTTGAAAGTGAAACCCTAGAAATGTCACCTCTTGCGGACTGAGATTGAATACTTGCGGCACATTGTCTCTGCTGAGGGGGTGAGGCCTTCCCAGGGAAAGATTGCTGCGGTACAAGAGTGGCCAACTCCAAAAACTGTGAAGGATGTGCGTGTGTTCCTGGGACTCACAGGATACTTCAGACACTTCATAAAAGACTTTGCTCGCCTTGCTAATCCACCCCAGGAGTTGTTGAGGGGAGTGCCCTCCTGCGCCAAAAACAGGAACATACAGTGGGGGAAGCATCAGGAAGAGGCATTCTTGGCTCTGAAGAAGGCTTTGACGGAGGCCCCTGTGCTGGCCTACGCCGACTTCACGCAGTCGTTCATCTTGCACACTGCATAGGAATATGTTGCATCCATGTTTGTCTCGAGATCCTGAATCGGTTCAATTGGCCCCAGCACCCTCACCAGCAGCGCCAGTGATCAATGTTGATGTGGAAGATGAGAAAATTTCTCCCAGGAAACCCAGAAACAGAGCTGGTGCCTGGAATTACCAACATATCAGAGGAGACCTCGACCCCCACTCCTCCTACAGCAGTTGACATCACTGCCCCTACTGATTTAAGACGCTCTGAACGCTCAACAGCTGGTGTACCCCCCCCCCCCCCCGTTCGCTACAATCAGTATGAGTTCATCTGGCAGCAGATTGTGCAAGGACTGGAAGATTGCCAACAGGAACTTCGGGAACTCTCGCCCGTGGAATGGCGAGGAAAAAGAGGGGGGGGATGCAAGGGGCTTACCTTCTCTGCTCCGTGTCTGCAACCACTTAGCTGTGCAGCAGGTTTCCCTGGGGGCAGACTTAGAGGCCAGGACAGGAAGGATGCCGGGCTGAGAGAGAAAAAGGTGCACTTTCCAGGGCTAGAACAGCGTGCACAGCAGAGAGAGCAGTGTTCATTGGCAGAGAGAGCAGACTGAGCAGCAGAGAGTGCAGCGGACAGAATAGCACGCAGCTGCGCTCCGGGGAGGAGAGAGAGAGCTCCCGGTCGGAGGACTTAGACAGGAAGATTGTCCAGAAAGACTGCATCTTGTGAGTATGTGAAAGCGTACTCTGCTGTGACTGAAGAGGTGCGCCCTGATGTTCGTGCAAAGACATTGACCCGTGCAAAGACAGTGACCCATGCAGAGACAGTGGCCCCTAGCACCCATGGCATTAGTGCAGAGCCCCTGATTCCTGTTGGGAGACCCAATAATAGACTGAGCATCGTACTCCCGAGATAGGCTGCACTTTGGAGGCAGAAGACTCAGAGCACAGGGGACCCCATTTGCCTAGCATCCCCTCTACTCACCACAGTAACCCCTCAAACCCCAGGTTGCGGGTTCCCAGAGACTACACAGCTCACGGATAACAGAGGGACGACAAGTGCCGCTGTTTCCCTGCGCCTACGTTGGAGAAGACGACCCTACAAGCAAGTACTCATCAGACTTGATAAGTGTTTTTCCCAAGAACTTCCATTTACTTCTGTTATACTGCTTCCCATATATTTTGCACCGTTATTTCTGCAGTTTATATTCTACTGTTTTCTCCCTGCAAGGAGAATATCGCCCCTGTTAATAAACCCCCCTCAACAGTTGGTCTGTCTGTTTCGTGGTGACATAGTCTACCCTGCACTCTATTACAGGTCCACCCATGAAACTTAGTTCAGCAGACGAAAGACATAACATGCTTCAGAGGTGTATCTATGTTTTTTGGCACTTAGGGCAAGAATTCAGTTTGGCGTGTTTTCCCCCATCCCAAGCATATATGCTATTTGCAAACTTACAGTCATGTACCGATGAGCTGCTCTTCCTAATTCACTCAATGTTCAGTGAAAAACTGAGAGAAGCGGGAAGTAAAGCGATTTGTCACGTGACCGTAAGTATGAAAATGCTATGTGAGTGAAGCAGCCATGTGATGACTGCAGGAACTAGAAAGTAGAGCTGAATCCTGACACTGAGCATCTTACACGCTGTTAGGATTAGTTAGAGGGCTTCATTTTATAATTAAATGTTTGAGATGAAAGTTTGCAGTCACTTTAGGTGACTGCAGGCTTCTGAGTTCTCACTCACTTTTAGGCCCGGGTCACACTTGCGAGTACAATGTGAGAAACTCGCGTAAGCCTCTCACATTAATACCCGGCAGTCGAGACCAGGGCGTTCAGCTGCATGGAAATACATGCAGCTTCACGCTCCGGTCCCGAGTGCAGGCGGCAGTGCCGGGTATTGATGTGAGAGACTAGTGCGAGTTTCTCGCACTGTACTCACAAGTGTGACTCCGGCTATAAGATTCTCCCTTGCCAGTGGCAAGAGTAAATAGTGATGCGAGCACAAATAGAATACTTCTGGCCAAATTCCGATTAAACCAGAGAATCCTGACAGCATGCAGTGCGCACTGTGAGAATTCAGAAGTCTGCAGTCACATCGAATGACTGCAGATTCATCACAGACTTGGACAAACCCTTTAATGCTCCTAACATAACTAAAAATATGAGATTTAGTCAGTATTACAAAAAAAATTACATCAAGGTAATTTACAGATGACATCCTCTCTGATTGGAGTTGTTCTCTTTCTTTTCTTCTTCCTCTTGTCCATGACTTTTCTCATCCACAGATCATCTCTGCAGACTTTCATCTTCTCCGGTCTTCTGAAGCACATCCCCACATGATTCCCATAAAAATAGCAGTGCTCCTGAGTAAAAATATCTGCCCTACGCTGAGCCCGTGAATAAATAATTGCCCCTCACTATATTCCCTGCACAAAATATGACCCAAACACTGTCCTGTTATGGAACATGCCTTCCACACTGCCCCCTCCTTTTAATACTGGGCACATTTTCAAACTGTGTCCTTCTTATACTCTCTATAC
This sequence comes from Ranitomeya imitator, assembly GCF_032444005.1. Lineage (NCBI taxonomy): Eukaryota > Metazoa > Chordata > Amphibia > Anura > Dendrobatidae > Ranitomeya > Ranitomeya imitator. The sequence goes on along the minus strand of NC_091283.1, from coordinate 78,138,142 downwards.
TGTGTCTCTATACTGTGCGCCCTCATCACACTCGCCCTCCTTGGCTTACTGTCCCCTCCTGTTGTGTCCTCACACTGTCCCGCATGATAACCCCCACACTAGTCAGTCTATATTCTATGCTCACTCACACTTTTCTCCCTTCATCCTGTCTGCTCGTACTATTCCTCTCAATAGTCTCATCACACATTTCCCCCTTCCTCCTCATAGTGTCTTCTCTCACATCCCTCCCTGCTAACCATACTATCTCCTCACAAATTTTCCCTCTCTCTCTCCATACTACCTCCTCACATATCTCACCATCTCCCTATTCTGTGTCTGCACCTGCACTCCTTACACTGTGTCCGCATACATTCTTCCCCTCACTCCTCATACTGTATCCACACCCATCCCTCTACTCACCATACTATATCTGCAGCCATGCATTACTCACCATATTGTATCTGCAACAATGCCCCCTCATACTGTTTACTCACATATGCATCCAGCTCCTCAAATGGTGTCCTCAAATTTCTCCCTCTTCCCCATATTGGGTATGCAACCATCCCTTCCTCTTTCCCTAACCTGTGTCCTCAAAACTTATTTTCTCTCACCTCAACTGTATTCTCAAATCTTATTTCTACCACGCCAAACTGTCTTCAAATCTTATTTCTTCCCCCAAAAACTGTGTCCCCAAATCTTATTTCTTTCCCACCAAAACTGTGAAACCGTGTACTGAAATCTTACCTCTATCCATCCTGAGTCCTCAAATCTTATTGCTTCTCCCTCCAAAACTGTGTCCTCAAATCTTATTTCTTATCATCCTGCTATCAGAGCTTCAATTGTGCTTGCGTCTGATCACTAGGAGCCGGCGCACTGCACCTTCTCTGAGCTGGCAGTCAAACTGACAAAGTCTGACTCCCAGTTCAGCAGGTGGTGAAATGCAGCCACCAGGGAGATACCTTGGACCGATGCATCAGGCAGCCCAACAGTACCAGCTGCACACAGGACAGATGCACCTCCTGCCCACCCAGATGCCCTTCAGACATGCTTACTTCCCTTTGATATCAGAAGATGTCCTGCAGCACCATTAGCAGTACTAGCAACAATCAGTAGGACCCAGCTACTGTTGGGAAAAGTTTGGCCAGAAATGGTTTTCATGGATAAATTGCAGCCAACAAACATGGAAACAAGGACAAGTGACCCAACTATACCCAAAAACATAGGAATTGGGGTGCTAAGAGATAGACTCTGACCTCTAAAAGCACAAAATGGCACAGCCAAAACCAGGAGTGAGTGAAAAATGTAGAAGTGGTGACGTTTTTCTATTTTACTTTTCCTCTGAGTTCCACTTCTGGTTTTGGCTTACAAATATTGATAAAAAATACTGACCAAATACTGAACGTTTGAATGCAGCCTTAGAAACACAGAAAATACTAAAACTGTAATTCCACTTTCTATCCACAAGGTGTCAGATATTGCACGGCTTAAAAATATTCATTGCCTGCACTAGTCAGCCAGACACAATGATGGAAATTATTATGCTTTGATTAAAAGACTGAATTTTGTTATTTCTAACTAACAAAATAAATAGCGTAAAGGTTGTTCTTAGTCTCCAGATTTTCTAACTCTACATGTAAAATAGAAATCCACTTTTGGCACTTAGGATATTATTGTCGTGCATGGTTTACACTTGTCTAATTGGTTCCAAATTTTTGCATTTATGATAAACTTTGAAATGTTATGTGTATTTTTATAGACTGCCCGAAAGTAAAGCTTTAACAATTTTCTCCGGTAGTAGGAAGAAAAGAGCCAGCACTCACCGATCGTCCAAGACAGGTTACTTTATTAAAGTGCGGTTAAAAATCTTCACGGCCGGGGGTGCTAGGTAAGGAGAGCGGCAAGCATGACGACGGCCGTTTCGCGCCTGATGTGCGCTTCTACGGGTCAGTGAGTGGATGTTAGGAACGCCGGGGGAAGTAGAAGGACGGGGCCAACAACCCCTCCCCTGCCTCCTCCCATTATTAACCCAACACTCCCCACATCGTGACAGAAATACTAAAAACACGTTAAAAACATAAATATCACTAAACCAAATAGACAAAAGTGCTGTTACACCTGCAAAGTTTACAAAACGTTGCTGGTAATATTTTTCATATATAATGGAAGTCACTAGATGAAAACAGTCCTGATTTTTTCCATAAAGACGCAATCACAACGCACCTCCCACATGTAATAGCGATGTGATGAAGATACAGTACGTCTCCGTACGTGACTTAATTTTCTGGATGTAACAGTAGAGGTCACTGATGGGATCCTAGATACGACCGCATACAGGAAACCGGTTGCAACTAATTTGGTACTCCATTATGGAAGTTACCACCCTATTCACACAAAACGGTCACTCCCATGTAGCCAGCTCTTAAAGGTACGTAGAGCCAACAGTACAATGGAGGGCGTAGAACGGCAATCCACTGAGCTCTGCAATAGGCTTGAAAGAAGGGGATACCCGAGGAAACTATTGCAGGAAGCTAGAGAGAAAATTAAGGTCAATAATGATGGTGAGTCGACAAGAAATCCCACTACAGGGAAACGTTTTACATTTTGTTTTCAGTATAGCCCTTTGGATATGCACATTCGGTCTGCCATCAGAAAATCTGGCATATTCTTGAAAAAGACAGAGACCTCATAGAAACCACAAAGAGGGGTCCACTAATATCGAATAAGCGTAGCACCAATTTGAGAGATATCCTAGTGCATAATTGAGTTTCCAGTGATAAAGCCAATTGGTTGGACTCTGGTGCACCTAAGGGGAATTATCGTTGCGGACACTGCACGTATTGTAAAAGCCATATAATAGGCCAAATTCTCAATATAGGTCCGGTTCAACATACAGTCAAAACGTTTACCGTATATCCTGCAAAACTAAAAAAGTAGTATACGTAGTGTATTGCCCATGTGGGCGGTTTTACATTGGTAAAACAATACGTTGCCTTTATATACGATTCCACGAGCATTGTAGATCAGTCATTACAGGCAAAGGAGTGCCCAGATTGATCGAACACGTGCGCGAAATACATGAAGGAAACCCCAATGTAATGACATTTGCGGGTATAGACAGAGTAGTTTTGCCTAAGAGAGGAGGAGATCTCCATAATATACTGTTAAGAAGAGAAGCGCGATGGATCATGCAGACGAACGCGATGGGCCCTTTAGGTTTTAATGACAGAGTCATGTCTATTTTTTTGTAATATGCACAATGTTATGATTGTAATATGATAATAGGTGCATATCAGAGTAAGGAAAGCGGATATTATGGTGACGTACTGTTATCTGTATCTTCATCACCCAATAGACGAAAAAACGGGGGCACCACGATACGTGGGACTCAAACCAGACCCAAAATAGACCAAACATATACTAAGAAAGAACAAGTAGGCCTTACAAATGGGAGTCACCACCAGAAAATATGAAAACACAGCTTTATTGGTAACACATGTAAAAAGACTGTAGACTGCTTTTCCATATCTAGTCATTCATCTATTAGGCTTATTTATCCTTTTTACATGTGCTTTTCACCTGGTTCAGGTCTGTGTGGGCTTTTTGCCTTATTTTGGGCTTGATTACATATGGGGCTATTGTACACCCCCTTGTTTTTAATGTTTTTAGTGTGTTTTTGCTTTTGTGTTATATATTTTTGTTACCAATAAAGCTGTGTTTTCATATTTGTCTGGTGGTGACTCCCATTTGTAAGGCCTACTTGTTCTTTCTTAGTATATGTTTGGTCTATTTTGGGTCTGGTTTGAGTCCCACGTATCGTGGTGCCCCCGTTTTTTCGTCTATTGGCATATGGTGTGTATATGCGGTTGCTTTTTTCCCGCATTTTCTGGGTGCTGGCACACGATTGCAACAGCATTGGATTGGGTATTCATTATTGAGTATTGTACGTTACCTGTATTATCATAATGGATTTGGCAGCTAGAGAAGCCGCATGGAGTAATAAGGCGAAGAATCTGTTCAGTGAGGATATTGTGAGTGCGACAGACACTGGGTCTGGGACTAGTGATTTCCATCAGGTGACTAGGGAGTTAACCAATTTGCATAAAGCTTATGCTAAAACTTGGTGGAATTTGAAAACACTAGAGGAATATAAGCGCACTGGTATTATCCCAAGGGGACTTAGGGTACAAATATTCCCCGCTTGGGAAGTGGATGATGGGTTTCAAAGGACCTGGGAATCTGGTTTGTCCAAATGTTCTTTTATTATACTGGACATGCTAATTGAACATGATCAGGTGGTTCTTAAGTCCCTTAAGGACAAGCTTCTTCTCTGTGAAGGTAAATTGGACGGTTTCGACCGCAAGTCTTTGGTTGAACCATTCCAGGAACTGCTGAAGACCACCTTGGATAACTTTGAAAAAGACATTACTGGTAAAAAGAGACAAAAGTTCAAGCGAGACCAAATGGACTTTAAGAATGGCCAAGCTTTCAAATGGACGCATAAGGGTAATCGGAGGCTGAGAAAAGGGCCTGACCAGGCTGAGAACAACATAGCCACACTATCGGATGCACCCTCTAGTGACGGTTTTTTATCGTCGGAATTGAGCGACATCGAAAGCGTAGGAGGAGGGGCCGGAGGAGGAGACATACCCCAAAAGAGGCGCACTCGGAACCGCAAAGCTTGGTCGCCTCGGTACCAACGGGAGACGCGGCAGAACAGGAGACACTGACATTGGACTCATCTCGGGACGCTGGTAAGTTACAAATCATAAATCTATCCAAATATGTTTTGTCGGAATGTGAAATTGCCTTATTACAAAAAGGCCTGTCCTTCTGCCCTACCAGTGGGCTCGACAAGTTCACTTTTATTAAAGACGTCTATCTGTTTTGCAGACAGCTTACCTTTAAACTGCTGTATCATCGACCTTCGGCCCTTGATGAATTACCCATGGCTGACAGACTTGTCCTTAGGGATCTCTTGGACCTTCTTGATGAGGGAGACGAGTGCCAGCCCAGAAGAAAATTCACTGGTAGGGTACCCTCACAAGCTACCCCCCCCCCCCCCCCTTCACCATGTTTCCAGCGGTGCAGAGTTTTTTTAATGCCGTATGCAGGGAGATACACGAGCTTAAGCTTGACCCAAATAGGGGGAGGAATATTAGCCAGAGGGACCAGGCTATTCTGGCGAAACTAGGTTCTAATAGAGACTTTGTTATCCGCGAAGCGGACAAGGGGGGCAACTTGGTCATTTGGCCGGTTGACCTCTATCTCCAAGAGGCCATGCGCCAATTAGGTAATTCAGAGTGTTACCAAGTGCTTTCCTCCGACCCTACTTCTGTTTTCCAGGGCAAACTGAGTCGACTACTGGAGGCCGCGTACACACGTAATATTATCAACAAAAGGGAACGAGAGTTCTTAACTAACCACCATCCCAGGATCCCCACCTTCTACATGCTTCCGAAGGTGCATAAATCTTTACAGGCCCCTCCGGGGAGACCCATTGTGTCCGGGATTGGTGGGTTACTTCAACGACCGTGTGTCTATATTGACTTTTTTCTCCAGCCCTTAGTTGTGTCCCTCCAGTCGCATGTCAAGGACTCTACATCTCTCATCTTGCAACTTCAGGATCTTGAAATTCCGCCAGGGGCGTGGCTTGTGACCCTGGACGTGGAGTCCCTATATACGTGTATTGGACATGAATTAGGTATACGTGCTGTATCTTTTTTTCTGGACTCCAACACCACAGGGGATAGAGGACACGATTCGTTTATTTTGGATCTGTTGTTATTCATTTTGGATCAGAATTATTTTATATTCGATAGTGTTTTCTACAGGCAAGTGAGGGGCACGGCTATGGGGGCTCGCTGTGCCCCCTCTTACGCCAACCTCTTTTTGGGTTGGTGGGAGGTCACTAGGGTGTTCTGTCTGGATCACTTTTCTGAATACGTCACAAAATGGTTCCGATATATTGATGATGTTGTGTTTATCTGGACAGGCACTCTGGAACAGTGTATTGATTTTGTGGGCACGTTGAATGACAACCCCATGAACATCCGTCTCACATCTCGTTACTCTCAGACGGACATTGAGTTCCTGGATCTGAGTCTGCAAGTGAAGGACTCTAGAATTCTGACGACTCTATATCGGAAACCCACGGCCACCAACAGTGTTTTACACTTTGAGAGTTTTCACCCATGGCATCTGAAATCAGGTATACCCAAGGGCCAATTTTACAGGGTCAGGAGGAACTGCAGTGAGCATGGGGAGTTTATCACACAATCCCGGGAGCTCACTGCACGTTTTCGAGAGAGGGGCTACCCCAAACGGGTTGTTTCCCGTGCTTTCTCCATGGCGAATAACAGCAGAAGGGAGGACCTCCTTAAGAGTAGAACTGGGACCACTGAGAAACCGTTGGGCATTATCACTGTTTTTAATAATCAGTGGCGAGATCTACGGGGCATTCTTTCTAAATATTGGGGCATTTTGCAGAGTGAGCCCAAAATTCTTCCTCATATTGCCCCACATCCCAATCTGGTGGCCAGGAGGGCTAGGAGCCTGAGAGATTGCTTAAGCCATAGCCATTTTCAACGGCCGGTTACCAAACTCCGGAGAGGGGTTAAATTGATGGGGACTTTCCCTTGTGGAAAGTGTAGCATTTGCCCGTTCACCAGTCATGATGAGAAGATTACGGTGCCTTCTTTGTTTCCACAGACCCCTACCAAGGCCTATTTCAACTGCAGGTCCCGGAATCTGGTATACGCGTTGGTTTGCCCATGCCCAAAAGTGTATGTGGGTCAAACCACACAGGAGCTCAGGAGACGTATACAGCAACACTTCTCCACTATTTCAACGGCTATGAGGGACAAGACAAAGGGCAAAACTCTTACATCAGTGGTTGAACATTTTCTGGCTGTACATGGCTCACAATGGGCTGGCACGAAGATTTTGGGACTTGAAGCAGTACGAATGAACATGAGGGGCGGAAATGTTACTTTGGAACTTTTGAAACGTGAATCCAAGTGGATCTTCGATCTGAATTCTGTCGTGCCTATAGGCTTGAACGAAGATTTACTGTTTACTGGTTTCTACAAACAATAAACTTTTCTATTTATAGGTGTGGGATAATAATTGGCCATTGTACTACTGTCATTTTTTCCTCGCTGTTTTTCTCTTTTTTTTTTTTTTTTTGTATTTCTTTATGAGAGTCATGTTTTATTATTGGCTGCTGTGGTAGGCTGTACCCCATATGGATCTTAATGGGGCTAACCTGTCCTTGGCATATATTTGTTTCATCATGGTGCCTTTTATTTTTATTTTTATTTCTTTATTGTATCTGTTTTTGTACTAATTTTTTATTTATTTCTATTTATTTATCTGTACATGTATTTTGTTTTCATTAGATTTGGCTTTTATGTATATTTTTTCATTTTTTTCATTCATTATTTTTCTGTTTACTGTGTAGGTTCTATTGTTTGGGTTTGCTTCAGTTCAGTGGCCAGCTCCAGCTCCCTTCTGCCTGTTATATCTTAGCACAGACCAGTGTCCAGTCACCTATCTGTTGGTAGTCCTAGTTAGTCGTTTGTTAGGTATGGCGCATCATGCCTTTGTATTATCCAGTGCCTCTGCTATTTCTTACTCTATAGTCTGGTTGTGATTGTCTCCGCGCACACGCACTTGTCCCTGTGTACATGTCGCCTTGACGACTGAGAGCGGTTTCCTCACTTCCGCTCTGGGACGCCGGCGCATGCGCACTAACTACACGCCGGGCCCGGCAGATGCGATCGCCATTGATATTCCCCCATGCGGCGTGTCTTATTGCCGCACAGCTGAAGCTTGGTAAGCTATTTATCTGACTATATTTAAACACAGGGCAAACTATGTGGGCATTACCCCTGACGAAGCCACCAGAGCGTGGCGACACGCGTTGGGTGCCTGCAGCCCACACTTACTCTGCACTGGGTATGCACCTTCTATTTGCCCTGCCTATGATCGGCGCTGCCTGAGTGTTGCCACTTTGGCACTCTATGCTGCTTTTTTTTTTCTTATCATGGGAGCATGTTCTGATCGTAGGTGAGCTTATTATGGGAATATGTTCTGATCGTAGGAGGGTGTTTGACTATGTACTTGTGCTTATTTGCGGTCCCAGCACTTATACTTTATCATGACTGGTACTTTGTTCGCTTGAGCACTATCTCCAACAGTGGCTATTGGGCTACATTGTTCATATGGTATGTAGCTGAACAGGTTACCTCATCCCCAGGTTTTCATTACGTGCACTTACGGTGTACATACTTGGGGTTTGCTTAGACTGCTTTTTCATATCTAGTCATTCATCTATTAGGCTTATTTATCCTTTTTACATGTGCTTTTCACCTGGTTCAGGTCTGTGTGGGCTTTTTGCCTTATTTTGGGCTTGATTACATATGGGGCTATTGTACACCCCCTTGTTTTTAATGTTTTTAGTGTGTTTTTGCTTTTGTGTTATATATTTTTGTTACCAATAAAGCTGTGTTTTCATATTTGTCTGGTGGTGACTCCCATTTGTAAGGCCTACTTGTTCTTTCTTAGTATATGCTGTATCTTCATCACATCGCTATTACATGTGGGAGGTGCGTTGTGATTGCGTCTTTATGGAAAAAATCAGGACTGTGTTCATCTAGTGAGTTCCATTATATATGAAAAATATTACCAGCAACATTTTGTAAACTTTGCAGGTGTAACAGCACTTTTGTCTATTTGGTTTATTGATATTTATGTTTTTAACGTGTTTTTAGTATTTCTGTCATGATGTGGGGAGTGTTGGGTTAATAATGGGAGGAGGCAGGGGAGGGGTTGTTGGCCCTGTCCTTCTACTTCCCCCGGCGTTCCTAACATCCACTCACTGACCCGTAGAAGCGCACATCAGGCGCGAAACGGCCGTCGTCATGCTTGCCGCTCTCCTTACCTAGCACCCCCGGCCGTGAAGATTTTTAACCGCGCTTTACTAAAGTAACCTGTCTTGGACGATCGGTGAGTGCCGGCTCTTTTCTTCCTACTACCGCATTGACTGTCTACTGCATCCGCCAAGGCACCCGTGATCAGAGGTCTGGGCTTCCACTGCAGGTGAGCAGTTCACACTATTATTAAGAGCGGTGGTGCCGTCCATCTGTTTCTACATATTTTGCTTTAACAATTTTCTATTGATCAAATGTCAAGGAAAACACTGAGTAACTGTATTTTTAATTTTTTTTTTATAATTTTGTCCAGTTATGGAAAGGTATGAAACTTTGAAAATCACTTTATAAGGGTATTTGTCTTCATTCTTCCAAACTCCTGCTTTTCCCTAGTCTTGCTTGTCTGTTGCATTGTATTCAGAACACACTCATTTAGGGTACAGAAGATGGCAATGAAAGAGTTAACTAAGCACGTCTCACTTAAGGTTCATTCAGACGTCCGTGCCAATTAGTCCGAGCATGGAGCGCTAACGCATAGACTGGCCGTGGCTCTCCCAACCCAAGCGTGAAAGCCAGGGTCGGACTGGCCCACCGGGAGATCGGAGAATCCTCCAGTGGGCCCTCCCCCTCACCAGACTCCTGCTCTGGCCTGTATTTTAGCGTATTATGATTGCATGCACCCAGCAGTGAGTGTTATTCCATAACCTGGTGCCGGCTGCCTGCACTGCTCAGTAACATGTGATGTGAGGTGAGAGCTTTCTCATCACCTGCTGAGGCTTCTACTGATGTCTTGGCGCCGCTCTCTCAGCTGTGCAGTGATGCTCATGAGACCAATAGAAGCGGCAGTAGCAGGTGATAGAAAGCTCTCACCTCACATCACATGTTACTGAGCAGTGCAGGCGGCAAGCACTGGGTATAGAATAACCCGCACACAGCAGTGTCTCACAGCACAGAGCCACAGGCTGTGAGACACTGCACACAGCGTCTAGAACGGAGTTGATTTTTGGAGGGCATGATGTCACTGGAAGGGACGGGGCCTCCATCAGACCAGTGACCTGATAACAGGAAGCAGCGCTGTGCTGAATGAGGCTGCTGGAGCCCTGTGACCACTAGAGGACCGAGGGGGCTGCACTATGGAACTGTGTGAGGAGAGGAATGAGGGTCTGCACAATGGACCCTTGCACAGACAGGAATGAAGACCCAGGATTCAGTGTGAGTGGTCAGAGGATGAATTTATTTGCTGTAACTTGAAAGGGGCTGTGTGGAGAAAGAGGGATGATGAGGGGGCTGTGTGGAGGAGGGGTGATGAGTGTGGAGAAGGAAGGATGATGAGGAGGCTGTGTGGAGAAGGAGAGATGATGAGGTTGTGTGGAGGAGGGATGATGAGGGGGCTATGTGGAGGAGGGGTGATGAGTGTGGAGAAGGAGGGATGATGAGGGGGCTGTGTGGAGGAGGGATGATGAGGGGGCTGTGTGGAGAAGGAGGGATGATGAGGGGGCTGTGTGGAGGAGGGATGATGAGGGCTGTGTGGAGAAGGAGAGATGATGAGGCTGTGTGGAGAAGGAGAGATGATGAGGCTGTGTGGAGAAGGAGGTATGATGAGGCTGTGTGGAGAAGGAGGGATGATGAGGGGGCTGTGTGGAGGAGGGATGATAAGGGCTGTGTGGAGAAGGAGAGACGATGAGGAGGCTGTGTGGAAAAAGAGGGATGATGAGGGGGCTGTGTGGAAAAGGAGGGATGATGAGGGGGCTGTGTGGAGAAGGAGGGACGATGAGGGGCTGTGTGGAGAAGGAGGGATGATGAGGGGGCTATGTGGAGAAGGAGGGATAATGAGGGGGCTGTGTGGAGAAGGAGGGATGATGAGGGGGCTGTGTGGAGAAGGAGGGATGATGAGGAGGCTGTGTGGAGAAGGATGGATGATGAGGAGGCTGTGTGGAGAAGAGAGGGATGATGAGGAGGCTGTGTGGAGGAGGGATGATGAGGAGGCTGTGTGGAGAAGGAGGGATGATGAGGAGGCTGTGTGGAAAAGGAGGGATGATGAGGAGGCTGTGTGGAGAAGGAGGGATGATGAGGAGGCTGTGTGGAAAAGGAGGGATGATGAGGGGGCTGTGTGGAGAAGGAGAGACGATGAGGAGGCAGTGTGGAAAAAGGGATGATGAGGGGGCTGTGTGGAGAAGGAGGGATGATGAGGGGGCTGTGTGGAGAAGGAGGGACGATGAGGGGCTGTGTGGAAAAGGGGGGATGATGAGCTTTGTAGAAAAAGAGGTGATACGGGGCTGTGTGGAGAAGAGGGGGGAGTGAGAAAAAACCCATTGGTGAGTTCACCGCCTCTGCACCGTGGGACTTTCTCACTGCGCTAGTGGGGATCTCACCAAGGTCACTGCAGTTCAGGGTCCTGGCTGAGAACATAGCCTCAGTGACTTGCCATAACCTCGATGAGGTTAGCCGGCGCCAGTGACCGGAGGTAAACTTTATACCTCCGATCACAGCTGTGGGCTCACATCATTTGACAGCTTGTGAACATCAGCTGTCTGACTGGCGGTAATGATTTTACCGCCGATCAGAAGCAGTGTTTGCCGCTCTGTCTTGCATCTGACAGAGTGGTAAACACTGGATGTATTGGCCCCCCATTCAAATGAATAGGGTCCAGGTACTGTTCTGGTACCCGAACCTGGACTCATTTTTAACTGTTCGGCCGGACTCAAACATCTAGGGGTCCGCTCATCTTTAATCCTGTGTCTAGTGTGTGACTGGTGTATGTATGGTGCGTGAGTGTGTCATGTGGCTAGCGTGTGACTGGTGTGTGTGTCACATGTATGTATCCTGTGTCTAGCATGTGACTGGTGTGTGTGTCGTGTCTGTTGTGTGTATGTGGCACATGTCTAAATAATAAAATCTTTCTGTGCTTATAGAATATCATTGTTCTAGGTTTTACACAAAAATTATCTGCTGCCGATAAGGGTGCTTAACTAGATGGAAACTAAGGCTACTTTCACACTTCCATCTTCAAAATCTGCACGGGATCCATCAAGCCGTTGAAATGACGGATCCTGTGCAGATTGTGCAAAAAGGGGGGCACTGGGCCCTGTCTTTCTGACGGACCTGTCGAGGCTATGTGCACCTGTTGTGTATGCGTCTTCGCAGTGGTTTTCCGCTGCAAAAACGCATACACAACACAAACCAGGTTTAAAAAAAAATGTAAAAAATTGCAGTGTTCTCACCTACCGGCATTCCTGCGCAGCGATGCTCCTGGTAGCTAGCGTTCCTATTAATACACTGCGAAATCTCGCGAGAAGTCACAATGTATTACTAGGAACGCTTGCTGCCGGGAGCATTGGTGACGCTGCTCAGGACGTCGGTAGGTGAGAATATTGCGATTTTTTATTTTTAAATTATTTTTAACATTATATCTTGTTACTATTGATGCTGCATAGGCAGCATCAATAGTAAAAAGAGAGAGAGAGAGAGAGAGCAAGAGAGAATTTCCCTGATGGGAAATTCTTCCACGCATGCTCTCTTTGAAAAGATGGGACCCGTCGCTAGATTCCTGCTTTTCACAGACATCGACGCATCCTGCGCCCATAGGCTTCCATTGTAGCCAGTGACAGGCAGCGCAGGATGCGTCACTGACCGATTTTCCAACGTGCAGAAAAAACGTTCCTCTGAACGTTTTCTCTGCCCGACAGACCGTTTTTTTATGCAGGATCCAGTGAAAAAGGGAAGACTCTGCAGCTAGTACCCCTTAACCCCTTCACGACATGCGCCGTCCTAGTACGGCGCATGCCGTGTCACCCCCTTTGATGTGGGCTCCAGCGGTGAGCCCACAACAAAGTCGCGACATGTCAGCTGTTTTGTATAGCTGACATGTGCGCGCAATAGCGGTGGGTGAAATCGCTATTCACCCACCGCTATTAACCTGTTAAATGCCGCTGTCAAACGCAGACAGTGGCATTTAACCGTCGCTTCCGGCCGGGTGGCCGGAAATGATGTCATCGCCGACCCCCGTCACATGATCAGGGGTCGGCGATGCATCAGGAAGGTAACCATAGAGGTCCTTGAAACCTCTATGGTTACTGATACCGGCCTGCTGTGAGCGCCCCCCTGTGGTCGGCGCTCACAGCACACCTGCATTTCAGCTACATAGCAGCGATCTGATGATCGCTGCTATGTAGCAGAGCCTATCAGGCTATGCCAGCTTCTAGCCTCCCATGGAGGCTATTGAAGCATGGCACAGGTAAAAAAAAATTTAAAAAAAATTATGAAAAAAATATAAAAAATATAAAAGTTTAAATCACCCCCCTTCCGCCCCATCCTAAATAAAACAATAAAAAAAAAAACCTACACGTATTTGGTATCGCCGCATTCAGAATCGCCCAATCTATCAATAAAAAAAAGCATTAACCTGATCGCTAAACAGCGTAGCGAGAAAAAAATCCGAAACGCCAGAATTATGTTTTTTTGGTCGCCGTGACATTGCATTAAAATGCAATAACGGGAAATCAAAAGAACGTATCTGCACCAAAATGGTATCACTAAAAACGTCATCTCGGCACGCAAAAAATAAGCCCTCAACCGACCCCAGATCACGAAAAATGGAGACGCTTCGGGTATCGGAAAATGGCACTTTTTTTTTTTTTAAGCAAAGTTTTGAATTTTTTTTCACCACTTGGGTAAAAAATAACCCAGACATGTTAGGGGTCTATGAACTTGTAATGACCTGGAGAATCACAATGGCAGGTTAGTTTTAGCATTTAATGAACCTAGCAAAAAAGCCAAACAAAAAACAAGTGTGGGATTGCACTTTTTTTGCAATTAAACCGCACTTGGAATTTTTTTCCCGTTTTTTAGTAAAAGACATGGTAAAACCAATGGTGTCGTTCAAAAGTACAACTCATCCTGCAAAAAATAAGCTCTCACATGGCCATATTGACGGAAAAATAAAAAAGTTATGGCTCTGGGAAAGAGGGAAGTGAAAAATGAAAACGCAAAAACGAAAAAGTGCCGCGACTTGAAGGGGTTAAGCATGGTGGGCCCTTAGAATGATTTTCTCTGGTGGGCCCAAACTACTCCAGTCCGACGCTGGTGAAAGCTTCATATATTTCTAGGAAGATGTCACGCTCGGGTCGAGAGACCTGTGGTCAGTCCATGCATTGCAGTCCGATCGTGGATCAATTTTCTTACCTCTGGGAAGAAGCTACTGCTGGAGATTGCTCTGATCAACACAACACTCAGATGAGGAGACAGATGCGGAGCTGACCCTTTCACTGCCATCATCTGTACTCCAAATAACTACTTTGTGACTACAATACAAAAAGACTGGATAAAGCAGTTTACACAGCAGTAAATAGAAGCATAGTGGGCTTTCTAGAAATCCCATCCACTGTGCTTGTACTGTAGAATGCAGCTATTCCTGATTGTGGGCACGCAGCCTAAATAGTAGAGAGCCCCGTGCTGCAGCAGAAGCGTCAGCTCTTTAACCTTGTTTGCATGCACAGCGCAGCACAGTCCAGTGCAAAGACGTGCATGCAGATGAGGTGGCTGCTCAGTCTTTGGTGATGCTTATTATGCTGGGGAAAAGTTGCAGATGTGCAGAGCTCATCTTGCCCTTTGAAGATATAGAGTGAAATCTGCAGTGTATTCACAGGAAAATCGTGGCTATATTAGTAGTTCATAAGGAAACTGCAAAGCAGGACTTATTATTTTAGAGTGTAATGGATGGAGAAGCCAGTCCAAATTTCGCTCTGGGACCCATGGGACTCTATTTACCCCACTGGCAATAGATCATATTTCCAGTAGTCCATGGCCATTGGAGAACTTCAGGCAGGCGAGGCCACAACTACAAAGAACAACAATAACATGGCAGCACCGGCAAACAAGGACTATCAAGTCTATGACACCGTAGGTAATGTAGTGGGCTGTAGTGCACATGAGTAACCACTGATCCATTTAAATGACATGGGACCCAGAACTAGAATTGTTGAATATCTATGCATTTAGGTCCCTGTAACTGCAACCAAGAATGTCCCCAAATTGTCCAACCCAGAATTTTTCTTAACACCTTTTGTGGTTCAGATTGCAGGATTCTGCTGAGACTAAAGACATAGCTAGGGGTTCAGATCAGAGAGGACAATATACATCTGAATGGGCTCTGTAATGCAGCGGGGTTGGTGCAGTGTGACAGATAGGCCGGGACCACAGAAAATTCAACACAAATGGAGTCTTTATTTTCAGAACTCACATATAGGAGTGATGTCCTCCAGATCGCAACCGGGTTTCCATAAACACAGTCCAGAACTCAAAAACTGTTGCCGTGGACAATGGCACCGCCGTATTTTCTAGGTGCATCAGCCGCCTTGAGTTCCCTGGCTCAATGTTAGCTCCACACAGACCTGGGTTGCACAGAGCCACCAGCTCTGCAGCTTGAAAACTCCAACACTGACCCAACCAAGGCAAAACTGACAGATTTAAATGGAATTGTGGCCATAGAGCCACTTCTAAAACCTAGAGTGGAGAGAGGGATTTGCACCACTACCAAATCTGCAAATCCTTCTAAACATGAAAGCCCTTAACGGGTTTTTCTAAAATCTGACGGACTCCCTACTTGGACCCAATCTATTCTTTTTTTATATTGCCTTGTGACTCACAGGCATCCTGCTGTGAACATAAGGCACTCCAGTGGGTTTAATAGGACTGTCAGCATCCTGGTGGACACATATCAACCCTCTCATATGATCCCCATCATTGGCTCACAACCCAGAAATTAAAAAATACCCACAGTGGGCTCCTTTGGGAGTTACAATATCCAAATACAACCAGAATATGGTGGTGCCAAGTATCACTAAGCTATATAGCCCTGCAGCGACACCAACAAACTTCCACACACCATTTGTAGATAAGAAAAAAATGTAAACTAGTATATACCTTAGTATATACCGGTACGCGCTGATGGTAAGTAATGATGAAGAAGTCCACTTTAAAAATGTGTAATGATAAAAAATAATTAAAATATATAAAGTCTAATGTCCTGAAGTTTCTGATATACGCCGTAGGTTATTAACCCCTGCAATGGGTACAAAAAACCTGTAGAAAAGGATAAAAACAGCTGTTCCTACCTTCAATAGAAGTTATCCCGGTTTGGAAAGCTGTAATAATGCCGCTCGTATGCTAAGTAGATCCGAGTAACAGGGTGTTATCAAAAACAGGTGGCTGCCCCGGCCGGTAGCAGCCACCTCCAACTGACCTCCGATGTGAAGCGGGATCCTGCGAGGCCGATGCCGCGTGAGGTGTCAGTGGTGAATCCGGATGGTGCGCAGGACCTTCGTGACGTATGAGATCACGTGACCGCTAACGGAGGCCGAAGGTGTGTACGGAGTGCAGTGAGGATCAAAAAGTCCAACGCGTTTCGGAGACGTCTAACTCCTTCCTCAGGGATGATCCCTGCCCCGTACTGATGATCCTTATATAGCCTCTCATATTTCAGGCCAATTATTGGAAGCCAAACAATTCTGTGCCCACATTTAAATCTCTTGGTGTAATGGTATCCAAGGTGAAGATCCATTTCGTTTCAGTCCTCGACATTGCTTTAATATAGTCCCCACCTCTCCAATGTCGGCGTACCATATCTATAACAAGTACTTTCATCTGCCGCGTCTGCTGTTATGAAAGGTAATTCAGTACCACAATGGACATAGAGGTCAGCGCACATACAGTGACCTGGCAATAACCCAAAAAACAAGAACGAGCTCTGAGACGTGGGAACTCTGTTGACCGCAATCCCTAATCCTCTCCAACCACACTAAAGGCAGCCGTGGATTGCGCCTAACGCTCCCTATGCAACTCGGCACAGCCTGATAAACTAGCTAGCCTGAAGATAGAAAATAAGCCTACCTTGCCTCAGAAATACCCCAAAGGAAAAGGCAGCCCCCACATATAATGACTGTGAGTTAAGATGAAAAGACAAACGTAGAGATGAAATAGATTTAGCAAAGTGAGGCCCAACTTTCTGAACAGAGCGAGGATAGGAAAGGTAACTTTGCGGTCAACACAAAACCCTACAAAAACCACGCAAAGGGGGCAAAAAGACCCTCCGTACCGAACTAACGGCACGGAGGTACACCCTCTGCGTCCCAGAGCTTCCAGCAAGCAGTAAAAAACAAATTGACAAGCTGGACAGAAAAAAAACAGCAAACAAATAGCAAAGAGGAACTTAGCTATGCAGAGCAGCAGGCCACAGGAACGATCCAGGAGGAAACAGGTCCAATACTAGAACATTGACTGGAGGCCAGGATCAAAGCACTAGGTGGAGTTAAATAGAGCAGCACCTAACGACTTCACCACATCACCTGAGGAAGGAAACTCAGAAGCCGCAGTACCACTTTCCTCCACCAACGGAAGCTCACAGAGAGAACCAGCCGAAGTACCACTTGTGACCACAGGAGGGAGCTCTGCCACAGAATTCACAACAATCTGCCCATCATGGCACTCAATAAAATGCTGGGAGAGTGGATGGCCCAAAAATTTATTTTTAATATTACGGATATGTTCACTGATCCTAGTTTTTAAGGATTGTTTTGTCCTCCCTACATATAATTTTCCACAGGGGCATTCTATGGTGTAAATTACCCCTGTGGTTGAACACGTAATAAAGTCCCTAATTTGAATGGTCCTATCACCTTTTTTAATATGCATACTTTTTTGAGTGGTGGTCTGTTTGCATATGTTACATTTGCGGCAAGGAAAAAATCCTTTTAATTTGGTGTGAAAAAGGGAGGCTTGTGTTAAAGAGGATTTTTTCTGTACCGTGGGGGCAATCATATTTCCCAAGTTTTGGGATCTTTTATAAACAAAGCGAGGTTGGTCAGTGATCTTATCTCCCAGGATTTTGTCATTTTTTAAAATGTGCCAGTGCTTCCTGACTATTTTGCGAAGGATATTTGAGTTGGTGTTAAATCTTGTTATGATCGGGATGGAATCCATGTTATCTCTAGATCTAGGTGCTGGTTTAATAAGATCCTGTCTAGGTTTTATCAGAGCTTTTTTTCTTGAAATTTCCAGTGTTGCTTCATCATATCCCTTTTCCAAAAATTTGTTAGTCAAAATTTGGGCTTCCATTTCAAAGTCCTGAGGCCTAGAACAGTTCCGATAAATCCTAATAAACTGACTTTTTGGAATGTTAAGCAACCAGCTGGGGAGGTGGCAGCTATCCAAGGGAATGTAGCTATTTGTATCAGTTGGCTTAGTAAAAGTACTTGTCTGTATTTTCAAATCCTCAATGAAAATCCTTAGGTCTAAAAAATTAATTTCAGTGGTACTGGTGGTGGAAGTAAAATTTAAAAAATAATAATTTTTATTGATATCTATCAAAAACTGATTCAAAGTGTCCAAACCGCCAGACCAAATAAAAACAATATCATCTATAAAACGCCGCCAGAGGACCAGGTTCGTGTGCAAACGCCCCCCTGGGTAGATAAATTGTTCTTCCCAGCTACCCACATAGAGGTTAGCATAGCTCGGCGCGAACCTGGTCCCCATGGCGGTACCCCACTGCTGGAAGCAGTAGTCCTCCTTATATAAAAAGTAGTTATGAGTTAAAATGAACTGCATAAGTTCACATAAAAATTCGATTTGTTCTGGAGGAACCTTAGAAAGTTTATTTAAAAAGTATTAAGCAGCCTCGCATCCTTTTTTATGATCAATGACCGTGTAGAGTGAGGTTATGTCAAGGGTACCCATAATGTACCCATTTTGCCATTCTACTTCCTGCAACAGTGGAATGCTCCTCCTACAGTGGAATGCTATGTTTAGGTCCTTTTCGAAGCAGGCAGTGGAGTTTATTATGGATAAAAGGAGAAAACAACTAATGACCAGCAAAAATGCGATCTCCAAACTTTTTGAAACTATTAAACCTTATAGAAAAAATCCTGAAATATTTAAAATCTCTAATAGCATTCGCACTAGAATTAAGAATAAAGAACAGGAAATTATCGACAGAAAAAAGAAAAAATTTGGGAGGGATGCTGTCCCTGTTTGTACTTTTAGGAACAACTCACAGAATGAGTCGGATCTTGAAACCATTGATCATATAGAAGGTAGCATTTTAGAATCTAGCTCCATTTTGGAAAGGTTCTCTATACATCCAACCCCCCTTCCCCCTCTGGGGCAGTTGCTCCGAATGAAGAGTATGTTATCACTAGCCCCCCTAATTCCTCAATAAACCTTCAGGAGGCTCAATATTCATCTCAGGCTTCTGTTCCCTCTACCTCTACAGTAACCCATAATCGTTTTCAAACTTTGGCGAATATATGCCAATCACCATCAGAAGGTACACACAATTCTCCAAGAGTTGGGGAACCAACTTCTAAAGGAGATAGACCCGTATTTTACATGGATCTACGCAACCAAAATGGCAAGAAGAAAAGTAATATTAATAACAGCAATAAAACAAATGTAAAACATCATTTTTTTCGTGTAACCGCAAAAAAACAAGGAAAAGGGGCTGCAGAGGCGGGAAACTCGCCAAAAAGAAAAGGCCATTAGACACTTTGAGTATGAAGAAGCCTACTATTTTCAATCTGAGTAAACATAAATTGGGGGAGGATGAATTGTCATTATTACATAAGGGTCTCAAATACGCTCCAGCGAGCGGATTCAACAAATTTGAAGCCTATATTGGCATCAAAATGTTTATGAGGAAATTAGCCATACAGAGATACTATATTAAGAACCCTGTGGTCAGGAATGCAGAATCTGTTCAAGAAAATATATACATCCACACTGATCTCAGAAATCCATCAAAATTCCATCCAGTGAATGAATATTCTGAACAGATGGATACATTTCAGACTATTGTAACAGATGAGATTAGAAAAATAAGTGATAAAAAATGTGGCAAATTCAGGTTTAATTTAACTAACAAGGAAAGAAATGCCATTATCTCTCTACAGCAAAATAAAGAATTGGTCATTCTCCCAGCCGATAAAGGGGGGGGGGGGGGGGTATTTTGGATCAAGAATCCTATCATTCTGGCGGTTTGGACACTTTGAATCAGTTTTTAATAGATATCAATAAAAATTATTATTTTTAAAATTTTACTTCCACCACCATTTGATACGGTGCCACACAAAAGGTTGATACATAAAATGAGAATAATGGGGATAGGGGAAAATATGTGCAAGTGGGTTGAGAGCTGGCTCAGGGATAGGAAACAAAGGGTGGTTATTAATGGAGCACACTCGGACTGGGTAGCGGTTAGCAGTGGGGTACCACAGGGGTCAGTATTGGGCCCTCTTCTTTTTAACATATTTATTAATGACCTTGTAGGGGGCATTCAGAGTAGAATTTCAATATTTGCAGATGACACTAAACTCTGCAGGGTAATCAATACAGAGGAGGACAATTTTATATTACAGGATGATTTATGTAAACTAGAAGCTTGGGCTGATAAATGGCAAATGAGCTTTAATGAGGATAAATGTAAGGTCATGCACTTGGGTAGAAGTAATAAGATGTATAATTATGTGCTTAATTCTAAAACTCTGGGCAAAACCGTCAATGAAAAAGACCTGGGTGTATGGGTGGATGACAAACTTAAATTCAGTGGCCAGTGTCAGGCAGCTGCTACAAAGGCAAATAAAATAATGGGATGCATTAAAAGAGGCATAGATGCTCATGAGGAGAATATAATTTTACCTCTATACAAGTCACTAGTTCGACCACACTTAGAATACTGTGCACAGTTCTGGTCTCCGGTGTATAAGAAAGACATAGCTGAACTGGAGCGGGTGCAGAGAAGAGCGACCAAGGTTATTAGAGGACTGGGGGGTCTGCAATACCAAGATAGGTTATTACACTTGGGGCTATTTAGTTTGGAAAAACGAAGACTAAGGGGTGATCTCATTTTAATGTATAAATATATGAGGGGACAGTACAAAGACCTTTCTGATGATCTTTTTAATCATAGACCTGAAACAGGGACAAGGGGGCATCCTCTGCGGTTGGAGGAAAAAAGGTTTAAGCATAATAACAGACACGGATTCTTTACTGTAAGAGCAGTGAGACTATGGAACTCTCTGCCGTGTGATGTTGTAATGAGTGATTCATTACTTAAATTTAAGAGGGGACTGGATACCTTTCTGGAAAAGTATAATGTTACAGGGTATATACACTAGATTCCTTGATAGGGCGTTGATCCAGGGAACTAGTCTGATTGCCGTATGTGGAGTCGGGAAGGAATTTTTTTCCCCAATGTGGAGCTTACTCTTTGCACATGGGGTTTTTTTGCCTTCCTCTGGATCAACATGTTAGGGCATGTTAGGTTAGGCTATGGGTTGAACTAGATGGACATATAGTCTTCCTTCAACCTTAATAACTATGTAACTATGTAACCAGTACCACTGAAATTAATTTTTTAGACCTAAGGATTTTCATTGAGGATTTGAAAATACAGACATGCACTTTTACTAAGCCAACTGATACAAATAGCTACATTCCCTTGGATAGCTGCCACCTCCCCAGCTGGTTGCTTAACATTCCAAAAAGTCAGTTAATTAGGATTTATCGGAACTGTTCTAGGCCTCAGGACTTTGAAATGGAAGCCCAAATTTTGACTAACAAATTTTTGGAAAAGGGATATGATGAAGCAACACTGGAAATTTCAAGAAAAAAAGCTCTGATAAAACCTAGACAGGATCTTATTAAACCAGCACCTAGATCTAGAGATAACATGGATTCCATCCCGATCATAACAAGATTTAACACCAACTCAAATATCCTTCGCAAAATAGTCAGGAAGCACTGGCACAGTTTAAAAAAATGACAAAATCCTGGGAGATAAGATCACTGACCAGCCTCGCTTTGTTTATAAAAGATCCCAAAACTTGGGAAATATGATTGCCCCCACGGTACAGAAAAAATCCTCTTTAACACAAGCCTCCCTTTTTCACACCAAATTAAAAGGATTTTTTCCTTGCCGCAAATGTAACATATGCAAACAGACCACCACTCAAAAAAGTATGCATATTAACCCTTATCCGGCTGAATAGGTACAATTGTAACTATTCCGTTTTAAAATTGCAATAACTTTTTTTTGAAAAGACGTAGAGGGCTGAAATTTCGTGACATCTCTACATTTTTGGTCCAGAATATATTGGCCAAATTTCAATAAAATATCTCCACCCGCTTCCGAGATAAGGGGTCGAGATCTTTTTGCATCCATAACAAGCTGCATAGGTACAAATGTACCTCATATATTTTGAATGAAGATAATGCAAGGGAAAAAGCATAAATTTTTTTTTAATGATAATGCTATTTAACTATTATAAACAAGTAAAAAACTGTTCATTTACATTATAAAAGAAAATGTAAGAAACTTTTTTTTATTGATTTTCTTTGCAAGTAATGCATGTTGGCTTTGCTACAGAGTGTTCATCGCAAATGGGTTTCACACAAACCACACAAGACTTTCTAGTCTTGCGTTGTTTTCGCCTCAGGTCTCTGCAGACATAGCAACTACCAACAACAGGGGAGGGTCCACGACTACCATGAGGTATTTTGGGGCCAGCTGCTGGCTGCGATGCTACCACAATGCATCGTCCAAGCACCATTTCTACTGCACCTCGAAGAAAATGGTTTCTCATTATCATTTTGTTTGTACTACGATCTTCAATTGCAATCATACACAGCTGATTTGCGAGATCTTTCAGGAACTTTCTTCGTTGATCCTTTGCCCTGAAGCTTGGATTGTGTTCTCTGTAGATGATGTAGGATGCTAACCCACTGACATCAATCATATTGTAGAAAAATGCCAAAGTCCAACGTGATGTTCGTCGTTTCACAGTGTACTCTCCCAACATTTTATCCATAACATCAACGCCACCTTTTGTTATGTTGTAGTATTTTATTATCTCTGGCTTGGCTGCTAGTGTCTCTTCAACTTCTCCCGTCATGTGCATAGATGATAGAAGCACGACTGATTTGTTCTTCTTTGGTACATATGAACAGACTGTTGCATCATGATTGTAGGCAAAATTTGTCGAGTATACAGGCCTTTCTTTGGCAGGCTGCATGTTGTTAGGTAGGAACCTTTTGTTTTTTCTCACTGTACCAACTAGTGTCATGTTCCAGGAGTTCAATACCTTAGCTAGTTCCATGGTTGTAAAGAAGTTATCGGTGGTGACATTTCTTCCAGAGCCTTTATACGAGCTCACTAGGTCCAATACTGTTCGTTCTCCAATGTTTACTTGTCGAGGACCATCAGTTGGTTTCCCAGTGTAGAGCTGACCTTGTAAAGGGTAGGCATTTGATGAGTCACAAGCCCAGAAAATCTTTATGCCATATTTAGCTGGTTTTGAAGGTATATACTGGGTAAATTTAGTATGACCTCTAAATGGAAATAATTGCTCGTCGACGGTGATACAATGATATGGCTTGTAGGCTCTCTCCAGATTACTGTTCAGCATTGTCCAGATGTCCCGTATTGGTGCAGCTTTATCTGTTTGCACACGTTCTGCACGTGTATTTTCGTTGTCAAACCTGATAAATCTGAGTATCATCTTGAAGCGGTCACGAGACATGGCTGCACGTATAAGAGGCAGAGCAGCAACATTCCACATTTCCTCCAGATTCTCTTTGTTGGCTCTGTGCACACCAGCAGCAATCAGTATGCCCAAAAATGCATGAAGTTCAGTTTCAGTAAATTGCTTGAATGTTTTTTGTGGTGGCCGTTTGGAAGAATCAGGAAAACGTTGTACCAGTTCGTTGTTGTAAGCATCACAAACTCTCTTGGCCTTTCGATTCGTTTCCCGTAATATGATGTCACACATCTCGGGAGTCATGATGGACTTGAATAGCTCTTTTGCTGTATATAGGTTGCTGATTGCTGCAGGGCCACCTCTTTGTCGTAGGACATTACGAGATTTTGTTTGTGCATTTGGCAGTGGATTACTGCACCATTGAGTTTCATCCTTAGCAGTCCAAATGTCGCCTGCACTTTGAGGCACAGAATCATCCTCAACACTTTCGTCTGATTCGTATTCATTTTCATGCTCTATGACCATTTCTTGTTCAATGTCTGAATCTTCTTCAGTAACATCCACTTGTGGTACATAGTTTTCATCATCAGATGGAACATATGGTTCATCCTCATGCTCAGAATCAGATTCTTCTAGCATTCGCATTATTTCGTCAGACGTAAATCTGTAAATATGAAAAAATGTAAAATAAATAATTTTCCGAAATACTACATTATTGGCTTTTCACAAAATTATACTAACCTGCAAACACGTTTTCTTGGATTATGGCGGAAACTAGATCCAGCATTACTATCACTCATGATGACTTGCTAGATGAATTTTGGCTTCGTATTTTGTGCTGAATATAAATAAAACATCGTAAAACAATATGTAGATACTAATTATTATCCATTTTTCGTATAAAAATTATACCTATAGTGATAAGTTTCATACAAAATATATGTAAGCCAAGTCCAGGCTGAAAGACAATTTGACTGTTCTGTCCCCACATAATGAGAATAAAGGTATAACTGGCTGTTAGATGCTGTGAGACTTTCCTACCTTCGTTTCCAAGAAATTGAAGACTTCACAAGCCTAGAAATGTGTGCTCACAGCAATGAGATGAACAGCAAAATGTCTAATGAGAGGAGGGAGGCAGGAAGACAAGTAGAAGCCACTCCCAGTTTGAATTAACTTAATTGACAGCAACATAAGTGACCAGTAACAACACTGAACAATAGATATCAGCATAACATTTGTAGCTGAATGAACTTTAGTTTCTGAAACCAAGTAAAGTCTTCCCACAGTGGAGGTATATGTGAAGGTACAATTGTACCTATGCAGCCTGTTAAGGTTGTAAAATTATGCAGCCTGACAAGGGTTAAAAAAGGTGATAGGACCATTCAAATTAGGGACTTTATTATGTGTTCAACCACAGGGGTAATTTACACCATAGAATGCGCCTGTGGAAAATTATATGTAGGGAGGACAAAACGATCCTTAAAAACTAGGATCAGCGAACATATCCGTAATATTAAAAAGAAATTTTTGGGCCATCCACTCTCCCAGCATTTTATTGAGTGCCATAATGGGCAGACGCGGCAGATGAAAGTACTAGGTATAGATATGGTACGCCGACATTGGAGAGGTGGGGACTATATTAAAGCAATGTCGAGGACTGAGACGAAATGGATCTTCACCTTGGATACCATTACACCAAGAGGTTTAAATGTGGGCACAGAATCGTTTGGCTTCCAATAATTGGCCTGAAATATGAGAGGCTATATAAGGATCATCAGTACGGGGCAGGGATCATCCCTGAGGAAGGAGTTAGACGTCTCCGAAACGCGTTGGACTTTTTGATCCTCACTGCACTCCGTACACACCTTCGGCCTCCGTTAGCGGTCACGTGATCTCATACGTCACGAAGGTCCTGCGCACCATCCGGATTCACCACTGACACCTCACGTGGCACCGGCCTCGCAGGATCCTGCTTCACATCGGAGGTCAGTTGGAGGTGGCTGCTACCGGCCGGGGCAGCCACCTGTTTTTGATAACACCCTGTTACTCGGATCTACTTAGCATACGAGCGGCATTATTACAGCTTTCCAAACCGGGATAACTTCTATTGAAGGTAGGAACAGCTGTTTTTATCCTTTTCTACAGGTTATTTGTACCCATTGCAGGGGTTAATAACCTACGGTGTATATCAGAAACTTCAGGACATTAGACTTTATATATTTTAATTATTTTTTATCATTACACATTTTTAAAGTGGACTTCTTCATCATTACTTACCATCTGCTATTGCCCAGCGCGTACCGGTATATACTAAGGTATATACTAGTTTACATTTTTTGAGTTACAATATCCATTTGACAGTCAGAATACCCTGAGTGCCTCTATAAACATGTACGAGGTGGTAGTCGTGGGCGAATGACTTGATTTCCACCCCACGGCACGCTACAGAAAATTTGTGTCCCTGATCACATGTGCTGTAATGTGTGGGGTGCGCTGTACTCACTTGCAGGCCAAAGACTTCAGCTGTTTCCAGGTCTTCAGTTTCAGGAGCCGCTGGACATGAACCAGAGGACACCCAGTTAGTTTCATAACTAAGGCCTTTACTCAAACTTCTGTATGTGACATCTTGTAATACGTCATAATGGGCACAACACTTTCTGCGTCTTGTTTCCAAAGCACAGTACACCTCCATATTTCCCTTCTGTTCTACCTTGACTTTCCCTGCTTTAACCGGTCCTGTCAGTCCCAGGTATTCCCAGCGCAGTCCGGCACTCCATCTAAGGGTCCATTACTTCTCCCACTCACTTCAGAGGCTAACTGAGCTTGTTCATCCAGGGAGTTTTAGTAAATGCCTCATACTGCCCAGAACAACATGTACTCTCACCTTGCTGTTCAGCCCTCACTCTTTTAACCAATTTCATCTAGGAAGCACAGTCCTGTTCCTATCACTAAGCCCTCCCCTTGTGGGCTAATCCCAAACATTAATACTTGCCTGACCCTAATGTCACTATCTTACTACAGGCACTACCTTACATGACCCACCTTATGTCCTAAACCATGTTTTATCCTATGCTATCCTTTACTGTACACTATGCATTACCTCTACATTACTTATACACTATACATTACCATATCACAATACAAAAAATATATAAACAACACATAACATAATTCACACTACGATAAATTGATGTCTTCGGGTAGGAACATGACAGTCATTGTCAACCACCCTTATACCCCTATACCAGAAAGTTGAACCACTGAAAAATACATGTTGTCGTGCAGCACAATAAAGCTGTCATACAACTCTCCTTAGGCGGAAAATTGTATAACGTATGGCGACATGAAAACAATAGAACTATTTTCAAATAGTAAAAATGTCAACAAAAATAGCAATATTTAGGAACAGAATAGAACAAATCCCATTCTGTTGATGATAATGTCCATATCATTTGTCCTGGTATAACAAGTACGGCAAATAGTTTTTCCACCTTGGCATCTCGATGGCTGATGCTGACCTTAGCTCGCCTTTCATTGTCATGCTTTCCTCCTTCTTACTTCTGTCAGGTCTTACTCCATAATGACTGGTTACTTAGCAACAGGTGCCACTGAGGTCCCATTCTGTACATAAAGGGGGCAGATATAGGTGAAGACTTACAGAATGAATATCTCACTGTTTATAAGACACATGAACTTATTGAGTAAAGTGACTGTCAATATATCCTATAAATTGCGGTACAGATTTCCCATACTATTCGATTCTAGAGTAATATTGAATTTCAAAACTAATTAGCCTTTTACATTTCAATGCTATCAAAAAGATTTTGGGCCAGATATATTAAGGCAGGCGTTGTGCATGTCAGTCTTAACGAACGCGACAGGTGGGGTAAGATGCACCTACAGTGGGGCAAAAAAGTATTTAGTCAGTCAGCAATAGTGCAAGTTCCACCACTTAAAAAGATGAGAGGCGTCTGTAATTTACATCATAGGTAGACCTCAACTATGGGAGACAAACTGAGAAAAAAAAATCCAGAAAATCACATTGTCTGTTTTTTAAACAATTTGTTTGCATATTATGGATTTTTTTTCTCAGTTTGTCTCCCATAGTTGAGGTCTACCTATGATGTAAATTACAGACGCCTCTCATCTTTTTAAGTGGTGGAACTTGCACTATTGCTGACTGACTAAATACTTTTTTGCCCCACTGTATTTCATCACTCAATGATTTAGGTGCATCTTACATGTGCTGCACCCCTCCGCCAAGAATCTGACTCTTGTCAGTAACTGAAGTACATATGTAGCATAATATATGCTGCTAAAGTAGTGTACATTTTGTTAATTTTGCCAGTTGTGCTTCACCATGCCCTGTCCCACACCATCTGGCAAAGCTAACTGGGATTAGTGTAAAAATGGCAAAAGACACAATTTTTTTCAAGTAGTTCAAAACTTTTGTGACCATTCAATGCGTTTCATGCCTGAATTATTACATATTATAAATTATAGGTGGAGGATAAAGTTTAAATAGCTTTTAATGGCAGTGTAATAGTACAAGTGTGACGTTTTGGTCAACTGGGACCTTCATCAGAGTTCACACTGAGCGTGTGGTGGATACTAGAGATGGGCGAATCCGAACAGTGAAGTTCAGTGTCCATACCGAACACCTACTGTTCAGGTACGGACACCGAAAACGGACTTCACCTGGAAGTCCGTGTTACTGTTTGAGTTCAGTGGCATGAACACCGGGTGTTTGTCACGCTGTCATGTGTATGGGAGCACTACAAACACCGCTTCTGATTGGAGGTGAAATCATCCCCGCCGGTCAGAGAGCCGCGGTTCCCATGCTGTCAAAAGACAGCGTGAGCGCCCAGCTGAGATTGGAGGTATAAAGTTTACCTTAGGTCACTGGCGTCAGCTGATGGGACTACAGCTCTCATCATCCAACATCTGCTGCCGCTAATAACAGCGAGAGCAGGAGCAGCATATGGGTGTATTTATTGGCCGGTTCCTGCGCTGTAAATAATATAAAAAAAACATGTGGGTTCCCCTGTATTTTTGTTTACCAGCCAGGCAAAACTAACAGCTGGGGGCTGCAACCATCAGCTGTCAGCTTCAGCAAGGCTGGTTATCAAGAATAGATGGGCCCCTACACCATATTTTTTAATTATCTAAATAAGTAATTTTAAAAAATGACGTGGGGTCCCTCCATTTTTGACAACCAGTCTTGCTAAAGCAAACAGCTGTGGGCTGGTACTCTCCGGCTGGTAAGGGGTCATGGTTATTGGCCCTCCCCCAGCCTAAAAATAGAAGCCCGCAGCCACCCAGAAAATGCACATCTATTAGATGTGCCAATTCTGGTGCCTTGCCTAGCTCTTCCCACTTGCCCTGTTGCGGTGGCAAGTGGGGTTAATATTTGTAGGGTTGATGTCTCCTTTGTATTGTTCGGTGACATCAACCCCACAGCTTAGTAATGGAGAGGAGTCTATAAGACATCCATCCATTACTAATCCTATAGTTATATCGTAAATAAAGACACAGCCAGAAATAAAACAAAACACACTGTTATTTTTTTATTTAAAAATAATAAACAGTTATACTCACCTAACGCCTATTCCACCGAAGCCCTCATTCTTCTGTAATAAAACTAAAATAAAAAAACAATATACCATACCTGTCTGTCGTTCTGTCCCATGCTGTAATCCATGTCTGGGAGATAAACAGTTTTCAACCTGGACGGTGCCAAGATGCGACCGTCCAGGCTGAAAACCACTGGTGACTAAACCGCTGCGAGGACAGCCTTAGTGACCGCTGGTGATGTCATCGAGGTTACCTCCAGTTACTGAGGTTGCTTTCCCAGCCGGGCCGAAACTGCGGTGACCTCGGTGAGATCCCCGCTAGCAGCGTGAAAGCTTTACTTTTGGTGTGTCTCTATGCTGTTATTGACCTCAGCTAATACTTATGTTTATTCCCATTGTCAGTGCTTGACTTTTCTATATCAACTTAATGCGCTGTATTTTTAACTGACACTTTGCGCTTTGCACCTTATTTTACCCATCGCCATACTTGCTGGTGCTACTCACTGATGATCATCACTGTTTTTTTTTTTGTTTTCTTTCAGTTGTATTGTACCATACCTTGGGGTCTTCAGGTTGTTCTTCTCTTTTTCTATTTCTTCACATTGCTTGGATCCTACATATTGTATGTTGACTAGTGATGAGCAAATACATTCGACACTATTCATTACACGCACGAATAGTGAGTAATTCGTGAGTAATTAGGTTTTTACCTTGGCATATTCTAGTAACCCGCCCAGCATGTTTGGCACTTTATTTGCAGCCAATGAACATGCTGGGCTGGCTTGCCAATCACAGTAATGCAGGCGCTATCATTGGTGTGGTATTACCGTGATTGGCTGGCCTTTCAGCATCATAGGGACTATTTAAAGGCTGCGGGCGCTATCTTGTGCACATTGCAGCTGGAAACAGAGTAGGGAGAGCGTAGTTTCAGCATAAGGAGAGTGATAGGAGCATAAGGAGAGTGATAGGAGGTTATAGTGAGTGTTATTCATTCCAAAAAGCTCTTTTAAGAGCAGAAGATTGTGACGAGATTACTTGTTAGGTGGGGATTTAAGTAGGTAGAGATTTAATAGGAGGGAAGGTGAAAGGCAGGCACCTGGATGTTCTCATCATTGCAAAGTACATGCTGCAGATCTCTGTTACTTTCCACTGTGTTGTATAGTAGTTGGTATTAGGAACAGACTGTGGGATTAGGGTGAAACAGTGAAGGTTTCATCTACTACCAAAATATAAAAATCAGTTATTTGTAGAGGGAAATTATAATGTGAACGTAGCCTGAGTGAGTTAACGCTATCTGCTATTGCTTATACAGAGAACCGTGCTCACATCCCTCAGACACATCTCACCCACGTACATCAGTGGCAGAATAGCACGTCTGCCTCCAACATGAGAAAAGGAAATTTCTCCTTGTACTGTTGGTCAAGAAAGGTGCACAGCCAGTATTTCATGTTGGACAAAATGTCTTTCACACGAGGGTCTTGGAAAAGGCATCTGGACATGAACTCTGCCATGTATGGCAGACAACAAAGAGTCAAACTGTCACGGATGTGTCAGAGGCTGCAGACCGTTGCACTGCATCTTTCTGCAGAAGGTCTCTAGATTGCTTTGCAGATGAGTGGTCACCTGTTGATATACTACCTGCTTGCAACCGCAGGTGATATTTTATATTTGTATTTCCCTGTTGAGGCTTGGAGCAGTAGCTGTCAGCTATTGTCCTTTTTGAAGTTTGGAGGATGTTGGTGTTTCTCTCTGAGTCTTCTCAAGCAAAGTGTTCCCTTGTTTCACTTGTCTATCCCAGTTGTCTTTAAGCCCCCGTCACACAAAGCGAGATCGCTAGCGAGATCGCTGCTGTCACAAGTTTTGTGACGCAACAGCGACCTCAGTAGCGATCTCGCTATGTGTGACACGTAGCAGCGACCAGGCCCCTGCTGTGAGATCGCTGGTCGTGTCGGAATGGCCTGGACCTTTTTTTGGTCGTTGAGGTCCCGCTGGGTAGCACACATCGCTGTGTTTGACACCTTACCAACGACCTCATGACAGAATGTCCCTCATTGAGGTCTGTTAATCGTCATGAAATAGCTGCCATGTGACATCGTTGTACAGGTCCCTACAGGTCGCCGCATCGCTGCTGCGTCGTTGGGGAGATCTCACAGTTTGACATCTCACCAGCGACCACATAGCGACGCAGCAACGATCCCTGACAGGTCGTATCATTGTCGGGATCGCTTTAGCGTCGCTATGTGTGACGGGACCTTTAGTGGTAGTGAGGATTAACTAGGGCTCATCGTCTCCTCCCCGATGCAGGGCTTATTGCCAGGGTCAGACAGGTTTTAGGTATCCTGCTCGGCGATAGGAACAATAGGACAGACAGGGTGATGTTAGATCTGTCTAGGGGTCTCCACTCCCACCTTCTCTAGTGTCTTGGTTCCCTTATCCCTTTGTGTTGCACTTAGTCTGTCCTACACTGTGTGTGACACAAACGTTCATTTTCCTCACCAGGAAGAACACTAACCATCCTCTCCTCCTCATGACGTATAACCTCCATCTCCTCCTCTTCTTCAGACCATCCATGCTGGACAGTCATGAAGCTGGGATTGTGAGTCCCCTCTGTAGCACAGACCAAAAACTCCTCTTCCTCCTCCTCCTCCTCTTCCTCCTGTTCCTTGTCATCACCCAATGGCTTAAGAATATTGTGTGAGGCTGGGCTGTGTGGTAACAACCACTGTAAAATCTTGCTCCATAGCCACCTGCTTGGCTTTTAAAGCTTCCTCTTTGAGATTCTGCAGCAAATGTTTTAATAGACAGAGCAGCGGGATGGTTATGCAGACAATAGTGTCACCAGTTCGCGATCTTGGTGCAGTACTCAAAGTTTTAAAGAACCTCACATATGTCATCGATCCACACCCGCTCAGCAAGTCACAAATCTGTCAATGAGGAGGCAAATTAAAGCGCTGCTGCAGCAAAGCTAGTCCAGCGATAGCCTGAGATGAATTTCAGAAATGTGTGCTGACATGCCATACCTTGCCAAGTAGGTCCGGCACGTCAGGGTATGTTTTAAAAAAAAAAAAAGCTGTACAATCAAATTCAGCACATGGCCCATGCACGGAACGTGTTTACCAGCTTGCCTAGCTTTAAAGCGGCCACCAAGTTACACCCATTATCGCACACAACCAGACCTGGTTGAGGATTCAGTGGGGAGAACCACTGATTGGTCTGTTCTTTTATCCCCTTCAACAGCTTGGCTGCATTGTGAGCTTTATCACCTAAGCAGAGGAGCTTCAGCAGAGCATGCTGCCACTTTGCTAAGGCAGTGCTGCAGACCTCCCAGCTGGGGAATGATGGGAAGGCTAGTTTCGGTGAGGAGGAGGAGAGACAGGAACTGTAATATGAGGAGTCTGAAAGCCTGATGAAAGTTGGGACCGCTATTCTTGGTGTGTGTAATGTGTGATGTTCCAGCCTCTGACTCTATCCCAGACTCCACGAGGTTCAGTCAGTGTGCCATAAGGGAAATGTAGCGTCCCTGTCCACAAGAACTTGTCCATGTGTGTGTGGTAAAGTAGACCTTTAAGCTATAGGCTTAAAGGTAAGCTATAGGCTGGACCACGGTGAGTCATTGGACGTGGTATATCTCGATTTTTCCAAATCGTTTGATACCGTGCCGCACAAGAGGTTGGTACACAAAATGAGAATGCATGGTCTGGGGGAAAATGTGTGTAAATGGATTAGTAACTGGCTTAGTGATAGAAAGCAGAGGGTGGTTATAAATGGTATAGTCTCTAACTGGGTCGCTGTGACCAGTGGGGTACCGCAGGGGTCAGTATTGGGACCTGTTCTCTTCAACATATTCATTAATGATCTGGTAGAAGGTTTACACAGTAAAATATCGATATTTGCAGATGATACAAAACTATGTAAAGCAGTTAATACAAGAGAAGATAGTATTCTGCTACAGATGGATCTGGATAAGTTGGAAACTTGGGCTGAAAGGTGGCAGATGAGGTTTAACAATGATAAATGTAAGGTTATACACATGGGAAGAAGGAATCAATATCACCATTACACACTGAATGGGAAACCACTGGGTAAATCTGACAGGGAGAAGGACTTGGGGATCCTAGTTAATGATAAACTTACCTGGAGCAGCCAGTGCCAGGCAGCAGCTGCCAAGGTAAACAGGATCATGGGGTGCATTAAAAGAGGTCTGGATACACATGATGAGAGCATTATACTGCCTCTGTACAAATCCCTAGTTAGACCGCACATGGAGTACTGTGTCCAGTTTTGGGCACCGGTGCTCAGGAAGGATATAATGGAACTAGAGAGAGTACAAAGGAGGGCAACAAAATTAATAAAGGGGATGGGAGAACTACAATACCCAGATAGATTAGCGAAATTAGGATTATTTAGTCTAGAAAAAAGACGACTGAGGGGCGATCTAATAACCATGTATAAGTATATAAGGGGACAATACAAATATCTCGCTGAGGATCTGTTTATACCAAGGAAGGTGACGGGCACAAGGGGGCATTCTTTGCGTCTGGAGGAGAGAAGGTTTTTCCACCAACATAGAAGAGGATTCTTTACTGTTAGGGCAGTGAGAATCTGGAATTGCTTGCCTGAGGAGGTGGTGATGGTGAACTCAGTCGAGGGGTTCAAGAGAGGCCTGGATGTCTTCCTGGAGCAGAACAATATTGTATCATACAATTAGGTTCTGTAGAAGGACGTAGATCTGGGGATTTATTATGATGGAATATAGGCTGAACTGGATGGACAAATGTCTTTTTTCGGCCTTACTAACTATGTTACTATGTTACTATGTTACCTTCCCTGTGTCTGCGTTAGCCAGACCACAGCTGATATTGTGTAACATGTGCTTATGTAATGCGTTGACGGCACACTGGGAAAAATAGCGTCGGATGGGAATCGAGTACCGTGGAGCTGCCACCGCCAAGAGGTTGCAAAAGACTCAGTTCCAACAAGTCAAAACAGCAGCACTTCCAAGGCAACCAATATGGCAATGTGAGTGTTTAGTTTATTGGCCTGTGGGTGGGTGGATATTTCTGCTTTCTGTTAAAGGTCTGGGGCAGAGACAAGTGAATGCTGCACTGGGACAACGAATTGGACGTGGTTGCTGACTGTCATGTCTGTGCAACTGCAGGTAAAGGGCAGGAGGCATCAGCGCCTGCTTCAAGGACAGGAGATTGGGAGGGACATAACACAGGGGAAGGGACAGTGGTTTCACCAACAAAGATTTTGTTCCCAGACGTTCCACCCATCTACTGGGGTGCTTGGTTGCCATGTGCTTTTGCATGCTGTTGGTGCTCAGGTTAGCAGTGTTCTTGCCTCTTCTTAGCTTGGTTTGGCAGACACTACAAATTACAGTTGTTTTGTCTGAAGGATTTTGAGGAAAAACTGCCATACAGGGGAGCAATGCACCCTTGACCTGTTATCTAGCCGAGTAGGGAGTCTCTGTGAAACAGGTGACTGAGTTCTCGCTCTGGTCAAGCCACCACTTCTTCTTGCCTGTTTTCTTGCTACTGATCCATCTCTCTCTGCACTGCTGTGCTTCCTGGATGTGCCACTGTTCCAGGTTGGATCAGTGGCCTCATCATCAACCACGTCATCTTCCAATTCATCAATCTGATCCTCCTTCTGAGTTGCGATTTGAGGCTGACCTAATGGCAACTGTGCGGCATGATTATCCTCCACCTCTTCAGATATGAATTGACCTTCACCAATGTTGCTTTCATCTATCTGTGGGTGCTCAAATGTTTGGGCATCTCTGCACTCCATCTCTTCTTGACCCTCTTTAATGGTGCATGTTGAGAGGCCTGACAAATTACAATGGAACGTAAACAGTTCCTCAAAGTGGCCAGCGTTGGGGTCATATGTCTCCTGGGACTCGAGGGTGGGAGGAAGGAGGACCAGGTTGAGTATTCAGAGGCCCAGCCTCTTGGCTACTGAGACTGGACCATGTGGAAGACTTTGTGCTGCTTGTCAACACACTGAAGCCTTTGTTTGCTATCCAACCTACAACATCCTTGCACTTATAAACAAAAACCACTGATACATCCTAAATATCCATATAAGCTGGCACTACCAATCTAAAAAAAACAGCATAAAGTGTTTAAGGACACTCCCATATATTATATCCTATAGCGCGTCGGGGCTGCATTAGACCTCCCATCCCGCAGATATATCCATGGGTAAGCTGTTCTAATATATTTATTAAGGTGACATTTTCTTTGGTGCTTTGCGTCAGTGCTTCTGCTAGACTGCTCTTAGTGAGACTCTTATTTGGTACTCCTCCCTTTTGGGTTTGGAACACTTGTGTAATTAATACCATTCTGAGGTACCAGTTCACTTTACATTTATGCTAGCTGCAGTGGTGTATCTGATGTGCACCTTATATACGCTAAAATAATCCAGGTAGAGTAGCACCCCCTTGGTTCTGCCTACAAATTGGGATGTGGTTTGGTCTTCAAACCTGAGCCTGTCTATCTGATTGATCTATTGTATATTTATACTGCCTTGTTAATCTTTCTTATGTCTAATTATTCAAATAAAATGTTTTGGTTTTAAAATATTCTGGACTATAACTCCGTTGTTTTCTATAGGATATAACATCCTTGCATTTGTCTGGGTTTGTCAGTGGTGTAGCGTGCGGACCACATTTTGATGGGAAGCTAGAACAAGATCCAGTCACCTTCTGATCTGTATTTATTTCAAAAACCTGACCGGCACATCCAAACATAGACTAAGTGTGAACAGGTGCTGAACCTAGAGTCGCCAACTTGTATATAGTTAAGTAAATAAGGCAGCACACTGCAGCGCTAGAACATGCAAACTTGAAACACGAAATTTGAACTGCATTTACTGCACTAGAAATATGAAAAATGAGAGCGTTTAGCGCAGAAAAATGGCCAATTTTATGTGTACCTGGTAGCCCCTTTACGGCATCTCTCATACCAGGTCCTAAACTTGCCTTACCTCGCTGAGAATAAACGTCTCCATCTGAATGGGTACATGTGAAACCTCTTCCTAGACTAAAATTCTCTCTCTCTGTGCAGCGCTGCAGTGTGCTGCCTTATTTACTTAACTATATACGAGTTGGCGACTCTAGGTTCAGCACCTGTTCACACTTAGTCTATGTTTGGATGTGCCGGTCAGGTTTTTGAAATGTATTCTCTAGCCTTCTGATCGTGCACTCCGCCTCCTAGCCACAGGTGTTTTAATTACAGTAGGTCCAATACCCCTCCACAGAGAGAGAGAATTTTAGTCTAGGAAGAGGTTTCACATGTACCCATTCAGATGGAGACGTTTATTCTCAGCGAGGTAAGGCAAGTGTAGGACCTGGTGTAAGAGAGATGCCGTAAAGGGGCTACCAGGTACACATAAAATTGGCCATTTTTATGCGCTAAACGCTCTCATTTTTCATATTTCTAGTGCAGTAAATGCAGTTCAAATTTCGTGTTTCAAGTTTGCATGTTCTAGCGCTGCAGTGTGCTGCTTTATTTACTTAACCTTCTGATCTGTAACACGGTCTTGGCGGGCACCACCACATCCACGTCCCTTAACATCACCCTTTATAATATTGAATGCTTTATGCTTATGAAAAAAATTTCCTGGCTTTATTTTTTGCAAGTACCCTCACAGAGGTATTATGTACAAATTCAGTATATCTAGCAATGTGTGGCAATTTGTTTTTAAGATATCAGTTTTATTACATGCGGCAACAGCAGACTCACGAAAACTAAAGGTAAATAGTCATGTTTGCGTATCTCTGTAGACTTTGCTCCAGTCGCACAACTTCTAGGTAAAGATACACTATTTATTAAACCAAGAGAAAATTGTGACTTTTTTATATACCTCTTGTAATAACTGCCAAGTGGGTTGTGATAACCCCATCATGGCGTGTTTCAGCGTGTATGATACAGACCCCTTGGGTTAATTTTTGGAAACCTTTGTACATTGTGCAAAGGTTAAATTTCTACTCTTAATCTCTATAAATTCTATTATTATAATTTGCTTATTGTGTTGCCCTTCTCACGGTCTCTTTAAGCATGTATCTGGTAGCCTGATGTTGATTTTTGGTTGTGCACTTGGACATTTTGGTACATGAATGCATTAATATGCTCCACACAATTCTTCAGGTTTCAGCATTACACAGAATAATATGAGTAATGAAACAGCAGGTTTCACAGCACCTGGTGGCCCTCTGAAAATGTGAAGCCAGGGCTGCATAATGAGATGGCGGTGGAGGTGGTGGTGGTGGCAGGCAAAGCCCAAAATTCAAATAGTCATGTTTGAAATGGCATTGTAACGGGATGGGGAATATGTATACCACTATCTTGCTAACTGCTGGGCATGAGGGAGGGACCTCCCAAATGTAGGATACAGGGCCACCTGAGGACCCTTACCAAACTCAGGTTTCACGGCACCTGCTGGCACTCTGCAAATAGGAAGCAAGGGCTACATAATTACATGGCAGTGGACATGGTGGTAGTGGAGGGCAAAGCCCAAAATTCAAATTTGTATGATTGAAATGGCATTGTAAAGGGATGGGGAATATGTATTCCAGTTTCTTGTTAACTATTAGGCATGAAGGAGATTCCTTCTAAATGTAAGAGTGAGAGCCCTCACAAATGTTAAAGGAAAAGCTAAAACCAAAAAGCTCCGTGTGAACAGATGCTAAAGGAGTAGTATAATTAAATTTTTTTTTTTTTTGCACTATATGTATAACTAGATGGTGGCCCGATTCTAATGCATCGGGTATTCTAGAATATGCATGTCCACGTAGTATATTGCACAGCCCACGTAGTATATTGCCCAGTCACGCAGTATATTGCCCAGCCACGTAGTATATTGCCCAGCCCACGTAGTATATTGCCCAGCCACGTAGTATATTGCACAGCCCACGTAGTATATTGCCCAGCCACATAGTATATTGACCAGCCACGTAGTATATTGCCCAGCCACGTAGTATATTGCCCAGCCACGTAGTATATTGCCCAGCCACGTAGTATATTGCCCAGCCACGTAGTATATTGCACAGCCCACGTAGTATATTGCCCAGCCACGTAGTATATTGCCCAGCCACATAGTATATTGACCAGCCACGTAGTATATTGCCCAGCCACGTAGTATATTGCCCAGCCACGTAGTATATTGCCCAGCCACGTAGTATATTGCCCAGCCACGTAGTATATTGCACAGCCCACGTAGTATATTGCCCAGCCACATAGTATATTGACCAACCACGTAGTATATTGCCCAGCGACGTAGTATATTGCCCAGCCACGTAGTATAATGCCCAGTCACGTAGTATATTGCCCAGTGACGTAGTATATTGCACAGCCCACGTAGTATATTGCCCAGCCACATAGTATATTGACCAACCATGTAGTATATTGCCCAGCCACGTAGTATATTGCCCAGTCACGTAGTATATTGCCCAGTGACGAAGTATACAGCACAGAGCCACGTAGTATATTGCACAGCGACGTAGTATACAGCACAGAGCCACGTAGTATATTGCCCAGCCACGTAGTATATTGGCCAGTCACGTAGTATATTGCCCAGCTATGTAGTATATTGCCCAGCCACGTATGTCACAGGTTCAAAAATTAAAATTAAACATATACTCACCTTCCGAGATGTTTTTACTATTGACGCTGCATAGGCAGCATTAATAGTAAAAACTTGGTCACACAGGGTTAATAGCGGCGGTAACGGAGTGAGTTACCCGCGGCATAATGCGGTCCGTTACCACTGGCATTAACCCTGTGTGAGCAGTGACTGCGGGGAGTATGGAGCGGGTGCCGGGCGCTGACTGCAGGGGAGGGACTAATCGGACTGTGGCCATCGCTGATTGGTCGTGGCAGCCATGACAGGCAGCTGGCGAGACCAATCAGCGGCTTGGATTCCATGACAGACAGAGGCCGCGACCAATGAATATCCGTGACAGACAGAAGGACAGACAGAAAGACGGAAGTGACCCTTAGACAATTATATAGTAGATTAGGAAGGAAAAAAATGTTTCTTAGCAGGAGCATTTCAGAATATATAACTGCACAGAGCATAAAACACAAATAGTCTGCAATACACAGTAACATGAGGTAATATACAAGCTGATAATTACCTATTTAATACAGCAAACATTCTTACAAACCAGGGACTGTAACAAAGATAGTGACTCACCAACTACTCTTAGAGCAGGCTGCTTACAAGGAGCATGCAGAAAAACGAGTGATCTGGTGCCTCATACAGGAACAATGGCTGCTGTTCCCTTCACAGTGTCATAATAAGACCACAATGCAACAGGAGCAATCCCACAATGCCCTAGGAACTTCCCATAACACATTGCAAACTAAACTAAAATGTATACATCAAAACCGCCAGCAGATGGTGCTGTTACTTTACAATATAAAAATATAGGAAGGCTTAATACAAACAGAAAATACATTGTGATAACTGAGACACAAAAAATAACTAAACGTTTTAGACAGTAATTATATTGCTGGACAGAACAGCAATACTCTGACAACATTATTCCCAGATACCACATGTGAGCCAGAAAGGCAAGCGGGCATTTTCTCCATGATGTTCCCATTTAGTTTTAGCTTTTTCCCATCATTTTCAGCTTTTTTCTCAGGCCTCCAGACCTGTTTGTTGGGTCCAGCAGAAAAATATTTGGCTTTCCCATTGACTTGCATTGGATTCGTTATTCGGTACGAATACACAGATATTTGAACTTATTTGGGCCGGTTTTCCCGAATCCGAATATTTCACTATTTGATCATCACTAATGTTAACATATTTTTA
Source organism: Ranitomeya imitator (assembly GCF_032444005.1). Classification (NCBI taxonomy): domain Eukaryota; kingdom Metazoa; phylum Chordata; class Amphibia; order Anura; family Dendrobatidae; genus Ranitomeya; species Ranitomeya imitator. The sequence goes on along the minus strand of NC_091283.1, from coordinate 78,098,308 downwards.
TTATGGAATGTCTAATAAAGTGAATTATTTTTCTACATGTCGAATGGTCGTAGTCATGCGTCTCCTTGATAGGTTATCTACAGTTTGTTAGTTTGCATGTCACCTTGGACTTTTTTGGTGTTACCGTTTTGCTTGAGGAAAACAAGCTGCTTAATAATTATTCACACCTTAATAAAAGACGTTGTATCCTTAGGTCGCACCCTTCATCATTACACAAATACACGTCACCTGATCTTCTTCATCCAATAATCATTCAAGTCTATACAGCTAGGTGTTGGAAAATCTGCATAAAAATGATGATATGGTCAAAATACTCACTTGTCTAGTAATTCTGCATATTGAGTATTTCGAGGAAGGTTGCTGCATTGACCTTTGTCATAGAAACTATGGCAGCCAACTTTCTAAATCCATTGTGATCGGATTCCACCCCTCACTGACCAAGATGTCCAAGGGGCGTAGCTGCTGGATGACCTGTACAGCCAATGTGGGACATGCACATGTGGTTAACAAGTGAGGTCATCTGCTGGAGAAGCCCCCTGGGTATGCCAACCTACAACTGCCATACATTTATGGCTTGTCCTATGAATATTCCATAAATGTATTAGATAAGAATATCTCTTTAACCCCTTCCCGACCCATGACGCCACGTAGGCGTCATGAAAGTCGGTGCCAATCCGACCCATGACGCCTATGTGGCGTCATGGAAAGATCGCGTCCCTGCAGGCTGGGTGAAAGGGTTAACTCCCATTTCACCCGATCTGCAGGGACAGGGGGAGTGGTAGTTTAGCCCAGGGGGGGTGGCTTCACCCCCTCGTGGCTACGATCGCTCTGATTGGCTGTTGAAAGTGAAACTGCCAATCAGAGCGATTTGTAATATTTCACCCATTATAACGGGTGAAATATTACAATCCAGCCATGGCCGGTGCTGCAATATCATCGGCCATGGCTGGAAATACTAGTGTGCCCCCACCCCACCCCACCGATCGCCCCCCCCGGCTCCCCTCCATCCAGTGCTCCGCTCCCCCCCGTGCTCTTGTCCGCTCCCCCCGTGCTCCAATCACCCCCCGTGCTCCAATTACCCCCCCTGCACTCCGATCCACCCCCCCGTGCTCCGTTCCACCCCCCGTGCTCCGTTCCAGCCCCCCGTGCTCCGTTCCACGCCTGCCGCGCTCCGATTCCCCCCCGTGCTCCGATCCCCCCCCCCCGTGGTCCCCCACCCCACCCCATCATACTTACCGATCCTGCCGGGGTCCCGTCCGTCTTCTCCTTGGGCGCCGCCATCTTCCAAAATGGCGGGCGCATGCGCAGTACGCCCGCCGAATCTGCCGGCCGGCAGATTCGTTCCAAAGTGCATTTTGATCACTGAGATATAATCTATCTCAGTGATCAAAATAAAAAAAAAAAAAAAAAATGACCTTTGTCACCCCCATAGGTAGGGACAATAAAAAAATAAAGAAATTTTTTTTTTCCACTAATGTTAGAATAGGGTTAGGGTTAGGGGTAGGGTTAGGGGTAGGGTTAGGGTTAGGGTTAGGGGTAGGATTAGGGGTAGGGTTAGGGGTAGGGGTAGGGTTTTGGTATGTGCACACGTATTCTGGTCCTCTGCGGATTTTTCCGCTGCGGATTTGATAAATCCGCAGTGCTAAACCGCTGCGGATTTACCGCGTTTTTTCTGCACATTTCACTGCGGTTTTACAATTGCGATTTTCTATTGGAGCAGTTGTAAAACCGCTGCGGAATCCGCACAAAGAAGTGACATGCTGCGGAATGTAAACCGCTGCGTTTCCGTGCAGTTTTTCCGCAGCATGTGTGCAGCGATTTTTGTTTCCCGTAGGTTTACATTGAACTGTAAGCTCATGGGAAACTGCTGCTTTTCCGCAGCATGTGCACATACCTTTAGAATTAGGCCATGTGCACACGGTGCGGATTTGGCTGCGGATTGGCCGCTGCGGATTCGCAGCAGTGTTCCATCAGGTGTACAGTACCATGTAAACATATGAAAAACCAAATCCGCTGTGCCCATGGTGCGGAAAATACCGCGTGGAAACGCTGCGTTGTATTTTCCGCAGCATGTCAATTCTTTGTGCGGATTCCGCGGCGTTTTACACCTGTTCCTCAATAGGAATCCGCAGGTGAAATCCGCACAAAAAACACTGGAAATCCACGGAAAATCCGCAGATAAAACACAGTGCCTTTTACCCGCGGATTTTTCAAAAATGGTGCGGAAATATCTCACACGAATCCGCAACGTGGGCACATAGCCTTAGGGTTAGGGTTGTGATTAGGGTTATGGCTACAGTTGGGATTAGGGTTAGGGGTGTGGGGGGGTTAGTGTTGGAGGTAGAATTGAGGGGTTACCACTGTTTAGGCACATCAGGGGTCTCCAAACGCAACATGGCGCCACCATTGATTCCAGCCAATCTCGTATTCAAAAAGTCAAATGGTGCTCCCTCACTTCCGAGCCCTGACGTGTGCCCAAACAGTGGTTTACCCCCACATATGGGGTACCAGCATACTCAGGATAAACTGCGCAACAATTACTGGGGTCCAATTTCTCCTGTTACCCTTGTGAATCTAAAAAAATGCTTGCTAAAACAAAATTTTTGAGGAAAGAAAAATGATTTTTTATTTTCACGGCTCTGCGTTGTAAACGTCTGTGAAGCACTTGGGGGTTCAAAGTGCTCACCACATATCTAGATAAGTTCCTTGGGGGGTCTAGTTTCTAAAATGGGGTCACTTGTGGGGGGTTTCTACTGTTTAGGCACACCAGGGGCTCTGCAAATGCAATGTGACGCCCGCAGACCATTCCATCAAAGTCTGCATTTCAAAAGTCACTACTTCCCTTCTGAGCCCCGACGTGTGCCCAAACAGTGGTTTACCCCCACACATGGGGTATCAGCGTACTCAGGAGAAACTGGACAACAACTTTTGGGGTCCAATTTCTCCTGTAACCCTTGGGAAAATAAAAAATTCTGGGCTAAATAATTATTTTTGAGGAAAGAAAACGTATTTATTATTTTCACGGCTCTGCATTATAAACTTCTATGAAGCACTTGGGGGTTCAAAGTGCTCACCACACATCTAGATAAGTTCCTTTCGGGGTCTAGTTTCCAAAATGGGGTCACTTGTGGGGGGTTTCTACTGTTTAGGCACATCAGGGGCTCTGCAAACGCAACGTGACGCCCGCAGAGCATTCCATCAAAGTCTGCATTTCAAAACGTCAGTACTTCACTTCCGAGCCCCGGCATGTGCCCAAACACTGATTTACCCCCACATATGGGGTATCAGCGTACTCAGGAGAAACTGGACAACAACTTTTGGGGTCAAATTTCTCCTGTTACCCTTGGGAAAATAAAAAATTGCAGGCTAAAAGATCATTTTTGAGAAAATAATTTTTTTTTTTTATTTTCATGGCTCTGCGTTATAAACTTCTGTGAAGCACTTGGGGGTTCAAAGTCCTCACCACACATCTAGATTAGTTCCTTTGGGGGTCTAGTTTCCAAAATGGGGTCATTTCTGGGGGATCTCCAATGTTTAGGCACACAGGGGCTCTCCAAACGTGACATGGTGTCCGCTAATGATTGGAGCTAATTTTCCATTTAAAAAGCCAAATGGCGTGCCATCCCTTCCGAGCCCTGCCGTGCGCCCAAACAGTGGTTTACCCCCACATATGGGGTATCAGCCTACTCAGGACAAACTGGACAACAATATTTGGGGTCCAATTTCTCCTATTATCCTTGGCAAAATAGGAAATTCCAGGCTAAAAAATCATTTTTGAGGAAAGAAAAATTATTTTTTTATTTTCATGGCTCTGCATTATAAACTTCTGTGAAGCACCTGGGGGTTTAAAGTGCTCAATATGCATTTAGATAAGTTCCTTGGGGGGTCTAGTTTCCAAAATGGGGTCACTTGTGGGGGAGCTCCAATGTTTAGGCACACAGGGGCTCTCCAAACGCGACATGGTGTCCGCTAACAATTGGACCTAATTTTCCATTCAAAAAGTCAAATGGCGCGCCTTCCCTTCCGAGCCCTGCCGAGTGCCCAAACAGTGGTTTACCCCCACATATGAGGTATCAGCGTACTCGGGAGAAATTGCCCAACACATTTTAGGATCCATTTTATCCTGTTGCCCATGTGAAAATGAAAAAATTGAGGCGAAAAGAATTTTTTTGTGAAAAAAAAGTACTTTTTCATTTTTACGGATCAATTTGTGAAGCACCTGGGGGTTCAAAGTGCTCACTATGCATCTAGATAAGTTCCTTGGGGCGTCTTGTTTCCAAAATGGGGTCACTTGTGGGGGAGCTCCAATTTTTAGGCACACGGGGGCTCTCCAAACGTGACATGGTGTCCGCTAAAGAGTGGAGCCAATTTTTGATTCAAAAAGTCAAATGGCGCTCCTTCCCTTCCAAGCCCTGCCGTGTGCCCAAACAGTGGTTTACCCCCACATATGAGGTATCAGCGTACTCAGGACAAATTGGACAACAACTTTCGTGGTTCAGTTTCTCCTTTTACCATTGGGAAAATAAAAAAAATGTTGCTAAAAGATAATTTTTGTGACTAAAAAGTTAAATGTTCATTTTTTCCTTCCATGTTGCTTCTGCTGCTGTGAAGCACCTGAAGGGTTAATAAACTTCTTGAATGTGGTTTTGAGTACCTTGAGGGGTGCAGTTTTTAGAATGGTGTCACTTTTGGGTATTTTCAGCCATATAGACCCCTCAAACTGACTTCAAATGTGAGGTGGTCACTAAAAAAAATGGTTTTGTAAATTTCGTTGTAAAAATGAGAAATCACTGGTCAAATTTTAACCCTTATAACTTCCTAACAAAAAAAAATTTTGTTTCCAAAATTGTGCTGATGTAAAGTAAACATGTGGGAAATGTTATTTATTAACTATTTTGTGTCACATATCTCTCTGGTTTAACAGAATAAAAATTCAAAATGTGAAAATTGCGAAATTTTCAAAATTTTCGCCAAATTTCCGTTTTTATCACAAATAAACCCATAATTTATTGACCTAAATTTACCACTAACATGAAGCCCAATATGTCACGAAAAAACAATCTCAGAACTGCTAGGATCCGTTGAAGCGTTCCTGAGTTATTACCTCATAAAGGGACACTGGTCAGAATTGCAAAAAACGGCAAGGTCTTTAAGGTCAAAATAGGCTGGGTCATGAAGGGGTTAAACTTTACAAACGACTTGATAAGATTTATGGAGACAGCAGATGACATTGCAGTGCAGTGACTGAGCATGGGTTAACTACAGGTAGAAATCCAAGGTGTGATAAGTATCACATTAATAACAAAGACATTTCACCTCCACAGTGCCCCATCTTACTACTTCTATTCCACCTGGTATTAATTTAAGGTGTTAGTACGCCTTCTGTTTTTCCAGATAGTAGCACAATCATGCCAGAAATCACTCGAATAAGGCGAAAGATGAACACATGTGTTATGTTGGCTGAGTCTCATGTATTAACAGATTTTATATGGAATCGACACCAATAAATGTGTAACAGTAATAAAAGTAATGGTAATAAAAATAAATGATTATCCATGTGAGATTTATAGAGTAACTAGAATAATTCACCCGTAACAATCTCTGAGCCCAATATGAGTCTCTTGGGGGCCCTGTTATTGATTTAACATTGGAGCCCAGAACTTTAGGTTATGATTTGAGTACAGCAGTAGGGTCTGGGCGTAAGATCCATTGTGATTATTTGCAGGACTAAAATAAAAACAGAAAATAGTGGTCAGTGCATCCATTTACCCAACCAAGATCGTGTATGGTACATAGAGCATGCAATATAGGCCAGTGAAACATTTATCCATACCCATAAGAGCAATCACTCAGAAATACTTATCAGACACACAAGATGGTTGTAAATACTGCCCCCTGACGAAGCCGACGCGAAACGCGCGTTGGGGCCGCGGCGGTGACCCTTGTACTCCTGTCCTATGGGTAAGAGACATTGAGCCCGACTTAAGATGGTAATAGCCGCACTTGGCACGTAGTATCCCACTATGGGAGGCAAACGGATAGAGAATTAGTCATTTGGTTTATTCGGTGTCTTTTACCCTGACTTGATGCACTACTGGCACTTTCTGAGCTTATAACTGACAGGGATTTATAGGGGTTGCCGTCTCGCAGTGACTTTTTTCAGTGCTGCCTTCTGGTTCCTTGTTTGAATATTATATGTCTGTTACAATTCACAAATGATTTTCTGTATTTGTTGTGTATTTTATGGTCTTACCAATAAAGATTTGTACTTATATTTTCGATAAATGGGACTTAGACTCCATATGTTCTCTGGTGTTTCTATTGAGATATATGGTGTTGGGATCGATCTCCAATGTTTTTTAAGCCTTTCATGCTCTTTTAAATCACATTCAGCATCCAATTAATGAAGCTGCATTGGGGCTAGAGAGAATTCACATGTCCTGAAAAGTGTCTCCCAATATTTCAATTGTCAATGGGCAATGTCACAACCTCTTGAAAATGTTGCATAAACTGTAGAAATGAGAAACAAACAGTGGGATGTAAAAGTTTTAGCACCCCTGGTCAAAATTACTGTTATTGTGGACAGTCAAGCAAGTTGAAGATGAAATGATCTCTAATGTTAGAGATGACACATTTCCTTTGTACTTTAGGCAAAATAAAAATATATTGTCATCTTGTACATTTCACCAGTCCCAGTCCCGGACCCTGTCCTGTAATAATGTCCCCCATACCGGCTCCTTCTAGTAAATGTCATGCAATACAGGAACAACCACCAGAGGGCGAGGAAGGGAGGAAACAGGAGTTCACCTCAAACGAAGTCCTGTAGAGCTGAGCAAACACCGCTAGGGGGGCAGTAGAGAGGTCGTACAAGCCTAAGTCAGCAACAGCCAGGAACGAGGTATCAGAGGGGAAGGCAGGAGCAAGATCTGAAGCAAGCCAGAAGTCAGAAAGCCGGTCGGGAGCGTGGTGACTATAGCACAGCCAGAAACAAACCAAAGGTCAGAACTAGACAGAACAATCCAAAACAAAAACAGGAGACCCTTGCACAGGTCAGAAGTCAAGCAGAGAAGATTAACCCCCGCCTGACCAGGCCGGAAAGCAGAAAGCAAACCCCGACCTGGATCACGACAGTAATAATGTCCTCTGTCCTAGCCTCTTCCTTTAATAATGTCCCTGTCATGGTTTGCCTAGCTTGTGGGTAAAGGTAGATTTAGGGTTAATCTGGACAGCGCACTTTGGGATTCTGGGAGGCTTCTTATAGCCTCATTGTGGGTCCGTTCCTTGACGCTTATACTCTGACCCTTTGCTGAGTGTGTCTGACCCTGTTGCGCCTGTGCCAGTACTTTGTGCCTGTGCTCCGTTTCGTCTGTCTGGTTCTGATTTGGCTGTGTCCCTGTTATGAGTTTTGCCTGTCCCTTTTGTACTGTGCTGACCTCTCTGTGTATGACCTCTTGGCTACATCCTGACTACCCTCTGCCTGCTTCTCTTGTACTGCACTGTCCAATCTGTGTGTGATCCCTTGGCTACGTTCTGACTATCTGTTCTGCCTTTGCCCCTTTATAACTTTGCCCCGTGGTTATACTTCTAGGAGTTTTCCCTCTCCTCCTAGTTCTCCTGAGTTAGGCCACGCCCCCAGAAGTCAGGTGCTTCAGGTCCTGTTTGTCAGAAGCACACATCTTCATCGCTGCTCCCCTGCTCCATAGGTATCTTTGGGCACAGTTTGTTTACTCAGAACACGTGCACTGGCTCAGTTATCAAGTGCAGTGCGGTGTTCCTGACAGTCCCCTTTCCTGGACTTTTTCCTGTAATAATGTCTCCTGTCCTGGCACCCTTACTGGAATAAAGTCCCCTCTTCTGGGCCCCTTTCTTCATCCTTTCCCCCAATCTTGTAATAATGTCCCCCATCCTGGCCCCTTCTAGTAATAATGTCCTCCGTCCTAGCCTCTTCCTCTTAAAATGTCCCCTTTCCTGGACTTTTTCCTGTAATAATGTCTCCTGTCCTGGCACCCTTACTGGATAAAAGTCCCTTGTTCTGGGCCCCTTTCTTCATCCTGGCCCCCATCTTGTAATAATGTCCCCCATCCTGGCCCCTTTCTTTAATAATGTTTTCCAGCCTGGTTCTGTTCTCCAACACATTTGACACACAAATAAACTATTCTTCTGTCTTGTCCACCTGATCCCACAGTGAGAAGCATCCTCTTCCATAGCTGGAGTAGGGGGTGAGCGGCACATGATGGTGACGTCATGTGCCGCCTGCGACAGGCAGGCCAATGTCATCTGTCTCTACAAAGATGGTAAAATTAAAAAATTATGGTTGTTGTAGTTCAGAAAATGGCATCAAAAACCATTTTTTTTTTCTTCAGAAACATCTTAATTTTTTTCTACCACTTATATAAAAAAAATCATGCCAGTTTGGAATTGCCATAATCATACTGACCTGGAGAATCATATTGCCAAGTCATTTTTTACCGTATAATGAAAGCTGCAAAAACAAACTCCAAAAAAAAAAAATGGGAGAATTGTGGAGTATCAAATGTCAGGGAAAGGTTGATGGTTACCTGTACAGAACAGATGGTCAGCTGGTAGCCCCAAAGTTCAGCTCATTCATCTAATGTGTATAAGGGTCTTAACATTGTAAAAATGAATATTTCTTGCTACGTACAATATAAAAAGCCTGCTAGATGATTTGTTAGAAATCAGCAGGTATAGAATAGGTGTAAAACAAGTAATTATCAAGAAAGGCAAGAGGTTTAATAAACAGCCAGGGTGAAGCTTGGGGAATGGTGCCGCAACAGACAATTTCACAGTGTACATCATGCCAACAGCAGACGGTTCCAAACGTGACTGATAACATTTATTTCATTCTCACAACTGTGAGGTTTGAGTTGTTGGTTCCTGTTATAATTTTTTTCAATGTTTGCATTTTGTCCATGTTTCTGGACGTTAAATTGGAACATAGGAAGGGACCTCCAGGGTCATCATGTCCAACCCCCTGCTCATTGCAGGATTCACTAAACCATCCCAGACAGATGTCTGTTCAGTCTCTGTTTGAAGACTTCCACTGAAGGAGAACTCACCACCTCTCATGGCAGCCTGATCCACTCACTGATCCTCCTCACTGTCAAAAAGTTTCTTCTAATATCTAATCTGTATTTTCTCCCTTTCAGTTTCATTTCATTGCTTCTTGTGTTTCCATGTGCAAATGAGAATAATGATCCGTCTACACTGTGACATCCATTCCCTTGTAGACAGCTATTAAGTCTTTTTTTTTTTGCCAGCAAAAAATTCCCAGATCCTTTAACCGTTCTTCATAGGACAAAGTTTGCAGTCCACTCATGGTGGCTCTTCTCTGAACGTGTTCCAGTATTTCAATGTCTTTTTTAAAATATGGTTTTGGTTGTTTACCCTATATATTATTGGCACATGTTTTGGAGCTTCATTGTACCCACAATCACTGGGGGAAATACACTATATTGCATTGTCCCAATTTGTTGGAAGGCCTCTATAGCCCTCCATGTCTGCGGTATCAATTGTCTATTATTGTACATTACAGACTCATGAGCATTTGGACCTGGACTTGTGTATGGTTTTACTTGTCTTTTAAAGGGTATGTCTTCTGCTAGTCAATAAATAGTCAATAAATATTGTGTATATTTTATGTGGATTATCTTGAGTGTGCACATCATTCTGTAGTTGTTTCTCCTTTCATTTTTTAAAATATGGTGCTCAGAACTGTACAGAGTATTCCAGATGAGGTCTGACCAAGAAGAAGTTGAGGGGGATAATGACTTCACATGATCTAGACTCTATGCTTCTCTTAATATAGCCTAGAACTGTATTTGCCTTTTCTGCTGCTGCATCACACTGTTGACTCATGTACAGTCTGTGATCTATTAGTATACTCAAGTCTTTTGCACACATGCTATGGCTTAGTTCTATTCCTCCCATTTTGTAGATGTAATTTTTGTTTTACATGCCCAGATGTAGAATCTTGCATTTCTCCTTGTTAAATACCATTCAATCGGTTGCTGCCCATTATTCAAGCTTTTGTAGATCCTTCTGAATCCTTTCTCTGTCTTCTCTAGTGTTAGCTATCCCTCCTAGCTTTGATTAGCTTACCTTCAGAAACATCTAAATATATCCTTCATAAGCAATAAACCACCAAAGAAGAACACCTTCACATAGGGCCAATAAAATCAATATAATCTTTATTTGAACATTATAAAAACAATATAGAAACAAGGGTATATACCCACAGGCACAAGTAAGAAATAGGTGGGTAACCCAGGTAGTAACCTCAAAATATGGCATATAAATAGGTAACAATAGTATGTACAAAAGCTGTGTGACCATGTACAATCAAACACAACAATAACAGTCATATAATAATAATACAAGTGTATATAATAGTGCAATATAATTACCTAATGATATCGAATCGCTATACACCTCGATTCGACACCAGGATGGCCTAGAAGCTACCTCCTTTTTTCTTACCAACAGTGGGCTTGATCAGGACTTATGCCTCTTTCTCTGTGAAGCTTTAAAATTTGTTCTCACACATAATTTTTTTGCATTTCGGGATTCGTTTTTTCTTCAGTTACAAGGTACCACAATGGGGGCGTCTTGTGCGCCCTCTTACGCTAATTTGTTTTTGGGTTTATGGGAGTGGGAAATTTTTCTGACCAACCCACATGCCCTGAGTCACAAGGTCATCTCCTGGTGGAGATATATTGATGACATCCTTATGATCTGGCAGGGGACACAGGAGGAACTGGGCATATTTATTAATGACCTGAATTCCAATACCAGGAACATCAAACTGACGTATAGATGTGAAACTAGAAAAATTGATTTTTTTTATATATCCATCACTGTTGATGATGATGGTGGTATCCATACAGATTTGTTTAGAAAAAATGTCTGTTAACTCCTTGTTGCATGCCTCTTCACAGCATCCACAACACTTGATTAAGAATATCCCTACTGGTCAATTCTTACGTGCAAGGAGGATATACTCCAGTGATGAGTTATTTGAGAAACAGGCCCTAGACCTCTGTGTACGTTTTAAGGATCGTGGGTATGGGAAGAAACCTATTTGTCACTCTTACCAAAGGGCATATTATAACAGAAGAAACACCCTTCTACAAAAACGAAAGTTGGATAAAGACATAGATCAGGTACGGTGTATCCTGGATTTCAATTCCAGGAGTGATGAAATTAGGGAAGCCATCACTAAACATTGGTGAATACTTATGACAGATAGAGTTATTGCCAAATGTATTAGTAGGACTCCCACTATTACCTTTAGGCGGTCAAATAACCTTAGAGACCAGCTGGTCCATAGCTATCATAAAGGACCTGGCCCTAACTATATTTTTGGGGAGCCAATACCCAAATAAGGCTGTACCAGTTGTGTGAAGTGTGTGGCTTGTAAGAATGTCTGTAATGTCTTGGATTTTACAAACTCTAGGAATGACAGGACATATCAAATCACACACACTATTACGTGCACAACTAAAGCCGTCGTGTATCATGCAACCTGTCTGTGTGGTTTTATTTATATCGGGATGACCACACGTGAACTTCGTAGACGAGTACGTGAGCACGTATTGGATATTGAGGGGGCACGGACTGAAGATGACCCCCATAAATTAAAACCAATCACACGGCACTTTAAGGCCTCTCATGGATGTGACTCCAAGGGACTATGCATTAAGGGCATTGATAGAGTTTTTGTGGGACTTAGAGGAGGTAATTGGAAGAGGATGTTGGCACAGAAAGAGGCTAGATGGATTTTCAAATTGGATACCATCTCACCACTTGGCCTGAATGACCATAACAGCTTTGCCCCTTTCTTGCCAACTTGAGATTATAGCATCTGTGGTGTTGCTTATATATTTGCAGCATTGGATTACTCATTGCCATTTATTCCTGTCTTTTGTTCTTAGCCTTTTAGCTTGGTTTTGTTCTTTTAATTATTTTAATTATTTTTGTATTTTAAGGGTCTCTAGCTTCGGTGCCTCCATGCTCACAATGGATCATTGGATATTGCAACGGAATGCGATATGGCTTTACGTCCACACCACTGGATCTTTTTTTTTGGCATTGTTTTAATATTAAAAGTATAATAATTATCTTATGTGGCTGTGTGTCCATGCACTTTCTTTGCACGTTTTTTGTATATATCTGCATTAAATTTCCATATCAATATTATAATGTATAGTATGTCATTGGTATATGTATTTTTTACTGTATACGGTTATATATATGTATGTGTTGTATGTTATATTTATTAATGAATTCATGATGTCACTGTTATTGTTATTACTATTTCACATTACATGTGTCTTAATTATTTTTTTATTTTAGGCTCTGTAGTAGCTTTTTTAACACGGCGCACTTGGTTCACTTTGCACACTTGTTGTTGTCGTCCTGTTGCAGTTTCTTAGCAACGGTTGTCTTATTATTGTACATCAGCCACCGTCACTTCCGTATTTGCGCTCTGCACCTTACCATCTGGTAGTTCTTTTCGTGCACCTCTGGTCGTTGCATCCTTTGACTGGAGGGTGCGCGCCGGATATTACGTTGGCGTCTTGAGTTTACTACGTGTTGATATGGCAATTACGGCTTCAGCGTGTGCGCCTGCGCATTGCATGCTACTGTTGGTAGTTTGCTGTGTTTACTTCCAGCGGTCGCCTCCTATGACGGTGGAGTGCGCACCGGATGTTATGTTTGTGGCCTGAATCGTACGTGCGTTTACATGGCAACTACGGTGTCATTTTGTGCGCCAGCATGTCTTTACTCCAGCGGTCTTCCTGTTTCCGGTATAGCGGCGTTCCATGTGCATTAGTGAGTAATTGGACTATGCTATATATGTGCTTTCCTGCACAGCAGGTACTTATCATCATCTTGATTGCTGCACTTTTTCTATTGGTCCTTGTGGGATATATATACTATAGCTGGCCAGCACCCAACCACCCCTGGACGAAGCATTTCATTGCGAAACGCACGTCGGGTGTGGTGGGTCCCCAGGAGTACTTCATTAGGTAATTATATTGCACTATTATATACACTTGTATTATTATTATATGACTGTTATTGTTGTGTTTGATTGTACATGGTCACACAGCTTTCGTACATACTATTGTTACCTATTTATATGCCATATGTTGAGGTTACTACCTGGGTTACCCATCTATTTCTTACTTGTGCCTGTGGGTATATACCCTTGTTTCTATATTGTTTTTATAATGTTCAAATAAAGATTATATTGATTTTATTGGCCCTATGTGAAGGTGTTCTTCTTTGGTGGTTTTTTAGCTTACCTTCAGTTCCCTTATCTAGATCATTTATAAAAACGTTGAACAACGCTGGGGTCAAAACAGAGCCTTGTGATGCTCATCTTGAAACACTCCTCCTATTGGATGTGCAAATATTTATTACCACAACATTTGCACTTCTCCAATCTTCTGTTCGCCAGGAATTTTCAAAGATTCTGGCTAGTGGTTCTGGAATTCCCTCTGCCATATCTTTCGGTATGCTAGGATGTAATTCATCTAGACCAGGAGATATGAATTCATTTAAAACAGCTAAGGTTCCCTTCCCATCTCTCTATTTATAGATAGAGTGGATTCTTTTATTCCTTTAATAGCACTGTGAAGATCAATTGATATTGCAATTGCTTTTTTAGAGAACATAAAATAAATTTAAAGGTTCGGCCTTCTCAACATCATATTTGACCACTTCCCACTTTTCATCCTGTAAAAATCCCATAGAATCTTTGACTTTTATTTTGCTTTTGACATACCCTTTTTATTGCTTTAGGTCTCCCTTGCAAGCCTCTCTTCATTACTGGCTTTAGCTCTTCTAATGCTTGCCCTACATTCTCGGCAGACAGCAATATATTCTTCTTTAGATATGCAACTCTCCTTCCATTTGATATACATTTCTTTTTTCCTTTTTGCAGTAAGAATTTCATTTAGCAATATCTCCCATCAGGGCCGGACTGGCCATCGGGCAGTTCTGGCAAATAGTGCCAGTAGTGAGCCGGTACAGTTGAATGCAATGATGGAGGAGAGAGCATCTGCTGTTGCTCCCTCTCCCATCAATCCCCGCTCTGCCTCTGACACTGTGGGTCCGCGCGCACTCACTGTGTCTTAGGCAGTGCAGCGGCAGCCGCCGAGACAGGATCAGGGAGCAACACGGGCATAAGGAGAGGAGTGTTTTTTTTTTACTGGACTGTGGGGCCTTTCTCGGGGGGGAGAGAGATGCGGGCTGTGCTGTATACTACTATGTGGGCTGTGCTGTATACTACTATGTGGGCTGTGCTATATACTACTGTGTGGGCTGTGCTGTATACTACTATGTGGGCTGTGCTATTTACTACTGTGTGAACTGTGCTGTATACTACTGTGTGGGCTGTGCTATATACTACTGTGTGGGCAGTGCTTTATACTACTGTGTGGGCTGTGCTATATACTACTATGTGGGCTGTGCTGTATACTACTATGTGGGCTGTGCTGTATACTACTATGCGGGCTGTGCTATATACTACTATGTGGGCTGTGCTATATACTACTATGTGGGCTGTGCTATATACTACTATGTGGGCTGTGCTGTATACTACTATGTGGGCTGTGCTATATACTACTATGTGGGCTGTGCTGTATACTACTATGTGGGCTGTGCTTGCTGGAACAAAAATCATTGTTCTCAGCAGCACATCACCGGTGTAAACTGTAGATGTGCTGCTGATAACATGATACTGTATGGTGATCTGTTAGTGATCTATTAGTGATCGTTCTGTTCCATCATTATTCCTCAGCTGGTGGAAAGAGGCCGGGAAACAAGCGTTGAACAACTTCAGTATTGTCGATCAAACTCATTTAGCAGCCTGAGATCAGCGCATGTAAATACAACCGAAATACTTTTGTGTGATGTGCAATATGTTATCATTTAGGGCCCCACTTTGCCTAAAACCGGCCCTACCTACAAGTGTACAAAGATATTATATAGTCACCATGTGACAAGTGGGCCTGTGTAACTTCAAATGCCAGGGCTGAATTTTAGTCCCAGTCCGGCCCTGTCTCCCATCTTTCTTGGACATTTCTGTCCTTTAGAATACCCAGTCATTGGACCTTTCCTATGCTCTTTTTAAATCCATTAAAATCTGCCTTTCTGATGTCCAACCTTAACCCCTTAATCCCATATGACGTACTATCCCGTCCAGGTGACCTGGGACTTAATTCCCATGGACGGGATAGTACGTCATATGCGATCGGCCGCGCTCACGGGGGGAGCGCGGCCGATCGCGGCCGGGTGTCAGCTGCCTATCGCAGCTGACATCCGGCACTATGTGCCAGGAGCGGTCACGGACCGCTCCCGGCACATTAACCCCCGGCACACCGCGATCAAAGATGATCGCGGTGTGCCGGCGGTGCAGGGAAGCATCGCGCAGGGAGGGGGCTCCCTGCGGGCTTCCCTGAGACGATCGGTACACGGTGATGTGCTCACCGTGTACCGAGCGTCTTCTCCCTGCAGTCCCCGGATCCAAAATGGCCGCCGGGCTGCATCCGGGTCCTGCAGGGAGCACTTCCGGGTCAGGATCAGGCTGCAGCTGCAGCTCTAATCCTGCCCGGCTGTATGTTAGATCACCGATCTAACAGAGTGCTGTGCACACTGTCAGATCGGTGATCTGTGATGTCCCCCCCTGGGACAAAGTGAAAAAGTAAAAAAAAAAATTTCCACACTTGTAAAAAAAAAAATAAAAAAAAAATTCCTAAATAAAGCAGAAAAAAAAAAATATTATTCCCATAAATACATTTCTTTACATAAAAAAAAACAAAAAAACAATAAAAGTACACATATTTAGTATCGCCGCGTCCGTAACGACCCGACCTATAAAACTGGCCCACTAGTTAACCCCTTCAGTGAACACCGTAAGAAAAAAAAAAAAAAAACGAGCCAAAAAACAACGCTTTATTATCATAACGCTGAACAAAGAGTGGAATAACACGCGATCAAAAAGACGGATATAAATAACCATGTTACCTCTGAAAACGTCATCTTGTCCCGCAAAAAACGAGCCGCCATATAGCATCATAACCAAAAAAATAAAAAAGTTATAGTCCTCTGAATAAAGCGATGCCAAAATAATTATTTTTTCTATAAAATAGCTTTTATCGTATAAAAGCGCCAAAACATAAAAAAAATGATATAAATGAGGTGTCGCTGTAATCGTACTGACCCGAAGAATAAAACTGCTTCATCAATTTTACCAAACGCGGAACGGTATAAACGCCTCCCCCAAAAGAAATTCATGAATAGCTGGTTTTTGGTCATTCTGCCTCACAAAAAAATCGGAATAAAAAGCGATCAAAAACTGTCACGTGTCCGAAAATGTAACCGATAAAAACGTCAACTCGTCCCGCAAAAAACAAGACCTCACATGACTCTGTGGACCAAAATATGGAAAAATTATAGGTCTCAAAATGTGGAGACGCAAAAACTTTTTTGCTATAAAAAGCGTCTTTTAGTGTGTGACGGCTGCCAATCATAAAAATCCGCTAAAAAACTCGCTATAAAAGTAAATCAAACCCCCCTTCATCACCCCCTTAGTTAGGCTAGGTTCACATTGCGTTAATGGGTTAACGCTAACGGACAGCGTTGCACGGCGAAAATGTCACAATTAACGCCGTGCAACGGGTCCGTTAGCACAACCATTGACAGCAATGTGATTTTCAGGTGTAGCGCATCGCTAGAGCGTGCCATTTTCGGCTCGCGCTAGCAAGGTGCCATTCTTTTGTGGCGCGCCTCAGACGCTGCTTGCAGCGTCCGCGGCGCGCCCGAGGTCCGATCCCCGATCTTCCAGAGCGGGGACGTTAACGCGACCACTAAACACGACACCTAAAAAGACATTGTGTTAGCGCAATCCGCTAGTGCTAAACGGATTTCCCTAACGCAATGTGAACCTAGCCTTAGGGAAAAATAATAAAATTAAAAAAAATGTATTTATTTCCATTTTCCGGTTAGGGTTAGGGTTAGGGCTAGGGTTGGGGCTAGGGTTAGGGTTTGGATTACATTTACGGTTGGGATTAGGGTTGGGATTAGAATTAGGGGTGTGTCAGGGTTAGGTGTGTGGTTAGGGTTACAGTTGGGATTAGGGTTAGTGGTGCGTTTGGATTAGGGTTTCATTTATAATTGGGGGGTTTCCACTGTTTAGACACATCAGGGGCTCTCCAAACGCGACATGGCGTCCGATCTCAATTCCAGCCAATTCTGCATTGAAAAAGTAAAACAGTGCTCCTTCACTTCCGAGCTCTCCCGTGCGCCCAAACAGGGGTTTACCCCAACATATGGGGTATCAGCGTACTCGAGGCAAATTGGACAACAACTTTTTGGGTCCAAGTTCTCTTGTTATCCTTGGGAAAATAAAAATTTGGGGGGCTAAAAATCATTTTTGTGGGAAAAAAAAGGATTTTTATTTTCACGGCTCTGCGTTGTAAACTGTAGTGAAACACTTGGGGGTTCAAAGTTTTCACAACACATCTAGATAAGTTCCATGGGAGGTCTAGTTTCCAATATGGGGTCACTTGTGGGTGGTTTCTACTGTTTGGGTACATCAGGGGCTCTGCAAATGCAACGTGACGCCTGCAGACCAATCCATCTAAGTCTGCATTCCAAATGGCGCTCCTTCCCTTCCGAGCTCTGCCATGAGCCCAAACAGTGGTTCCCCCCCACATATGGGGTATCAGCGTACTCAGGACAAATTGAACAACAACTTTTGGGGTCCAATTTATTCTGTTACCCTTGTAAAAATACAAAGCTGGGGGCTAAAAAATCATTTTTGTGAAAAAAAAAAGAATTTTTATTTTCACGGGTCTGCGTTATAAACTGTAGTGAAACACTTAGGGGTTCAAAGTTCTCACAACACATCTAGATAAGTTCCATGGGAGGTCTAGTTTCTAATATGGGGTCACTTGTGGGGGGTTTGTACTGTTTGGGTACATCAGGGGCTCTGCAAATGCAACGTGACTCCTGCAGACCAATCCATCTAAGTCTGCATTCCAAATGGCGCTCCTTCCCTTCCGAGCTCTGCCATGCGCCCAAACAGTGGTTCCCCCCCACATATGGGGTATCAGCGTACTCAGGACAAATTGGACAACAACTTTTGGGGTCCAATTTATTATGTTACCCTTGTGAAAATACAAAACTGGGGGCTAAAAAATTTTTGCGAAAAAAAAATAAATTTATTTTAACAGCTCTGCGTTATAAACTGTAGTGAAACACTTGGGGGTTCAAAGCTCTCAAAACACATCTAGATAAGTTCCTTAGAGGGTCTAGTTTCCAAAATGGTGTCACTTGTGGGGGTTTTTAATGTTTAGGCACATCAGGGGCTCTCCAAACCAACATGGCGTCCCATCTTAATTCCAGTCAATTTTGCATTGAAAAGTCAAATGGCGCTCCTTCCCTTCCGAGCTCTGCTATGCACCCAAAAAGTGGTTTACCCCCACATATGGGGTATCGTCGCACTCAGGACAAATTGCACAACAATTTTTGTGGTCTAATTTCTTCTCTTACCCTTGGGAAAATAAAAAATTGGGGGCGAAAAGATCATTTTTGTGAAAAAATAAGATTTTTTATTTTTACGGCTCTGCATTATAAACTTCTGTGAAGCACTTGTTGGGTCAAAGTGCTCACCACACATCTAGATAAGTTCCTTAAGGGGTCTACTTTTCAAAATGGTGTCACTTGTGAGGGGTTCCAATGTTTAGGCACATCAGGGGCTCTCCAAACGCAACATGGCGTCCCATCTCAATTCCAGTCAATTTTGCATTGAAAAGTCAAATGGCGCTCCTTTCCTTCCGAGCTCTGCCATGCGCCCAAACAGTGGTTTACCCCCACATATGGGGTATCGTCGCACTCAGGACAAATTGCACAACAACTTTTGTGGTCTAATTTCTTCTCTTACCCTTGGGAAAATAAAAAATTGGTGGCGAAAAGATTATTTTTGTGAAAAAATATGATTTTTTATTTTTACGGCTCTGCATTATAAACTTCTGTGAAGCACTTGTTGGGTCAAAGTGCTCACCACACCTCTAGATAAGTTCCTTAAGGGGTCTACTTTCCAAAATGGTGTCACTTGTGGGGATTTCAATGTTTAGGCACATCAGGGGCTCTCCAAACGCAACATGGCATCCCATCTCAATTCCAGTCAATTTTGCATTGAAAAGTAAAATGGCGCTCCTTCCCTTCCGAGCTCTGCCATACGCCCAAACAATGGTTTACACCCATATACGGGGTATCAGCGTACTCAGGACAAATTGGCCAACAATTTTTGAGGTTCAATTTCTTCTCTTACTCTTGGGAAAATAAAAAATTGGGGGCGAAAAGATCATTTTTGTGAAAAAATATGATTTTTTATTTTTACGGCTCTGCATTATAAACTTCTGTGAAGCAATTGGTGGGTCAAAGTGGTCACCACACATCTAGATAAGTTCCTTAGGGTGTCTACTTTCCAAAATGGTGTCACTTGTGGGGGGTTTCAATGTTTAGGCACATCAGTGGCTCTCCAAACGCAACATGGTGTCCCATCTCAATTCCTGTCAATTTTGCATTTAAAAGTCAAATGGCGCTCCTTCCCTTCCGAGCTCTGCCATGCGCCCAAACAGTGGTTTACCCCCACATATGGGGTATCAGCGTACTCAGTACAGATTGTACAACAATGTTTGGCATCCATTTTATCCTGTTACCCTTGGTAAAATAAAACAAATTGGAGCTGAAATAAATTTTGTGTGAAAAAAAGTTAAATATTCATTTTTATTTAAACATTCCAAAAATTCCTGTGAAACCCCTGAAGGGTTAATAAACTTCTTGAATGTGGTTTTGAGCACCTTGAGGGGTGCAGTTTTTAGAATGGTGTCACACTTGGGTATTTTCTATCATATAGACCCCTCAAAATGACATCAAATGAGATGTGGTCCCTAAAAAAAAATGGTGTTGTAAAAATGAGAAATTGCTGGTCAACTTTGAACCCTTATAACTCCCTAACAAAAAAAAATTTTGGTTCCAAAATTGTGCTGATGTAAAGGAGACATGTGGGAAATGTTACTTATTAAGTATTTTGCGTGACATATCTCTGTGATTTAAGGGCATAAAAATTTAAAGTTGGAAAATTGCGAAATTTTCAAAATTTTCGCCAAATTTCCGTTTTTTTCACAAATAAACGCAAGTTATATCGAATAAATGTTACTACTAAAATGAAGTACAATATGTCACGAGAAAACAATGTCAGAATCGCCAAGATCCGTTGAAGCGTTCCAGAGTTATAACCTCATAAAGGGACAGTGGTCAGAATTGTAAAAATTGGCCCGGTCATTAACGTGCAAACCACCCTCGGGGCTTAAGGGGTTAAAGGGAACCTGTCACCCCCCTCAGGCGTTTGTAACTAAAAGACAAGGTGGCTCTTTTAGTTATGCTCCCTGCACAAACTGAAATAAATGCTTATAAAATGTGCCCCCACACACCGTGAGATCTGTTATGATCTGGTGGCCTAGGAGCAGCATGAGACGGACTCTGGAGAAGGTGGTCCCTGTACTGACCGCAAACCCTGAACCTAGCAGCGCAACTAGAAGTAGCCGTGGGGTTACCTAACACTCCCTAGACTCCTCGGCACAGCCTAAGATCTAACTACCCCTAAAGACAGAAACAGGAAACTTATCTTGCCTCAGAGAAAATCCCCAAAGGATAGATAGCCCCCCACAAATATTGACTGTGAGAGGAGAGGGAAATAACATACGCAGATATGAAATCAGATTTTAGCATGGGAGGCCATACTAGCTAAAAAGAAAGAATAGAACAGAGTACTATGCGGTCAGTATAAAAACACTAGAAAATATCCACCGCAGAAAATACGAATCACCACATCTGACTAAAGACATGGGGGGTATATCTGCATCTCCAGAGAAATAGCTAGGCTGCAAAAAATCCTTCACAGACTAAGCTGGACAAGACAAAAACATGAAAATGCACAGAACTATAAGGTCCACAGCAGGTGGACAGCAAAAACAAAGCCAGGACTTATCTTTGTAGAAAAACACAGCAAACTGGAGAGACCAGCAGGGAAGTGAATCCTTCAAGAACAATGGACAACTGGCACTGACTAAAGGATCCTGCAAAGCTATATACCCCAGTCAGTTTTGCAATTAGTAGATACACCTGTCCACTCCTGCAGTCCAGGCACAACTGCATTACCCTCTACAACCACCGGAGGGAGCCCAAAAGCTGAATTCACAACAGAGATCGTCCCGGGGGCGGGTCTTTCCCCCCCTAATCAGACGCAGCACAGCCGTCGCTCCGGACCTCTGCGCGCCAGGTGCTGCCTCCTCTTGCTTCATAAGCGTTCCCGGCGCCTGCGCTGTAAGTTCGAAGGGCAGTGCAACTGTGCATGCCCGGAAAAAAATACTTACAGCGCAGGCGCCGGGGACGATAATGAAGCAAGAGGAGGTGGCGCCTGGCGTGCACAGTCCCGGAGTGACGGCTGTGCTGCGTCTGATTAGGGGGGAAAGACCCGCCCCCGGGGCGATTTCATGGTATGAGGGGGCACATTTTATAAGCGTTTATTTCAGGGTGTTCAGTGTTATGATAAGGTAATTCAGTACCACAATGGACATAGAGGTCAGAACACATACAGTGACCTGACAATAACCCAAAAACATAGAACGAGCTCTGAGACGTGGGAACTCTGCTGACCGCAATCCCTAATCCTCTCCAACCACACTAGAGGCAGCCGTGGATTGCGCCTAACGCTCCCTATGCAACTCGGCACAGCCTGAGAAACTAGCTAGCCTGAAGATAGAAAATAAGCCTACCTTGCCTCAGAGAAATACCCCAAAGGAAAAGGCAGCCCCCACATATAATGACTGTGAGTTAAGATGAAAAGACAAACGTAGAGATGAAATAGATTTAACAAAGTGAGGCCCGACTTTCTGAACAGAGCGAGGATAGGAAAGGTAACTTTGCGGTCAACACAAAACCCTACAAAAACCACGCAAAGGGGGCAAAAAGACCCTCCGTACCGAACTAACGGCACGGAGGTACACCCTCTGCGTCCCAGAGCTTCCAGCAAGCAGAAAAAAACAAATAGACAAGCTGGACAGAAAAAACAGTAAACAAAATAGCAAAGCGGAACTTAGCTATGCAGAGCAGCAGGCCACAGGAATGATCCAGGAGGAAACAGGTCCAATACTAGAACATTGACTGGAGGCCAGGATCAAAGCACTAGGTGGAGTTAAATAGAGCAGCACCTAACGACTTCACCACATCACCTGAGGAAGGCAACTCAGAAGCCGCAGTACCACTTTCCTCCACCAACGGAAGCTCACAGAGAGAATCAGCCGAAGTACCACTTGTGACCACAGGAGGGAGCTCTGCCACAGAATTCACAACAGTTCAGGGAGCATAACTAAAAGAGCCACTTTGTCAGAATATGCACCCTTAGTGCGGCACAAGGTGGCTCTTTTAGTTACAAACGCCTGAGGGGGGGTGACAGGTTCCCTTTAAAGTCTGAGTCCTTGCAGGTCTACCTCTTCTTGTAAACCAAAATTAAAGGATAACATGATCGCTGCCTCCTAAATTCCCAGCCTCCTTTACTTCCTCAACCATTTTCTCCCTGTTGGTAAGAATTAGGTCCAAGATGGCAGATCCTCTTGTTCTCTCTTCTACCTTTTGAAAGATAAAGTTGTCAGCAAGAGAAGATAAGAATTTTCTGGACCCATTACTTTTGTCTGATAGAGATTCCCAACGAATATCTGGATAGTTAAAATCTCCATGTTGTACTTTTTGGAGAACAAAGACATCTGATGTAAAAAGAGTTCATCCATATTTTCAGTCTGTCCATGTGGCATATAGTAAACACCTTCAATAGTTTTCTTTCTTTTCTTCTCTCCTTGTATTGTTACCCAAACAGTTTCTGCAGAGCTACCTTTCTCTGAAACTTGGATCCTTGTGGAGATATATGCTTTCCTAACATACAATGCAACACCTCCTCCCCTCTTGCTAAGCCTCTTTCTTATAAATAAGTTGCAGCCTTCAAGGTCTGTATTCCAATCATATGTATCATCCCATCAAGTTTCAGTGATGCCTATGACATCATATCTCTATTCCTGTGATAGCATCTCCAATTTTCCTTGTTTCTTTTCCATGCTCTGTGCATTTGCATAGACACATTTATTTACATATTACACATAAAAATGATAAAGCATTAACACATCCATTCCTACAAGTGCATGCATAACAGGATATATGAAGATTATGGGGTGGAGAAGTAATTGAAAATGGAACCAAGTAACTGATTGTCAGGGATTTTGTGTGATAAAGTGTAAAAAGTACAAAGAACTGAAAGATTCTTCTCCATGGTCAGTTCCTATTAAACTATATTCCCGCAATGAGAATTTGGGGAGCTTTACTGTTGCAGATTTTCTACAGCATGCGTTAACCTCTTGGGAAATGTTCACACATGTTCATGTACACGCTTTTCTTGTATTTTTCACCCATTATTTTAGATGTCTGAAAAGGGCTGCAAAAACTTAAACTTAAAGAATTGACATGCTGCATCTTGGCATTAACACAGGAAGAGTAAAAAAAAAAAATACGGAAAAAAACACAGCATGTGCGTGAGATTTCAGAAATCTGGTTAATAATGCTGGCACTGTAAAACACAGACTCTCCTAATTCCAGTATTGAAATTCTCAGAATTAATATGACAAGAATCAAATTTTGGGGGAAAATTCAGCAAAACAGAATTTCAAATGATTCGCTCATGTCTAATCGATATATCGAAGCAAAAAACTTTACATACAGCTTCAGACCTATTACAAGCATAGTATACTGCCTCCCACAGCCAATGTCTGACATGAGTGTTATGTGTTGTCCTCAGAGGAAAGCAACTAAAAGATCAACATTTACCTTCCGTAACAATATTTACTTTCTGTAAGCACAAAAGAAAGAGTGGATTTCTAAAAGGCCGTGGTAATCTCTTGTGGATAGAAGGTATAAAGTGTTGAAGCCCCCATGACAGGTATTATAGGACCTATATGTTATAGGGTTTTGGGTCGTATTTGCGGAATTGACATTATATTGTGATGTCAATTTTTGCACCATCAACAAATAACATTTCTACAGGGATACATTGGGTACTTAGCCTCCGTATATACTGTAGCTACATAATGAAGGTCCCCTAAGTTCTATATATATTGAGGAATTTGGTAAAACACAGATGCAAAGACATGCTGATAGGGAAGGAAGATTGTGAGCCCCAATGGGGACAGTGATGGTCTGTAAGGCGCTGTGGAATTAATGGCGCTATATAAGTGAATAAAATACATAAATAATGGCTGGCTCACAATTGGAGGGATTTCTTCTACTTTTGCCATCAAGCTCGGGTAGGCAATATGATTCTACAAGTCAGCATGTTTGTGGTCATAAAAAACATATTAGTTGCAAAATATCAGTACCTTGTAAAAAAAAAAATTAAAAAAAGTTTTGTGTCAGAATTTTCTGATACCGATAGATGGTATAGTTGCAAAATATCAGTACTTTGCAAAGAAAAAAAAGTTTTGTGTCATCATTTTCTGAGACCGATAGATGTGTGAAGGCTTATTTTCTTGTGAATTGAGCTGTAGATCAGACTGATACTATTTTGGGAAACATAAGTTTTGGTTGTTTTCTTATTGCATTTTTTTTTTAAGAAACATGCAGTGCAATAGTTGTTACCTTCTCACTAAGCTGCTTGCCTATTGTCCTGTAGCCCATCCCAGCCTTGTGCAGGTCTCCAATTTTGTCCCTGGTGTCCTTAGACAACTGTTTGATCTTGGCCATGGTGGAAAGGTTGGAGTGTGAGTGATTGACTGTGTAGACAGGTGTGTTTTATACAGGTAACGATTTCAAACAGGTGCAATTAATACAGGTAATGAATGCAAATTAGGAGGGCTTCTTAGGGTATGTGCACACGCTGCAGATTTTGCTGCGAATCTGCAGTGGATCCGCAGCTGCGGATCCGCAGCTGCGGATCCGCAGCAGTTTCCCATGAGTTTACAGTACAATGTAAACCTATGGGAAACAAAAGTTGCAGTGCACATGCTGCAGAAAAAAGCACGCAGAAACGCAGCGTTTTATTTTCCGCATCATGTCAATTCTTTGTGCGGAATCCGCAGCGTTTTTACACCTGCTCCAATAGAAAACTGCAGATGTAAATCCGCAGCGGAATCCGCAATAGAAAACGCGATAAATCTGCAGGAAAAAACGCAGCGGTTTTGCACTGTGGATTTATCAAATCCGCTGCGGAAAAATCCGCAGAGGAGCTTTCTACGTGTGCACATACCCTTAAAGGAAAACTAACAGGTCTGTGAGTGACAGAATTCTTGCTGGTTGGTCGGTGATCAAATCTTCAATTTCATTATGTAAAAATCATACAATAAGATTTTCTGGACTTTATTTTATTTTTAGATTGTGTCTCTCACAGGTGAAGTGTACCTATGATAGAAATTACAGACCTCTCCATTCTTTGTAGGTGGGAAAACTTGCAAAATCAGCAGTGTATCAAATAGTTATTTTCCCCACTGCATATCCCCCATCCTGGAATATGTCCCCCTTTCTGCCACTGTTTTTTAATGTATAGAAAAAAGATAAACCGTTATACTCACCACCCATTTGCTCCCACCTGAGAGCAGCATAATGTAGAAACAGAGTCCCTGATTCCAGCAATGTATCACTTACTGGGCTGCTTGACGCATTTTTGATACAGTCACTGTTTTATCTGATGCACATCTAGCAGTTCTCTGCTGAGCTCTGTATAACCCTGCCCACACCACTGATGGGCATCTTTCTGTGTACACTGTGCATAGGCAGAAAGCTGCCAATCACTGTAGGGGGCGGGGTTACACAGATACAGAGATCATGAATATGGAGGACTACCTGACAGCAGGTTTACTTTTCCGCTAATGATAACTTCCAGCTGGAAAAAAAAGGGATTTTATCAAAACTACACCAAGCAACCCAGTAAGTGACACATGGCTGGAATCAGGGTCTCTGCTGCTCCCAGATTAGGTAGCAAAAACCATTTCAGCCCTAAAGGATAATTGATTAATACCGAAGGGATCATTTCCATTTAAGTGGCTTTAGTTTTTATTAAAAGAGATGATAGTAGACATATACCCCTACACCCCTTAATATACAGGTAGAGGCAAAACCTCCGTGCCAGCCCTTGTTCTTTCGCAATACATAGATCACTATGGGTATATTCCACTTTAGAACTCATAAGGAGAAGTGAATGGCTTGGTATCACCAAATTATAATGATGTGATTTTGCATGCAAATTGCGCTATTTGTTCATATATTCCGTATTTTCAAGGGGACACAAGGTTCTTTCATGTTCAGAACCTCATAAGGATACAAGCACATTCAAGTTTTGCCCACCCAACCTAAGGATCCCCACTGACTTATTAAGATATCCCGATCAACACCATGATCCAACTTACACAAGAACAATTCCGCCTATGAGCAGAATTCCCCATCTAATTACCACCCTGCTGTCCTTCCACGTAAAGAGCGAAGTCCCCAAGGTTAGCTCGGAGTAATTATTTTCTGGAAATCTACAACCCTCATATGGGAACAAGAGTAAGAAAAGTGAGCAATGCATATTACTAACAGACATGGCAGCACAGACACTTTTAGGTCACACGGAGCACGTAATTCCCCAGCCGATCCCAAATGAAATCATTTACTAAACTGATTTAACTCCCGGTGGTCATTAACAGCTGGTAACTAGATCAGATGCTAATGATCCTCACTTATACAATCAGAATTCCTAGGAGAGATGTGGAGCAATATTCATAGCCAATAAACTTTTATATTACAAAAGCTATACATTTGCAGATATATTCTACTTGAAAGACAGAGAAATGTAGCCGGCAAATATCGTGCTGATAAATGCTTTTGTAGAAGAACAAGGCTTGGAAATCTGGTGGTCATCATTCATGGAATTGTACACATAGAGTGCAGAGACAAGGAACATTAGTATTCCAGAACCTAAACCTGATTTATGCCGCTATAACTGTCAAGACAGCAAGCTATACATGACAAGATATCTGACTGACACGTATGACCATCGAGACATCTTTTCATCATCTCACCTCCTGCAGGGGAAGGCTGATGCTTTGCCGTTCAGTCCACATCACAAAAGTCTGGAAATTCTCGACTCAAGTATTCGAAAGAATCTTAGGATTACCAATGTAAAGTCTCCATGTTGTAAAGATGATTTTTCATACTGTAACTGTTACCCGCACCCTCACGTCTGCCCATTTCACAATGACGGGGCTTCAGATGAGATATGATGAGTTGTTTGGAGAACGCTTGCGTCGTAGAGGTGCTTGAAGGGTTTGTACCAAGTTTAGCCCTATCCATATAGTCACGCTGGTCCTCCTATGATCTCAAGAATGGGGCTCTGTAGAGTTCCATCTGGATGGAGGAGAGGCTGAGCTTGCACATCGTCACTCTGAACAGCCACCACCGGCAGTCCCATGGACAATGGTGCTTGATAATGCATCCATGCGGTTAGCGCACTAAATACTTGAGATTGCTGAGGGTACCACGGTGAGAACCCTCTTCGCTGTCAGCAAGTTATCACATATCCAACTTGGTAAAATGTTTTTTAAAGGGGTTTTCCCGCAAACAAAGTACATTTTAATCAATAGAGCTTGGAATAAAAATATGTTCAACAATTGGATGTGTTAAAAAAAATTCCTGTGCTGAGATAATGTTATCAATGTGTCCCCACTGTGTACTGAGTAATAGCTGTGTCTGACCGTACAGGAACATGGTCTGATCCTGGGCAGGGGAGGACACAAAGGAGTATACAGACATTACAGCACGGGATCACAGCTGATTTCACGGCCTGTTGTTAATTAATGTTTTACCTCAAAGAAAGAATCAACTGTGATCTGTTGTGAATTCTGTGGTCAAGCTCCCTCCTGTGGTCATGAGTGTACTTCGGCTGGTTCTGTCTATGAGCTTCCTCTGGTGGATGTGAGTGGGGCTGCGGCCTCTGAGTTTCCTTCCTCAGGTGACAAGGTTAAGTCGTTAGGTGCTGCTCTATTTAACTTCACCTAGTTCTTTGTTCCTGGCCTCCAGTCAATGTTCCAGTATTGGTCTAGCTCTCTCCTGGATCGTTCTTGTGGCCTGTCTGCCCTGCATAAGCTTTGTTTTGCTTGTGTTACTTTTGTTTGCTATATTTTCTGTCCAGCTTGCTATATTGGTTTTTCTTGCTTGCTGGAAGCTCTGAGACGCAGAGGGAGCACCTCCGTACCGTTAGTCGGTGCGGAGGGTCTTTTTGCCCCCTCTGCGTGGTTGTTTGTAGGTTTTTGTGCTGACCGCAAAGCTATCTTTCCTATCCTCGGTCTATTCAGTAAGTCGGGCCTCACTTTGCTAAAATCTATTTCATCTCTGTGTTTGTATTTTCATCTTACTCACAGTCATTATATGTGGGGGGCTGCCTTTTCCTTTGGGGAATTTCTCTGAGGCAAGGTAGGCTTATTTTTCTATCTTCAGGGCTAGCTAGTTTCTCAGGCTGTGCCCGAGGCGCCTAGGTTTTTGTTAGGAGCTCTCCACGGCTACCTCTAGTGTGGTTTGATAGGATTAGGGATTGCGGTCAGCAGAGTTTCCACGTCTCAGAGCTCGTCCTATGTTAGTAACTATCAGGTCACTTTGTGTGCTCTTAACCACTAGGTCCATTGTGGTTCTGAATCACCTGTTCATAACAGTACTGGAGGCCCAAAGTACTAATGCTTCTCAATAGAGGGAAAAGAGAAGTTCTGAGACCATTTTTTTTTCTCTGCACTGTGTTTTGTCTTTCTTTTCCCCTAGACATTTGGGTGGTTCAGGACACAGGTGTAGTGATGGACATTAAAGGTCTGTCTTCTTGTATGGATCATCTCACTGCAAGAGTACAAAATATTCAAGACTTTGTGGTTCAGAATTCTATGTTAGAACCAAGAATTCCTATTCCTGATTTGTTTTCTGGAGATAGAGGTAAGTTTCTGAGTTTTAAGAATAATTGTAAACTGTTTCTGGCTTTGAAACCCCGCTCCTCTGGTGACCCAGTTCAACAAGTAAAGATCATTATTTCTTTATTACGTGGCGACCCTCAAGACTGTGCATTTTCCCTTGCGCCAGGAGATCCTGCATTATGTAATATTGATGCGTTTTTTCTGGCGCTCGGATTGCTGTATGATGAACCTAATTCAGTGGATCAGGCAGAGAAAAATTTGCCGGTTCTGTGTCAGGGTCAGGATGAGGTAGAGATATATTGTCAGAAGTTTAGGAAGTGGTCTGTGCTCACTCAATGGAATGAATGTGCGCTGGCAGCAATTTTCAGAAAAGATCTCTCTGAAGCCCTTAAGGATGTCATGGTGGGATTTCCTATGCCTGCTGGTCTGAATGAGTCTATGTCTTTGGCCATTCAGATCGGTCGACGCTTGCGTGAGCGTAAAACTGTGCACCATTTGGCGGTATTATCTGAGCATGGACCTGAGCCTATGCAGTGCGATAGGACTTTGACCAGAGCTGAACGGCAAGAACACAGACGTCAGAATGGGCTGTGTTTTTACTGTGGTGATTCCACTCATGCTATCTCCGATTGTCCTAAGCGCACTAAGCGGTTCGCTAGGTCTGCCACCATTGGTACGGTACAGTCGAAATTTCTTTTGTCCGTTACTTTGATCTGCTCTTTGTCATCCTATTCTGTCATGGCATTTGTGGATTCAGGCGCTGCCCTGAATTTGATGGACTTGGAGTATGCTAGGCGCTGTGGGTTTTTCTTGGAGCCCTTGCAGTATCCTATTCCATTGAGAGGAATTGATGCTACGTCTTTGGCCAAGAATAAGCCTCAGTACTGGACTCAGCTGACAATGTGCATGGCTCCTGCGCATCAGGAGGATATTCGCTTTTTGGTGTTGCATAATTTGCATGATGTGGTCGTGTTGGGGTTGCCATGGCTACAAGTCCATAACCCAGTATTGGATTGGAAATCAATGTCTGTGCCCAGCTGGGGTTGTCAGGGGGTACATGGTGATGTTCCATTTCTGTCTATTTCATCATCCACCCCTTCTGAGGTCCCAGAGTTCTTGTCGGATTACCGGGATGTATTTGATGAGCCCAAGTCCAGTGCCCTACGTCCGCATAGGGATTGTGATTGTGCTATCGATTTGATTCCTGGTAGTAAGTTTCCCTAAAGGTCGACTGTTTAATTTGTCTGTGCCTGAGCACGCCGCTATGTGGAGTTACGTAAAGGAATCCTTGGAGAAGGGTCATATTCGCCCGTCGTTGTCGCCATTGGGAGCAGGGTTCTTTTTTTGTGGCCAAGAAGGATGGTTCGCTGAGACCTTGTATTGATTACCGCCTTCTAAATAAAGTCACGGTCAAATTTCAGTACCCCTTGCCGCTGTTGTCTGATTTGTTTGCTCGGATTAAGGGGGCTAGTTGGTTCACCAAGATAGATCTTCGTGGTGCGTATAATCTTGTGCGTATTAAACAGGGCGATGAATGGAAAACAGCATTTAATATGCCCGAGGGCCATTTTGAGTACCTGGTTATGCCATTCGGGCTTTCTAATGCTCCATCAGTGTTTCAGTCCTTAATGCATGACATCTTCCGAGAGTACCTGGATAAATTCCTGATTATATACTTGGATGATATTTTGGTCTTCTCGGATGATTGGGAGTCTCATGTGAAGCAGGTCAGAATGGTGTTCCAGGTCCTGCGTGCTAATTCTTTGTTTGTGAAGGGGTCAAAGTGTCTCTTTGGTGTTCAGAAGGTTTCATTTTTGGGTTTCATTTTTTCCCCTTCTACTATCGAGATGGACCCTGTTAAAGTTCAGGCCATTTATGATTGGACTCAGCCGACGTCTCTGAAGAGTCTGCAAAAGTTCCTGGGCTTTGCTAATTTTTATCGTCGCTTCATCAATAATTTTTCTAGTGTTGCTAAACCGTTGACTGATTTAACCAAGAAGGGTGCTGATGTGGTCAATTGGTCTTCTGCTGCTGTGGAAGCTTTTCAGGAGTTGAAGCGTCATTTTTCTTCTGCCCCTGTGTTGTGCCAACCAGGTGTTTCGCTCCCGTTCCAGGTCGAGGTTGATGCTTCTGAGATTGGAGCAGGGGCTGTTTTGTCGCAAAGAAGTTCTGATGGTTCGGTGATGAAACCATGCGCCTTCTTTTCCAGGAAGTTTTCGCCTGCTGAGCGTAATTATGATGTTGGCAATCGAGAGTTGCTGGCCATGAAGTGGGCATTCGAGGAGTGGCGTCATTGGCTTGAAGGAGCTAAGCATCGCGTGGTGGTCTTGACTGATCACAAGAACTTGACTTATCTCGAGTCTGCCAAACGGTTGAATCCTAGACAGGCTCGTTGGTCGCTGTTTTTCTCCCATTTTGACTTTGTGGTTTCGTACCTTCCGGGCTCTAAAAATGTGAAGGCGGATGCCCTGTCTAGGAGTTTTGTGCCCGACTCTCCGGGTTTGTCTGAGCCGGCGGGTATTCTCAAAGAGGGGGTAATTTTGTCTGCCATCTCCCCTGATTTGCGGCGGGTGCTGCAAAAATTTCAAGCTAATAGACCTGACCGTTGCCCAGCGGAGAAACTGTTTGTCCCTGATAAATGGACGAGTAGAGTTATCTCTGAGGTTCATTGTTCGGTGTTGGCTGGTCATCCTGGAATCTTTGGTACCAGAGATTTGGTGGCTAGATCCTTTTGGTGGCCGTCTCTGTCGCGGGATGTGCGTTCGTTTGTGCAGTCCTGTGGGATTTGTGCTTGGGCTAAGCCCTGCTGTTCTCGTGCCAGTGGGTTGCTTTTGCCCTTGCCAGTCCCGAAGAGGCCCTGGACACATATCTCTATGGATTTTATTTCGGATCTCCCCGTCTCTCAAAAAATGTCGGTCATTTGGGTTGTTTGTGATCGCTTCTCTAAGATGGTGCATTTGGTACCCTTGTCTAAATTGCCTTCCTCCTCTGATTTGGTGCCATTGTTCTTCCAGCATGTGGTTCGTTTACATGGCATTCCGGAGAACATCGTTTCTGACAGAGGTTCCCAGTTTGTTTTGAGGTTTTGGCGAGCCTTATGTGCTAGGATGGGCATTGATTTGTCTTTTTCCTCGGCTTTCCATCCTCAGACAAATGGCCAGACTGAACGAACCAATCAGACCTTGGAAACATATCTCAGATGTTTTGTTTCTGCCGATCAGGATGATTGGGTATCCTTTTTGCCTTTGGCTGAGTTCGCCCTTAATAATCGGGCCAGCTCGGCTACTTTGGTTTCGCCGTTTTTCTGCAATTCTGGTTTCCATCCTCGTTTCTCTTCAGGGCAGGTTGAGTCTTCTGACTGTCCTGGTGTGGATACTGTGGTGGATAGGTTGCAGCAGATTTGGACTCATGTGGTGGACAATTTGACATTGTCTCAGGAGAAGGCTCAACGTTTCGCTAACCGCAGGCGCTGTGTGGGTCCCCGACTTCGTGTTGGGGATTTGGTTTGGTTGTCATCTCGTTATATTCCTATGAAAGTTTCCTCTCCTAAGTTTAAGCCTCGTTTCATTGGTCCGTATAGGATTTCTGAGGTTCTTAATCCTGTGTCTTTTCGTTTGACCCTTCCAGCTTCTTTTTCCATCCATAACGTATTCCATAGGTCATTGTTGCGGAGATACGTGGCACCTGTGGTTCCTTCCATTGATCCTCCTGCCCTGGTGTTGGTTGAGGGGGAGTTGGAGTATATAGTGGAGAAGATTTTGGATTCTCATATTTCGAGACGGAAACTCCAGTACCTGGTTAAGTGGAAGGGTTATGGTCAGGAAGATAATTCCTGGGTCTTTGCCTCTGATGTTCATGCTGCCGATCTGGTTCGTGCCTTTCATTTGGCTCATCCTTGTCGGCCTGGGGGCTCTGGTGAGGGTTCGGTGACCCCTCCTCAAGGGGGGGGGGTACTGTTGTGAATTCTGTGGTCAAGCTCCCTCCTGTGGTCATGAGTGGTACTTCGGCTGGTTCTGTCTATGAGCTTCCTCTGGTGGATGTGAGTAGGGCTGCGGCCTCTGAGTTTCCTTCCTCAGGTGACGAGGTTAAGTCGTTAGGTGCTGCTCTATTTAACTCCACCTAGTTCTTTGTTCCTGGCCTCCAGTCAATGTTCCAGTATTGGTCTAGCTCTCTCCTGGATCGTTCTTGTGGCCTGTCTGCCCTGCATAAGCTAAGTTTTGCTTGTGTTACTTTTGTTTTTCTATATTTTCTGTCCAGCTTGCTATATTGGTTTTTCTTGCTTGCTGGAAGCTCTGAGACGCAGAGGGAGCACCTCCGTACCGTTAGTCGGTGCGGAGGGTCTTTTTGCCCCCTCTGCGTGGTTGTTTGTAGGTTTTTGTGCTGACCGCAAAGCTATCTTTCCTATCCTCGGTCTATTCAGTAAGTCGGGCCTCACTTTGCTAAAATCTATTTCATCTATGTGTTTGCATTTTCATCTTACTCACAGTCATTATATGTGGGGGGCTGCCATTTCCTTTGGGGAATTTCTCTGAGGCAAGGTAGGCTTATTTTTCTATCTTCAGGGCTAGCTAGTTTCTCAGGCTGTGCCCAAGGCGCCTAGGTTTTTGTTAGGAGCGCTCCACGGCTACCTCTAGTGTGGTTTGATAGGATTAGGGATTGCGGTCAGCAGAGTTTCCACGTCTCAGAGCTCGTCCTATGTTAGTAACTATCAGGTCACTTTGTGTGCTCTTAACCACTAGGTCCATTGTGGTTCTGAATCACCTGTTCATAACAGTGATCCCCTGCTGTAATGTCTGTATCCTCTCTTTTGCCTCCTCCCCTTCCCAGGAGCTGTGGTACGATCACACCATGTCCCTGTATGGTCCAACACGGCCATTGCACAGCACACAGCTGGGGCACATTGATAAGATTATCTCAGCACAGGAACATTTTTTTTAAATGCATCCAATTGTGAAAGTTATTATTATTCAAAGATCTATTGTTGAAAACGTGATTACATTTAGCTTTGTTCATGGCAAAACCCCTTTAAAGCTCTGTTCGTTGCCATTGCTTTCCATTCTTAAGTCAAATAGTATGTCTGGCACTTATAAAGAAGTCAACTCAAAAAGGCTACCTTGGACAGACTTGGCTCAAGCCACTATGCTAGCAGATGTTAAATGAGCTTCACTTTAAACCCATGTACAGGGATCTTGACTTATTGTTGGGTCCACAAGGCTGGAGGAAAATTGGGAGTCGGTGCTTGGGAGACGCACTTCTAAAGCAGGGGTCCCCAACTCCAGTCCTCAAGGCCCACCAACATGTCATGTTTTCAGGATTTCCTTAGTCTTGCCCAGGTAATAATTGCATCACCTGTGCAATGCAAAGGAAATCCTGAAAACATGACCTGTTGGTGGGCCTTGAGGACTGGAGTTGGGGACCCCTGTTCTAAAGTACTGGGCAGCCCACCTGATCTAATAGTATATGGCCGACCAATATGCTGAAAATTAACATGATACACTTCACATGTGATTGGCACCTAATACAAGCCTCAGTCGTGTGCATTTAGGATACAATGCAACCAACCCACTATAACCAGCCATGAAAGATAGGTAACATCAATATTTTCAGAAAAGGGGGTTGTGAGTTTTAATAATAGCTTAAGGTTTATAGACATCTTGATGAGCGTTATTTCTGATCCTGTCAATTACAGAAAAACATCTGCTGTTTTATACAACTGGCACAACGCTGTGGGTGACATGGGCAAAGTTTCTGAATCTGGGCTAAACCCAACCTGTGAATGTAAGGCAGATTGCTCGAGCTCCTTGGCAGAATGCATTGTATAAAAGGGGTTATAGAAGATTAGAAAAACATGGCGGATTTCTTCCAAAAGCAGTGGCACACGTGGACATTTGTCTTTGTTTTTGCAGCTAAGCTCCATTCAAAGGGGTTTTCCAGTTCCATACAAATTGTTGTCGCATCCTTAGGATAAGGCCATCAATATCGAGTTTGTGGGAGTGCAACTCTTGACACCCTCATCAGTAAGCTGTTTTAAGGGGAAGCACACATGTAAGGAGATGGACATATATTTTCCAATATTCCCCCTTGAAGAGCAAGTATATGGTTACATTGTACATGTGAATTGCACGATGCATTAATGCTATTGATAATGTGTGTTGTTGACAGTAGGACAGGTAAGAGTTAATGGTTTGGACTAGCACAGAGTGAGAGCGCCTAAGGTGAAGGGACAGAAGTAGTTTCCTATTAGAACATCAGAGAGGGCATAGTGTGCATAGAGAAAAGACCTAAGGATTAATGTGAGCAGTGCCGCAAACGTGGGTGTTCTTAATGACAGAGACAGAGGACAGTGAGATCCTAGTGGAGAGCAAGAGAGAGAAGTGACCAAAAGAACAGAGTGCATGATAAGAGACTGGTCCTGGGTCAAGACACCTAGCAGTACAGCCAAAAGTTTATAATTCACAGAGGTAATGGGCCAAGTCAGGGCAGAGTACGTAAGAAGAAAAGAGTGCCTATGGCTGGAGTTCCATAACGTTAGGGACAGAGAAGATAAGTACCGGCTATACTGATAATATAGGTCCCTAGAGGGGAAAGAAGACGAGGAACCATGGGTAAAGAATAGGACTCTTGTAAACTGGACTGTAGTACTGAGCTGGGTTGTGGTGAAGTAGAGAGGGACGATGAAGATAGAGGACAAACGAGTAAAGAGGAAACAATTGAAACTGAGTGGGGAAAAATGCTCCGTATTGTAAAGGAAACGTTCAAAGATGTGTACCAGCTATCTACTGTATGTAATCCCTCCCAAGTTATCGTTGTGTAAAAAAGTTTATTTTTGATTGGTCTCCAGGCATGCTGATGGTTGTGGAACCACTGTGCCATGAATTGGGGAGAGCCTGGAGGGTCATAACTAGGTGACCAGCAGGTTCTTCGCTAGAGCCCCTGATGGTGTGGTTAGACTTGAGCCACAGGTGGACACCAGGTACCACTACAGGATAGACCCTGGAGCAGCAGCAGCTGACCCCAAAGGGGCACAGAGGCAGGGATGATCTCAGAGATTCAGTCCAACTAGGAACTGGCTTACAGAATGGATGAATGCGGTACGGCTGCTTGAAAGGATGGATTCCGTAACTGGTATAAGCAGGGCAGGTTCAGGAACACTGGGCAGACTTCCGGTACAGGATCTCAGGTGCTCGTTCAGACCTGACAGGAGCAGAATGAGATACAGTTGGGCACAAGGCGGTTCAGGGCCAGGAAAAGGTACTGGCAGTACAGGTTCAAGATCAGGTTCAAACAGGATCATGTTTAGGTAGGACGATACAGGGATCTTACAATTAAGTATGAAGTGTACACACTACACACTAAAGTTTCTCAGGCACCTCCCTACAGGGGAGGGTGTTTTAAGTACTTGATATCTCCCAGCTAATGGCTGCAGACATTTTCTGAAGTGTTTTTAAAAAGTGGGGAGCGAGCGTGTGCCCTAAGCGCACTCTTTGAAGACCTGCGCACCGTGCACGGATCCTGGAAGGAAGAAGCTGTGTCGGGGACCGGAAAAAGCGCCGTGGTGGTGGTGAGCACTTTGGCATCACTGCCTGGAGGAGCAAGCGGGATTGTGCAGGGACGCCGGCATCTCCCTTACTGAACTGCCAAACACCTGGTCCTGGCCAACCCAAGTCATCGGTTACATGTGGCCTGCAAGGGTGTAGCACCCCCGTACCACAAGTCTACATGCCCAGCCAGGACTCCCATCTTCATGTAAGGTACCTGGGTGTAAGAGACAAGTATCTCGCCCGCGGCTACAGTCCTGTGCCACATTACACACAGATGTGCAGCTGCTTGTGAAGGAAAGCAGCCATGTTTTTCCAATACAACTACTTTTAGTATTATTTTACGTTCGTTAAAATTAGTTGGAATTCTTCAAATTGATGTATGTTGTATGGTGGGCATATCTTTCGCACATAACATTGCAGCACATTCCCATTATTGGTTGGCAGTTTTTGGGGGTGTTCTTATGTTTAGATATTTAAATTGTTGTATTGTTACTGTATGCTGTGGGGATGAGAGAAATTATTCTCACGACCCTGGTCTAGAGGCCATGTCATTATTCTGTGGCCTGTAAACCTATTGGCATCAATGGCTTCTCTTCCTATTTGTAGGCATATGCAACATCATCATTTCAGGCTTATGCATGCAAGGTGTTACTGGCCTACTAATCAGAAAAGATGCCAAGAATATGGACAGGTAGAAATGGTTTGCAGGACTCCCTTCCGGCAGCCACAGAATAGTGATGTGGCCACTGGATTGGGGTCCTGTGAATCAATTCTCTTATCTCTATTATGTTGGTCTTGCTAAATATCCAATTTTTTATCACTCAAATTAAATAACTTTGTAATAAAATATTATACAAAGGAAAAATAGATCCAAATAACATTTTCTCCAACCTAAGAAATGTTCAGATAAAAGTGATAACAATCCATCGACCATCTACTCTGGTATCGTTCTTCACTTGGCAAAGTAATTTCAAGACGAGATGTCACTAACGTCAATCAGTGGTGAAGATCGATCGAAGGCGGGTCTGATGGAATTGTCCAACAGGCGTAATGATGTAACTAAAGTGACATAACGTGCTATGGAGAAACACCTGCTGTGTACAAACAAATGACACGAGTGCAAAAAAAAAAAGAGAGCCAGCTCTATCCAGAAGCAAAAGATCACAACGACCCTACACCGTTGTTGACCAGAAGAGATGATTAAATGGTGAAGCAATGTAGCAGATTAAAGATTATATGTGTATATACTGTCATGTGCGTCGATGCAGGAGATCCTCAGGAGGATGCTACACTTCACTGCTGGTCAGCCACCATAGACAGTGGCTACAGTTCACACTGGAAGAGTTTATAACATACATTTTTAAACACAGCTGTGCATTACTGGAAAAGATGGAAGGCAGCAATTATGGTATTATTTGTGTGTGAAGCTTTACATAACATTAGAGCATTTTATACGTTGGATACATCCAGTGACTTCTGCCTCCAGCTCCTGGCTGTTAATCTCTGCACTTCCCCTTCTGTTGGTGTTTGTGCCTGGAGCAAAGTGTCAGTGTTTTTCCACATGGCCTGCTACCGACTTCATGGTAGTAAACATTTTGTAGGGGCTTTCTTAGCTTGAGTGAAAATAAGAGGACAGAATAATCTTTGCCGTGGATGGCAAACCTTCCTGCCAATATACTATGCTGGTGAACACCGTATAGGACTTTGGCTATCCTAATGTCACGTCAGTTATCGTTTCCAAGAAATGCATCAGTTATGTTCAGTAAATGTTTATAGACATAGTATGACATTGTAAAACAATACCTAAAGGGTTATTCTCATTAGAACCATTGTTAAATAGTTACCATTACAAAATTCCTCCATTGCAAAGTTGATATTGTCGAGGATACCAGTAAATTCTGCAGTCAGCGATGGCCAGTCTATTCTGAAGCTGGCCGTATTGCTGGACCCCGCCAGCCTCAGGTCCCTTGCACTTCCCCCATATTGTAGAGACAAAGCTGCCCCTACTTGCACCAATGTAGAGCACTCGGATTTGGCCAGTTGGACGACTATGCCAATGATCCAAGCTATCAAGCCAGAAGCCAGGAGGCATGGGAACCCTGTGCTGCTAAAGAGATAATCAGACAACACCTTTAAAGGATTACTAAATCAAAAGTGTCTATGCAATAAATGTTCTATATTTCCATGTGCTGTGCATTTTAATGTGTTTTATCAGTGTCTTTTGGCAGTCAGATGTTAGCATTATTGAGTAGATCATTGGAAGCCAAGAAAAATGTGTACCCACATTATCTCTACTTTATCTCACATACAGTATCTCCACTTTTTTTTTTTTTTTTCCAGACATTCACAGCATTAAGAATTTCTTTATACGGTACATTCTACAACATATTATAGCATAAACAAAATGGGCAACTGGCTCTTTCATCTCCATAATCACTCAGAGGGGCAGAGGGTGCGATACAGTTGAAAGCAATGATGAATGGCGGAGCGTCAGCTGACACTTCCATCGCCATCATTCTTTCTCTGCATCTCAACGCCACGATAACATAACTACATGGCGCCCGCTATGCCCGTATGAGCGCTTCAGACCACTCGCTGCAGAGACCGGAGCAACAGGGGAATGAGGAGGACAGGGCAGTATTTTTTTTTTTAATCAATGAGAACATTGTGGTGGCCATAATAATGTATGGAGAACTATGGTGAGTGCAGTATACTGTATGGAGGACTATGGTGAGTGCAGTATACTGTATGGGAAACTATGGGGAGTGCAGTGTACTGTATGGAGGACTATGGTGAGTGCAGTATACTGTATGGGAAACTATGGGGAGTGCAGTGTACTGTATGGAGGACTATGGTGAGTGCAGTATACTGTATGGGAAACTATGGGGAGTGCAGTATACTGTATGGAGGACTATGGTGAGTGCAGTATACTGCATGAAGGACTATGGTGAGCGCAGTATACTCTATGGGGGACTATGGGGAGTGCAGTATACTGTATGGGAAACTATGGGGAGTGCAGTATACTGTATGGGAAACTATGGGGAGTGCAGTATACTGTATGGGAAACTATGGGGAGTGCAGTATACTGTATGGAGGACTATGGTGAGTGCAGTATACTGCATGAAGGACTATGGTGAGTGCAGTACACTCTATGGGGGACTATGGGGAGTGCAGTATACTGTATGGGAAACTATGGGGAGTGCAGTATACTGTATGGGAAACTATGGGGAGTGCAGTATACTGTATGGGAAACTATGGGGAGTGCAGTATACTGTATGGAGGACTATGGTGAGTGCAGTATACTGCATGAAGGACTATGGTGAGCGCAGTATACTGTATGGGGGACTATGGGGAGTGCAGTATACTGTATGGGAAACTATGGGGAGAGCAGTATACTGTATGGAGGACTATGGGGAGTGCAGTAAACTGTATGGAGGACTATGGGCAGTGCAGCATACTGTATGGAGGACTATAATGAGTGCATTATACTGTTTGGAGGACTATGGGGAGTGCAGTATAGTGTAAGGAGGACTATGGGGAGTGCAGCATACTGTATGGAGGACTATAGTGAGTGCAGTATACTATATGGGGGACTATTGGGAGTGCAGTATACTGAATGGAGGACTATGGCGAGTGCAGTATACTGAATGGAGGACTATGGGGAGTGCAGTATACTGTATGGGAAACTATGGGGAGTGCAGTATACTTTATGGAGGACTATGGGAAGTGTATTATACTGTATGGAAGATTGCAGAATGCATTATACTGTATGGAGGACTATGCCGAGTGCATTATACTTTATGGAGGACTATGAGGAGTGCATTACACTCTATGGAGGATTATGGGTAGTACATTATACCTCATGGAGGATTATGGGGACTGCATTATACTGTATGGAGGATTATGGGGACTGCATGATACTGTATGGAGGACTATGGGGACTGCATTATACTGTATGGAGGACTATGGGTTGCATTATACTATATGAAGGACTATGGGGAGTGCATTCTACTATGGGGAGTGCATTATACTATATAGAGGACTATGGGGAGCGCAGTGTACTATATGGAGGACTATGTGGAGTGCAGAATACTATATAGAGGACTATGGGGAGTACAGTATACTATATGGAGGAATATGGGGAGTGCATTATATTATATAGAGGACTATAAATATATAAGCGTACGAAGATGATCAGCATAGCTACCAGCTATAAAAATCAAATGGAGGTAAATATAAATCCGCTGATAACAATAAGGGATAAAGCGTAAAGACAAGTCGCTAATTACCAAAGGCAAAAGGGAGAGTGGGAAAAAAAACCAGAAACTACTATAAAGTCCACATATGTCAATAAAAATAGTAATCTTTATTAAACACAGTGCAAAGGACAGGTGCGGGCATGGTGCAACACTAAGTACAGACAACTGCAAAAAGGCACGACTGCACTGGGAGCACACGGAGACAGGGAACCAAAACCACCTATGTTACAATCACAGCTGTGACCAAATAATTTTCCTCTTATGGGCGTCCTAGTCTAAGTGAACAGACTATTATGATAGGTGGACAGATCTGCATGTATGGGGCATGTACAATCCCTAGCTAGGTGTCAAATTGTATAACAATAATTTCAGCAAAAAAAATGCAGCCTTATATCACAGAAGTCAGGGTATTTGCCACAAAAAGTTGGAATTATTATCTCAAGTGAAATACAGATCGGAAGGTTCTCTGGGACCATGCGCTCACCCTGATGCACATTTCGGAAGCACTCCTTCTTTAGGGTAAAATGGTACATAATGCCATATGCAAGTTTAAATAATATATAGAGGACTATGAGGAGTGCAGTATACTATATGGAGGACTATTAGGAGTGCAGTATGCTATATGGAGGACTATGGGGAGTGCATTATACTATATGGAAGGCTTTTTGGGGCTATTAGAATATTTGTAGGGCTATCTGGGAGCCTTTATGTTGTATACAAGCAATTATAAAGTGAAAAGGTTGGTGTGGGGTCCATTATACTGTGCAGACTGGAGAGGTGCCATTATACTGTGTGTTGGCCCATTATACTGCATGGAGGGCTGTGTGGGGGACACGGTCGGGTGATCATACTGTGTTGGGGTTACCATACTTTTCTGGGAGAGTTGAGGGGTGGGGTACAGTAGGGTCATCATACTGTGCATGTGTAGGGTACTATGGAGGAATTTACTGTGGGGGTATCTGACAGTGTTTGTGGGGCACATTTGTTGACATACTTTATGAGTGCAATAAAAAAGGAATCTAGGGCTTCAATAGGAGGAAAATTAAACGGCACACAGTAGGTGCAGTAATAGGGACACATATGCCAGAAGCGGCTCGGTATTGGGGTATCAACAGGATAAGGCGTTAGTGCAGATTGAGGATAGATGGGGACAGTGCAGGAAATGTGAGGAGTCAGATGTGTATTTGTTGTATTCTCTGTAGATGAGTTGTGGTTGTAAAAAGTTGCCATGTTGGTCTGGACCAGATGGAAAATACGAGAAAAGTGAATGACTTCACCAAAATAACGTCAGCTGTAAGTCAATATTCGTAACTGTACTGTAATCTCTTACATGTTCTGCAGCACAGGTATCTACCACTAAATGGTCACCATATGGAGGTAATATCAGTGTTGTCTTTTGTATAGAGATTTTATTTCAGTAACAGCGCGGTCATCTGCTGAGGTTCTCCTACATCCACTCTTGGAGTGTGTCACCATAGTTGCAATGTTGGTTAGCTGGAAAGAGGTACATTCAGAAGTTTGTGCCACCCATCCCCCCTCGAACCAAACCCATAGCTATGCCACGGTAATCAATACATGTAGTCTACTTTAAAGCTGCACTTCAGTATCTTTCTTGGTTTTATAGTACAGCATAGGTTATATTATTACAGTATAATGAGAAAGCATTTTTGTACACCTTGTGTATATATGTTTTAGTTGATTTGCTATTTCAGTGTTAATGCCAAAATGGCAGATTTCTCTTTTGATATGGCTCTCTTAATGCAAACTACATTTTCCATGATGGCTCTCGTGTCACAGAGGGGTGTAGATTCATCATATTGTCGTTGCTCTGCTCCAGGGCCAAACTAATGGCAGCAGTTACCTAGACCTGCTGACCTCTGACTTACAGTGTAGGGTCTCAGTGTATTCTAGCTTTCTTAGATTTAGCTTATCTACTCTTCCTCAAACTGGTGCTATGTTGCTCCCTGTCAGCTTTCTCAAGCAGGAGGCAGGGGAAACAGGCTGAACCTTTAGAAAAACTTGTCAGGCTACGGATCACAAGACAAAGTTGTCTATAATGAAAAGATTAAGAATGTAAGGATGGCACAGAGCTGGGATAAAGCAATTTACACAAGCAGACTAATGATAGTAAGGTAGCATACTATGTATAAAGCAATTTGCAGAAAGACATAATCCACCTTCTTGAGCGATTGAGTTTAACCTACATCATGGCACCAGTTGGGACATCATTTAGGCACTATATAGCAATATAGGGCACTACTATGGATTGACTGTATTACGTGATATGTCACTGTATGTGACTACAGACTTGTGAATCTTTACATCGTGCGTACTCATGCTGCAAGGATTCTCTGGTGCTGGCACGGGAAGCAGGCGGTGAAATGACCACAAGTATGTGATATGCATACTCCCGGCCACATTCCGACTAGACAGTTTCTTGCCTCACTCAATAAACTTGCATTGAGCGAGGCCGTATCCATCTGGTCGGAATGTGGCTGGGAGTGTGCATATCACATATTTTCGGTCACATTACCTCCTGCTCTCAGACAGTGCACGTGAAATGAGCATCCACAAGTCTGCAGTCAGATAGAGTGTCTGCAGATTTGTAGCTTTAGACCGGACAACCCCTTCAAACTTGTAAACTCTGGGAACAGCATTGTTGCACCCAATATAAAATGAGTACGTTTTTTTTATCTTCAGATCCAGTCTTTCATATTTTATTAAACTACTCCAAAATACAGCTCATAATGCAACATTTTCATCTATAATATATACTCCCGAATAAAAATTGTTACATGCCAACATACTGTACATTTCGCCCACAGAAAATACTTTAAAATTGCCTAAAATTTTCTTTAACGTAAAAGTAGTTTTGTGCACTCATTCTTTTTACCATTTAACAATAGTAATATTGAAAACATCAGCAACATGAAAACACTTCAAGACACCAACTAACAGCGTAACCCCGGCCAACAAAATCAAGCAAAATGACTGCAATTTGTATAGCAAATAATTAGCTGGTGACCTAGTTTTGCAGACCCCGCCGTTCAGCACCATGGATAGAGGCAACTGCAAACAAAAAAGCAAGAAAGTGGCTTCCATTATTGGAGAAAGAAGTCAAGTATTGTACATGTAGTGCCAGAAACTGAAGGAAAGGCAGCACCGAGATTCTGAGAGGTGAATCACCGATAATTAAGGATTAATAATTGGCCATAAGTAAGGCACGTCTCCGGAGATGGTCTATATCACCAGCCTGTACCTGCTGCAGTCTGGAAGTCGTAGCTTTTCGTTAAGCTTAATATAATAGTTTTCAGTTTCGGCTGAAGTGTATTTTGAAGTATTCTTTAGCAGGAAGTCACACAATGAATGTAAGTGTTGCTGAAATGGAGCTGTTCAGAACTTTTATGATGTTTGTATCACCTCCTCACAAAGGCACAAATATAAGTGTGAATTTTCCTTAATAGGCTGAGACAACAGAATACTTGAAATGGTAACTTTCATGTCTTCATAACCTCATGGCCATCGTCGAAATGACTTGATTTTCGCGGGTAGTCAGTGATGGCTGGCATTCTGGATGACATTGCCAGTGGGTGAAGAAATAAACTGCTGCCAATTGGAAAAATCAATCTCTGCTTTTTTCAGTGGTCCGGACAGGACTTCAATTGATTAAGTCACTATGCAGTCAATTTGAGCTGGCCCCTTGGTGCAAGCACCCAGCAATAGCCCATGGAAGAGCTACTAGTCTATAGAAACCGGTCTTTGGTCAGAATCTGCCATGATCTTCCATGTTTTCAAAAGACCCAATAACAAATGAGTTAAAAGTACGTTTTTCAGAGATTTTAAATATGTAAATTACCTCTATAGAGAGGAGAACAAGAACTGTAGCGCCACCTATTGGAAGTAGCAATCCTGAAAGTCAATATTGACTCTTTAACGAGTCATGCCACACGACATAGTATTAAACGGGTTTCATGGTGTTGTCACTCCTCAGTGCAAAGCATGAGATCTGATTTGGCTGCATGAG
The DNA here is from genome assembly GCF_032444005.1 of Ranitomeya imitator. Taxonomy (NCBI): domain Eukaryota; kingdom Metazoa; phylum Chordata; class Amphibia; order Anura; family Dendrobatidae; genus Ranitomeya; species Ranitomeya imitator. The sequence continues at coordinate 78,053,421 of NC_091283.1, read as the reverse complement.
AGACCTCTTACTAGGGTCTAAGGGGTATCTTTAGGATAGGTCATCAATGTCTGATGGATGGAGGTGTGAAACCCAGCAACCCTACTGGTCAGCTGTTCTCGGTGTTGGCGGCGGCCAGAACTGATCGATCGCGGAGCTGTTCAGCTCCATCTACTTTACAATTGCCACGGCTGGGTACTGCGCATCTGCCCCCTATTCAAATCAATGAGTGGATGTGCAGTACCCGGCTGTGGCCACCATACAGTAACCGGAGCTGTGCTGTGCCAGGTGTCACACCCCCACCGATCAGACATTGATGACCTATAGTGGACAACTGGACTTAAAAGTGGACAACCTCTTTAACTCTGTTGACTTTTCTATAAGTAGAAATTGCATATTCTGCAAGTTCTAACAGCAGCGTATATTGATGGTCACGCTTCAGCGTCGGAAGCTTTCTATTCATGTAAATAGCTTACATGTGATGTGCACAGGTTTGCCTGACCAACCTCAATGTATCCCTGGAAACTGTGTTATTATGATCTAATTACATTGTTACCTGATCCTGGTATTTCAAGTCAGTGGTTTTCAGACCACAAATGCTCTAATGGCACCGAGGTTATAGAATTATTTTGTTTACTATGCTGCTCAATTAAAAAAACAATCCCTACATCAGAACTTGCACAATATGTAGGTGTGCAAACATTGCTATGGGAATGATTCATCGTGCTCTGCAGCCTATCAACTAGAATAGAATTGCCCCATATTATTGTGCAGCACGATATATATATATATATATATACACTATAAATGCCAAATAAACAAACCATTATTTTTTCTTTGAAAATGGCATTACTGACTAGAATATATAATCTTAAAATATTTACTTGTGGTGCAAATATTTGATGATGATATGCAGTTTTCATGTTTCTAAAATGTACTGTAGGCATGGATTACAAAGGATTCCGGATTCCCTCTGTAAAGCCAACATTAATGGAAACAGATGATTTCAATGATCACGTCTTGTGAATTATAACAATTTAATAAAATGATTATATATCACAGTAGAGGTTTGTAACCTGCAAGTGTCCAGCTGTGGTGCAACTACAACTCTCAGCAAACCAAGACTACCATAAATAAGAGTCATAGGAGGTGATTCATTGAAGAGAATTTGTCAGCAGATTTTTGCTACCTAAGGGAGTAACCTGATGTAGGCAAAAAGAAGCTGAATCCAACGACGTATCACTTAGTTTACTGAGTGCAGCTGTTCTGACACAATCAGAGTATCTAGATTTAGCATGAAGCAGAGCTGAGGAAGCTAATCCCGCCTCCACCAGGCTCTGTATGTATAATGTAATAGACTGTGAGGTGCCTATCACAGGAGGGGACGTGTCGGACTAGCAATGATAATGTGTGATGCCAAAACAATAATTGCAAGCTAACACCAAAACTTTTTCTCCACTCATGTTCAGTGGTTGGGTGAAGCCATTTATTGTCGAACTACTATGTTTTCTATTTTTAAATAATAATGACAACCCAAAACATCCAAATAACCCTGATCAAAAGTTCACATACCCCAATTCTTAATACCGTGTATTGCCCCCTCTAACATCAATGACAGCTTGAAGTCTTTTGTGATAATTGTGGATGAGGTTCTTTATTTTCTCAGATGTTAAGGCTCTTCTTGGCAAAAAGCCTCCAGTTTCTGTAAATTCCCGGGCTGTCTAGCATGAACTGCGTGCTTGAGATCTCCCCATAGTGGCTCAATGATATTGAGGTCAGGAGACTGAGATGGCCACTCCAGAACCTTCGCTTTGTTCTGCTGTAGCTAATGACAGGTTGACTTGGCCTTGTGTTTTGGATCATTGTCATGTTGGAACGTCCAAGTACGTCCCATGCGCAGCTTCTGGGCTGATGAGTGCAAATTTGCCTCCAGTATTTGCTGATAATGTGCTGCATTTATCTTTCCTTCAACTTTGACCAAGTTTCTTGTGACTTTGTATCCCACACAGCCCCAAAACATCAGCGATCCACCTCTGTGCTTTACAGTAGGAATGGTGTTCCTTTCATTCATTTTTGGTTGTGGCCAAAAAGGTCAATTTTGGTCTCATCACTCCAAATCACCTTGTTCCAGAAGTTTGGAGGATTGTCTCTGTGCTGTTTTACATATTGTAGGCGAGATACTTTGTGGCATTTGCGCAGTAATGGCTTTCTTCTGTGAAGTCGACCATGCAGCCCATTTTTTTTCAAGTGCCTTCTTATTGTGCATCTTGAAACAGCCACACCGCTAGTTTTCTGAGAGTCCAGTATTTCAGCTGATGTTATTTGTGGGTTTTTCTTTGAATCCTGAACAATTTTTCTGGCAGTTGTGGACGGCATTTTTGTTAGTCTACCTGACTGTGGTTTTGTTTTTACAGAGCTCCTGATTTTCCATTTGTTAATAACAGTTAGAAACGCTGCTGACTGACATCAATTCCTTGGATATCTGTTCTGAAAGGCAATTCAGTATCACAATGGACATGGAGGTTAGAGCACATACAGTGATCTGACAATAACCCAAAATCATAGAACGAGCTCTGAGACGTGGGAACTCTGCAGACCGCAATCCCTGATCCTCTCCAAACACAACTAGAGGCAGCCGTGGATTGCGCCTAACGCTACATATGCAACTCGGCACAGCCTGAGAAACTAACTAGCCTGAAGATAGAAAAAATAAGCCTACCTTGCCTCAGAGAAATACCCCAAAGGAAAAGGCAGCCCCCCACATATAATGACTGAGTAAGATGAAAAGACAAATGTAGGGATGAAATAGATTCAGCAAAGTGAGGCCCGATATTCTAGACAGAACAAGGATAGGAAAGATAACTTTGCGGTCTACACAAAACCCTAAAGAAAACCACGCAAAGGGGCAAAAAGACCCTCCGTACCGAACTAACGGCACGGAGGTACACCCTTTGCGTCCCAGAGCTTCCAGCAAAACAAATAGACAAGCTGGACAGAAAAAATAGCAACAAATAGCAAAGAAGCACTTAGCTATTATGCAGAGCAGCAGGCCACAGGAATGATCCAGAGAAAACACAAGTCCAACACAGGAACATTGACAGGAAGCATGAATCAAAGCATTAGGTGGGGTTAAGTAGAGAAGCACCTAACAACCTCACCAGATCACCTGAGGGAGGAAACTCAGAAGCAGCAGTACCAGTTTCCTCCACAAACGGAAGCTCCCAGAGAGAATCAGCCGAAGTACCACTTGTGACCACAGGAGGGAGCTCTGCCACAGAATTCACAACAGATATCTTTTTGTACTTCTTTCCTGTTTCATACAGTTCAACTACCTTTTCCCTTAGATCTGTGGACAATTCTTTTGCTTTCCCCATGACTCACAATCCAGAAACATCAGTGGCTGGATGAAAGATGCAAGAGTCTGTCTGGATCCCAGTAACTCACTCAGCTTTTATGCACACACACTGATTACAAGCAAACAGATCACAGGTGAGGATGTTACCTTTAGTAGCCATTCAAACCCATTTGTGTCAATTTCTGTGCGTGTTATCAGGACAAAATCACCAGGGTATGTGAACTTTTGATCAGGGTCATTTGGATGTGTTGGGTTGTCATTATGATTTAAAAAGAGAAAACACAGTAGTTTGACAGTAAATGGCTTCACCCAACCACTAACCACGAGGGGAGAAAAAGTTTTGGTGTTATCATTCATATTCTCTGGAAAAAGGCCAAGAAAGCAAAAATTCTGCCCGGGTATGTAAACTTTAGAGCACAACTGTATGTCCGTCCGGGACTGGTGTAAATCTATGGAGTAAGTTACACCACCTTAGTGACACAATTTATGATTAATTTGACAGGAGATGTGGCCATGTCCTGTCCATATTGGGTCTGCAGTGTGTTTTACTGCCTCATCATTCTACTGATTGTCGGGGATCCATGAGCGGAATCCCACCATTACTATATTGATGACCTAAGGATAGGTTATCAATCGTAAAACTTGCAAACTCTTGCTGACCGTGAGAAATCTTCTTTTCCGGAGAATAGAGCAGCAACAATCCTGACATTAATTGTACTTATCTGACTGTGAATAAAGACTCATTCAGACATCAGTTTTTCACACACGAGTCCTATCCATGTTTTTCATAGATAGAACCAGCACCTATCTCAGAATATCCACCTAATGTGTCCAGTGCTAGTGATGAAAAGCTGTTTCTACTGTGAAGATTCTAATTGGCTGCCTTGCACAATAGCAGGAGTCACCTCACAGATCTGAATGTTGTGACTGAGCATGAGTGACCACCAACAGTAGACAGATCAGGTGGACTTTTAGCATGAGGCACCATAACAAGCATGCGATGCCAATATCTAGTCACAACAGCCCTTTGTTGAAAGTTTTGCTATCTAACAGTGGATAAAAAAAAAAAAAAAAGTGGATATGTCTCTAGATTTCACAATACAAACTGCAAACACTAATAAGTAGATCTATTACACCTGATGAGGCTGGAAGAAAAATCATATCAGAATGGCTGGATAATAATACTGAAATAAGCAGCAAGACAACTCATGAATCCAAGTGTATTCAATCTCCACCCACCCAGCCTGACTGACAGTAGCAGCTTGCACTGAGCAGTGTGAGATCTCAGCAGGATGGAGGGACACTGAGGAGGGCAGAGATTGGGTTTACACTTTCAAAAAGCATTATACAGCCATTCTGATAGGGATTTTTACAATATGGTAAGTAAATCCTTCTGGTTTAAGGGACCCTTATAATAATGTTTGCATTGCGGAGAGAGATCTGCTATAATAATCGTGGGATGGTCCCTGTAACAGATTGCCTCTCCATTAGTAATATGCAACAGCATGCCTGTGTTTAGTCTTTGAATTTGGCTCCATAGATGGGATAATTATCTTATATGTTGGCATGAACTATTGTAATATCTGTGTCCAGCCAATCTAAACAAATGTAAGAACAGCACTAAAGCCGATAGTGATATAAAAAGTCTTCTCCAGGCAGGTGAGATGATTGACATGCGGGTAATAATGTGCAGGCTTGTTGGCATCTGCGAGAAGACGAAATGAAAGCAGAGATTGTGCCGTCAATGCAAACGACTCGCTATTATATTCCGAGTAAACCTAATGGCGATATGTGTGATAAGGTATTTGCTTTCAAGTAGCAGAACGTCACATGCGGTTAGTGATCGTGTCATATAGGGCACATTTCGTAAATACGTCTCGTATTTTACCAGGTCCAGGCAGACATTTGCACCCGTCTCCTAGAGATTGAGACGTAGTATTGTTTAAACAAATCTGCACTGTACAATGGCTACCGCAAGGGGCTCGAGGAATCCCTGCCAACTTCATTATTTCAAATTGAAAGTCATTAGAGAAGGAAATATGTAAAATGTTTTAATGCAGCAATCTGCTGGTTCTAAAAGAATGAGTCTGCCGGCGCTGGTACAGCTCCCTCTGCTTGCTCAACATAAGCATCTCCATAGCTGGAGCAAGAATCATTGGGGGGAGGGCTGCAAAGACAGGGGGAGAGGAGGTGGAGGAGGAGGAGAGGGCTGATTTCTCTCCAGCAGCACTGAGCTGTCCAAACCACAGAAATAGACACAACGGGGAGGGGGGCATGGAGACAGATCTATCATTGTATCACCTTCCTCAGGACCACAGGGGATAAGACAATGCTCATCAACAGGTAAAAGACCCTTGCAGTTTTTTTTTTCCATTTGCAGCATCATTGGCATTGTATTGGGGGAAGGGGGGTATTATTTTTAGGCACAATGCACATACAATCTCCAGCAGTGGGCTGATACATTTATGTATTTGTATCTATTTATGATTCGCAGTCTGTGCTTAGATTATTTACAAATCTGTGCTTTTCACTTTAAAAAAAAATGGTGTTCTCATTTTTTTCTGTTTTCACTACATAGGCCTCTCTGGATAAGAAGTGAAAACCTAGATAATTGTCAGCATGTGAAGTCTTGGTTAACCCAATATGAGTCTCCCTGATGCAGTAGAAGGATAATGTACGGACACAACCTACAGAGAGGAACTCTCTCGATGAGTGCCATGGATCATGTAGGTATAGAATAAGCCCCCACCATTACCATTCTGAGCTCCGGCATGCATCCACCACTCACCTCATACTGAATGGAGGTGTAATCAGGGTTTCTAATCCAACATGCAGAGGCTAGGTGACCGCAGGGCCACCGGGAACCAGAGTCAATTCCCTGCAGATCAAGGACCACTGTCACTGCCTGACACAGTCCTCAGGATAGCACTCATCATATCACTGCTTTGCCTATCTTTGTTTGGAAACATAATGCTTTTAGTGGTTTTCCATCGAAAGCCCCAGTTACTGCAAGTGGCCAATCGGTTCATCTTCAACCTCTTGGTTGCCGACATACTGCAAACAGTCCTGGTGATGCCTTGTGTCATTGTTACCTCCCTCCCGGATATTTGGCCTTTGGAACATGGACTCTGTGGTGCAGTAGTGGTGCTCATGCATCTCTTTGCATTCGCCGGCGTTAACACCATTACTGTGGTTTCTGTCGATAAATACTTGGCTATTATTCATCCATTATCTTACCCTACCAAGATGACCCCAAAGAGAGGAAGTCTTCTAATCTTCTTCACGTGGATCCTCAGCGTCCTCCAGAGCACCCCTCCTCTTTACGGATGGGGCAAAGTTGAATTTGATCTCCAAAACCACTATTGCAAAGTACTATGGGCTTCAAGTTATTCGTACACCACGCTCAGCGCCTTATTTTCTTTCATCCTGCCAGTGAGCATTATGTTGGCGTGCTATGGGATGGTGTTCAGAGCAGCCAGGAGGCAAAATGCCTTAGTTCACCCGGTTCAGGCAAATGGATGTGACAGGTCAGATGGGACAAGATCATCTGCATTAAACGCACTTGACAAAACAAGTCACCACAGACCGCTCTACCATTGCAAAGCAGCCAAGGTTATCTTTGCTATTTTATCATCCTATATAATCAGTATGGGCCCTTATAGTGTCCTGAGCATTGTCTCCACCTGTGCCGGTACAATCATCCCTAAATGGGTAACATCTATAGTTCTCGTCCTCTTTTTCTTACAGTGTTGTATACATCCTTATATCTATGGCTATATGCATAAAAGCTTGAAAAAAGAATTCCTTTTGCTGTTGCATGGATTTTTTTGTAAGCAGGTGCACCCTCAAAATGCCATAGTGGACAGTTATATCATACTGACGGACGGCAGAATCTTTCAGTCTCACTTCTCTACTGGACCTACGGTAAAATTCCTAGAAGAAGAAACTACTATATCTGTCATCACCGGGAAGAGTTTAAATAATCTTAAAATAAAAGACAATAGAAAAGAAATCAGTTCTGCCAATATATCTCCCGAGAAACCGTCCATTCAGCAGAAGACAGATCCTGATTTACCACAACTCATTAGCTGCTAAACAACTGAACTTTTGAGTAAATATGTTGAGGTTTTCTGTATTTCAAGTTGGTTTAAAAAAAAAAATAATTAAAAAATTAAGTGTTCAAAGTGGGTTATAAAAAAAAAAACGTAGTGGTATTGTGTGCGGGTTAACCTCTTCATTGCTGGTGGAAGACTGGAGTGCAGGTTCCTTGGCAATGAAAGGGTCAACCCTTCTAAATTGTGGGGCTAAGCTCCGTCTGTTATCGTAGATGTACTGAACTGATAAAACAATTTTTGTACTTAAAAGAAAATATAGAAAATATATCTATAAGACGTTTGGAAGAATAAAGGGAATCTATCATTTTAGTGGGGGGTTTTTTTTTTCAAAGGTGCCTGTAAAATATGGTAGAAATATGTTCTTCCATAATATAAGTGCCAAATTGATATTTATTTGTTTTTGTGGATGTTGATTTATGTATTTCATTGACTATACGATTTTTGCTATTGTTGTGCTTATTCTATGTATTACCTTTTCCGTTTGCGTTATACATTTACGTTAATGAAATATATACCAGTATACCAGTGGCATAGCTGCTAGCACTCGCCCTTTCTCCTCACTGGGAGCTGGCACCCAAGGGATCACACAATTATCAGCTTCCAATATGACTAAAGCGGTCATCTGTGCCTACTGTACCTAGCAGCAGAATGAGTAATAGGTTAGGGTCACCTTAGGGCCTACAGAGTTCCCCGGGTCTGTTCTTGTTGCTAAGCCACTGATAACAGAACATGCATTAAGGGAAAAAAATGCAGATAAATATGGACCTATAGATTGTCTACAAACATGAGTACTCACTATAAAAGGCCATTGGGGGAGTCATCCTGGAATGATTTGTTAATGATGGTTAACCCCAGCGCCTACATGCATTTGCAGCTGTGTACAATAGAGGCATGCAGGCACTGTGATTAGTAATTGCAATTTTCTGCCATATTACTTGCATTATATGCCTGTGTTGAAACGAACAGCCCGTGCAGGTAGACACTGGGAACCGTGTGAGTAAACTCTGTATCATTGTGTATGGGTACGTTCCCACGTTCAGGATTTGCTGCGGTTTCGACGCTGCGTATTTGTGCAGCGTCAAAAATGCAGCGGCCAGATGTTACAGCATAGAGTACGTGATTTCTAAAAATCCCATGTCCACCATGCATGTATGTGCAGCTGCGGATCACCCGCGGACACTGACATGCGGCGCGTCTTTCAGATCGGTAGCATGTCAATTTCTCTTGCGTAGATGCAAGACGCAACAGAAATTTCCACGATAGAATGTATTGGATGCGGTAAATCCACACGGTTCATTGAACGCATGCAGATTTGCCTGCGTGAAGAGAACGCAGAATTTTGGATGTAGCGAAAATATGTGAAAAAACGCTGCTACTTCCTGATCGTGGGCACATAGCCTAAGAAATGTAGCTTTACTGCTTACACTATTTTTCAGTTTGATTTTACGTGTTTATGTTAGTCCAACAGCTTAATACCATAAGACCAAGGTGCCATACCCATTTTCCGTTACTTTTAGGGTTGTCAGGACAATTTTTGGGTGTGATCAGCAAGTGGAAGATTTGGGCTGTCAAAAAAAATCAAGCAACTGCTTAGATCAGAAGTAGATGTCTCACATCTATTTATTTTCCTTGGAAAAATGGATATTGGTAATATGACTCATTGAAAGAAAAGGCAGGGAAAATGTGGAACAGGGGATATTTGAGAGATCAAAAGACAACTGCCTTCATTTATGGATGTTTTAAGGGGGTTGTCCGGGACGTTAACATTGATGGCCAATCCGTAGGATAGGTCATGAATGTCTGATCAGTGGGGGTGAGACACCCTGCAACCCAATCAATCAGCTGTATGACTTTATGTTCTGCAAGGATAACACTTGTATCTATAAGAGCGAATGGAGTCATTCACAGGTCTGCGATTTTTTATTCATAAAGCGGTCAGTGCAAAATCGTTGAGACATGTCTGAATTGTTGAATGAATTTCATTATTAATCAACATATATGTATGTACTTGGCTAAGAATGCAGTTATTAAACAAAGGCAGTGTGGGTTTGTAGCAAACAAGTCAAGCTAGACTAGTTTAATTTCCTTCTATGATGGAATCACTGACTGGGTGGATCAGGGAAATGCAGTAGATATTGTATATCTTGACTTCAGCAAAGCATTTGATAAAGTATCTCATACTATCCTTATTGAAAAAATGACCAAGTATGGGATTGACAAGGCTACAGTTAGTTGGGTTCACAACTGGCTCAGTGATCGTACTCAAAAAGTAGTAATAAATGGTTGCACATCCAATTGGAAAAGTCTTTCAAGTCAGGTACCACAAGGGTCTGTCGTGGCCCAAGTGCTTTCAACATTTTTAGAAATTATCTAGATACCTGGTCAAATTTGCTGACGATGCAAAGCTAGGAGGGACAGCTAACACTAGTGAAGACAGAGAAAGGATTCAGAAGGATCTAGATAAGCTTGAACAATTGGCAGAGACTAAAAGAATGGTATTTAACAGGGAGAAATGCAAGATTGTACATTTGGGCATGACAAATGAAAATTACTTCTACAGAATGGGAGGAATAGAACTAAGCAATAACACGTGTGAAAAATACTTGGTTGGTCATATACTGTTTATTAGGCCTCTTTCATTACAACTCTCTAATAGAAAAGAGGCCTTGTTACCTATAGCGACCAATCAGAGCTCTGTTTACATTTCTTAAACTGTTCTGGAAAGTTCAAGCTATGCTGTGATTGGTTGCTATGGGCAACAAGATCTGTTCAGAACTGAGGACATGTGAGACAACTAGGGCCATTCATCTCCAGTTTGTAATTGCTACTTACAGGGAACGCTACGGAAAATGAAGATGTGCATCTTGTCTATTTTGCCTCTATATCCAAAAAAATAACATTTTATATATAGTTTTTAACAGAAATCTATTGCAAAATATGGTCATAAGTCAACACCCCATGGGCTGTGCAAGCGATCACATGTAATATATCTATAGATATTTTATTTATTACATATTTTAATTATTTTTTAGTATTTTTCAACTGCCTTATGATTGTAAAGCAGTGTATAAACCAACAAGTTCTTTGCAGTAATGAGGGTTAATACAATGTCATGTATCATGGCACAGTCATGATAAACAATCAATGCTAAAAGTTTAAAGGGGGTTGACCACCTTTGGGGCAATGTTTTGTTTTTACTTAAATGCACGTATTTAGGGTTAAAAATCATGTATGCAATTCGGGTTTATTAAAAATATTGCACCATTTGCCTTCTACAGCCTCAGCGTTGTGCTGTTTAATGCTGGCTGTAGAATGAGTGAACTAAGACTTCATCAGTAAGCTTGTTCTGATGGTCTGGCAGAGTTTGTATCTCCTCTGTCTTTTTCTGAAGTCCTCTCCGCAGGTTTATGACCACAAACGATATCAAAGACAATAAATCAAAGAGTCCGTTAAAAGCTAAAACATTTTAATGAAACCCAATTGCAAAAATGATTTTTAACCCCAAATGTACGCATTTAAGTAAAAAAAAACAAAACTAAAATATATATATTGTCTCCAAAGTCGGACTTCACATTATAATGTATTTTCGTGATAAATTCCCTTTATGTTATTGAAGAATAGCTTTGGACAACCTGTATCTCTCTGGCTGTTAGCAAGGCTGTATTTACCAGAAAGCAAAACTGGACCTGGTTAGTTTTATGGGGGGATCCATAAATGGAAGGTTAATTTAGTTGTCTGCCTTATTATTTAAGCTAACTATTAAGGTTTAAGCCTCATTCAGACGTCCATGTATCATGTATGTGTCCTATTTGTGTTTTTCATGGATAGAACTGGAACTCATTATAATCTATGGGGATATTCACGCCAGTTTCTTTTTTTGTGGACTGGATGTTTGCAACAAAAAAAAAAAAAAAAACTGATGATTTTGTGAAAAAGTGGCACTGATGGCATCCTAGAACTGCCTGATTTCCATGTAAAGGCTATGTGCACAAGGAGCTTCTGAGTGAGTTTTTAGAGCAAAACTCAGAACTCAAAAATTTGAGATTTTCCTCCAAAAACTCAGCAAAAAAAACCTTCAATGTGCACATATTTTCTATAAAAACCTTGAGCACAATCCATCAGTTTTTTTGGCATATAAGAAAACTGATGGTAAAAAGGACACTTACCAATCATTGATGAAAATTGATCATTTTTTTCATGTACAAGAAATAAAACGTGGTCTAGATGCGGCCTACAGTGGTTCTCCAGCCGAATGTACATGTTGATGAAAGCCTAATTTTTCTAAAAGCCTGAAAATTTGGATCCTTACTGAAGTTACCCCCCATATGCCTCTTCCATTAGGACACGGAATTTCAGCAACAGACACAGAATGTAGGGGCATTTTGTAAGAGCGCCTGCTTTGGTGGATTGGGCAATTCGTAAATCACGTTGGTGGCCATTTGCTTCACACGGGGACAATACGTGGAAATATATTGCAGCTCTTGCTTAGGTTTATAGAAGACAATACCTGTGGTTTTTAGAAGAAAAAAAGGACACAACCTTTTACATTTGTAATGTCAGTCCTTTAAGAATGTCCGGATTTGCCAATCCTCCGTAAATTTACTGACAGTACAAAATAATTCCATAATAATTTTTATCCTACCTGGTTGCGTTAATATATATTGCCAAGATATGTAACTTATCAATCAGTTGTTTGTTTTTTCTAAGAAAATTGTCATCAAATTTTCAAAGGATTGGCATATCTGAGAGGAGCCCATGCATTGCATATCTCTGTTGTATAGGATTCAGGCTGCTTTTTGTATGCACTTTATACTAGAACTAAAGGGTTAATCCAGAGGACAAAGAATTATTTGTACTGAATTCTTCATTAAACAGAACATTTGATTTACCAAAAAGCCTTGAAAGTTCTTTTATGAAACAATTACCCATTATTATTTATCTTTTGATGATTTGTATAACCATTATGTCACATTCACCATCACGCCTGAAATATTACGTTACTAAATATTATCCTTTCATACATAAGATGTCATACATAAGACAAGTCATGTCCTTTTCTGACAAATTGTTCAACATCGTGGGTGACATCCAATATGGACAACATGTGGGACTTACCGCCCAACATCTGTCTTCGAAATAGCCCTGCCTAGTTATTAACTTATTATTGCTTCTCCTTGTTGAAAACATCTAGCCAGCACAGTGAGATTTAGGCTTCTTTCAAGTCTCAATTTTTCACATAAGGGGCAGACGGCCGTATTTTTCATGCGAGGATCGCATCACCATACACAGACTGACCCGACACCTTTCCTGGCCTGAGCGTGTATTTCTATGCAGCTGCCACACTCAGGTCAGGAGAGTCAATGGTCAGTCCAAGGATTGCAATACGATCCTCACACGAGAAATACGGCCGTCTGTCTGCCCTCTAAGATTTCTATCCATACTTTTCACGGATATAACTTGTTTTCATAGTCTATTAGGCTTTTGATATGGTTGTGGTTTTTTTATGGACCAAGTATCTGCACCAAAATATGGAGACATACGAGTCACTGATGAAGCTAACCAATAAAAGTCTATGGTTCCGTGAAAACTACAACTGCCTGATTGATAGAAGCTTGAAAAAACATTTTGTATCCAAGAAAAAAAAGAATGGATGTAACTGTGATGGTAAAAACTGCCGTAACAACCAAACACTGATGAAACTCAAATCCAAGTCAATTAATTGGTTGATATTTTTGCATATGAGAATAATCACTGAAGTCTGAATTTGCCGTCACAGGACAGAGAATGAGAATAAGGGAAGCAAATTACCTCTCCTCCACGAGGAAGAAAATTGGTTTCCTAATGCCACCCATTGGAGGTATCTACCTTAGGCTGCATTTAGACAGATGTATTTCATGGTGCGTAGATGGACCACAATGCCTGGGCTAACCATTGCTCTCTTGAATCAAACTTACAGCTTCATATATACAATGAGCCTTTAAGTTTTTGTTGCGATAAGTCCTGGAATTATAGTCTGTATGCAATCTGTGAACAACGCTCTCCTAGAAGTTAATATTCAACCCTATAACGAGCCTTGCTACTTGAGTTAGGATATTTAGCCAAAAATGTTGGTCTCTGCGTTGTCTATGGAGACAATGGACTGCACAAAGTCAACACACTAATCAGTGTAATTAATGTGCTACTCCATGTGAGCGATTTTCCACAAGGGTGGAAAAAATTGCAGCATGCACAAGTCATGTCCACGAGGCAGTGGGGAATGGAAGTGAGCTTATGTGCCTGTCCACAATGTGGATGAGCGCACAATGTTGTACTTCACACCGAAGGCTGGATAAAATGTCAGATGCTAACTTGTAGGATAATGACCTTGAAAGGGTGGCACTAGAGTGCCAGCTTATTTCTATATTGAGGGAAGGTAATATGCAGTTAATCAACTAAACAGCTAGCCCCAATGCCCCCATTACCATCAACTTCCATGTTCATTTAATACAGCCAAGATAAACAGCTGCGACACCTTTCTGTCATTGCTCAACTACCACCCAATGTATATTGCCAGCTTTTAGTCATATGCACATTATAGGAGGCTGTCCACATAGTATGGACCTATAATGACTCCATGTACTGTGGCAGATATGAGCTGTCCGTGTATTACATGGATGGTCCATCATCTCATTGGCTGCTATGTAATACTTGGTCAGACCCTCATCTACCAGACATTTATGGCTTACTAGATGGGGGCCCGATTCTAACGCATCGGGTATTCTAGAATATGCATGTCCACGTAGTATATTGTACAGCCCACGTAGTATATTGCCCAGCAACGTAGTATATTGCCCAACCACATAGTATTTTGCCCAGCTACGTAGTATATTGCCTAGCGAAGTAGTATATTGCCCAGCCACGTAGTATATTGCCCAGCTACGTAGTATATTGCCCAGCGATGTAGTATATTGCCCAGCCACGTAGTATATTGCCCAGTCACGTAGTATATTGGCCAATCACGTAGTATATTGCCCAGGCACGTAGTATATTGCCCAGTCATGTAGTATATTGCCCAGCCACGTAATATATTGCCCAGTCACGTAGTATATTGCCCAGCAACGTAGTATATTGCCCAGCCACATAGTATATTGCTCAACTACATAGTATTTTGCCCAGCTACGTAGTATACTGCCTAGCGAAGTAGTATATTGCCCAGCTACGTAGTATATTGCCCAGCGATGTAGTATATTGCCCAGCCACGTAGTATATTGCCCAGTCACGTAGTATATTGCCCAGTCACATAGTATATTGGCCAATCACGTAGTATATTGCCCAGGCACGTAGTATATTGCCCAGTCATGTAGTATATTGCCCAGCCACGTATGTAACAGGTTAAAAAAGACATAAAATAAAAATAAACATATACTCACCTTCTGAGGGAGCCCTTGTTGTCCTGGCGCTTGTTTGCGGTGCACGCGGCAGCTTCTGGTCCCAGGGTTGGTATGAGCGCAGGACCTGTGATGACATCGCGGTCACATGCCCGTGACGTCATGGCAGGTCCTTCTCGCATAGCATCCTTGCCACCGCAACCTGCCGCTTGCACTGCCGAGGACAGCACGCACGTTGGAGGGTGAGAATAACCTTTTTATTATTATTATTATTATTATTATGTGTAACATTAGGTCTTTTTACTATTGATGCTGCATACGCATCATCAATAGTAAAAAGTTGGTCACACAGGGTTAATAGCTGCGTTAATGGAGTGCGTTACACCGCGGTCCATTAACGCTGGCATTAACCCTGTTTGAGGGCTGACTGGAGGGGAGTATGGAGTGGCCACTGACTGCGGGGAGTAAGGAGCCACCAATGAATATCTGTGACAGACAGACAGACAGAAAGACAGATAGAAAGATAGACAGACAGACGGAAGTGACCCTTAGACAATTATATAGATTTTTTTGATGTCTAAAATCCACTTTGAATTAACAGTAAGTTATATGGGACATATTATCATGAGATCAAATAAATACAATTTTTCTCCATCCAGTATAAAAGTATAGGTCAATGTATACAATTTTTTTAACAAGGGACTGCATAGGTGATGGATGTGTCAATCAGAGACATCCCGATAGGTATGGTGCAAAATGTTAAACAAACATGAAAAAGTCTAAACTCATTCGGTGGCCATCCATCACCTATGGAGTCCCTTGTTAAGAAAAAAAAATCTATACATAAACCTATACTATATATACTGGATAGAGGAAGATTGTATTGATTTGATATCACAATAATATCCATAACTTACTGTAAATTCAAACTGGATTTTAGACATCCAAAGAATATGTCATAAATGTCTGGTAGATGAGGCTCCCGTCCCTGCAACCTGCCTCTCAAGAATGGGCTCCCATCTCTAGCCGCTGGGAACGGAGAGCTGACGTCCTATGAGCTACTCCATGCATTCACTTGTATGGGTATTCTGAAAACTGAAGAGTAAAAGGAGCTCAGCATCAATAACAGGCACAACATATAAGTTGTACAAGAGTGTTAACTATTTTTTTTAAAAAATCCTTTTATTCTAACACACAGAGCTAACTTTGCTTTCTAGAATGATACATTTTTGCAATGTTAAGGTTCTTTTAAATTGGCTGATATTTGCCCAATGCTCGTTCCCTTGGTTGGCATAAACGAGCTGCCGATCACCTGACAAGCAAGCAGAACTTTTGTCATGTTAACAGATCTTTTATGTCGGCAAAAAAATCCTTGCTGTCAAATAATGAAAATGAAATCCTTTTTGGCAGCAGCACGTGATCCTGTGGAAATGGTGGACGTGCTACCAACAAAATGCATGATATACATGGAGTGATTGTATCATGAATGATTGTTCTTCCCCATAAAGTTTTTTTCTGACCTGTGTAAATAGACCAGTAAATGAGAGCCAAAATATGGTCAATCTGCGCCTCTTAGTGGGCTGAAATTTGTCCAGCTATTTGGACATTTACACTCATGAAATGCAGACATAAAGGGGAATTTCCATTAAAGAATAAATAAATAAAAATCTCGCTATTTTTAAATAATTGTGTCCAGCATGGAAAGTTATGAAACTTTGCAAATCACTTTATTAGGGAATTTTTCTTTATTCTTGTAAAAGTAAAATTGCAGGTAAGTTGTTTCCAAACCTCTACTTTCCCTCGCTCTGTTTGCTGAATGTATCATTTGGAGTACAGATGATGGCAGTGAAGGGATCAGCTCAGCACCTGTGTCTCACTAAGGGCCCTTTGAGATGTCCATGATCATCAGTCCGATCTCAGATCACAATGCACGGACTGGCAGCGCGTCTCCCGGCCTGAGTGTGACAGTCTAATAAAGATATATGAAGATGTCACCCTCAAGACGCGCTGCCAGTTCGTGCATTGTAACCCGAGATCGGATCAATGATGATCACGAATGTCTGAATGAGCACAACACTCAGAGGAGGAGACTTGTACTGACACATCACTGCCATCACCTGTACTCCAAATCAGAACGTGCTGATAGCAATGCAGCTGAAGCCGGCAGATAAGGAAAAGCCGGGGTTTAGGAGCCACTTACATGCATTTTTTTTTAAGGAATGAAGTGATCCCCTAATAAAGTGATTTGTAATGTTGCATAACTTTACATGCTGACAAAATTAAAAAATAAAATGAAAGCTAGTTACTCTACAAGTGATTTCCGTCCTTCCATTGAGTAACAAGACAAGTATGTCACTAACTTTTCTTCCACAGATCTCCTAAATTATTGTGTAGAGACAGAGTGCTTGGACCATCTGGAGAATTCTCTGTAGTAATCCCTTTGTATTATTATCACCTGTAACTCTCACATCCACGATTAAGTCACTGTCACGGCACATTTTCATGAAGTATAAGGGCAGAAGGTGGTGACAGGCTTCAAATCATAATGAAAATCAAAACACTCTGGCCAGATGTAATGTGGAGGCTTTCACACTATATTTCCCCAACCAGCATGAAAGCGCTGTGAAAAGAGCATGTTACGCTCTGTCCTTATGCTGGGGAGAAGCGCTTGCGTGACACCAGCTTTAATGTTGTTTGCCAACATCCATTGTCGCTAACAAAAGTCAAATAACCGTGATGAGTTCGGCCAGGCGGCCGGCTCTATGGGCTTCTTACTTGGTCAAAGCTAAAACTCCAAACCAAAATTTGGAAATTTCCAATCAAGAAGCTTTATCCAGTAATTAGCAGTCAGAGTTGAGTGGTTATAGTAATGCCGTAAGATAAGGATTACAAAATCTCATATAGGAGGCCGGGCTAGAAGATGTAATTGGGATACTCGTAAACCAAAGACTACAGTCACACAATTAAGAATTTCACTAATTACAATTGTCTGACTTTTTGCTGCTATGACGAGATCCTCCAAATCTTTGTTTCCTATAGGGAAACACACAATTCAACATTCTTATTTTTTCAGATTTTTTAAATTAAAAACTTGTAACCTCTTTTTTCTTCTAACTTTATGTGTGCACATTGCGGCTAGCCAATCAGAGCGCAGGAAACACCCACAATATTCTGACACAACAGCTTGTGTCATCGGCTGCTGAAATCACATGTCCCTCTCCATATAAAGAGCGGACATCTTGTTTTAGCCCCATTTTGACACTGTAACAGCAGAGAGAGGCTGCTCCTAACGCTGCCACTGTTAGCAGCTAGATTTTAGCTAGTTAGGCGGTTGTTTCTTACTCAGATAGTATAGCTAGACAGCGTCTTGTGTGGCTGTGAAATCTACCTTACAGCAATATTTTCTTGCCATTAATGAGGTCCACAGACAAAGACAGCAGGGCACATTTTATAGAAGTGTGTTGTATACTGCTTCTGTAGTGCTCCATGCACGAGCATAGCGTTCTAAATCAGGCATATGCCACCTTGTCATTTAGTGATGTGGTGACATTGTTCTGTGACTTGCGCTGTTGGCAATGAAAACTATTTTTTTTTTGGCAGTTGCTAGCATGATTCAGCATGCCATATCTCACCTTGTTATTTAGTGGCGGTGAATTTCCACTCTTTGCATAGCTCATGCAGATTAACAAAAAAAAATTCTGTTGCTAATCATGATACAGCCCACCATATCACACATTGTAATTTGTGGGGGTGAAATGAAGCTATCTGCAGACCTCATGCAGATTTTAAAAAAAATCTGTTGCTAAATATGATACAACCCACCATATCCCACATTTTAATTTTGTGACCGTGAAATTGTTGTGTGCAGAGCTGTTGCACATTAAAAAAATTATCTTTTTACAAACGTGATACAGCAGGCTAAATCAGAGTTTGAAATTGTTTGGAGCAGATCTAGGTTATACAGGCCTCATCCACACTAAAAAAAAAATTGTTCACTTACTAACGTTCTACAGTAGGGGAGATCTCACTTTGAAATTGTTTGTAGCATCTAGTCTAGGCTGAACTGGATGGACAAATGTCTTTTTTCGGCCTTACTAACTATGTTACTATGTTACTATGTTAGTCTATATTATACAGGCCTCATCCACAGGCCAAAAAAAAATTCTTTGTTTACTAAGTCATACAGTAGGGGAGATCTCATTTGGAAATTGTTTGGAGCATATCTTCTTCAACACTCCTGGTTGGGTGTCCATCTGCTGGATTGGGTGTAGTGGAAGATGTGTTGGATCCTATTATACTGTTTCTACTGTCGTGAAATTGGTGCCACTTTGGTGGTGTCTGCCACTAATTTTTGGAAATGTGAATACTCCTGCTTGGGTGTCCATCTGCTGGGTTGGCTGCAGTGGAAGAGATATCGCTTCCCTTTATACTATTTCTACTCTTGTGAAACTGATGACACTTTGGTGGTGTCTGCCCTTAATTATTTTAAATTTGAAGACTCCTATTTGAGTCTCCATCTTCTGGGTTGCTGTAGTGGAAGACGTGTCAGTCCCTATTATACTATTTATACTCTTGTGAAATTGACTTCAGTAGTGTAAGGCCCTGATTTTTTTTAAATTTGAAGACTCATGGTTGGGTGTCCATCTGCTGGATTGGCTGTATTGGAAGAGATATCGCTCCCTATTATACTACTACTACTGTGGTGAAATTGATGCCACTTTCTTGGTGTCTGCCACAAATTTTTGGAAATGTAAACAATAATTTTTTTACATTTGAAGATTCATGGTTGGGTGTCCATCTGCTGGGTTGACTGTAGTGTAAGAGGTGTTGGTCCCTATTATACTATTTCTTCTGTGGTGAAATTGATGCTTTTGTGGTGTCTGCCACTCATTTTTGCAAATGTGTAGACTACTGGTTGGGTCTCCTTCATGCATGTTGCCTGTAGCAGGAGGCCTCCGAGACCGTCGGGCCTCCACTTCCTTTATGTCAACTAATAGTGCTACTACTATCCTTAGATTTTTCTGACAATAGTAGTCTACGAAACAAATATTGTGCCATCTGAGTGTGGCTCAGTATGAAAGCAGGTAGAAGTGTTGCATGTGGTATCAGGGCTCCCAGCACAGCAGGCCTACACCGATCCCTCACCCACCTTGTCTTAATTTGATGTTCAATTAAAAGCTTTAAATGCTGTCCCAGACCCAGATACCTCATGCCTGGCTGATTGCTGCAGTGCCATGCTACAATCTGTACTGTGGGTGAATTGAGGCCACTTTCCTGGTGTCTGTCCCTCATTTGATGTATTTTGGCAGCATTTGGGCCCATTTAAAGGTGTTGTGTATGTGTTTGTTTTTGCCTCCCATTGACTTTAATGGTGTTCGGCTGTGTTTGGCAAATATTCGACTAATCAATCTGCAAATATTGCAAATTCGGCGATCGTAATCCAAACAGAATATTGAAATATTCACTCATCTGTAGTCCCTTGTGCAAATCCTTCTGTCTCTTCTTGAAATCCAAAACAGACTCAAAGATGTTGAGATCATGGCTCTGCAGGGGCCATATCATCACTTCCGGGACTCTTTCTTCTTAAGCTGAAGATGGTTCAGCATTAAGGACACCATTACTCTTGACCAAATCCCCAACTCCTTTTGCTGGAAATCAGTCCCAAACTTCCAGGTGCCTCCTCAATGCCTCACTGTTGCCTGCATACACTCATTATCGTACTGCTTTTCAGCCCTTTGATAAACACATTGCCTCCTGTTACAGGGAGTCTGTCATCACAAAGTGACCATTCAATCCAAGTAAAGGCGCTCAGTGCACCAATGGCACGGCCAAACAGTTCAGTAAAGCTTCTCAATTACATGTTTTCCACCTATCTCTGTCCTCCTTTTTCTTTATTGACATCTCTGGCTTTACAGGAGCCAGAGGATTGGAAACATAGATTTTACGTCAAGGATGCATTGAGTGGTAGGGCTTTGTTTGGACAGTCATTTTGTGCTGACAAACTCCCTTTAAATTGGAATATAATAATCAGTTGGTTCCCAGATCAGCTTCAGTACCAAAGGGTGTTATCTTCATGAAATTTGGTTTAATGTATAATGGTAAGGATTTTTCAACATACCGGTAATTCATGTTCTTCCCATGTACACGAGGAACATAAAGAACAGAGATATTTTTTGTAATAGATATGTATAAATGCTCAGAACTGTTGCATTTTGCCTGTCTGTAGTAGTGTACAGAATGGTTTGGATCTTGGGTTTTGTTGCTATTTAACTGGTGGGTTTTTTTTACTCTATTTTATGCTTTTCTTAATTTATTTAGTGGGGTAAGACCAGTATGAGGCTATGGTGCTCTAACATTTGCATGCACTGTGTATTCAGCTTCCAATGAAGTGATTCAGTCGATGGACATGTTGCCCAAAGTGTAATGTTAATCTGTGTTCCTAGCAAATCAAACATAAATCAATCACTATTTACTCCAATGAGTCAAGTGCACTTTCCACATTACATCTGGAAAAGATGTTTTTTGGCATGCTTCCATTTTAATATTACAGACTCTGTTTTAACATCCATGTGCACAAACACAATCTGATATGTTTCCTCCACTGAGAGCAAATATGGAGGCCAAAAGAGATCAGGAATTGTTTAGTGGAGATTAATTTGAATCTGTTGGTTACACATGGAGGAATATGGTTTTTAACAAATGAGCTTAAGATCAAGAAAGGTCATTCAGAACCCCAAAGTTCTTCCCTTATGATCCTATATGCATGCACATCATGCAACTAACAACAACGCATGTATCTAAAACTGCCCCTCATCCATCAGATCAGCACAGAGATTATTAGTTAGCACAGAGATGAGCCCATATTTGTCCAACCCTTGATGGACACAACTATTTGTCCATTAATCACATAATAATTTATGAGGAACTCCAGCAGACATGTATAATCTCTCTATATATACTGTATATCATGTAATATTAATATAAGAGAAAATAGCATCAAAGAAAAGGAGATCGATGAGGAAGTGCTGAGATTGGGGTTTTTTAACAACTTTTGTGCATTTTGGGGATTCAGTGTTTCTTTGAAGGGACTCTTCAAGCACAGAATGACTGTTGAAACCAAGTCCAGGCGCTCGGTGCACCCTTTGTGTGGCCAACGTTTAAGTGCACCTTCTCACCTACATTGTGTATAGAAAGTATTCAGACCCCTTTAAATTTGTCACTCTTTGTTTCATGGCAGCAATTTGGTAAATTCAAAAAAGTTCATTTTTTCACATTAATGTACACTCTGCATCCTATCTTGACTGAAAAAAACAGAAATGTAGAAATTTTTGCAAATTTATTAAAAATGAAAAACTGAAATATCACATTTTCATAAGTATTCAGACCCTTTGCTCAGACACTCGTATTTAAGTCACATGCTGTCCATTTCCTTGTGATCCTCCTTGAGATGGTTCTACTCCTTCATTGGAGTCCAGCTGTGTTTAATTAAGCTGATAGGACTTGATTTGGAAAGGCACACAGCTGTCTGTATAAGACCACACAGCTCACAGTGTATGTCTGACCAAATGAGAATCATGAGATCAAAAGGAACTGGTCAAGGAGCTCAAAGACAGAATTATGGCAAGGCATAGATCTGGCCAAGGTTACAACAAAATTTCTGCAGTAGTCAAGGTTCCTAAGAGCGCAGTGGCCTCAATAATCCTTAAATGGAAGAAGTTTGGGACCACCAGAAATCTTCCTAGACCTGGCCATCAGCCAAACTGAGCAATTGTGGGAGAAGAGCCTTGGTGAGAGGTAAAGAAGAACCCTAAGATCACTGTGGCTGAGCTCCACAGATGCAGTAGGGAGATGTGAGAAAGTTCCACAAAGTTAACTATCATTGCAGCCCTCCACCAGTCGGGCCTTTATGGCAGAGTGGCCCGATGGAAGCCTCTCCTCAGTGCAAGACATATGAAATCCCACATAGAGTTTGCTATAAAACACATGAAGGACTCCCAGACTATGAGAAAAAGATTCTCTGGTCTGATGAGACAGAGATAGACTTTTTTGGTGATAATTCTAAGCGGTATGTGTGGAGAAAACCAGGCACTGCTCATCACCTGCATAATACAATACCAACAGTGAAACATGGTGGTGGCAGCATCATGTTATGGGGGTGTTTTTCAGCTACAGGGACAAAATGACTTGTTGACATTGAAGGAAACATGAATGCGGCCAAGTACAGAGATATCCTGGATGAAAACCTCTTCCAGAGTGCTCTGGACCTCAGACTTGGCTGAAGGTTCACCTTCCAACAAGACAATGACCCTAAGCACACAGCTAAAATAACAAAGGAGTGGCTTCAGAACAACTCTGTCACTATTCTTAATAAACCTAGAAAAAAAATCGCACCAGACACTCAGATAAGCCCTAGATCTAGCATAGATCCCACAGGGAAAGGTAATTAACCATAGGTCTGGGCAGATCAAAATAGAGGTACAAGAGAAATGTATATAAACATAATCTTTATTAAAGTATCAAATATACACAAAGAATATAATAATGAAAAAATAACAGTACAAGGACAAAAACAGGTAGCAGGGAAGAAGCAGCTAAAAGAAAGCATGTACGAGATGGTAAATACTATGCTGAAGACAACATGAGGGGAAAATTGAGCACCCTACACTGACTGCAGACCAAGGATTACTAAATCGTGCACTAGGGAAGTAATCCCGTATGTGCACTGGAGTAGTAAGTAACACCGCTGCAAAAAGTCCACTAGAGGTATACTGGGTGGCAGCGGATATGCAATAGGGTCACGGCAACATGATAGTATATATGAAAGATGTACTTAAATAAGTGTAACGTTACCTTGAGACATTATTGCAGTGAGGACCGAGGTACTGCAGGGAGGGAGGGAAAGCCTCAACGCGCGTTTCACCTGAATGGCTTCAGGTGACGAAGCTCTCTGGATTTATAAAGACACAGAAGGGCAGAGATAGTTGTAAAAGTTGTAGTGCTTGTTGTTTTGAACAGTCATTCTGTGCCGATTCTCCCCTTTGAAGAAGCTCTCCATTACTTTTCAAGGAAAAAACAAAACAAAAAACTTCCCTCCCAAACTGCTGTGCCTCCACCCAGAGCATGTAGTATAAGCTGGGCACATTAATAATACTCTGATAAAAGCCACTAAAATGGCACATTTGAGCAAAGTGAAAACTATACTTTTTCCACAATCAGTAGTTTACAAACACATAGGAGGGTATTTCTGCACACAAGGTAAAGTGTGTAATAATTTGTGGGGTGCTTTTTCTTCTATTGCTCCTTGTAGAAATGAAACCTTTGGGGTGAAAACAAAATTTTATTAAAAATTATTAATTTTTTCATGTTCATAGTTGAATGTTACAAAATTTGTGAAACAACTTTGGGTTTAAAATGCTCACTACAGCCCTAAATTAATTCCTTGAGATGTGCAGTTTCTAAAATAGGGTCACATTTTGTTTGTTTTTTTTTGCTGCTCTGGAGCGCCTTTGTTTCTGAGCCCTGCTACATGACCAAACAGCAATTTGTGCTCACTTATGGATGATTAAAAAATGATGCCAACATAAAGCAGACTTGGTAAACTGTATTGATTAACTACTTTTAGGTGTTTGATCGTCTACTTAAGGGCATAAAAAATAAAGTTTGAAAATTGCAATCCTTTCCAAACTTCTGTAGGTTTCAAGATTTTTTTCAGAAAACGATGAAAAATATTTATTACTAATGTCACAAGAAAAAAAAATCAATCTCAGAATCACACGGATAGAAGTATTCCAAAGTTGTTTTTACATAAGGTGACAACCTATTTATATTTTGAAAAATGGGACTTGATTAGGAACTCCTAAACTGGCTGGGTCAGGAATTCTTATTGTTGGAGCCAAACTTAAAAGTTTGCATCTCCCCCACCTCATTGTAGATTGTAAGCTCTCACGAGCAGGGTCGTCTTATTTTGCTTTAATTATTGTATTGTTAACGTTGTTACTTATGACTTTTGTGTTTGAAACTGTTAAACTGTAAAGCACTGCGGAATATGTTGGCGCTATATAAATAAAGATTATTATTATTAAAAGAGTGGTCTACTTTACAAAACCTCATTGTTGTCCAAGGGTGGTAAAAAATAATGAAAAGACAAAAAAACCAATACCTTCCGGATGGGCACAGCACCATAACGATCATAACACTTTGGTCTTCTAGCTTCCGCTTCTGGCGGGAGATGTCACATGACTGCTGATCGGCTTGATCCTTCCAATTCCATCTCAGCTGTTAGAGGAGACCTGCAGGCAACTCAGTGCAGAATACGAAGATGAGCTGGAGTTCCAGAAAAATTTCCACCATCTTGAAATTAATAATAAGATGTAAAATAGTAGACAACCCTTTAAATTATTTTTAAGCAAGTTATTTGGAGGAAGAAGTAGCAGCGGCCGCAAGATTATAAGATAAAATGCCCTGCCATGTAATGCAAGGACAGTGTCAAGTGCCAGATCGTCTTTCCATTCAAGCGCATACAGAAGTAGAACTGGAAAAAAGAGCAGCGGGATCTGATCACTGCCAAGGAGGGTCGGAGACTGGATGTGTGTCAAGATAGGATGGTCCATGTGTGGTAAATGGTTCCTTTCTTTTTTTTTATCTCTGTCTCACTTTGTTAAGGAACCATTTACCACACATGGACCATTCCTGATGAAGGAAACCGCAGTTTTCCAAATCGCGTAGGATGAAGTTTAATCCATTAAACGATCCATACTGGCATTGACAGCACGATGTGTCACAAACTCTACTGCTCTGAGCTTCTATCAGCTGTTTTTTTCCGGGAGGCCTTGCTCTGAGCGCGCACCACCGGCCAAGACACCGCTCAAGCACCTTTTTTTTTTTTTTTTTTTTTTTACAGCACCCAGAACTGCCATCACCCCATGATCTGGACTGATACTATGAGGTATACCTCTAATTTTATATCATTTTATGAATGAAGATTGTCTTCTGATGATGGACTTTTCTTATACATTTCTATTGGTGCTAATCACTTGCACTTTAGTTCATAATATCTAGGTCAAGTACATGAAGTGCCAGGTCCTAGACACTTATTGTGGTCTATATATCCCTAAAATTATAAGATTTAGGTCTATACTAATTGCTATGCTTGATAAAACTATTCAAACGAGTCCTCAGCTGCCCATAATCACTTGGCTTTAGTGAAGTGCGAATTATACATACTATAATACTTCTAACCAGAAAAATGGTGGTAGTTTCCTTTATTTGCTGCTAAATAGAAGCTCAGATACAAGCGCCGCTGGGCCATTTATGATAAGATAGATTTATTCATACATCGCTTTTCTGAGTTGGTTCAACTCGTTCAGGCACATCCAGTCTCCGACCCTCCTTCATAGTGTCCGGATCCAACCACTCTTTAATCCCATTCTTCTAGTTCCTTTCCCACCTCTGTGTGGGTCAGCGGCAGGAGCAGCAGCCTCCCTATCGTTCCATTCACGTTCACTGGAATTGTGCCGGGACACAACCCATTCAGATGAGCGGTAATCTCCATTTGCCTTCTCCCTCGATATTGCGGTAACATACATGGAGCGCCTCTTTCCCTTCTATCGGCTCATGAAGATGGGTTTTGATATCCATATGCCATAATAATAATTATTATGAGACAACACCATTAAACAGCTTCGACATCAATCTAAATATTTGTTGAAATGTGTCTATAACATTTTGGATTTTTTTTTTTTAAATTGTCATTTCCTTAAATCTGAAATTCTCAGCCGTTAAACCCGGTTTTGAGTTCATGATGTATTAAAATAGACAGTGTTCTTAAAGCAAATCAACGGCGATGAGGACAAGCTCAATGTAACCATGACAACGGGCTCAGGTAGTACGAGCCTATTTATGAACGTATAGGATCCAATCCACACAGCACTTTGCTGTTCCCAAACTCGGAATAATCAGCTCGTACAAACCGCTGGAGTGGCAATAATGGCAATATCTTATTACAGGAACATAAATGGGCACGGTCTTTTCATCAAACATCACATAAATCAATAGTACGAGCCAACGTAAGGAATTTTCAGAGGAAAAAATGCCTTTCCCTCCTCCTGAGCTCATCATTCATTTTAAAATACTGCTAAAATCTGTCAAAAGGAGATAAACTTGACAAGCTGACATGCTGCCCCTAGAAGTCTATGGAGAGCCCAGGAGGGTGCTGCAGAGTGTAGCTAAAAGGTAGAGACTAGGGTTGAGCGAAACGGATCGTTCATTTTTTAAAGTCGCCGACTTTTGGCAAAGTCGGGTTTCATGAAACCCGACCCCGACCCCTGTGTGGGGTCGGCCATGCGGTACGCGACTTTCGCGCCAAAGTCGCGTTTCAATGACGCTAAAAGCGCCATTTCTCAGCCAATGAAGGTGAACGCAGAGTGTGGGCAGCGTGATGACATAGGTCCTGGTCCCCACCATCTTAGAGAAGGGCATTGCAGTGATTGGCTTGCTGTCTGCGACGTCACAGGGGCTATAAAGAGGCGTTCCCGCCGACCGCCATCTTACTGCTGCTGATCTGAGCCTAGGGAGAGGTTGCTGCCGCTTCGTCAGAAGCAGGGATAGCGTTAGGCAGGGTCCATTAACCACCAAACCGCTTGTGCTGTAGCGATTTCCACTGTCCAACACCACCTTTTGTTTGCAGGGACAGTGGAAGCTACATTTTTTTTTCTCAGCGCTGTAGCTCATTGGGCTGCCCTAGAAGGCTCCCTGATAGCTGCATTGCTGTGTGTACGCCGCTGTGCAAACCAACTGCTTTTTTCAAAGCACAAATCCTGCTGTTCCTTCCTTTCTGCACAGCTATCTTGTTTGTTTGTCCACACTTTTTATTTAATTTGTGCATCAGTCCACTCCTTATTGCTGCCTGCCATACCTGGCTAAGATTACTGCCTGCCATACCTGGCTGAGATTACTGCAGGGAGATAGTAATTGTAGGACAGTCCCTGTTTTTTTTTTTTTTTTTTCTCCCTAAAAAAATAAGTTGTGGGAGATTAAGATTGGCATTTCTGCTAGAGTGCCATCCCTGTGTGTGCCATCTCTCTCACATAGTGGGCCTTTTTATTTTTCTGGGTTTTTTTTTGTGGGGTTTATAAATTCTCCCTGAAAAAAAAAAAAACAGTGGGAGATTAATATTGGCCTTTGGGCTTGTGTGCCAGTCCTGAGTGTGCCATCTCTCTCTCAAATAGTGGGCCATAGAAAGCCTATCAATTTTTTTGGGGGGGGTTTCTAAATTCTCCCTGAAACAATAAAAAAAAATCAGTGGGAAATTAATATTGCCCTTTCTGCTTGTGTGCCACTCCTGACTCCTGGGTGTGCCATCTCTCTCTCAAATAGTGGGCCATAGAAAGCCTATTTTTTTTTTTATTTGGTTTCTAAATTCTCCCTGAAAAAATAAAAAAAAATCAGTGGGAGATTAATATTGCCCTTTCTGCTTGTGTGCCACTCCTGACTCCTGGGTGTGCCATCTCTCTCTCTCAAATAGTGGGCCATAGAAAGCCTATTTTTTTTTATTGGGTTTCTA
This sequence comes from Ranitomeya imitator, assembly GCF_032444005.1. NCBI lineage: Eukaryota > Metazoa > Chordata > Amphibia > Anura > Dendrobatidae > Ranitomeya > Ranitomeya imitator. Next base: position 78,025,044 of record NC_091283.1, on the reverse strand, counting down.
AATTCTCCCTGAAACAATCATTTTTTTTATTTGGTTTCTAAAGTCTCCCTGAAAAAATAAAAAAAAATCAGTGGGAGATTAATATTGCCCTTTCTGCTTGTGTGCCACTCCTGACTCCTGGGTGTGCCATCTCTCTCTCTCAAATAGTGGGCCATAGAAAGCCTATTTTTTTTTCTATTTAGTTTCTAAATTCTCCCTGAAAAAATAAAAAAAAAAAGTGGGAGATCAATATTGACATTTGTGCTTGAGTGACAGTCCTGCGTGTGTGGCATCTCTCTCATTTGGTGCCACCGAAAACAGAGTGTGTAACATTGTGCCTGATTTTCCTTGCGGTCTCACCCACCTGTAAAGAGATATCTAAATCATACTGAAGTTATAGCTCACCGTGTAAGTTGTTTTACAGCAACAAATACCGCTACTTTGGTTAAGTTTTTAAAACAATGAGGAAGTCTGGTGGAAGAGATGGCCGTGGGCATTGTCAGCTGGTAATGATGGTAGTGGTAGTGGAGCATCAGGTGGTCGTGGGAAAAAAAATATTGCACCTAAGCCTGGAGCTGTGGAGCCAGGTTCGTCGTCTGGCTACAGAAGGCCTCGAACGCTAGGAAAACCACTTTTAAAGCCGGAGCAGCAAGAGCAAGTTTTGGCTTACCTTGCGGACTCAGCCTCTAGCTCTTTTGCCTCCTCTCGTGAAACTGGTAAATGTAAAAGCAGCGCGTCGTTAGTGGATGTTCACGGTCAGGGACAAGTCGCTTCCTTGTCCTCTTCAGCAAAAACAACAACAGAGAAGGATGCAGCAGGCGACACAACGGGTTACTCCATGGAGCTCTTTACACATACCGTCCCTGGCTTAGAAAGTGAAGCAGTTAACAGGCCATGCCCATTACAAGTTGAATCTGACATGGAGTGCACTGATGCACAGCCACAGCCAGACTACTATGCTGGTCCTTTGACTCAGACCACAACATTGCCCTCGCAGGGTACTGATCCAGAATCAGACCCTGATGAGACTATGTTGCCCCGTCACAAACGCTCTACCACCGACTTACATGGTGACACAGACGAAGTTGCGCACGAGCTAGAAGAGGAGGTTATAGATGACCCAGTTGTTGACCCCGATTGGCAGCCACTGGGGGAACAGGGTGCAGGCGGCAGTAGTTCTGAAGCGGAGGAGGAGGGGCCGCAGCAGGCATCAACATCGCAACAGGTTCCATCTGCCAGGCCCGCAGATGGGACAAAACGCGTGGCAAAGCCAAAACCTGTTGGAGGACAGCGTGGCCATCCGGTTAAAGCTCAGTCTGCAATGCCTGAAAAGGGATCCAAGGCTCGAAAGAGTGCAGTCTGGCATTTTTTTAAACAACATCCAATTGATCAGCGCAAAGTCATCTGTCAAAAATGTTCAACTACCTTAAGCAGAGGTCAGAATCTGAAAAGTCTCAATACAAGTTGCATGCATAGACATTTAATTAACCACCATGCATTTGCAAGCCTGGACTAACTACCAAACGTCCCTTAAGGTTGTAGCACCCTCGGCCAATGAAGCTAGTCAGCAACACTACATCCCTGCCATGACTGTAAGGCCACCATTTTCCGCACCACCTGCAGTATCTGTGCAGGTTTCCTTGCCAGGCCAAAGCAGTCAGGGTCAGGGAATCACCAGTTTCGTAGTAGGAAACACTGCATCTAGGGCACAGGCGGAAACAATACCGTCTCCAACCGTCTCTCAGTCTGCCATGTCCACCGGCACACCAGCTAGTTCCACGATCTCCAGCTCTCCAGTCCAGCTCACCCTACATGAGACTCTGGTTAGAAAAAGGAAGTACTTATCCTCGCATCCGCGTACACAGGGTTTGAACGCCCACATAGCTAGACTAATCTCGTTAGAGATGATGCCCTACCGGTTAGTTGAAAGTGAAGCTTTCAAAGCCCTGATGGACTACGCTGTACCACGCTACGAGCTACACAGTCGACACTTCTTTTCGAGAAAAGCCATCCCAGCCCTCCACCAGCATGTTAAAGAGCGCATCGTCCATGCACTCAGGCAATCTGTGAGTACAAAGGTGCACCTGACAACAGATGCATGGACCAGTAGGCATGGCCAGGGACGTTACGTGTCCATCACGGCACACTGGGTGAATGTGGTGGATGCAGCGTCCACAGGGGAGATCAATTTCGGGACAGTTCTGCCTAGCCCACGGTCTAGGAAACAGTTGGCTGTAGGTGTTCGCACCCCCTCCTCCTCCTCCTCGTCCTTCTGCAGAAGCGAGAGCTCGTCCACAGACCGCAGTCGCCAAACCACTCCATCCGCAGCTGCCACTGTTGCACACCAGTTGTCCCATTATGGGGCAGCTACTGGCAAGCGTCAGCAGGCTGTATTGGCTATGAAGTGTTTGGGCGACAACAGACACACCGCGGAAGTTCTGTCCGAGTTCTTGCAGAGAGAAACGCAGTCGTGGCTGGGCACAGTAGATCTTGAGGCAGGCAAGGTAGTGAGTGATAACGGAAGGAATTTCATGGCTGCCATCTCCCTTTCCCAACTGAAACACATTCCTTGCCTGGCTCACACCTTAAACCTGGTGGTGCAGTACTTCCTGAAAAGTTATCCGGGGTTATCCGACCTGCTCCTCAAAGTGCGCGGACTTTGCTCACATATCCGCCGTTCGCCCGTACACTCCAGCCGTATGCAGACCTATTAGCGGTCTTTGAACCTTCCCCAGCATCGCCTAATCATAGACATTGCAACAAGGTGGAACTCAACACTGCACATGCTTCAGAGACTGTGTGAACAGAGGCGGGCTGTTATGTTTTTGTGGGAGGATACACATACATGGGCAGGCAGTAGGATGGCAGACATGGAGTTGTCAGGTGTGCAGTGGTCGAAGATACAAGACATGTGTCAACTCCTTCAGTGTTTTGAGGAATGCACACGGCTGGTTAGTGCAGACAACGCCATAATAAGCATGAGCATCCCCCTAATGCGTCTGCTGATGCAAAGTTTGACGCACATAAAGGAGCAGGCATCTGCAGCCGAGGAAGAGGAAAGCCTTGATGACAGTCAGCCATTGTCTGGTCAGGGCAGTGTACAGGATGAGGTAGCGGGCGAACAGGAGGAGGAGGACGAGGAGGATGATGGGGATGAGTATTTTTTTAATGAGGAAGCTTCTCCGGGGCCACTGGAAATTGGTGGCGTGGCAAGGCCGGGTTCTGGGTTTCTGAGGGACACAAGTGACGTAGATTTGCCTGAAACTGCCCCTCAACCAAGCACAACCGCAGATTTGACAACTGGAACTTTGGCACACATGGCGGATTATGCCTTACGTATCCTCAAAAGGGACACTCGCATTACGAAAATGATGAACGATGACGATTACTGGTTGGCCTGCCTCCTTGATCCTCGCTATAAAGGCAAATTGCAAAATATTATGCCACATGACAACTTGGAACTAATATTAGCAACCAAACAATCAACTCTTGTTGACCGTTTGCTTCAGGCATTCCCAGCACACAGCGCCCGTGATCGTTCTCACACGAGCAGCAGGGGGCAGCAGACCAGAAGTGTTAGAGGTGCAGAAATCCGAAGTGGCGTTGGACAGAGGGGTTTTCTGACCAGGTTGTGGAGTGATTTTGCTATGACCGCAGACAGGACAGGTACTGCTGCATCAATTCAAAGTGACAGGAGACAACATTTGTCCAGTATGGTTACTATTTTTCATCCCTTATCGATGTTCTACCTCAACCGTCATTCCCATTTGATTACTGGGCATCCAAATTAGACACCTGGCCAGAATTGGCAGAATATGCATTGCAGGAGCTTGCTTGCCCGGCAGCTAGTGTCCTATCAGAAAGAGTATTCAGTGCTGCAGGTTCAATATTAACCGAAAAAAGGACTCGTCTGGCTACCCAAAATGTTGATGATCTAACCTTCATTAAAATGAACCACAACTGGATTTTGAATTCTTTTGCCCCACCTTGCCCGGCCGACACCTAGCTTTCCTATGAAAAGGTATTGCCTGTGGACTACTCTGAATGACTTTACCAATCTCGTAATTTGCAGCAGCTGATTGTCCAGCATACGACATGTTTACACCTCCCTAAATGGCCAAACTCCCCACACGGGGCCGTGGTATCGCCACTTGGCACAAGCACCCGAGAGAGTGCTGTTTGTCTGAAGAGGTGGGTGTGCCCGCTTTTGGTCTACGGCACTGCCACTGGGTCCCTCATAGTACAATAAAGTGTCTCTGGCGGTGGTGGTGCGCACCCAACGTCAGACACACTGTTGTAACATGAGGGGCCCTGGGCATGTACCGCTGGCCACAAGAGAGTTCCCCCACCCCCAGCTCAAACATTGCTCTACCACTTGCACAATTATCTCTCACAGTTCCACCAATGTTTAGTCTATGCGCTGACATCCGTAAATTCCTGCCACTGACAATACCATTGTGTTGACATGTATGATGGTACTTAACATAGTCAGGGGCAGTGTCCTATATTTACCCAAGTAAATACTTTGTGCCAAATTACTAGGTCTGCCAAATAACTACGCAGAGGAGCCCACCCCTGTACCTAATGATTGCACCCTTTTGGTTTTTCTTTTTGTTGTAATGCGAGACATTAACATGTATTTATTTTTTGGGACTACTAACTGGCAGACACTCATTACAATCGGCCGCCGCTGAAAACACCAATGGTGCCCACTGCCTGTGTACCCCTGCAAGAGAATTCAAAGTGCCTACAGACCAAATTTATTATGTTAGGTCTACTACGCCTGTCTGCGGTCCCTCCTTCCACTAGGCCTCCACTGACCTGTCTACTGCTGCCCGTGTACCCCTGGAACCAATGTTAAAGTGCCTACAGCCCTAATTTATTATGTTAGGCCTTCAAAGCCTGTCTGTGGTCCCTCCTTCCACTAGTCCTCCACTGACCTGTCTACTGCTGCCTGTGTTGCCCTGGAACCAATGTTAAAGTGCCTACAGCCCTAATTTATTATGTTAGGCCTTCAAAGCCTGTCTGTGGTCCCTCCTTCCACTAGTCCTCCACTGACCTGTCTACTGCTGCTCATGTTCCCCTGGAACCAATTTTAAAGTGCCTACAGCCCTAATTTATTATGTTAGGCCTTCGAAGCCTGTCTGCGGTCCCTCCTTCCACTAGTCCTCCACTGACCTGTCTACTGCTGCCCGTGTTCCCCTGGAACCAATTTTAAAGTGCCTACAGCCCAATTTTATTATGTTAGGCCTTCGAAGCCTGTCTGCGGTCCCTCCTTCCACTAGGCCTCCACTGACCTGTCTACTGCTGCCCGTGTACCCCTGGAACCAATGTTAAAGTGCCTACAGCCCTAATTTATTATGTTAGGCCTTCGAAGCCTGTCTGTGGTCCCTCCTTCCACTAGGCCTCCACTGACTTGTCTACTGCTGCCCGTGTACCCCTGGAACCAATGTTAAAGTGCCTACAGCCCTAATTTATTGTTAGGCCTTCGAAGCCTGTCTGCGGTCCCTCCTTCCACTAGGCCTCCACTGACCTGTCTACTGCTGCCCGTGTTGCCCTGGAACCAATTTTAAAGTGCCTACAGCCCAATTTTATTATGTTAGGCCTTCGAAGCCTGTCTGTGGTCCCTCCTTCCAATAGTTCTCCACTGACCAGACCAATGCTGGCCGTGTACCCCTGGAACCCAGCTGAAAGTGCATGGAGCCTCCTTTTTTTCTTTGTTTTATATTTAGAAAGCCCAGATGAACTACGCTGTACCACGGTTCAAGCTACCCAGTCGACATTTCTTTTGCGAGAAAAGCCATCCCAGCCCTCCACCGGCATGAAAAAGTCTGCATTGTCATAGCACTCAGGCAATCAAACAGTAGAAAGGTGCACCTGAGAAGAGACGCATGGACCAGTAGGCATGTCCACAAAAAGTTACGTGTCCATTACGGCGCACTGGGTTAATGTGTTGGATGCATGGTCCACAGGGGACAGCCTACAAAGTCTGTCTGCAGTCACTAATTCAAATTGTCCTCCGCTGACCACACCACTGCTGCCCGTGTACCCCTGGAACCAATTTTAAAGTGCCTACAGCCTAATTTTGTTATGTTAGGCCTACTACGCCTGTCTGCGGTCCTTCCTTCCAATACTCCTCCACTGACCACACCACTGCTGCCCGTGGACCCCTGGAACCTATTTTTAATTGCATAGAGCATCCTTTTTTTAATAGTAGGCGTACAAAGTCTGTCTGCGGTCCACTATTGAAATTGTCCTCCACTGACCAGAGCAATGCTGCCTGTGTACCCCTGTAACCTTTTTAAAACTGCAGTGAGCCACATTTTTGGTTTAAGAGCGTCAATAGTCTTGTTTTCAGCCTCTAGGAATTTGAAAACTGCATTGGGGCTACTACTTTGGTAGGGCCTACTAACGGTGTCTGCCGCTCCAAGGTGTTCCCCAGGTTTCCTCTACATTGCTTCGATCTTCCGACTCTCGTTTAGTAGTTGTTGAAAACTACACTGCATTAGGCCTACAAATTGGGTATGGGGTGTAGAGACGGTGTGTTCCACTCCAAGGTGTTCCCCAGGTTTCGTCCACATTGCTTCGATCTTCCGACTCTCGTTTAGTAGTTGTTGAAAACTACACTGCATTAGGCCTACAAATTGGGTATGGGGTGTAGAGACGGTGTGTTACACTCCAAGGTGTTCCCCAGGTTTCGTCTACATTGCTTCGGTCTTCCGACTCTCATTTAGTAGTTGTTGAAAACTACACTGCATTAGGCCTACAAATTGGGTATGGGGTGTAGAGACGGTGTGTTCCACTCCAAGGTGTTCCCCAGGTTTCCTCTCCATTGCTTCGGTCTTCCGACTCTCGTTTAGTAGTTGTTGAAAACTACACTGCATTAGGCCTACAAATTGGGTATGGGGTGTAGAGACGGTATGTTCCACTCCAAGGTGTTCCCCAGGTTTCCTCTCCATTGCTTCGGTCTTCCGACTCTTGTTTAGTAGTTGTTGAAAACTACACTGCATTAGGCCTACAAATTGGGTATGGGGTGTAGAGACGGTGTGTTCCACTCCAAGGTGTTCCCCAGGTTTCCTCTCCATTGCTTCGGTCTTCCGACTCTCGTTTAGTAGTTGTTGAAAACTACACTGCATTCGGCCTACAAGTTGGGTCTGGGGTGTAGAGACGGTGTCTTCCACTCCAAGGTGTTCCCCAGGTTTCCTCTCCATTGCTTCGATCTTCTGGCTCTCGTTTAGTAGTTGTTGAAAACAACACTGCATTAGGCCTACTAGTTGGGTTGGGGCCTTCTGTGTCTGCCGCTCCTTGCTGTTCTCCTCCAGTGAACAAAGCTGTGCCGCCGGTTTACTACTGTTGCCAATTTTGAACTGCATTTAGAATACTTACTGATTTGGGCCTACTCTCTGTGTCAGCCTCTCATTCCAGTTGTCCTCCACTGAACAAAACAATGCCCCCTGGTTAGTCCTGTTACCAATTTTGAACTGCATTTAGCCCACTTTATTCTTTGGGCCCATATCTGTTTCCCCCTCATCCTGCCCATTGCCCAGCCAGTGATAGATGAGTCTGCTGGTACATTGACCCATAATGCAACATTCCCCGTGCACGCTACACTGCAAGATTGTGACCCTGCTGAAAGTCAGGTCCCCCTTCCCGCATACCATACCACCTTACACGGGGACAAAGAGGAAGGTGCAGGTTCCTTCATCAGGTGGGGGGAGGAATACTCGTTGGCGACGTCACTGGCACAGGGCCCCTCATAGTACGCAAAAGTGTTGCTGCCAGTGGGAGGCGCCCCCGCCGTGCAAACACACCGCTGTACTTTGAGGGGCCCTGTGCCAGTGCCAACGAGTGGGCCCCCCCTGCTTGCTCAGGATCACAGCACTTGCAAAGTTGAAATACTTACCTCTCCCTGTTCCACTGCCGTGACGTGGTCCAGATTTACTGGGCACACTAATTACTTGAACCAGCCCTACCCCCCACAACTTTAGCCAAATGACCCCCAATTTCAAATGCCTTCCAATTATTATAAGCTAAATTACGATTGACAAGCTTCAGTAGCAAGAATGGATGTTTTTGCCAATACAATGGGCTCTGTACATGTTTTCCTGGCCTCTACTCACTGCCGACTATGCTCCCCCATTGACTTGCATTGGGTTTCGTGTTTCGGTCGATCCCCGACTTTTCGCGATAATCGGCCGATTCCACTCGACTCGACTTTTGAGATAGTCGGGTTTCGCGAAACCCGGCTCGACTCTAAAAAGGTCAAGGTCGCTCAACTCTAGTAGAGACAATGCAGCTGTAGATTTCTAGTAGGTGTTTTATCTCACTCCATTGCTGGATTTGCAGCTCAGTGCTGCTATGTAATGTCCTCCATGCTTCTGTGTGCTGCATAGTAGAGCAGGAATCCATTACATCTCTGTGTCTTGTGTATAGGAGGCATCATAGTAGCTACTGTCCACCCACTAGCTCCGAGACAACTGACAAGTTGATGGAGGCTGCAGGAAGGAAAACTGGCAAAAAATGCAGGATATAAGTTATTTAATCCTCTAATTACCACCAATACATCTTTTTACGGACCTGAGATATAAGAGAATAGCATCCCCATACAGGGGACAATCCAGCAGCTGGCAGAAATGGGTTAAAGTTACAGAAAAAAAAACAGTATTTGGTTACAATACCAACTTACTGCAGAATGTAGACATGCCCCTGTGTTACACAAGAAAATAAGCAACTTTCTAATATCTCTGATCCGTGAAATCTGCTTCTTTCTCCTGCTGGATAGATTGTTAACTTTCAATTTACAAGTAAAATCTGTATTCAGTGAAGGCATATTTTCCCATTACCGAGACAAATGACAGTTGGTGCTTATAAAATTCTATGGAGACGGGAGGAGCAAGTAGATGGGAGGCGCTAGAGGCAGACAGACATTCTGCTGCATGTTCTCCTGAAACGAGTTAGTCTATGTTCACATGCAGCATTTTTGCAGTGACTTTTTATGCAAATACAAAGCTGTGTTTTACAGTACCAGCAAAAGCTATGCGCTTTCAGAAATCTCACACACTTTTTTTTTCTGACTGGTTTTGAAAACTTTAGTGTTTTTCCACTAGGTCAATTTTCTCAGCTTTTTTTGCTGTGTTTCTTCACAAAAAAAAAAAAAGCAATAAGAAAGTGCAAAAACACTCCAAAACGGTTTTGCTGCATTTTGGTTGAGCAAAACTAACGTTATCAAAAAAACATGTACTGTATTCAAATCACATATGTATTCTGCCAAAAAAAATAAATAAATACACTACAAAAAAGGAGGCAAAACCTGTGCTTTGAAAGCAGCGATTTTACTGCCAAGAGAGCAGGTTCGGGCTGCAGAAAAAAATGCTTCCAAAGCGTGCTGCGTGTGAACGTAGCCTTAGGCACCTTTCACACATCAGTTTTTTGCCATCAGTCACAATCCGTCAAATTTTGAAAAAACGTATCAGTCGCAGATTGTTTAAAACTGATGCGACGGATCCGTTTTTTCGCCAGATCCGACTAGCTGATCCAGCTAATTGGATCCTAAATAAATCAGAGCATGCTCAGTTTACAAAAATCAGTCGCCAGATTCCATCATTTGACAGATCCGGCGCCATAGGCTTCCATTCTAGCAAACGACGTCGCTGTGCCTTTTTTCGACAGACGCAAAAAACTTTACTGTGTCCGTCGTCTCCGGCTGCTGGACAGACAATTTTCAATGGATCCGTCGCTAATACAAGTCTGTGAGAAAAAAACGGATCCGGCAGCATCAGCCGCCGAATCCGTTTTTTTCAAAATTCGACGGATTGCGACTGATGGCAAAAAACTGATGTGTGAACGTAGCCTTACACTTTAAAGTTTCCCGTAAACTTCTAGCAGACTGTGTCTGTCTCTGGCTTCACTTTCTCCTCCTAACTCCATGGAATCTTATCAGTAACGACTGTCATTTCCTATATCAGTAGGGAAAAATCGGTCTCCCCTAAATAAAGATATTTATCAAATAAAAATTAAATTGACAGTTATCCTTTAAAAAAAATCCCAATGCATGCACAGAACTATTCTTATCAAATGAACTCGAAATAAAAGTAATTTTAACTTTTCTCATTGACTAGAGACTAAAAATGCCTAGATTGTGAGCAGTCTACATGACGGGTTCCGCCCAACACTACACTCCACATTCATCATCTCAGATGTTTTAATGTGACTGGATATGACTATTAGGGTATGTTTCCACATTCAGGAAACGCTGCGTTTTTGACGCTGCGTTGAGCCGAAGTGTTCAAAGTAGATGCGGCACCAGTTCACCCTATTGCAAATTCCATGCAAGGAGGATGGATTCCTCATAGAAGAGCGTCAGCAGCTGATCGAATGGTTCAAGGTGCTCTGCATAAATGTCAAACAGTATTTGAAAAAATATTCGGTCTCTCCCCGCATGCCTCTGTAACCTGCACGTCACTTTTTATGTCCGGCAACCTTTTGATGGAATAAAGGACTCAATGGTGAGTGCAGCATAACTTTTTTTTCATCCCCATGCACCATTCCGCCTCCTCGCTCTATCACCCCCTGACAAAGCATGAGCTGGAGGAACAGACTGGCTAGGCAGCAAAACTAATTATGGTCAGTAGCATTTATGTTATTTTTATATTTAAAGGCATTAACTGCCCAAATAGGGGATTATTCGAGCTTTAGATCCATAAGATCCCTCGTGTAGAAACGGTTATTCCAGCCCAGGAACTGTCATGTTCCTCCATTCTCTACTTTTTGACATTTATAATTTGGCGTAGTTTGTACTTTAAGAAAGTTGTATATCTTGTGAATAGTGATGAACCAGAATAATGTTTATCTTTCGTTATTTTCTGTAAAGTAGCTATAAGTTATATACAATCCTCTTCATGTTTTGAATTAGAAAAGCGTGCAATGTTCACAATGCATGGAAATAAAAACGAGTATAAAGATCTGGTGATTAACTTGTTTTTTAACACATTGTTCTTATTTTGAACACTACTGTTGGGCTATGTGGACACGTTCAGGAATTCATGCAGAAAATTCCTGTGAAAATCCGGACATTTCTGGCAGATTTCCGCATGAAATCCGCATGCGTTTTTTTGCGCGGTTTTGACGCGTTTTTTTTCTGGACATTTCCCAATGCATTAGACAGTGGGAAAACCGCAAAAAAAAAAAACGCAAAATTAATGAGCAGGTTCATTATTTTTCCGCAATGCGTTTTTCATGCGGAAAAACGCACATCATGTGCACAGAAATTGCGGATTTCATTAAAAATGATAGGATGCTTAATGTATGCAGATTATTTGCGGTTTTATAGCGTTTTTATAGCGCAAAAACGCTAGAAAACGGAAAATAATCTGCAACGTGTGCACATAGCCTAAGCGTACCAGACTATCACAATTTGAAAAAAAATAGGCCCTGTGGTTGGAGACCCCTGGGGTAGCTTCTATATAACGGATATGGTTTAGGATAGCCTCTGATGTGGGTTGAAGTGCACTTGCTGTGTATATCTGCAATAAACATCACAAAAAAAAAAAAGATTCAGCTTTACTAAACACCAGGTCAGATTACCAATGCACTAGCAGAATGCAGCAGACCCCCATGATATGGGCGGAGGCCGCTCCGCTGCAGAATAGTAATGAAACAACCACTCACAAACCTACCAATTCATGGAGGGGGAGGCTGTGTAGTATGAAGCATGCACCCAGATGAGGTTTGCATAGGATCCCAGTCACACAGATACGTGGGATTCTCGGTGTCTGGCTTATTGATAACGCCCATACTATTAGAAATATAGTGCTGGACAGCCCGCCTTAAGTGTACCCCACAAGACAGATGCCTTATTTAACCTAAGACATTAAAAGGGCTTGGCTGCATCTCACATAAAAATGAAAAAAAAGTGCAATAAAAAGATGAATAATGTGCAAGATACACGGGTATTACATACCTGGTAATGTTTTTTCATGAGACATGATGGCACCACGAGAGAGGAGATCCGCCCTTCAAGGACAGGAAACCTTAAAGATAAAAGGGGCGGCTCCTCTCTCCACATCAGTTGTTTTACAGAGTACGAGAGGAACTCCGCTGGTTAGGGTATGTGCACACGTGCGATAAAAACGCGATGAAACCGCATTAGAAACTGCAGACATATGGATCCTATCATTTAGAATGCATTCTGCAATTTTTGTGCACATGATGCGTTTTTTTTCTGCGAAAAAAAGCATCACGGTAAAAAAGGCATGTTCATTAATTTTGCGGTTTTTTTCGTGTTTTTCCCGCTATTCTATGCATTTGGAAAAAACGCGCAAAAAAACGCGCAAAAAAACGCATGCGGATTTCTGGCAGAAATGTCAGGTTTTTGTCAGGAAAATTTCTGCCAGAAATCCTGACGTGTGCACATAGCCTTAGTGTACACATAGATAATACATCCTATATGGTTCTATTCACCGACACCCGAGGGAGTGCATAATACAAATAATGCACCCAACTAATGACTTGATCAAAAGGGTGGGAATATAAGGGTGCCGTCATCTCATGAAAAAACACATTACCAGGTATGTAATACCCGTGTTTTTCCATCATATATGACGGCACCACGAGAGAGTTACAGAGATTTGTATTCTCTTTTAGGGAGGGATCACTGCTTGTAACACTCTTCTTCCAAATGTGAGATCAGAGGTAGCAGATAGGTCTAGCCTATAATGTTTAAAAAATGTAGACGGAGAGGACCAAGTGGTCGCCTTACAGATTTGGTCGATGGTAGCATCTGCTCTCTCCACCCACGACGTCGCCATGGCCCTCATGGAGTGGGCTTTCAGACCCTGTGGAACAACCCTGCCTGCACTACTATACGCTAGAATAATGGCCTCTCTCACCCATCTAGCGATAGTTTGTTTTGAGGCTTTAAGGCCCTTCCTTGACCCCTGGAACGAAACAAATAAAGCCCTCTGTTTCCTCCAGGATCTTGTCCTCTCTAAATATTGTTGGATACATCTCCTGACATCTAGGCAATGGAGTCTCTCCTCTTTCTTGTTGCTAGGATTGGGACAGAAAGAGGGTAGGGGTATATTCTGAGCCTTATGGAATCTCGATACCACTTTGGGGAGATATGCCGGATCTAATTTTAATACAACCCTATCGTCCATAATTTGTGTGAAAGGGGGTCAGCTGACAACACGTGTAAATCCCCAACCCTACGGGCCGATGTAAGTGCCACTAACAAAGCTGTTTCTAATGTTACTACTTTATCTGAAGTTGTATTTAAAGGGACACTGTCACCTGAATTTGGAGGCAACAATCTTCAGCCATGGAGGCGGGGTTTTTGATTCACCCTTTCCTTACCCGCTGGCTGCATGCTGGCTGCAATATTGGATTGAAGTTCATTCTCTGTCCTCTGTAGTACATGCCTGCACAAGGTGCAATCTTACCTTGCACAGGCGTGTACTATGGAGGACAGAGAATGAACTTCAATCCAATATTGCAGCCAGCGGGTAAGGAAAGGGTGAATAAAAAACCCCAAAACCCCGCCTCCATGGCTGAAGATTGTTCCCTCCAAATTCAGGTGACAGTGTCCCTTTAAGGGCTCAAAGGGGCTTTCTGTCAAAGCGGTCAATACTAAATTTAGATCCCATGGTGGAGGAGTAGGGGATGGAACAGAGTCAGCTCTACTACAGGCTCGGATAAACCTCACCACCCACCTATTGCTTGCTAGGTCACAGCTGAATAAGACTGCTAAAGCTGAAATGTGTACTTTGAGGGTACTAACAGCTAATCCCAGATCTAAACCCTTTTGCAGGAACTCCAGTATTGCCACTATCGGGACCTCCCCTTCCAGTATTGGCCCTGAGCTGGAGAGGAATTTCTTCCATATTCTCCCATAGATGTTGGTCGTTACTTGTTTTCTGCTACTGAGCAAGGTGGATATTAAACCAGCTGATAACCCTTCTTTCTCTAACAATGACCGTTCAAATACCAGGCTGTCAAATGTAGCCCAGAATTCTGCGGGTGGCTGAAGGGACCCTATGTTAGAAGGTCCTGGTCCCCTGGGAGTACCCATGGGTCCGTCACTGACATCACTCTCAGCCAGTAAAACCATGGTCTTTTCGTCCAGAAGGGAGCTATTACAATTACCCTGGCCTTGTCCTCCCTGATCTTCAGAACTGCTGGGATTAGACATCGGTGGGAAGGCATACAAGAGTCCTGACGTCCATTCTATGCTGAAGGCGTCTACTGCCAACGGCCTGTCTGCTGGGTTCAGGAAGCATAACTTTTGAACTTTTTTGTTGGCTTTTGAGGCAAAGAGGTCTACACTGGGACTTCCCCACAGGTGCACTATCCGTTGAAAAATGGATTCATTTAGGGACCATTCCCCTTGTCTTAATTGGTTCCTGTTTAAAAAGTCTGCCTTTATGTTGTCCACACCTCAAATATGCAGAGCCGATAATGAAAGGAAATGCCTTTCGGCTAGAGTCATGAGCCTTTTGGTTATGTGCATCAGTGACCGAGAACAGGTGCCCCCTGGTGGTTCACGTATGCGACCACTGTTCGGTTGTCTGATAGGACTCTCACATGATGCCCTGTCAAGTGTGGAAGTAACCTCTTTAGCGCTTTTTTGATTGCTAGGAGTTCCCACTCGTTTGAGGATTTTTCTCCTCTTGAGCCCAAGGGTCTTGGACCCATAGTGTGTCTGAGTGAGCTCCCCACCCCCATGGACTGGCGTCCGTTGTGATTACTTTGGAGACTGTGTATGTCCAGGGAACTCATTTGTTTGATTTTTTTCCTCTTTTTCCTCTGGGAGGCGCCACTCCTGTGCCACGGAGTCTACCGTTATCCCTAGGAAATTCTGGACCATTGCTGACTCTAGTTTGGATTTTTTGAGGTTCAGTTGCCATCCTAGTGTCTGTAAAGTGTCCATCACTATTCTGACCTGCTCCTAAAAGTGAGAAAAGTTTTTCCCCACTATCAGGAAGTCGTCTAAGTAGGGTATTATCAGAGTGTCTTTTTCTCTGAGATATGCTGTGACCTCTGCAATCAGTTTTGTAAATACCCGTGGGGCTGTTGCTTGTTATGATCTAGTGGCCTAGGAGCAGCATGAGACGGACTCTGGAGAAGGTGGTCCCTGTACTGACCGCAAACCCTGAACCAAGCAGCGCAACTAGAAGTAGCCGTGGGGGGTACTTAACACTCCCTAGACCCCTCGACACAGCCTAAGATCTAACTTCCCCTAAAGACAGAAACAGGAAACCTATCTTGCCTCAGAGAAAATCCCCAAAGGATAGATAGCCCCCCACAAATATTGACTGTGAAAGGAGAGGGAAATAACATACGCAGATATGAAATCAGATTTTAGCATAGGAGGCCATACTAGCTAAAAAGAAAGAATAGAACAGAGTACTATGCGGTCAGTATTAAAACACTAGAAAATATCCACCACAGAAAATACAAATCACCACATCTGACTAAAGACATGGAGGGTATATCTGCATCTCCAGAGACACAGCTTGGCTGCAAAAAATCCTTCACAGACAAAGCTGGACAAGTCAAAAACATGAATATGCACAGAACTATAAGGTCCACAGCAGGTGGACAGCAAAAACCAAGCCAGGACTTATCTTTGTAGAAAAGCACAGCAAACTGGAGAGACCAGCAGGGAAGTGCATCCTCCAAAAACAATGGACAACTGGCAGGGACTAAAGAGTCCTGCAAAGCTATATACCCCAGTCAGTTTTGCAATTAGTAAATACACCTGTCCAATCCTGCAGTCCAGGCACAACTGCATTACCCTCTACAACCACCGGAGGGAGCCCAAAAGCTGAATTCACAACAGTTGCTATCCCAAAGGGCAGAGCCCTGTACTGAAAGTGATGCAACTGGGACCCCATCTGAACTGCCACTCTGAGAAACTGACGATCTTGTTGTTTGATTGGGATGTAATAGTAAGCGTCCTTTAGGTCTAGGACTGACATGTAACAATGAGGATATAGACGTTTCACCGCTGATTTTATTGTTTCCATTTTGAAAGATGGAATTATTAGATATTTGTTGAGGCCTTTTAAATTTATTATTGTCCTCCAAGAATTGTCCGTTTTTTTTAATGAGAAAAAGGGGGGAGTAAAACCCTTTAATCTTTTCCTCTATTGTAACTTCTTCAAAGACGTGTTTGTCTAGGAGTGATATTATTTCTCCTTCCAGACGCTCTTGTTTCTCTTGGGAGGACTGTACCGGGGTCTGCATGTATCTTCTTGGAGGCCAGTGGTGGAATTTTAATTTTAGGCCTGATCCTATAATCTGTTGGATCCATACGCTGGAGGAGATCCTCTCCCAGGCTGGAAGGAAGTGAGAGAGCCTCCCTCCCACCTGAGAAGGACCGTCCCTGGCAGACTTGCCAAAATAGAAAACTTTTCCTTTCCTGGATCGCTTGTCCAAGTTGCTCCTGTCTCGGTCTCTAAACTGCTGTCTTCGGAATTTTCGGCCTCTCTAAAAGGAGCACCGAAAGGGCTGAAATGGCTGCTTTGGAAAATTTTTCTTTTTGTCACTGGCTTTTTCCAACACCTCGTCTAATGCCGATCCACACAGGAAGTTCCCTTCACATGGCAAAGAGCAAAATTTCAGCTTTGCCTGTGTATCTCCTGGCCAGCATTTAAGCCATACCGCACGGCGTCCTGTGTTGACTAAAGCTGCTGACTTTGCTGCCAGTCTAGCCGAGTCTGCTGACGCCTCAGCTAGAAATACTGCCGCTGCTCTCATGGTCGGTATTGCCTCTAGGATAGTTTCTCTGGGAACTCTTTGTTCTACCTGTTCCTCCAGGTTATCTATCCATATTTTTAGGGATCTGGCTACACAAGTGGCCGCAATAGCTGGCCTTAGTGCTCCTGCCGAGGCTTCCCATGCTGTCTTTAGGCAACTATCCATCTTTCTGTCTAGAGGTTCTTTTAGAGAACCTAAATCCTTGAATGGTAGGGAGGTTTTTCTAGCAACTTTTGAAATTGCTATATCAATTTTTGGGGCTCTATCCCAAGATGAGGATGCCTCCTCCTCAAGAGGATATCTTCTCTTTAGGGAGTTGGTTATTTGGGACCTTTTCTCTGGTTTTTGCCATTCCCTCTTAATCAGTTCTTGTAGCTGTTCATTAATAGGGAATGACTTCCATTTTTTTCTTTTGCAGACAACTGAACATAAGGTCTTATGCCCCATGGCATTTTTAAGTAAAAGAGCCACCTTCAGCAGCACCAAGGCTTCATTCTGTGAAGGTGGCGCTTATGTCTAGTATCCCTAGGAATGCTGAAATAATCACTTTTATAAATTTCGCACCATACCTGTATTGAGTCCGGGAGATATGTATGTCTTCTACCCCGGTGTAAACCGCCTCTGAGACGTCAATCATCTCCCTCTTGTGTTTGTGCGCCGCCTCCTGTGTTCAAAATACATGCCCAGCGCCTGCGCTCTGCCAACATTTCTCGGGCATGCACCATGCGCGCTGCCCGTGAACTTACATCAGGCGAGTAATGTTGGCAGAGCGCAGGCACCGGGCATGTATTTTGAACACAGGAGGCGGCGCACAGACGCAAGAGGGAGATAATTGACGTTTAGGAGGCAGTTGACACCGGGGAGAAGACATACCTCCAGGACTGAATACAGGTATGGTTATTCTCACCTTCCGAAGGCCGCCGATCTCCTCAACGGCGCTCCCTACACGTTCCGTTCCCAAGGATGCTTTGCGCGAAGGACCTTTGTGACGTCACGGTCACATGACCGCAACGTCATCCCAGGTGATTTGCACAATGCATCCCTGGGAAAGGAAGCCGCCACGTGCACCGCTGAGAGGTGGGAGGACTTCGGGGGCCATCAGAAGATACGTATACAGTGCCTACAAGTAGTATTCAACCCCCTGCAGATTTAGCAGGTTAGCACATTTGGAATTAACTTGGCATTGTGACATTTGGACTGTAGATCAGCCTGGAGGTGTGAAATGCACTGCAGCAAAAAAGAATGTTATTTCTTTGTTTATTTTTTTTTTAAATTGTGAAAAGTCTTTTCAGAGGGTCATTTATTATTCAACCCCTCAACCCACCAGAATTCTGTTTGGTTCCCCTAAAGTATTAAGAAGTAGTTCAGGCACAAAGAACAATGAGCTTCACATGTTTGGATTAATTATCTCTTTTTCCAGCCTTTTCTGACTATTTAAGACCCTCCCCAAACTTGTGAACAGCACTCATACATGGTCAATATGGGAAAGACAAAGGAGCATTCCAAGGCCATCAGAGACAAGATCGTGGAGGGTCACAAGGCTGGCAAGGGGTACAAAATCCTTTCCAAGGAGTTGGGCCTACCTGTCTCCACTGTTGGGAGCATCATCCGGAAGTGGAAGGCTTATGGAACTACTGTTAGCCTTCCACGGCCTGGACAGCCTTTGAAAGTTTCCTCCCGTGCCGAGGCCAGGCTTGTCTGAAGAGTCAAGGCTAACCCAAGGACAACAAGGAAGGAGCTCCGGGAAGATCTCATGGCAGTGGGGACATTGGTTTCAGTCAATACCATAAGTAACGTACTCCACTCCAATGGTCTCCGTTCCAGACGAGCCAGTAAGGTTCCTTTACTTTCAAAGCGTCATGTCAAGGCTCGTCTACACTTTGCTCATGATCACTTGGAGGACTCTGAGACTGACTGGTTCAAGGTTCTCTGGTCTGATGAGACCAAGATCGAGATCTTTGGTGCCAACCACACACGTGACGTTTGGAGACTGGATGGCACTGCATACGACCCCAAGAATACCATCCCTACAGTCAAGCATGGTGGTGGCAGCATCATGCTGTGGGGCTGTTTCTCAGCCAAGGGGCCTGGCCATCTGGTCCGCATCCATGGGAAGATGGATAGCATGGCCTACCTGGAGATTTTGGCCAAGAACCTCCGCTCCTCCATCAAGGATCTTAAGATGGGTCGTCATTTCATCTTCCAACAAGACAACGACCCAAAGCACACAGCCAAGAAAACCAAGGCCTGGTTCAAGAGGCAAAAAATCAAGGTGTTGCAGTGGCCTAGTCAGTCTCCTGACCTTAACCCAATTGAAAACTTGTGGAAGGAGCTCAAGATTAAAGTCCACATGAGACACCCAAAGAACCTAGATAACTTGGAGAAGATCTGCATGGATGAGTGGGCCAAGATAACTCCAGAGACCTGTGCCGGCCTGATCAGGTCTTATAAAAGATGATTATTAGCTGTAATTGCAAACAAAGGTTATTCCACAAAATATTAAACCTAGGGGTTGAATAATAATTGACCCACACTTTTATGTTTAAAATTTATAAAAATTTAACTGAGCAACAAAACTTTTTGGTTTGTAAGATTTATGCATCTGTTAATAAATCCTGCTCTTGCTTGAAGTTTGAAGGCTCTAACTTATTTGCATCTTATTAAACCTGCTAAATCTGCAGGGGGTTGAATACTACTTGTAGGCACTGTATATATTTTTTACATGAATATGGTTCCCAAGGGCCTGAAGGAGAGTCTCCTCTCCTCCACCCTGTGTACTATCTGCACATGAAGCGCTCACTTTACGCACGGTGGGCATAGCCACATGCGTAAAGTGAGCGTTTCAATGCACTCCTATGGTGGCAGAATCGCCACGATTCCGCAGAAATAATGAACATGCTGCTTATTTTACCGCTATGCGATTCCAGAGTGAGAAAATCCGCAGCATGGGTACAACAACTGCGGAATCCCATAGAATTGCATGGGAAAGCGTTTTTACATAGTTACATAGTTATTAAGGTCGAAGGAAGACTAAGTCCATCTAGTTCAACCCATAGCCTAACCTAACATGCCCTAACATGTTGATCCAGAGGAAGGCAAAAAAAACCCATGTGGCAAAGAGTAAGCTCCACATTGGGGAAAAAAATTCTTTCCCGACTCCACATACGGCAATCAGACTAGTTCCCTGGATCAACGCCCTATCAAGGAATCTAGTGTATATACCCCGTAACATTATACTTTTCCAGAAAGGTATCCAGTCCCCTCTTAAATTTAAGTAATGAATCACTCATTACAACATCATACGGCAGAGAGTTCCATAGTCTCACTGCTCTTACAGTAAAGAATCCACGTCTGTTATTATGCTTAAACCTTTTTTCCTCCAAACGCAGAGGATGCCCCCTTGTCCCTGTTTCAGGTCTATGATTAAAAAGATCATCAGAAAGGTCTTTGTACTGTCCCCTCATATATTTATACATTAAAATAAGATCACCCCTTAGTCTTCGTTTTTCCAAACAAAATAGCCCCAAGTGTAATAACCTATCTTGGTATTGCAGACCCCCCAGTCCTCTAATAACCTTGGTCGCTCTTCTCTGCACCCGCTCTAGTTCAGCTATGTCTTTCTTATACACCGGAGACCAGAACTGTGCACAGTATTCTAAGTGTGGTCGAACTAGTGACTTGTATAGAGGTAAAATTATGTTCTCCTCATGAGCATCTATGCCTCTTTTAATGCATCCCATTATTTTATTTGCCTTTGTAGCAGCTGCCTGACACTGGCCACTGAATATGAGTTTGTCATCCACCCATACACCCAGGTCTTTTTCATTGACGGTTTTGCCCAGTGTTTTAGAATTAAGCACATAATTATACATCTTATTACTTCTACCCAAGTGCATGACCTTACATTTATCCCCATTAAAGCTCATTTGCCATTTATCAGCCCAAGCTTCTAGTTTACATAAATCATCCTGTAATATAAAATTGTCCTCCTCTGTATTGATTACCCTGCAGAGTTTAGTGTCATCTGCAAATATTGAAATTCTACTCTGAATGCCCCCTACAAGGTCATTAATAAATATGTTAAAAAGAAGAGGGTCCAATACTGACCCCTGTGGTACCCCACTGCTAACCGCTACCCAGTCCGAGTGTGCTCCATTAATAACCACCCTTTGTTTCCTATCCCCGAGCCAGCTCTCAACCCACTTACACATATTTTCCCCTATCCCCATTATTCTCATTTTATGTATCAACCTTTTGTGTGGCACCGTATCAAAAGCTTTTGAAAAGTCCATATACACTATATCCACTGGGTTCCCTTGGTCCAATCCGAAACTTACCTCTTCATAGAAACTGATCAAATTAGTCTGACATGAACGGTCCCTAGTAAACCCGTGCTGATACTGGGTCATGAGGTTATTCCTCATTAAACAGTTTAAGTGTTTACGCTGTGGCAAAAACGTATAAAGAACGCAAGTGGGCACACAGCTTAAAACTCAGTTGCTTTTGACCTTTTTTTATTTTTTAATACCCCGGAGATTATGAAGTAATTTTTAAAATGGAACAACCCTTTCAATTATCTACTTTTATGAACAAATTTGGGCATGGGGAGCTGGTAATTTTGTTTTACTATTATATTTTTGCTATAAATAACATTATAGATATATTATTCATTCTGCATTTAAAAGTGCAAGGTTTTTTTAAAGGTTCATGAGCATTTTTTGTGGCGCGTTTAACTAAAGCATATATGCTTTTTTATGTCTGACTCCATCACTAAAAATGGCAAATGTATTGTAATTCACTTACATAAATGCATTGCAGACATGCACACTGTACTTATTTATATAGTGTATAGGTGTGCATTTGTATATAAATTTAGGCTGGGTTCACACTGCGTTGTGTGAACCCGTATAACGGACTACGTTACACCGCGGTAGCGCAGTCCGTTAACGCCACCATTACTTGCAATGGCGAACGCATCGCTAGCACACGCCCACAATGGGCGTGCGCTAGCGATGTGCCGTCATTGAGTGACGGACCTGAGATGCGGGCTGCAGCGTTTCCGGGTCCGTCACTGCTAGCGCAGATAGAGGTAGCAGATGCTCCATCTGCGCTAGCGCAGTGGCAAAGTCGGCACGTGCGTTAGTGCAGTCCGTTTAACGGATTTGTTGAACGGACTGCACAACACAAGTGTGAACCTAGCCTTAGGGTATGTGCACACGTTGCGGATTGGCCTGTGGAATTTTCCGCACAGAATCTGCATCTCTTGGCAGAAAATACAGGCCAAAATGCTTGCAAATTTCATGCTGAATTGATGCGGATTTGTTGCGGATTGTCATGCGTTTTTTGATGTGCGGATTTGCCTTACTCAGTGTATAGTCAAGGGGTGCAGAAACATTGCGTTTCTGCACAAAGAATTGACATGCTGCGGAAAAAAAACCACAGCGATTCCGCACGTTTTTTCCACAGCATGTGTGCAGCGTTTTTGTATTTCCCATTGATTAATAATGTGTTAGGCCATGTGCACACGCTGCGGATTCCGTTGCGGAATTTTCTGCTGCGGATTTGATTAAATCCGCAGTGCATAAAGTACTGCGGATTTATCGCGGTTTTTTGTGTGGTTTCCATTGCGGTTTTAGACACCTGCGGATTTTTAACATGGAGCAGATGCCAAACCGCTGCGGATTCTGCACAAAGAATTGACATGCTGCGGAAAATAAACCGCAGCGTTTCCGAGCGTTTTTTTTCCGCAGCATGTGCACAGCGGTTTTTGTTTTCCATAGGTTAACATTGCACTGTACACCGCATGGAAAACTGCTGCGGATCCGCAGCGTCAAAACCGCAATGTGTGCACATACCCTCAATGTGTGCACAACTCACTGCGGATATGAGGCAATTCCGCGCATCCAAAAACGCTGCGGAAACGCATCAAAATCAGCAATGTGTGCACAGAGCCTTACACACACACACAGAAATAATATAGATAAATCTCGGGCAGCAAGCCCTGTGAAGAAGATGGGGATCTGCTGTCACCATCACAGAACAGCAGTGGGGGAGACATTGTGATATCAGCAACTAGAAAGCAGAATGGGTAGAGGGGGCAGGGAGAGTGCAGATGTATGGGGCAAACAGGAAAAACAGCTTTTGTTGGGGTGGAGGACAGAACAAGGTCAGGATAGAGACATAAACAAGAAGCTCCAGTACTCACTTCAGGTCAGCACAGCACTGTGTTCCTCTGGAGCTCCCCTCCCCCTCCTGAACGTGCCGACAGCAGAGCTTAGAGCTTGTCTGACAGGCTGCAGCAGTATGCGGGAGAGAGGCCATCTTCTATTCAGGTCATTAAGAACTTTCTTCAGCAGTGGCTGCACAGCTCTCCTGGCCCCGTGCTCCAGCAGCCTGACCCGGCCCGTACTGGTGGGTGGGGCTTTCTGCTGTGAGCGGCTCCAGCAGCATCTTAGGTAGTGTAGCTCAGGGAAATGGCTGTGCTGAGCCTCCCTCCCCCCATCCTAGCCAGAGACTCGGGGGAGGGAGAGAGAGAAGGTAGAGATCCTGCCCGCACACTGTTCTCCCCACCCTATGTTATACTAGGCAATGCAGGAGGCTCCTGCCAGGAGCTCAGCGGGGAAGGGCGGGGCTTAACTCGTGCGTGCATGGCAGGGATACTGAGAATAGAGCGACTGTCGGAGTCAGGGGCCCACCGGGGGATCCTCCGGTTTCCCGGTGGGCCAGTCCGAGCCTGTCTGTAACGCTTTTACAGACCTAGAGACCTCTGACTGGATCAGAGATCTTGGGCTGTCCGTAAAGGAGGGTGTTTCCTCCGCCACTGTCTTGTTGATACACTCCTGACAGTCTTTTACCTCAAGATGTCTTTAAAGGCTTTTTACACAAGGGACATTCCTTATTTTTAGCTTTTGCCTTATATTTTTTTGGGGACCTCCTATACTCCACCCCCCAAATGTATCTAAGAAAAAGAGGGGAGAGACGGAGATAAAAGAACACACATTAGCGTGCTGGACTTTACCAAAGTTCACTCACCACTCGGGCACTTTCAAAAGTATGGGTACCGGATCCGGAGGTGGACTGGTTTTCTCCGTGTCTCCCAATGAGACTAGGGACCCCTCCTTGGTATGACAATCCGTCCGTACGCTGTCCGAGTGGCTTCTGCCATGGTGTATCTGGCTCTTCTCACTTGAGCGAGACCCCCTCTCCTGCACCTCTTGCTGTGGCATTAAATGTTCTGGTGAAAAGCTCTCCATCTTGCACACTACCACGTAACAAGAGTAGTCACCTTCAACCTGGCCTGGTTTAGTGACACAGGGCAGCACTTCTAATTCATTTAAATAGATTCACTTCCTTCTTTTTTTTTTTTAATGGATCACCTGGTTGATCCTGCCATTACTGGTTGCTTCAGTAGTCAGGTGCATGTGCGCACCTGTCATGATTACCTGGCTGATCGTGCCTGCACCACTTCCAGTGCATGTGATGCAATCAATCACCTGGTTGATCCTGCGTCGGTCAGCTGCCAGCGCAACGCCTGCGCTTCACACTCATGCATAAGCGCGCATCCGGCAACCACTTCCGGTGCGCGCTTCTTAATCCACCATTCACCTGGTTGATCCTGCGTCTGCCCGAACACTGCCGTCGGGTCCTGCGCGCGCATCCGGTCATCACTTCCGGTGCTCGCCGCCTTTTTCAGTCCCCCTGCCCCTTAGCCCTGTACAAACGTTCCGAGTGCTGCCGCTGGGTATTGTGCGCATGCGCGTACCTACCATTTCCCGGTACCCAGCGCCGGGAATGTCCACGCTATGGACTCCAGGAGGCAGCGCAGCACTCACCCCAATGTCCTGATGCTCTCCAGTGCTCCAGACACCGCTCCATACCCTTCCTTTGTGCCGCCTCAGGTACCAACCAGGGAGGGGGAAGGGGGGAGACCTGCTTTCAAAGCTCAACAGGGAGGGCCCCAAAACCTCCGAGGAGACTTACCCAGCCTGGCACCGATGTACCTTACGGACTGCATGGCCACCTTTGGTCAACAGGAGGGGGGGCACCATAAAAGTGACCCCTGTGGACAGCAGGATTTTATATCAACAGGGGGGGAAGCGCTACCTGCGGCCCCCGAGGATATGCTTCGCTCAGGGGGGACATGGAATACATGGTCTCCAATGCGACTACCGGTACCTGGTGACGGGTGCAGAAAACCAATGTCTGCCCAAATCCACCCGACCCAGGCATCCTCTTCTGTCTTCATCTTGAGGGTTCCCCATCATGGACAGGAAACCAACTGATGTGGAGAGAGGAGCTGCCCCTATTATCTTGAAGGTTTCCTGCCCTTGAAGGGCAGATCCCCTCTCTTGTGGTGCCGTCATGTATGATGAAAAAAATACATTACATGAGGTATTGGTCAATATTTCGGCCAAAATAGTTAAGGGTCCTCATACTTGCGAGTCCTAACACTAACATTAAAAATTGCTAACAGAGAAAAATTTCAACAACAAAAAAAAGTCTGCTTTTTGAAATTTTGCTCTAGGTTAACCATTTTTAATTTTAGCATTAAGACTTGCAAGTGGAGGACAGCTTGGAATGGGCTGCAAGCTTGCCCATTTTGCCCAAAATATCAACCAATACCGCATATATTTAGTTTATTCATCTTTTTATTGCCGGATGCAGCCAGGTCCTTTAATAAGTTAGTTGTTTTAATTGAGGCGTCAATCTTGTGGGGTGCACCACATAGTGCTGGAAAGCCCACCTGATCGAATAGTATGGGTGTCATCAATAGGCGAGAAACACGTGATGGTGTCTCCGCAGCTTCTTTACATGCATCTGCATATTTCCCATAAGGGATGGGGGCAGTGTTCTGGAATCACTGCGTTGAGAAACACGTGATGGTGTCTCCGCGGTGTTGGATGTTTTGGTCTCCCCGAGGCCAATCATCTGTGCCTTTATAGCCTTTTTACTAGGCACTGCTCCTAATAGCCAGATTCCTACTCCACACTGATGAGGGGCAAAAACCCCGAAACAGCTGTCTGTGGATGGATACCATGCTTGGCATAGGTGGCTTTCCTTCATAGGATGCTGCCCTTCCCGTGGTTGTTCCTTCCCGGGGAAAGGCCTGGCTATTCACTGCTTGCGTCGAGAAACACGTGATGGTGTCTCCGCAGCTTCTTTACATGCATCTGCATATTTCCCATAAGGGATGGGAGCAGTGTTCTGGAATCACTGCGTTGAGAAACACGTGATGGTGTCTCCGCGGTGTTGGATGTTTTGGTCTCCCCGAGGCCAATCATCTGTGCCTTTATAGCCTTTTTACTAGGCACTGCTCCTAATAGCCAGATTCCTACTCCACACTGATGAGGGGCAAAAACCCCGAAACAGCTGTCTGTGGATGGATACCATGCTTGGCATAGGTGGCTTTCCTTCATAGGATGCTGCCCTTCCCGCGGTTGTTCCTTCCCGGGGAAAGGCCTGGCTATTCACTGCTTGCGTCGAGAAACACGTGATGGTGTCTCCGCAGCTTCTTTACATGCATCTGCATATTTCCCATAAGGGATGGGGGCAGTGTTCTGGAATCACTGCGTTGAGAAACACGTGATGGTGTCTCCGCGGTGTTGGATGTTTTGGTCTCCCCGAGGCCAATCATCTGTGCCTTTATAGCCTTTTTACTAGGCACTGCTCCTAATAGCCAGATTCCTACTCCACACTGATGAGGGGCAAAAACCCCGAAACAGCTGTCTGTGGATGGATACCATGCTTGGCATAGGTGGCTTTCCTTCATAGGATGCTGCCCTTCCCGCGGTTGTTCCTTCCCGGGGAAAGGCCTGGCTATTCACTGCTTGCGTCGAGAAACACGTGATGGTGTCTCCGCAGCTTCTTTACATGCATCTGCATATTTCCCATAAGGGATGGGGGCAGTGTTCTGGAATCACTGCGTTGAGAAACACGTGATGGTGTCTCCGCGGTGTTGGATGTTTTGGTCTCCCCGAGGCCAATCATCTGTGCCTTTATATCAATAGGCTGTAAGCCAGACATAGTGCATTACATGTATCTGTGTGACTCGCATCTATAAAAGCTCCATCTGGGTGCATGTTCCATACTACACAGCCTCCCCCTCCAGGAATTGGTAGGTTTGTGAGTGGCTGTTTGCATCAGTATTTTGCACCTGTGCTGCCCCCTAGATCATGGGGGTATGCTGCATCCTAATAGTGCATTACCAATCTGAAATGGTGTTGGTAAGGCGGTATCTTTTCTCTGCGATTTTTTTTATTTTGCTCTATTTTAGCCATATATCTGCAATGTAACGTGCGTTTAGTATTATGTCACCTGTGAAGAACACTTGTGTAATGTTTCAGTGTCGAATCACATTCTGAAGTGAGTGAACAAGACTTTTCCATAAAGTGATCCAAAGTGCACTTTTTTAGCCCCAGTTGTTATGTTCAGGAAGAGAGCTATATGGCTGAAGGAGGGTTTGGGGTTTTTTTTTCCTATGTTTTCAAGCTTTAGCCAAAATGTCAAATCTTGACATTTGTCACATTGGATACATGTGGGGCTTTTTTTTAGAACCCATTTAACCTCACACAATCTATTGGTTGGCTTAATTTGCACCTACATTTTTGCCACACATTTTGACATTGTCCCACAGACAAATGCAGCAGCATAAAGCATGTGTACCTCCACTCCATCAAAGAAAAGTCTCTATAGAGCCCAGTTTTCAGGATCTAGAGTTTTGTGGGGATACTAGCAGCAGGACTTCCAGCAATCATCCCCTATAGATTTGAGTAATACCTCTTTAAAATGCTAATTCTCATGCTTGTAACAATAAGCTGATCAGCAGTTTGTTTTATTTAAGCAGGTCTGTGCATAAAGACGCTCTTTGGGCTCTCAATGTGGTGGGTTGAATAAGATGCAACAAAGCTTGGCATTAGAGAATAGCAATTCGACTTGCACTGCCCTGCCATCCCGTCCACCATGGAAGTCAGTCTTCACCTCTGCTTCAGGGGTGCCTATGGCATTAACTAAGCCCCACGATGTCACACAGGACTGTAAGAGATAGAGAGACCCAGGTTACTGGGCATAGACATGGAGACCAGCTGCCATGGAAGACCAGGGCAACATGAATCATAGAATGGTAGAGTTGGAAGGGACCTTTAGGGTCATCCGGGTCCAACCTCCTGTTCAATGCAGGATTCAGTTAACCATCTCAGACAGATGACTATCCAGCCTCTGTTTAAAGACTTCCATTGAAGGAGAACTCACCACCTCTCGTGGCAGCCTGTTCCACTCATTGATCACCCTCATTGTCAAAAAAGTTTTTAAAGGGAACCTGTCACCCCGAAAATCGCAGGTGAGGTAAGCCCACCGGCATCAGGGGCTTATCTTCAGCATTCTGTAATGCTGTAGATAAGCCCCCGATGTTACCTGAAAGAGGAGAAAAAGACGTTAGATTATACTCACCCAGGGGCGGTTCCGCTGGTGGTCAGGTCAAACGGGCGTCTCCGGTCCACTGCGGCGCCTCCCATCTTCATTACAAGACGTCCTCTTCTGATCTTCGGCTCCGGCGCAGGCGTACTTTGCTCTGCCCTGTTGAGGGCAAAGTACTGCAGTGCGCAGGCGCCGGGCCTCTGACCTTTCCGGCGCCTGCGCACTGCAGTACTATCCTCTGCCCTCAACAGGGCAGAGCAAAGTACGCCTGCGCCGGAGCCGAAGATCAGAAGAGGACGTCTTGTAATGAAGATGGGAGGCGCCGCAGCGGACCGGAGAAGCCAGTTTGACCTGACCAGCAGCGGGACCGCCCCAGGGTGAGTATAATCTAACGTCTTTTTCTCCTCTTTCAGGTAACATCGGGGGCTTATCTACAGCATTACAGAATGCTGAAGATAAGCCCCTGATGCCCGTGGGCTTACCTCACCCATGATTTTCGGGGTGACCGGTTCCCTTTAAATATCTCTAATCTGTATCTTCTCCCTTTCAGTTTCATTCCATTGCTTCTCGTGTTTTCATTTGCAAATGAGGATGATCCCTCTACACCAGACCTGGGCAAGATGCGGCCCGCATCCGGCCCGCCTGATTTTAAACGGCCCGGCACCGCTCGGCCAGCCGCCAGACGCTTTCTGAGCAGCCCATGATTAAGATGGCCGCCGGAGTGTGTTGGTCATTTGACTGCACCCTGCCATACCCACTGACTCCGCCCGCTGTCTGGTGCGTTGATCATATGGGGCCCCATGTGATCTTGCGTCGGTGTTCAGGGCGACGCTGGTGGGTGGGGTGGAGCGGTGCTCCCTGGCCGGCCCTGTACGTCACGTGCGTACGTGACTCCAGCGCCACGCGGGATGTGCTGCGGTGAAAGTTGCTGGCTGGCGGTCTCCTTCAGGTGAGGGTGAGTATCCGCACGGTCAGGGGGGAGAGGGGGTCCCTGTGTTGCTGGGGAGTGTGAGGGAGGGGGGCTACTACATGGAGCTGCCGCGGCTATCACATACTGGGGGGGCAGGGCAGGGGGGATTGCCATCAGTGGGGATCACCTACAAGGGATATTGGGCCCCAATATTTAGTATCCCTTAATGTAGCCATCCCTTGTAGGTGATCCCCACTGATGGTAATCCCCCCTCCCCTGCCCACCCCCAGTATGTGATAGCAACCACTTTAGGTAATATTCTCCATGTAGCCCCCAATAATTATGAACCCTGATCCTCCCATTAAATCACCCGAAACAAGTTATGGCGGACCAGCTTAGAGCCTATGTTATATAGGGGACGCTACCATATAGTGCAGCCACTGGATACCCAGGGCGACACGGGAATGCAGGATACACGGGGGTGCAGGATGCACAGGGAGACACGGGGGTGCAGGATGCACAGGGAGACACGGGGGTGCAGGATGCACAGGGTGACACGGGGGTGCAGGATGCACAGAGTGACACGGGGGTGCAGGATGCACAGGGTGACACGGGGGTGCAGGATGCACAGGGAGACACGGGGGTGCAGGATGCACAGGGAGACACGGGGGTGCAGGATGCACAGGGAGACACGGGGGTGCAGGATGCACAGGGTGACACGGGGGTGCAGAATACACAGGGTGACACCATAATTGGGGGCTACATGGAGAATACTACCTAAAGTGGGGGATATCACATACTGGGGGGGGGGGGGTGTTAACATACTGTTTGCTTATGAAAAGATAGCATATGACATATGTATACTATTGGGTAAAAATGAGTTAATTATACTAGTCCGGCCCTCTAAAACCATCCGAATTTCTCATGCGGCCCTATGGCAAAATTAATTGCCCACCCCTGCTCTACACTGTGACATCCCTTCTGTTATTTGTAGACCGCAATTAAGTTTCCCCTTCGCCTTCTTTTTTGAAAGCTAAACATTCCCTGATCCTTTAACCGTTCCTCGTATGACATACTTTGCAGTCGGCTCACCATCCTGGAAGCTCTTCTCAGAAGTTGCTCCAGTTTTTCATTGTCTTTTTTAAAATGTGGTGCCCAGAACCAGACACAGTATTCCAGATGAGGCCTGATCAATACTTCACATGATCTAGACTCAGTGCTTCTCTAAATATATCCCAGAATGTTTTGCCTTTTTTGCTGCGGCATCACACTTGCCTCATTGTGCAGGCTGTGATCTATTAGTATACCCAAGTCTTTTTCACACATGCTGTTGCTTAGTTCTATTCCTCACATTCTGTAGATATAATTTTAGTTTTTCTGCCAACATGTAGAATCTTGCATTTCTCCTTGTTGAATACCATTTTCTGCCCATTGTTCAAGCTCATCTAGATCCTTCTGAATCCTTTCTCCATCTTCTCTTGTGTTAGCTATCCCTCCTAGCTTTGCATAGTCTGCAAATTTGATTACTTTACCTTCAATATGCTTATCTAGATGATTAGCCTTGTAGTACCCCACTTGGAACACTCATCCAATTGGACGTGTAACCATTGACTACCACTCTGAGTACGATCACTGAGCCAGTTATGAATCCACCTACCTACAGCCTTGTCAATCCCATACGTGGCCATTTTTTCAATGAGGATAGTATGATATACTTTATCAAATGATTTGCTGAAGTCAAGGTATACTATATCTACAGCATTTCCCTAATCCACAGAGTAGATATGCCAAGTAGAAATGAGCTGCTCATTTCTACTTGGCATATGAATCAAGACAAAAGTCAAGTTTTACCTTCATAAGATAGTTTAGAAAAGTTTGTGGTTTTCGTAACTTTATTGCACAAGACAAGACATAGGCAAAAAGGCTGAAAAATACAACGCAGGAGCCTAGTACCTGGAACTTCACCAAGGCTTCATGAAGGCATCACTTCTAGTATATACAGACAAGACGCTTTCTGATCGAACAAATAAAAAGCAAAAAAAAACAAAATCAATGAAACATGGAGCAGTTAAAGCAGACTTGCTGGAATAGGTTAAAAAAAAACAGAAAAAACAAACAGATCTTATTAAATAAAAAAAAAACATAGAACATAGTATGTATGTAAAACAGTGAACCTCTGTACAAATAAATCTCTTATGTATAATATCTGGAAGGCACAATAGCAAAAATTATATAAGCATTG